>NC_063156.1:13820681-14422954 GCF_020921035.1 Rhodamnia argentea
AGGTCATATTACATGTGCTGTGTGTTGTACGTAGATTGCGAAATCCTGCTCCCTCCTCGCGCATATCATGGAACTAACTAGAAAATGAATGTTGTTGATCCGAGAATTGTATAATCATAAAAGGCAGACTGATTAATGACTTCAAAAGGATTTTTAGGCCAACATAAGGTCCATCCCTTATTTAGTTTGTCATGTCACAACTATAGAGAGAGCTTTTTCTGTCTTATTTATCTTACACTTTGCTTTTGCAAGACATTAAAACGTATATATATGACATTTTATGAGGAATCATATGTAACGAATGCACATAAACAAACCGACATAATGCATATCATTGTTTCTCAAGTGCACATAATGTAATCCTTAACACGTACATGGTTTATTATGTGATAGTGAATTTAACAATTACATGTGATTTAAAAGTCTTACGCTGAGTTCATTGAAAAAAAAAAAAATTTCAAACACGAACCCAAATACATATTTTGGCAATCCACTATAATTCTAGAATATGAGACCGTTGAAGCACCAAAGGTTAAGTGAATTCCCTTCAACCATCTCCCTTAGGGTTTCCTCTCTAAGCCACCGCCTTTTTTTTTTCCTTCTAAAGCGACTCCTCTCTCTCTCTCTCTCTATAGACTTCTTTGTTGATTTCGTGGACAACACGGGTCAACTTCTACACTGAAGTGAGCTTTGAAGATCAAACCGCGAGTGTCTCAAAAGAAACTGCTTTCTTCGGATCTATTCGCTCCCTCTAGTTTTAGATGCTTGCTCTAGATAATCGAGCGCTCCACAAGTCTCGAGGCACCTTTGCTGTTGCCTTTAGCAGTTGACTTATCAAAAAGTGTTTTTGTGAATAACTGGTATATCTTTTGCGGCCCTTTTATCCCGATCTAGAGCTATATCTAGATTTTAATACTCTTCTATTTCGATCTAAATATAGATCTGAGATTTACAATATTTTTTTTATGCTCTTTGAACATATTATGATGTTGTAGTCTCTATACGGTGATAGTGTTGTGGACGTTGAATGTAGGGGTGTACTGCCTTTTGGCAAAGCCGTAATCATTGGAGAGGGATTTTTCGACGTGTGCTCATGATTGATGATAATGCGAGATTCGATGATCGGTCGCTATTGTATTTTGATGTTTTGATAGATTCGTCTTTATAGAATAAGCGAGTGTTTGCAGGTTGTATAAGTTGATTGCTTTACTTATTTTGTGGGATTTGCATCTTTATTTTAAAATTATGTACTTTTTTTTTATATGAAACGAAAATTTTCTTTCCAAGAAGAAGTTAACAACTTGAGTTTATAGACACAATAAATCGTTTCTACGACGGTGGCAAGTCCCATAATTTCTTTTAAGGATCTGATCCGAATATGACTTTGAAAGTTACCTCTCGGATTGTCATCTTACAGAAAGAACCAAATATTCTAACACGAGGAACGAGACTCATTACTAAAGACTAAAGAGGTTAAATTATGACCGACGGACTACTGTCCTGGCTTTTGCAGCTTTTAGTCGTACCTCGTGGACGAGACTTTTGACGTGAAAACTGCCATGCAACTACCAGTCAATTTGACTTTACTGGTTGACTATCATCATGCATTGTCTGCTTTTTAGGCTCCTCCTACTCCGCGAAAGATTAAAAAAAAAAAATAGAAAATATTTTCTTAAAAATAGTTATTTATATTGCTTAAAATAGCCAATTAAGTATGATTTCATTATCAACGGTAAATATTTTTCGTTCATTAATTTTTTGAACGATATAAGTGATCGTTTTATGAAGGATTTTGTCTGAATTATTTATTTTTTACGAAACAAACAAAGTCTTAAATCGTATCACATAAAATGTCTCGTGTAATTGTTACTTCCATATTCAATGCGATTTTTCCATTTTTGTAATTGTCCTATGTATATATATATATATATATATATATATATTGTCCTATGTATACACAGCAAGTTCTCACGGTGAGAGGACACTTATTGCAGATTAAGGCTGTATTTAGGCAATTTCTGAGTGCCACCTTTTGATATTGTTCATGGGAAGGACTTAGTTGTATTCTTTTGATAAAGATTTAGCATTTGATTGCACTAATTAAAAGATTTAGGAATCAATTATCTTTCGTATATAAGATTGAGAATTTTCAATACACTTTCCTTATGAAAAAACATTATACAAATGGAGACACCACATGTTAATAAGGTCGTATACACTGACCGAAAAATATAAAAAAAAAAAAATCATCTAGTTTTACTCCATGTCACTTTGCATTATCTAGTTTTCACTCTAAACTATGTTTGTCACCCGACTTTTAGATCACAATTTTGTTGTGTTGCCTCTTTTTCTGTTCTTGCTGAAGTTGCACGTGTTCAGAGAAATCTAATAAAGGAGGTTTGGTGTGATAATTTACAACTCATTTGCATTTAAGTATTTTTTAGTGAATGTGAGTTCAATTGAATATGTTGATGGATTCTAACTTGAACTCTCTCTTGATGATCTTTCCACATGAAGGCATTAGGTTTCTACCACGCGTCCCATTAAGTGGAATTAGAGCCAATGATTGAGTGATGGGCGCCTCCTAATGTGTACCGATAGTTGATTGATGGGCCATTCACGGTGTGTATCGGTGTTTGATGAATATAGCAAAAACGAATCACATAGTCAACATAGTTTTCAGGTATGTTGGCATTGCGTCTGTTGTGATGCCTCTCACATAACGACTTGGAGATATATGTCCAGGTATGCTTTTTAAAAAAGTACCTGAATTAAGAAGGAGCATGCCTAACTAGAGCTCACATATAATGGAGAGATTGTTTAGGGTGCAAGTAGAGTTGTGTTAGAAAAGTTTCATTTGTTATAGTGTGGAGTAATTGATATATATCAAAATTATTGGGAAAAGTGTCCAAAAAGTCTTAAACATTTTACATTGGTGCCAATTCAGTTATAAACCTTTCAATTATGCCAATTTAATCGTAAACCTTTTGTATTTATCCAATCGAGTTCATCCAGCCAATTTTGGCCAAAAATCACTAACGTGAACATTGTTAGTCCTACGAGGAATGACCGACGTTGACGTGGACATTTCTAGTATTATTTTTAAAAATTTTAAATTTTATTTTTTTTCTATCATTTTTTTCTTTTTTTCTTTGCTGGAGAGGGTCACAACCCTCACCGAATCTAGGTGAGCGCAACCTCATTCGTGGCCCGAGCGAGGTGGCCCTCACCCACCGGCAACACCACGGCCCTTGCTGGCAAAAAAAATTGAGAAAAATAATATTAAAAGTGTCCATGTAGGCGCCGATCACGTCACGTAGGACAATTTATGTCCACGTCGGCGATTTCCGGCTAAAATTGGCCGAATGGACTCAATTGGCACAAATACAAAAGTTTAGGGCTAAATTGATATGATTGAAAGGTTAGGGCTAAATTGATATCAATACAAAAGGTTTAAGACTTTTTAAATATTTTTCCCATAAATTATGGATAAATCACTTGCTAAAACTCTTTAGTGAATGTGAGTTAAACTTCTCGACAATGTCCTGACACACTCTCCCCAAAATAGGGTACACTTTGAACCCGTACTGCATGAACATACCTAACTAGGAGTTCCCCTTTGAGGTAGAGATCAATGACCTCCGATCAGAGGTGGTGACTTCCTTGAGTTCATTATTGGCGGGGAGACGACGACAATAGCGGCAATAGAGGAACAAACATCAAGGGCACCGCCATTAGTGGCATCGGTAGTGGTGTGAACGGCGGCTGCTGAAGGTGGCGGTTTGTGGAGGTGAGAGAAATTGAGGTATTTGTATACGGAGTTGGTGTGTGTCCGCTCATGAAATTTTTTCTTTGTGCTTTTTTGGATGGAGGTTTTTTTTTTTTTTCCTTTTAGTATTTATTTATTTATTTTTGCCCTAAGATGTGAGGTTACGACAAAAGATTCTACTTTTAGCCATGATTATAATTGAAAAAAATTCCAAATAAGGGCCCGAAGTCCTCTTGTTTTCTCAAATAAGGGCCTCAAGTGAACATTATTTTAAATAAGAGCCCGAAGTGGCATAATCTGTTTCAAATAAGGACCTGAAGTGGCCATATTATTTTAAAAAAGGGTTTGGCTTAAAGGGCATCTTTTATTTTTTGTTCATTTTTTCCTTCTTTTGATTTTTAAAATAAAAAAAAAGAAAAAGAAATAACCAGCTCTTGCCTGTGGCCGCTAGCCAACCGCCGGTGGGGGGTCGGCGGGGGCGGTGAAAGCCGGCGAGGCGCCGGCGACCCCGCCAATTAGAGGCGGGGTTGAGCCCTCTCCTAAATCTAGGTGGGGGCTAGCGACCCTCGCCTAGGTCGAGGCGGGGTTTGCCGGCCCTTGCCTTGGACCGGGCGGGGGTCGCCGGCCCTCGTCTAGATTCGGGAGAGGGCTCGAACCTCTCCCTGTTTTAGCAAGGGCCAACGGGTCGGGGGTCAGGTGGCGGCCACGGGCGGGAGGCCGGCCCTCTCGCCTATCTATGTTGTGTTTTTCTTTTTTTCTATTTTAAAATTTTTTTGTTAATTTTTGAGGAAATAAAAAAAGAAAGTCTAATAAAAAAGAAAAAAGCAAATAAGCAAAAAGACGAAAATGTCCCTAAAATTAGGCCCTTTTTTGAGATTTTATAACCACTTTAGGTCTTTATTTGAAATAATATTCACTTTAGACCATTATTTGAGAAAATGAGAGCACTTTAAGCCTTTATTTAAAATAGGGTTCACTTGGGGTCCTTATTTGAGAAAATGAGAAGGTTTCGAGCCCTTGTTTGAAATTTTCCCATTATAATCGTCAATATTTACTACCGATCATACAAGCGCCACTATAGGTAACATCGCGGAAAGTTTTAGCAATTATTCCAGTTGCTAGTAAAGCTTCTAACCATTATCGTGACCATCGCAATCGTTGCTAAATATCAAATAGGAGATATTTCATATGATGACATTTGCTATATCTCCACTAGATCTTGCCATACCAATTTTTTTTGTTAGTGCCCTCCTCGTCGTTGTTGTTACTTTTAAGTTCCATTTGTTTCGAGAAAAATAAAAAATTTAAAAAATATGTTTCAAAAAATAATCACTATGTCATTTAAAATAATTAGCCAATTGAAAAATATTTTCATTATCGATAATAATTTATGTTTAGACATTTTCATGAAGGATGAAAATTATTTTATTTATTCATTTTTATAAGCGATACGAGAAATCGGTTTCAAGAAAATATTTTTCAAACTTTTAATTTTCTGTGAAGCAAGAATGGCAGTAATATTAGTAGTAGCATTAGAAATAATAGTTACATATGATCAACAATGTGTACAAAAAACATGTATTACTTTAAGGGTTAATACCATGAAACTCCCCAAACCGGTATAATGTGATAAATTTACCCTAAACTACTTTTTTGACCACCAGAAACCTAAACCGGCATTTCTATGACAAATTTACTCCAAACTCGTATATTAGTGATAAATTTACCATCCATATTATATTTTACCATCAAATTATTGAGTTGGATGACATTTATCAATTGACGGGGTGTACCAATTTGAGATTTTTGCCCTCTATTTGTCACAAATATATCAATTTGGGGTTTTTCATGGTACTATCCGATTTAATGGAAACTAATAAAGGATAAATTTGTCATATAGTGTATCGGTTTGGAATTTTTTATGGTAAAAAAATTTAGCTTGGGTTAAATTTGTCACATGTGAACCAATTTGGAGTTTTTTGTGGTTAAAAAAATAGTTTGGAGTAAATTTGTTATATATGTACCAGTTTGGAGTTTTTTGTGGTAGAAAAATAGTTTGTGGTAAATTTATCACGGATGCACCAGTTTGGAGGATTTTTTTTTTTTGTATTAACCCTTACTTTAATATATCTATCAATTACTGGTAAAACCAAGTGAGGAAGAACTTCCAAACGCAACTAATCTGAAAAGAAAACAACAAAATCGATACTACCAAGTTCTAAACATTTGGTGATCGAATGCCAGAATAAATTTTCTATGCAGCGTTCTTGCAAAGACATCTAAAGCACTAAGAGAACCAGTCTGTAATCCTTCCAATTAGCCATCACGAGCATCGAGAATAGAATCCTCAATAAATATGCTTCCATAATTACATTGTGTCACCTGAAAGCAAGAAAATAGTTTAGTCTCATGCGAAAAACAGAAATTTCTCGTGGCTTCTTGTCTAATTAGTTCGCCTTCACCTCCCCCGACAAAAGGACACTTTAAGTGATAATATTTGTGTACGACACTCACTTTGATGCCAATATTTTTTTTTGTTTGATTACTCAAGTACCAATTTTTTTTTTTAAAAAACGGTTATTTAAATGTCAACTCCTTGAGATAGTCGGAATTTTTTGCCATTGACACTAAATTAATCATTTTTTCTCTGATTTATTACTAAAGTGATCGTTTTTTGGATCACTTAAGTGTCAATTTTTTTGAAAAATAATTATTTAAGTGCTAACTCCGGTGAGGTCATCGGAATTTCTCGCCGTTAGCACTAAAGTGATCGGTTTTTTCTCCGATCTAGCAATTAAGTGATTCTAAAAAAAATATTGACACCAAAGTGAGTGCCATATACAAATATTGACACTTGAGGTGTCTTTATGCCCATCCACCCTTGTTCTTGGCCATCTCTTTAGCAAAAGCTAGTAGAATCAAATGCATTGCATTTTGATTTTTTTTTTCTAGCAAAGAGGAAATTGTAGTTGGAATATTGTCAGAGAGGCCATGGCGTTGGAAATAAGTTCAAAACGAACGTGAAATCCCTTAAAATTATTTTGATTATTACAGAACCTTAGCAAAGCACTTGATAAGCGCTTTGAGTAAATGCAGAAGGAGTATCTCGGGTTAACACTCTCCATTTAACTTAGGTTAATCTCGACAAGAAGCAGATCTACACAAAAATAACCGTTCTTTAAAACACTTTAGTAGTGCTCCTAAGTCGAAACCAAAATAATGAATCAGACAAAGCACATGGAGCCATCTCCTTATTGGCAATAAAAAAGATGATTCATGTTTTAGTTGTTATGTTTTTATTTTTTATTTTTTTGTTTACTGGAGAAAGGAAATCATGTGGAGACAACATAACTTCGATAAAGTTTCGAGATCATAAGTGAAAAGAACCAATGGCTTTAAAGCGTGCAATCACTTTCCTTAAAGTACATTGCTCAGGTTAAGGCAAACTCACTTCTAGCATACAACAAAATCACCTAATCACAAGAGAAGCAAACACTTGTAAGCTCCTTTCGAACGTCTCTTGAATTTCATGAAAGTTTAAAGACGACAGGATTCAATGAAGAGAGATCGGGATGATTGTTTGTGATGTTGTATTACAGCATCTGCAAAACATTTATCTATTTCTTTTGTACTCATTTCATTTCGTACAAGAGACATCTCCTGAACGAAAGAAAATATATTTTCACTAAAAAGGATACCGCTCAAATGGAATTCTAGGTGTCATAACCCTTCGAGTGAAACTTTGAACTTTGAAGATGATATTGCTTGGACATCCGATATAGATGCCTGCTGTAAAAAATACAACCGAAGCTAATGAAATCATGCAATTAAATTAACACGAGAGAATGAAAATCACCAGAGAAATCAATAGAGGAACTATAAAGAGCTAGAGAGATTCACTTGGCTTGGTCCAAGTATCAACACCTATTCCATGGGGAGAGACGACTGCGAATAATTTAGAAATCAATTGGAGAATTGTAAAGTTACAATTGTTCTCATGCTTGAGTATTTTCCAACCCTAAATTACACACAAACCCATGATGTTTAACCTTACGTACTTGCTCGATAAATAAATTTTTGGGGATTACCTCACGACTTGAAACTCTCACGTGTTTGTAAAGGAAATGCCTCAATTGGATGTGGATGTGAACTTTTTGCACATCACCTTGTTCGACTTAGCTTCAGAGCTTCTCTTGCGCCGCTAATGAAATGGCGTTCTCTGTGCATTTTATGTAGAACTCCACTTGCGGCCTGAAGTTTAATAGAGATCAAGGTTTTCCATAGAGATCTGCTTGAGTTCTCACGCATGCATTTATTCACACGCGAGTTTACTCTTTTTCTTCCGACCAATCAACGAGAACCCAGAAAACTAAAATAAAGCTCGTTAAACCCGGAAATATATATTTTAACAGAAAAAAAACCTAATATATTTCTTTCAGGGTTTGACGAGCTTTTTACATATATAAAATCCTCTCTGAAGCTTTGGCCGATACAGCGGCGATATCCTTGTTACGGCAACAATCAGGAATTTCCTAAGCAACTTTGGAATGGATTTTGTTTAACGGTTCAAACTCGAGATATAATTTAACAATTCTCTACTTTGGCTCAGTATTTGCAATCAAGTCATAATGCTCATCATCCACATCGTCTGTCCTACACCTCGATGGGAGCTCATTCTTTACGGGCGTCAATTGAGCTCTAGCCAAGCTCAAGTTTCGCTGAAGGAACAGTCTTCGTCATCATGTGTTTTGTGTTGTGCGTTGTTGCAATTTTGTTTACAATAACCTTGCCCCTCGCCATGACATCTCGGATGAAACGATACCTCATGTCTATATGTACGTTTGCTCATGATAAAACAAATTATAAACTAGATATATCACACTTAGTTGTCGGTGTGTATAGTCCAACCCAATGTCCGAGGGCAAACCCTTTAGCCATATCGACTCTTTCTCTATAAAGGTCACCGCTGTGTGTATTTTTGCCTTAGTCAAAGATAAGGCAACATCATCATGTACATACGCCTTCCAATTGACTATACCGCCTACCATCGTAAATACGTACCCAGCTAAAGATCTACGCTCATCCAAGTCACCAGTGTGATCCAAGTCCACACAACTTGTTGCCTCACTGCTATTGTCGTCCCTTCAGTATAGTATTAAAATTTATGTTGTCCCCTTTAAAAATGTAAGGATCCACTTCTAGCTTCCCAATAAGCTTTGCTAGGATGCCTCATGTATGGCTAAATTGCTCACTTCTTGTGAAATGTCCACTTATGCCTTTGTTGTGTGAAGAAAATAAAAATACTTTCAGCCAAGTGCATATTATAGCATACATAATATTTTTCACTACACTAAAATAAGGAGCATTGGATATATGCTCCTCTTCTTTAGTTTGCAGTGATAACATGTCATAAAGTTCAAAGTGCTTGGCTAAAAGTGTCCTCATAGATTTCACTTACTGCATGTTAAAACATGTTCCAATCTTTTCAATATATTTCTTTTGAGTTAGATGCAAAACTCCTGCAACCCTATCACGCTAGACATCCATACCCGATATCTTCTTTATGGCACATATCTTTTATCTCAAATTTAGTACTCAACCACCGCTTCAACATATCAATATCAGACACTTCCTTAACGGCTATTAACATGTTATCGACACATAATAATAAGTTGGTCTTTACCTCTAATCTTCTAAGGTAAACATAGTAATTGAATTGACTTGTCGAATGGTAATGACTAACCATGAAAGCATCAAAATGCTTAAAACGCTGCCTAGGAGACTATTTTAACCCATTTAAACATTTTTTTTTTAGAAACATCGTTTTCACATGTAAGTGCTCTTGCTCGAAATCTTATGTAGCAACTAAGGCAAGTAATACTCAAATAAAATTACATCTTATCATAGGATATAACATCTTGTTATAGCCAATGACCTTCCGCTATGTGTACTATTTTGTAACAAGTTTTACCTTGTACCTCATTGCCTTTCGTTTGTGTTGGGGCTAACAATATAACCAATATGGGGTCAATAGGTTGTTTTAAAGAACTTTGAAAATATTTATGGAATAACAAGTTCAACTTTAAATAACGGGCCAAACATCTATAGAGATATTATAGAGATTAGGTCATCATATGTTTCAAATATTGTGGGAATATTGTGTGCTGAAGTGTAAAGAGAACACAAGAAAAACAGTAGGTGATATAAAAAGATCGGGTGAATGTTTCAAGAAACAATATCCGAACATGTATAATGCTGAATAAAAGATCAAGTAAAATGCAAGCACACAAAATATATAGTGGTTCAGCTTTATTCCCAAGCCTACATCCACTCTCAAGACTAACGACCACAACAAGGCCGGAATCCACTAGTAATCTTCAAGACAAGTTACAAACAGCAAGTACCGCTTTTTCAATAGATTACATTGTCATGACTCATGTACTGCTCTCACTATTGTACATTTGATCTTGCATACGATTACAGAATGAAAAGATCGATAGAAAAGATCTCTCAAGAGAACAAAGAAACGGGGACAAGGATGTAGCTCATAGCAAGTATTTTGGTTCTGTATTGTGTTCTCTAATATTTTGGCCTAGAAGGTCTTCCATTATATAGACAACTTCAATCTTCTCATTGAAAAGGCTTAAGAAGTCCAACTAGCCATTAGAGATCTATTGAAACTGCTGCAGCTTTTGTTTCTGACACTGTTTTGAAACATCTGCTATTCTAACACTGTTTTGCAAAAGCCGACGGATACCAACGGTTATAATCTTCCCGATAGACTTCCCGATCTTTCTCTGTAGATCTTTCACCCGCCAATGGCTATAATCTTTCCAACAAGACATCTGCACATGTTCGTTGCTCAAACAACACCCAACTCTATATGGACATAAATATCAACACGCCCGATCTTTGGGTCCGTTGGTGCTGTTTATGGAAAAACCGTCTGGATGACTTGTGATCAACTATCCAATGATCCTCTTGAGTATTTCAGCATCCAAAGACGTCACTTTGATGATAGATTGACTATGGTACCTCCAAGTCATCACAAACACCTCGCCATCTTTGACTTGTTCTCCTCCTTGTCAAGATCTTCATCATTGTACCTACTCTTCGTTGAACTCAAGTCATTTATATCGTAGTAATCTTTGTAGCAGCTATATTCTTCAATACCAAATATCTAGTTAGTGATCAAGTGACCAACACCTTCCAGGACTAAACATATGTAAGATCCCGTACCCATAAATAAGATGTCCATATCTTTACGATCTGTTGTTGTTGTTGTTGTTCACTTAAAGATCTTGTGGTTGACTTGCGATTGATCATCTAATGATCTTCTTGACTTCTTTAGCATATAAAGACTTCCAAGGACATCAGTATCCCCACTAATTCCTCATCTTCATTAAACTCGCAAGGATCATCAGAGTTGTCATAGTCTTCCACCCCATCTTTAAAAGCCATCTGCTCTTTGCTAAAGATATCTTGCTCTGATAACAATCCGCTGCACCCGATATTTCTTCAAGTCTTTTCAAGCATATTGGCCATTTCGATTCCACCAAGTTATTCATCTTCATGGTCCTTCTAAGCTTTATCAAACATATTCGTTTTAAGCTTGTTCACCACCATCAAGATCCATCCATTGTTCACCCCGATCTATATACCTCTAAGCCATCACAAACATCCCTATTCTTCTTGGCTTGTTCGCCTCAATCAAGGTCCTTCCAGTGGTTCACTTTATCCAAAAGTCCTTCTAGCTTGTAGACATCTTCAATGTCCAATATCTTGTTCATCTCGAAGATCGGCTACTAAACACAAAGATTGATAAACCACTCTAAATATTGGCGGAGCATATCTTTGTTTCAAGAATATCCGGTGCATCATTTGCATATCGGCTTGTGCATATATCACTTGGTATAACTCGATCAATACACATATTAGTAGACTTTGATTGTTATGCTATCATCAAAACAAGATTGAAGATTTTCCAATAATCACCACATTGATGATATTCCCAACGGTTTGTAGACTCATTTGCATCTAACAATCTTTGGCTCTTGGATACTTTGATCAGCTCTCATGTCTAATCTCATGAAGTGGTTCCCATCTCTTCGCTCAAATCCATTGGCTACTAGATAACTCAATACTAGCCATCGTCTCGAAGTAAGATGAAAGCTTATATGTTTCCACCTCATTAGCTACAATCAATGCATAAGCAATATCTATATAGCCATGACATTTCAGTATGTGATGTTCCTTCTCTATCTACTGCGGATGTAGTGTGTGATGCAGTAGCATTCGATTATGTCACTAATGATACATCCGGCATTAATGTGTAATCCTTGATTCCATCCGTGAGTTCCGCACAATCATTATTCATTTAGACCAAGGCTGATTTTGGTTACAACTTCCTTCGGTGGATCCTGTCTACATGAAGACTATCAACTAGGGTTGTTGATAATAAAGTTTCGATCCTTTCTTTTCCAATAAGATAATTGATTCACCGGATTGATTGCTGCTGATTCCATAGCATTTCACCAGATTAATTGCTGACCCGATGATTGAAGATTCAAAGGCATATTCAAGATATGATTGATTAATGATTCTATGGCATATTCAAGATGTGGTTAATAGTTGATTTCAAGCATTATCTTGCCTAATTACTTACTAATTTGATGGTAAATCAAAGACATATTAATAGGAGGCTGATTAGAGTTATTTCCTTTGATATTATTATATCTTTTAAGGTTGTTATTGGCTGTACAAGGCTAGTGGATGAAATTATTGTCTTTTATTTCCTTTTTGCTTTGTCTTAGTCCTTCTATTAATTGAGGAGTCTTCTCCATTGTAAGAATAGATTTGATGAATGAATGAGAATTCCTCTCTTAAGTTGAATTTGTTATATATCGATTTCTTTAGCCTTGGAAATTGGATTCTTCCTCGGTGGTGAACCAAAAGCTCTTTAGCCTTGGTTGGTGGTTATCATTTAAACCTTAGTGGTGAGCTTCTGTCCTGAATCTCGATCTAGACTCTTGGCTAGTGGTGTGCCTTTAGGCCTTGATTTGATTGTATCCTATCTTTTTTCACGTTCATCCTTCAATACCCATTATTCCTTCTAAAATCACTCAAAATGCATTCGCCTCCCTTATGTACACATCAAATTGGTATTGGAGCTCTAGGTTGAACCTGTCTTGAGTTATTCCTTTTTTGCTATCAATATCAATTCTATGATAGGTTATCCAACAGTTCCAAGTGGCTTAACTTTGGAGCACGCCCACAACAAAAGACGAGATCGTGCAATAAATCAATTGCAGCAACAAATGGAATGAGTCCTCACCCTATTGGAGGACCGAATGAGACAAGAACCATCATCCTAGGAACCTCTCATTAATCGTTCGTGCCGTGCCGATCCTTGTTCAAATTCCGGTGAT
This sequence comes from Rhodamnia argentea, assembly GCF_020921035.1. Lineage (NCBI taxonomy): Eukaryota > Viridiplantae > Streptophyta > Magnoliopsida > Myrtales > Myrtaceae > Rhodamnia > Rhodamnia argentea. Next base: position 13,833,879 of record NC_063156.1, read on the forward strand.
GAATCCAGCAACACATGAGGTGACTCTAGCGATTCAAACTATTAGAAGGAAAAGAGGAAGAAATAACAACGACGACCGCGATATCAAGGTAGAGGTGCCTGAATTTGAAGGTAGCTTTAATCCTAATGATTTTATTAATTAGTTGCATGTTGTAGAACAAGTATTTGAGTTCACATCATACTCGGATGAAAAGAGATGGAAGGTTACTGTTCTTAAATTTAAGAAGTACGCTTCATTTTGGTTGGAAGACCTGAAAAATCGGAGAGTTCGGGTAGGAAAAAGTAGAGTTAAGTCCTGGAAAAAACTTAATAAGCTTATGAAGAAGAGGTTCTTGCTTGTAAACTATAAACAAGACTTGTTTCTAAATCTAAACTCTCTTAAACAACATGGGTTGAGTGTTGAACAGTATATTAGGGAGTTTGAACAACTCCTTATGAGGTGTGATATTCTGGAAATACAAGAGCAGACCATTGCTCATTTCCTAGGAAGATTAAACCAAGATGTCAAAGATTTCGTCGAGCTTCAACCATATTGGACCTTCAAAGATATTTGCTAGCTGGCCATAAAGGTGGAGAAATAAGGAAGCGTGGCAAATGATTGTCAACCAAATCCTCGACAAATGGGGCATACTTCTTAGGGTTGCTTCTTCTAATAAGGCCAAGAGTACAACGACGAAGGATAAATGTAAGAAAAAGCAACAGAATCTTGCAAAGAACTTTCCAAAAAATCGGATGGTGAAGGAAGAAAATGCTTTAAATACCACGGCTGTGAGCATTTTCAAGTAAATTGTCCTAATCGGAGGGTGATGGCCCTTCAAGAAATTGAAAAAAATTGATTGAAACTTCAAGAGGCTAAATATGAAAAAGAGGAGTCTAGATCAAAGAACAATGATGAAGTCGTGAGGAAGCCGATGATGGCAATATTATGGTTATCCGGAGGGCTTTACACACCATGGTTACAGCAAATGTGAATGAGCAAAGGCAGAACATCTTCCAAACACATTGCAAATCAATAACAAGGTGTACATATTGATCATTGATGGAGAGCATCAACAACCATGATTGAGAAGTTGAAACTACCAACTTTTAAGCATCCTCCACCTTATAAGCTTCAAAGGCTTAGCAAAGGAAGTGATCTTTAGATAACCAAGTAAGCTTTTATATCGTTCTCAATTGGCAAAAGTTACCAAGATTAGGTCTTATGTGATATTATTCATATGGATGCATGCCATTTATTGTTGGGAAGGCCTTAGCTATTCAATAGAAAAGCTGTTCATGATGGCCATAAAAATACTTACTAATTCCATAGGCTCTTTGATCCACAAAAACAAACCTGGGATGGAAAGTACTAGTAAGGAAAATCTTTTCTTAAGTGAAACACGGGTTGAGAAAGCCATTCACAAACAAAAGACTATTTTTGCATTACTTGTGGTTGAGAGCAAAAAGAGTGAGATAGAGCGACCCTTGCACCTCAAATTGTGTTCATTGATGAATGAATTTAAATATGTGTTTCCAAAGGATTTACCACCTAGATTATCTCCCTTGAGGGGTATTGAACATTAAATCGACTTACCTCCGAGTGCTCCGCTCCCCAATAAGGCAGCCTATCGATGCAATCTAGAAGAAACTAAGGAGTTACAAAGGCAAGTAGACGAGTTGATTGCTAGAGGATTTGTAAGGGAAATCATGAACCCTTGTTCCGTTCCAGCCCTGCTTGTGCTAAAGAAGGATGGTTCTTTTAGAATGTGTATGGATAGCCAAGCCATCAACAACATAACCATTAAGTATAGGTACCCCATACCTAGACTTGATGATATGTTTGATGAATTATATGGCTTACGGTGTTTTCCAAAATCGATTTAAGGAGTGGTTACCACCAAATTAGAATGATAGCAGTAGATGAATGGAAGACAAACTTCAAAACTAAAGTTGGCCTCTACGAGTGGCTAGTTATATGCCATTCGTACTTTTCAATTCTCCAAGCACTTTTATGAGGTTTATGAATGAAGTACTTCATCCCTTTATTGGTTACTTTATGGTTGTCTATTTTGATGATATTCTTGTATATAGCAAGGGCAAAAATGAGCATTTATCTCACTTGAAACAAGTCTTTGGCGTCTTGAGAAAACAAAATATTTACGCTAAGATGAAAAATGTGAGTTCTTCTCTTCAAGTGTGATATTCCTTAGTTATGTTATTTCCAAGGATGGGATTTCGTAGATCAATCCAAGGTGGAGGCAATGAAGACGTGACCAACTCTAAAGTCCATTACCGATGTGAGGAGCTTCCATGGTCTTGTCTCTTTTTACCGTTGATTTGTGAAGAACTTTAGCACTATTATGGCTCCCATTACTGAATGCATGAAGAAGGGATCATTTGAGTGGACCAAGGCTGCCCGTACTTGAAGTTGTCAAACAAAATCTTTGTGAGTCTCCTATTCCCGCTCTTCCAGATTTTGATATGGCATTTGAAGTTGAGTGTGGTGCTAGTGGAATTAGGATCGGTGTTGTTCTTGTCCAAGCTCAAAAGCCTTTGGCTTATTTCAGAGAGAAGTCAATAGAATCAAGAAAAAACTACTCTACTCATGATAAAGATTTCTATGCCATCGTAAGGTCTCTTGATCATTAGAGTCACTATTTGAGGCCGAAACAATTTGTTCTTCATTCTGATCATGAGGCCCTCAAATATATTAGTGGCCAACACAAACTCAACTCGAGCCATGCCAAATGAGTAGAGTTTCTTCAATCCTTCCCTTTTGTCTCAAAATATAAACTTGGCCACGTTAATATTGTAGCATATGCTTTATCAAGAAGATATTCCATGCCGACTGTCCTTGATTCATGGATTCTTGACTTTCATTTGATAAAAGAAACTCTATTATGAAGATCTGAATTTCGCATCCATCATTTCTAATCACAAACATCAAAGTCATGGAATTTACTCTATTCAAGATGGATTCCTCTTTAAAGGAAACAAATTTTGTGTGCCAAAGAGTTCCTTTAGAGAGTTATTGATTTGTGAGGCGCATGGTGATGAATTGACAGGCCATTTCGGCATCAACAAAAATCTTGAGGTACTTCAAGAGCACTTTTATTGGCAAAAAATGATTGGGGATGTGCATGCTATTATCTCGGGTGTGCGACTTGTTAAAGAACCAAAACCCATTTCCATCGGGGATTGTACACTCCACTTCATGTTCCTATATAGCCTTGGGAAGATGAGCAAAAAGACACCTTAAGTGCCAATATTTGTGTACGATACTCACTTTGGTGCTAATATTTTTTTTCGGATCACTTAAGTTTTAATTTTTTTGAAAAACGATTATTTAAATGCCAACTCCGGTAAGGTCGACGGAATTAGGACTAAAGAGTTTGTTTTTTCTCTGATTTGGCAAAAAGATGATCGTTTTTTGGATCACTTAAGTTCCTTCTTTTTTTTGTGAAAATGATTTTTTAAGTGTCAACCCCGGTGAGATCGTCGGAATTTCTCGTCGTTGGCACTCAAGTGATAGTTTTTTTTTTTTTTTCGATTTAGCACTTAAGTGATCCCAAAATAAATATTGACACTAAAGTGAGTGTCGTACACATATGTTGACACTTGGGGTGTCCTTATGCCTGGGAAGATGTGCCATGCCCCGAACCCAGAGGGCACACGAACATCCCACCAGGCCGTTTGACTTTCTTTAGTCTCCCGGGATCCCTTGGCCATCATCCTCCAGCTTAATGTAAAAGAAATGCACATGCAGAAGCGAATGCAAAACTCCTTTCACTATAAACAGAGATGACTTAGGACAAAGGATGGTACCTCTCTTAGTATCCACAAAACTGGTTGCATAGTCAAAGCGGACAATTCAAAATTATCAATTTCTTAAGGCTACCAAAGGTTACATCCGAATAGAGCTTAATAACTAAGTCCTCCCAAAGATGGCTTCCGATGTCACTCCATGGCGATCATATGATCCATCACTTGAGTTCTGAAAATGTTAATCCCACGACGGGGTGAGAATAAATCTCAGTAAGCAAATCTCTAATCCTAGGTTAGGGCGCTAGTGCCTCCGGACACATCCTACGTGATCGGTTCTCAACAATTCCTCCTTCAATAAAAAAATTCAACAAATAAATTCCATAATACATCATTCTTTCTCCTAAAATTGCCACACCTTTATAAAAATTTCACGTTACTCCCATGCCCACGTTTAATGCCTCATGCTATAATAAAATATTCCACGTTACTCCAATGCTTGCGTTTAACGCATCGGGCTATAATAAAATATTTCACGTTACTCCAATGCCCACATTTAACGCATTAGACTATCATATAAATGGACAGATCCGCGTAATAACACCTCAAGCCATTATACTAGTCCAAATTCACGTAATAATGCCTCGGGTCAATATAATTACTCCCAATGCCCGCGTAATAACGCCTCGGGCCATATGGTATTCCGGACCCGCGTAATAACGCTTTAGGTTAGTCTAACCTGCGTTTAACGCCTCAAGTTAGCATCCCGCGTTTAACTCCTCAAGATGAATACAAAACCCCGCGTAACAACGTCTCAAGGTATCACATAGTCTCTTATACACATTGACCCCGCGTAATAACGCCTTAGGTCACTATTACCCACATAATAACGCCTCGGGTTATTATCCCGCGTTTAACGCCTCGGGGTAGAATAATAATAACGGACCCCGTGTCATAACGTCTCGGGCAAAATATGGTCTTATAAATACGAACCTCGTGTCATAATACCTCAAGGTAAGATTCCGCACTTCCGCTCGATTTACTGCTCATCAAGACCATACAATAACAACAATTCCTCGATCGCTAGTCCGATACCACCCGATCACACAAAACCTTCCAATCGATCAATCTTCACAACACGATCTCGCTAAACTTCCCGATTAGCAGATCAAGACTACACGATCTTTCCAATTTTTCTCCAAATAAAGATCGGGATCACATGATCTTTCTAATTTTCCTCAACTGCTCAATCGAGACCACTCGATTCCAATTTTTCTCCAAATAAAGATCGGGACCGCACGATCTTGCTAATTTTCTTCAACTGCTCAATCGAGACCACTCGATTTAATTATACCGAATAAATATTCGATCGGGACCACGTGATTCGCTCACGTTGAATAAATATTAAATCGGGACCACCCGATTAAATCACACTCAAGCCATCGGCCAATCGGACCGCACGATTAATTTATGCTACCACAAAAATTATTCTACGCCACACGATATTAATTATGCTAACGTAGCAATTTATAATCACCGTACAATCGAAATTATACTAACGTACAATTAATACGTACCATACCATTAAACTATAATAACGTGGCAATTAATCGGGACCGTACAATTAAATTACCCTAATGTGCATTAAATCTCCACCACATGATTAATCTACATAAAGCATAATTCAATCGCAGCCATCTGATCAATTTTCCTAAGCCAGATTCAATATGGGCCATTCAAATAAAGCATGATAAAGCTAGATTTAATCATAGCCCTCCAAATTCCACCACATGCTACTATTCACTTCAAGAACCCATTTTCTCTCTCCTCCTCTTCATCATTTTCGGCCAAGGCAAATTCTTGAGCCAAAACTAACAAATTTTCATCCAAAACTACTCAAATCCTCATCCTTTAGCATCATAACTACTTAATCAAGGTTTATAAACTTGCTTACCTTGATTTCTAGCTAAATCCTTCAGTGAAAAAGCTGGAAAAACCGATGCAAGGAGGCTCTCTCTCAAACCGGGTCAGATTCGGCCTCATCCGGACCTTTGTCCCTTCAAATAGACCTACGGGAAAAACTAACCTACCAAATTGAGCTTATAATATGTCCTTGGAAAGCTAAGATGATAAGCTTTCAAATGATGGTGGTTTTACCTCGAGACAACGTCGGAAGAAGAAGTTATGGCCGGAACAGTGGGGCTGTCAGAACAGGGCAGCGAGCTGGTGAGAGAGGAAGAGAGAGAGAGCTCGGGATGGGGGAAAGGTTTGGCCGAATATTGCAAAAGGGAGAGAGAGAGATATTATCTTCAAACGCTTCTTGAACAAGCTTGAAGATAAGTTCCCCTCATTAAGACCATGCTACATAATTCTTCTCTCAATTAATGCTTCTTTTTTCTTTTTTTTTGCTAATAATGCAAGAAGGGCAATTTGGTCTTTTCACAAAGCATGGGCATTTTGGCAATTTCACAAAGTATAATATGAAGTACTATACACGTATTTGAGCTAGTATTGTATACGAATTCGTATAAATTGAAATTGAGCTCAAATGAATAGAGTTTGGCTTTAGAATGGCTTAACGGGATAAATTGGTAGGTTGCTGAGGCGACGTCCAACAATTGTCCCTTAATCCTCGAAAATCCAATATTATCAATCAGACTGAAATTCATAGTTAAAAATCCATCGAATTCATTTATCTTACGGATGTCGAATTTTTAGGATGTCACAAGATGTGAGTATGAATTTTATTGTGGCTCTTCCTATGACTCAACCGGAAAAGATGCCATTATGGTGGTTGTTAATCGGTTTTCTAAGGTGGCTCATTTTGTGCCATGTCACAAAGTGGACGATGCTTCTCATGTTGCAGATTTATACTTCAAGGAGATCATTCGTTGCATGGAGTTCCCAAAACCATTGTGTGTGTGATCATGATTCCAAGTTTCTAAGTTACCTCTGGAAGACTCTAAGGAGGATGCTTTGTATTCGAATCTTATTCAGTACAACTTGTTATCCCCAAACCGATTGCCAAACGGTGGCAACCAATCACACTCTCGCGACTCTCTTTCGAGGTATGGTGAGTAAATCCTTGAAAGATTGGGATTTGAAGCTTGTACATGTTGAATTTGTTTATAATTGGTCACCAAGCTACACTGCTGATTGATCACCTTTTGAAGTTGTGTATTGAATTAATCCGCTCACCCCAATTGATTTGATTCCTATTCCATCCAACTCGCAAGTCAATTTTGATGGCAATGAAAGAACTCAATCAATGAAGAAGCTTCATGAGCAGATTCGAAGCAAGATTGAAAGGGCCAACGAGTCTCATAAGAAAAAAGCTAATCGGCATAGAAAAAAGGCTCATTTCCAACCAGGTGATCTTGTGTGAATTCATCTAAAGAAAGAAACTTTTCCATCAAAGCAAAAGAACAAGCTGATGCCAAGAGCCGATGGTCCATTTAAAGTTCGGGAGAGAATTGGATCGTGTCTACATGAAGACTATTGATAAAAACTGTCAATAATAAAGTTCCGATTCTTTCCTTTCCAATAAGATAATCAATCTACTAGATTGATTGCTGCTGATTCCATAGCAATTCACTAGATTGATTGCTAATTAGATTGATTGAAGATTCAAACATATATTCAAGATATGATTGATTAATGATTTTATGGCATATTCAAGATGTGATTGATTGCTGATTTCAAGCTTTATCTTGCCCGATTACTTGCTGATTTGATGACAAATCAAAGTCATATTAATGGAGGTTGATTGGAGTTATTTTCTTTGATATTATTAGATCTTTTAAGGTTGTTATTGGTTATACGGGGCTAGTGGATGAAAATCATTGTCTTTTATTTCCTTTTTTTTGTCTTAGTCCTTCTATTAATTGAAGAGTCTTCTCCATTGTAAGAACAGATTTGATGAATGAATGAGAGTTCTTCTCTTGAGTTAAATTTGTTCTATATCGCTTTCTTTATCCTTGAAAATTGGATTATTCCTCGGTGATGAACCAAAAGCCTTTTAGCATTGGTTGGTGGTTATCCTTTAAACCTCGGTGGTGAGCTTTTGTCCCGAATCCCAATCTAGACTCTTGGTTGGTGGCATGCCTTTAAACCTTGATCTGATCATATCATATCTTTATTCACGTTCATCCTTCGATACCCACCCTAAAAAAACTCTATTCGATCCATTATTTTTTCCAAAATCACTCAAAATGCATTCGCCCGTCTCACGCACGCATCAGTATGTTATGACTCTAATGGTTGTTTTATATCAATAACCCCGGGAACTATGACATCATCTGAGGCTCCAAAGTCTCCACCTCACTATTGACACCATGATTTGTTTACTCTACTGTTTATGTCTTAGGACTCCTTTATCAAAGCATACAAAATTGGACAAGTTGTTAACCCCATTTGTATAACATAGATTTGTTTACCCGTCCCTACGCTGCATCTTGCTCCAAACCGTTTCTTGGAACTTCCTCTACCACTCCATAAAAAACAAGACAAATTTTACCTCTTTTAAGATAATCATGCTACACCACTACAATAGTGAATCAGTAAAGTGCACCTATGACTTTGGCAGAGGCGCCAACAACATTATGCCTTATTTTTCATCATGTAAGGCCTCCTCATCCTCCTCAACATGTGTAAGTGATGATTTAAACAATTTGTTAGATAGAGAGCCTGAAGCTTTACCTATAATGTGCAACATCCTCCTCTTTAGGCACCTTTATTAATGCCTCATCCGATAAGTTCAACATGATTATATTCCTCTCTCTCTCTCTCTCTCTCTCTCTCTCTCTCTCTCTCTCTCTCTTCAGTAACTCATCCTTATCATCATCTTTCAATCAACATTGACATTTTAGCCTTCTCATCCAATTACTTAGCCAAACATGGGTTGGTCAATACCGTATGCATGTTAAGCTTCACAACCCAAATTTGTTACTCCCGTTAAACTTCTCAATTCTTCTTTTGCTCCGGACATAATTGCAACTGCAGAATTTCCAAATAAAGATCATACAAGGAAAAGCCTAAAAGATACCTAGAAAATCATATCCTTAACTCTAATACGAATTGTTCTAAAAAACATGCAGAAGCTAGTCTGATCTTCCAATAAAATTAACGCGAGAGATCATAAATCAAATTGAGAACTACTAGAGAGCATGAGAGATTTACATAGTACGGCCTGAATGTTGGCACATACTCCATAGTGAGAACCATCAACTAATAATCCATCAATTAATCAGAGAATTACGAAGTTACAATCGCTCACATGCTCGAGTGTTTATCGGTCTTAGAGCATAACCAAACCCATAGTGTTTAGGCCCACACAATTGCTCAAGAAATAAATCGCTGGGAATTACCTCACTACTTAAGACACTCACGTGTTCACGAAGAAAGCACCTTAATTGGATGTAAGCTCTTTGTAGAAAATCACCTTGAGTGTCTCTTCAAAACTCCTCTTTTCGGCTAATGAAAGAGAGTTCTATGTAGGGGTGAGCAGACTAAACTAGAAATTGTCGAAACCAAACCAAACCGGCTAGTTTGGTCCAATTCCTAGGGGCACCGGTTCTGTTTCCGGCTCCATAAAATTGAAGCCGTTGATTTTCAATGCGGGTCCAGGGGGAACCGGACCACATGGACCGGACCTATGACCATCCCGATTTCTCTCCTAATTAATTAAAAAGCGATAACCATATTAGTTCCAAATTACCTAACTTAGAATTGACTAATGTCATATAATTATTAAAAGTTGGTAATGCGAGCTTAATTTCTCGGTAGGGAATAATAAGTAACCATAGTATAAAAGGGACACCCTAGAATATTATTTAGCCAATCAAGTACGGCCGTGGTATAAATTAGATGTTAATTGTTATGGTTAATACTACAAAAAATCTCAACCTGGTATACTTACGATAAATTTATTCCAAACTATTTTTTTAACCACAAAAAACCATAAAATGGTGCGGTTTTGACAAATTTATCCCAAACAGGTATACTTGTGACAAATTTAGCCTCCGTTAGTTTTTGTTAAATTTTATCGTCGAATTGCTAAGTTGGATGACACGTGGCAACCGTCAGATATACACATTTGGGGCTTTTACACACTATTGTATCAATTTGGGGCTATTCATGGTATTAATCAAATTTAACAGAAACTAACGAAGAATAAATTTGTCACATGTGTACCAATTTGAGATTTTTAATAGTCAAAATAATTAGTTTGGAGTAAATTTTTCACGGATGTACCAATTTGGGGTTTTTGCCTATAGAAAAAATAGTTTGGGGTGATTTGTCACGGATGTACCGATTTGGGTTGTTTGTGGTAAAAAAATTAATTTTTGGAAAATTTGTCACATGTTTACTAGTTTGGAATTTTTAGTGGTATTAACCCTAATTGTTACTAAATCAATTACATTAAGAAGTCAATTGAAGTAAAATTATCAAGAGTAATATATGATATTAGAACTAAATTAGTATTCTAATTATTATAGCATGTCATGTGATTTATTTATATGATAATGAAGTTAATAATTTTGCCTAACCAAAAATGCTAAGCAACTATAGAAAAAACCATAGTCTAATTTAAGGTTTAATGTGCATAATGTACATAATTAAGATAATGGGGATAAAATGAACATTTCAACCCCACAAATGGCTGAAAATCACTTGAGAAATGTGCCCAAAAATGCACTCAAGCAACTTCTTGAATTACCCCAATGTTACTATTCATGCCACCTACTTAAGCTAATGGGATTTTATGATAAAATGAAACTTTCACTCAATAATTATTCCTTCATTCCCTATTGACTTCAACCCCCTTGGGTGAAAATTCCACCCTCTCATACTCTCTTGATCTTAAATTTTCATCTCACTCAAAGTTTTCTTAAGAAGTTGCAAGAGATTGAAGTTAGTCTTGAGGTTTAAGGCAAGTAAAACATCCTTTTATTACATTCATGTGGTTTAATGTTGTTAGACCATGAATTATTTGAGAGATGCCATGACAATGGTTCTATGTGTGGCAAATTTGGTGACAATATGGAAGGAATATAGCTATGTGAGTAGTTTATAGATGTTGTCCTAAATTTGAGTGTATTATGACCTTCAACTTTTACTATGTTCATACCATATTTTGTGAGCTTCAAATGACTTAGACCAAAACATGAAAGATGAAGCTAACATCTTAAAATATAACATATATTAATTTGGTAATTTTTGGAGTTCATATGGTTAGTCAAGAGGCCTTACTTGCTCACAATTTTGATCTGTGATTAATCTAAGACTATTCTGACATTTTTTTTCACTATTTTTGTACCATCTTTTTTTAGCCCCAAAAGACTGAAGTTAAAACATGAAAGTCGATTTTGATATCCTAAACTATAACATATATTAATTTGAGAATTTTTTGTCAGCCTTTCTATTTTACACTTTCACGGGTCTACATGTGTCAATTTGAGTTTAATCTAACCCTTAATACTAATTATTTTTGTATTTATTTATATAGACTTCTACTGCCTTAGCACAGAGCATAAAATTTGAAGCTAACATCTAAAACTATAACATATATTAATTCACTCCCATGAATTGTTGTGATTTATACAAAAGGAAGTAAACCTTACACTTGTCACGAAAGTTGTAAAGAAGGGTCTTAACTATGATAGGCCTATCCGAAAAAGAATACAGTACTTCTTGGTAAAATTCATAATTTTTGGAGTTGATTTACTTAGTTAAAATTGAAAATTTCAATCGGTGTGCAAATTTATTTCAGAGTAAGTAAGTCATGAAATTTAAACCAAATCCCATAGTCCGAGGGTTTAATGCTCAAAAGCTTCAAACAAAACCTGAATGCCACTCTTGGAACTACCATTATGTGAAAGCTTGGAATTTTATGAATTTAATTAGTGATTTAACCATAGTTAATAGTCAAGTCTAAATCTGCACTGATGTCAGATTTGGGTTGAGTTAATTCTTTGTATAACGGAATGTCCTTATGATTGCCAGGTAGTGATAATTTGATTGAATCATATGTAGCATGATCATGTGGCATACCATATAACAATATGTGTGCATTGAACATTAGAGTTAAAAGATGTAAAAGAATTTCCCATTGGATAGAGTTCCGATAAAGCCCTAGGTGTTTGGGATGCCTCGGTGTGTGTAAGGGAAGCTCATACTGTGTGATCAAAGAAGACTCGGGAATTGAGATGTCCAAGTTTGGAAATCTTGTAGTGTCATTACACGGATGTCGAGAGGAGAGTGGATTTTGGCAAGAGAAACTGTGAAATGTGAACTAAATTAAAGCTTAAAGATGAATTATCTGCATATATATGAGTGCATAATATATTCATGTGGTGTGAATTTCATTCTTGATACAAATGCTTGTTTGGTTGATGTGATCCTTCTGAATAACAATTAAAAGAATATAAAATTACGTGTTGGGTTAATAAATATAAAGAAAGTATGTTATTTGACACCGCCAATGCCTTGGCATGGTGGTATGGGGAATGAAAAGGTCCAAAGACTATCGGGATTCGAACCCAGAAATTTGTTGTTGTAATATTAATAAATAAAAACTTTTTGTCAAAGTTGAAAGAATACTTTGGTAATTACTAATTGTGCCTCATTTTACACAACCCATTAGAAAAGCATGTCTTTGAATAAATTGGCGTCGGCTAACATTTGAATCATATTTTGTAATATCTAGATGTTTTATTTACTGGGTCCTAGCTCATTCTTTTTGAATTTTCAGACACGTAGATATGGATATACCGTGTCACCGTTTTTACAGAGCGCAATTCCATATCGGTGCTTGGCACGAGGATGTCATTTTTCTGGAATCACCCACTATTTTTGTTAAGTACACGACTATTTTGTTTGTTAATACAAGATGTCTACTTGTTGTTACCTTTACATTCATTGCTTGGTACTTTAAACAAAGCGATTGGGTGTTAGGGTTAGGGGTCCTTGATTATCGATGACAACGGCAAATGGAGGAGGCAACAGCGGAGACGATAACATGGGAATGGGAATGGCAAGCCTAAGGAGGAGAGCGACCTGGAAGTGGTGGAGAACTAGGCGCCGGTTGTAGTTGTTTGTTTGTATCGTGTTAACCTATAATGGCCTAGTATGAACTTGTCTTATGCCCGTTAACTCTAATGAATGAAGACTTTATGTTTAAATATGAGTTTTCTCTTCTGCTTGCTTTAAATACATCGAACATCCTGAATAAAATGGAAGCGCGGTACGGGTCGTCACCTGACCATTTATTTTTTATTTATTCTTAAATGTAAATCTAATAATCCACCGATTATTTTTGTTATTTCTTAAATGCAAATCTAATTTTAATTAATATGTTCAAATTAAAGTCCTTGTTGCTTATCCTACTAATAATTGACCGGTTTCATCGGATTGCCTAGGAACCGGACTAGATCAATCAAACAATACCAAGACCATCCAATTCAATTCTTGGGTGGGATCTAATTGACCGAAAACCAATCACCCTTAGTTTTATGTGCATTTGATGAAGGACTGCACTTGCGACTTCAAATAGAGGCATATGTTCATGAATGAGTTCACTCTTTTTCTTCCAACAAATCAACAAGAACTCCACCAAATCAAATAAAGAAAGTGAGCCCCTTGAAGATAAATGCTTGTCAAACCTTGAAAGGGAAAAATATACTTTTGTGATATTTGATTGACTTTGCCTAATTCACGGTGGTGACTTCCCTGTTACGGCGATCGAGAATTTCCTAATTAAGATCGTATTGGGGTTTGTTCAATGAGATCTCATCGATTGCGGTGACTTCCTTGTTCATGAGTATTTCAAATAATAGAGATTAGTTATATTGTTCCAAATTTATTGAAATTTCAATTTGGAATTAGGATTCGAGATAAGTGCATTGAAAGTCTTAAACTTGTCACGAAAGTGTAAGTAAGTCACGGAATTTTCAAAAAGTGCAATTAACTATTAACACTTGTGAAATTATGATTTCATTACATGAATTTTTTATTATTTTTTCTCTTTTATGTGACGTTGTTAAAATATGAAACATAATACTATAATGACATCAATTTGGTCCAAATTTAGTTTTTTTAGTAACATTTGTATTCCAATTATATTAAAAATAAGAAAACTTTAAAAATACAAAAAGAAAAAAAAGAAAAAATCGAGATAGCCATCGCTACCGCTACACCATCATTGCTGGGAAGGACCGACGATGGTGGGGAGGCGGTAGCAACAAGGGCTACAAGCCCTTACCTCCTTTTTTGTAATTTTTTAAGTTTTCATTCTTTTTGGACTAAAATGAGTCATTTAGCCGATCCGTATTTTTCATAATCAAGTTGGACTGAGTTAATGAAGGATATGATTGCATCAATTTATTAATTTTTATGACTTAATTGTACTTTTTGAAAGTTTTAGGAGTTAATTATATTTTCACGATAAGGTTTAGGACTGTATTTATCCAACTAAAGTACACTACAAGTGTCAAAACTTGTGTATGATGTTTACTTTAGTGCCAAAACTTTCAAAACGATCACTTAAGTGCCAACTTTTTTTAAAAACGCCAAAAAATTTAAAACGATCACTTAAATACCATTTTTTTTTAAAACGATCACTTAAGTGCTAACTAGCGGAGACAAGTCTGAATCAAGAAGCATGTATGCAAATCTAATAACAGGCCCTTTGAGGGCGATTCTGGGGGATCTGCCTGTTAGCTTCTGGATTCATTCTTGAAGCTCAACCGTTAAGGCATCAGATATTTCTGAACCACGGGTTCCACAAATGCACTCTGGGAAAGGGGTTCCGGGTGAATTTTACGACCTTTGGACTGGTCGGTGCAATTTGTGGGAGTGTGGGAAGAATGCATAGAAGTAGCAAGTGGAGAGCATCTTGAATCAAATCGTACTATTAAATTAACAAGAGGATTCTAAATTTGGGGAACACTACTTAAAGAGAAGAGAAGAGAATTTAGTGACTCATGATTTTGGAAATCACACTAATATTTCGGGAGGCAAGCTTTGCTCGACATATTACACGAGGGGCCTTTTATAGGCAAAATTACACACAACATGACAACACTCATCGGATGCTCAAATAATTGAGATCCGTCTACCGACTTTAGATACCAACTTTAGACCCGACTTAACAACTCTTAACAACTTTTGACCACAAGTGATCAATTATTGGAATACAAGATATATATAGTACACATGTGACCGACGCGTGACCGACAGGATGGTCGAGCAGAGTTGACATCTCATTATGAAGGATAATAATTTGCATCGTCATTGTCTGAGCTATCTGATCCATCTTTCTGATGTTTAAAGGCTCTCCATAATTGTGCTTCTTCAAACTCTGATATTTTCCTGTCAAGTTCCGGATCATCGGGGATTCAATTGGAACTAGATGGAACATCTTTTGGACTGGACGGGATATCCTGGCTAGGCATAATCGGTTGGGGAAAATATAAGGGTCTTGTAACAGTGGACCACCCCATGGATCTTGAGAGTTTTGAGAATCCATGTCCATTGAGGAATCTGGTTGATTTCTTTGAAATTCTTCAAGTGCTTCAAAGGTGCTAGGATGTGTGCTTGGTTTATCCCATGAAAAAGTGGCTGAGTATGGCCAAATTTCTGAAGGAATGACTTTGTTCTCCTGGCATAAAATTCTCTGGAGTTCTCTATACTTATGCGAGATCCGCAAGATTGATCTTGGAAAAGTCTGATGGATTTGAGCAACTTGTTCATGGATATCATGCTTGAAGTTGAAGTACCAACTTGAGCTGCATCTGATCATCTGTCACTTATAGGTCCTATGAAAGACCATGGTTTGTAAAAAATCACAACTATGTGTCTCTCTGGTTCTAGCCTGCCAATTTGCCGTTGCATTCTAAACAAATTTCTGCATGCTTGGAGTGGTTGGAACCACGTGAGCATATTCATCATATGTCTTTGGTCATGAGTTATGTAATCTCCAAAAAGGGCTTGAGATAAAACCTTAACGATCTTATCTGTGGGAAATTCTATGGCTACATGATAAAGATTAAATATGTACCAGAACATCCACTTAAGTTCTTCTGGAAATTCAACATCCGGAGACCATTAGAGAGGATGGATGAAAGGACAATCATAGTTAAGGCCTAGTTTTAACATTAAACTACCATAATCTTTGAAGATTTGGTAATGGTAATGCCAAAGTCTAGAGGAGAGGTTTGCGGTGAACTGATTGTGTCTGATTTGGTCGGGAATATCGGGAGGATATTGGTGTGATGACCATTGGTGTTCTCTCATATTAACAATGGAAAAAGTGCTATCTGAAACTTGTTTTTGTACATATATGTTAATAGAAGAAGTGAGTTCTCTAGGTTTGGAAAGGAAGTCTGCAAGGACATTTTTCTTTCCCGAAATGTGTTTGGCTTCAAAAGAGTATTTGGAAAACCATTCGACTCATCTCAAAAGCTGAGGGTGAGAGATTTGTTTTTGCTTAAACTTCAGCATTTGAGGGAAAGAAGACATATCCATTTCCACAAGAAAATGGTGGCCGATGAGATGGAATTCAAACTTTTTTATTCCATTTTTGATCGCCAAAATTTCTTTAAAAGTGGAATGATAATGCATTTCTACATTAGTGAACCGTCCACTCTTATAAGCACAGTTTTTCGCTTACCATTGAGTTCTTCGAGGAGAATGGCTGCCTAATACTTGTCACGAGCATCAATCTGCAAAATCCTCTTGCATGTGGAAGGGATTTGCAGAGGAGGAAGATTCTGAAGGATCTCCTTGAGATACTTGACTATTTTAGTCCGCTTGGGTCTCCATGGTGGTGCATTCTTCTTTAGCATTTTTTTTAAGAGGATGCAATACCTTTGAGATTTTCGAAACAAAATCTCCGAGGCAATTGACAATTCCAAGAAAAACCCGCACCTGGTTTACCGTAAGATCAATATCTGAAAATTTCTACAAATCTTTCGCAACATGAGCTCCCGAGCAATAAGTTCCATCTTTAAGATGCACGCCAAGGAATTCGATCTCCTTTTGGGCAATAATCATTTTCTTCTGAGAGAGCATGATGCTATTTGCCTTGATAATTTCAGGGAACCGAGTGACGAGTTCACAATGAGATTCCTCATCAGCTGAGTAAAGAAGGATATTATCAATGTAAAGCTGGGCATTAGGCAAAATGGGCTAAAAAATTCTGCACATGGCCTTTTGAAACAATGAGGGAGCTGTTTTTAGTCCGAAAGGAAGAGCTTTCCATTGGAAATGCTGATTTGGAATGCAAAATCCAGGTTTGGGTCTATCTTTTGGACTAATTCCCAACCGCCAAAAACCTACTTTGAGGTCAAACTTTGAGTAGATTCTGGCTTGAGCAAGGTTGGAAAACAAGGAGTTTTTATGGGGCAGTGGGAACCTATCATCTTGAAGGAATTGATTCCGAGGCTAGTAATTTATGACAAGCCGAAGTTTTCCATGATTTTGCTCTACTCTTTTATTGACATAGAAGGCTTCACAGGCCCATTGTAAGTCCGATGGCTCAATGAGTCCTTGAGAGAGTAACTCAGAGCATTCTTTTTAGGCAAGAACAAGGTGTTTAGGATTCATTCCAGAATGACTAGCTTTAGTGGGATTGATATCCTCATTTTTCTTGAATGGGAGGTTGACAAAGAAGTCTGAATTTGTCCAGAGTAGATGGAGACAGTTTTGAGAAAACTAAAAATGAGAATCTGCACAACAGGATAAGAGAGATTAGGTGATTGGATCAAGGATTTTAGGCTGTATGATAAAGAGTCTTTGGAAGTCTACAAACTCCTTGAAGTGATCTTTGAACTGAAGTCCATCGAGAACAATTTTGAGTCGTGGAAGTTGGGCTAAGATATCCCAACCTATAATAAGATCTTTATCATGAGAAGGGCATCCAAGGATTTTGGTAGTAATTGAACACTGGGGAAAAATCTGGAGGGTGACCGGTTTATCATGGACCTTTGTGGAAAACATATTTCTAGAACCGGAATTGAAATACCTTGTATAAGGTGTCCGGAATTCTTCTAGAAGAACTTTGATATTCATAAGGGAAGCAACTACACCCGTATCTATGAGTGCAATGACTTGGATGGGTTTTTCTTGTGCAGGGAGAAAGATTTGGACTGGGACATATGGAGGGTGAAAGATAGGAGTTTGATATGAAGAGAATCTAAGATTGGGTTTGGGAAAACGGCGAAGATATCTCCTGGGGATTCATCAGAATCAAAAGAATAAGCTTTTATAGCACAAAGGGTTTCAAATGATGGTTTATCTTCAACGGAGAAAACCGATTCAATATCTTCATCACCGATAGAGATCCTAGTGCTCTGGGTTGTCTTCTGAATCATGTAGTTTCCTTGCCGCTTTGCCTGTGGGCATTTCTTTGCAAAGTGCCCTTTCTTGTTACAAATGTAACATCTGTCTAATTTGGGCTTTCTTATGTTCTTGGAAGAACGAGACTTTTTACATAAAAATCTCCATTTCCCGCCTTTGCCTTTTCTCTTTCTTCTTGCAAAGGAGAATTTTTTGAAATGATTCTTCTTTTTGTGACCCGAATAGGGTGGATCATTGCAGTCCTTCGGGCATTTGATCTTCAAGTATGATTTATCACAATTCTTATCAAGATTGTGATGTTCCTCAAGAAACTTCTTGAAGAGTTGTCTTTTATGGTATGTTTCTTCTATGGCTAGATGGATTGCTTGCTGAATTTCTCCAAATGTAGCCTCTTCAAGTGGTTTCTTCCTGGCTTGCAGAATCTTTTCTGCATCATCTACAATTTCTTTAGGTATGGAGGCCAGGAAAATAGGTTTGAGGTGTATGCCTGCTCCAAGGTGATAAAAGAGTTTGATCATTTCACGAAAGTGACGATCAAGATCTTTTTTGTGGGTTGAACAACATTTGCATTCAAAGAATTCTTTCTTTTTGAGCTCTTTGGTGTTTCCAGGTTGGCCAATGAAGTACGTATGTATAACATGAATGGCTTGGGCAAAATTCATTGTCAAAAGGATAATATGGTCTTGTTCGGATGCGGAATTCCACCAATCTCTTAATGACCCCGTGAGTCTACGGGTAAACTCAAGGAGTACTTCATAAGTGTTGTGCTCCTTTAAGTTTCTAGTTGTCATCCAAGCATGAAACTCTTAGAGTCTATCGGGCCATTTGTAGAATAGAATATCATCAAAGGTGAAAAATATCTTGGAAGAAGAATTTGAAGAGGTATGTTCTGGCATAGTTACATACGGTTCTGGCATATCTTCTTCTTTGGGTTCTGTGGGATCTACCATCATGATCTCAGCAAGAGATGGCTTGCCAGGTGGAATTTGATCGGAGGAGGAAGAGGAACAAGATTCAAAGAAATCCAAAGGATTTGAGTTTGGATCTGAATCTGATGATTCTTTTGCGTGGTCAGCTGAACCAATAGCAGAAATGGAAGGAACTTAACTTCTAAGAAAACTTTCCAAAGGATTGGATACCATATATGAATGGGTCTGATGAGGAGGAAAATCGGGCGGTGATTCTTTTGGTTTGGGAGGGGCTGAAAGTGGTGGAGGAGATTTTCTTTTTTCTCTAGATTTTTCTTTTTCTATTTCTTGCAACTTTGCTCTAAGAGCCAAAGCATTGGTCTTAGGAGAAGGTGGTGCACTAGCAAGTGCAGCAACAAAGGAGGAAGAAGATCCTAAGAATTTAGTTAAGATTCTGAGGCGGAATGAAATGGAAAGAGTTTTGGGAAGAAAGGACTTGGCTGTGAAAAACCGGAATATTCTAGACGAGCTTTCTATTCTTCAAGAAGCCTGATCGACCTTTTTAGTTTCTCCATCTTCGGTGTTTGATCCTCCAAATAATGATGTGGGATCTGCTGAGTTTCAAACAAATAGAGCATTTTCTGAAAGTTTTCAAGCATCTTTCTTATCAAAGTTATAGATCGGTCTACCCGTTCAACTCGAGTGGATACTTTGTCAAGTGCAACATTCTGAGCTAGGGCATTCTCGGTTTGCCAATTTAAAACCGTTTCTGCTGGAGTTGGCCCTTTTCTTCTACCATGAACATCAACATCATGAGGAGCAAGCAACTTAGGTGCATGATAGTACTTTCATTATGGATCCGAAAATTTTTCCAATGAAGGAAACCGAAGGGCAGCAGAACTGGACTCGGATCTCATGGGATGGAGTGGAGGAAATTCTTTAGGTTGAAACATACGGATACTTGGTAAAACATGAAGTGGTGCTGTTTTAGGAGCGCATGTATATGGCTTTGGAAGATTCATTGGGCATGATGGGTTTTTCTTTACCCATTTCTGGATTGGTTTGTAAAAAGGAGAAGTGACAAGTTTCTTTGGTGGTGGTGGTGGAGGTGCTGGTTCATCGGGTGCACAAGGTAATGGTATAGAGATCTGGAGAGGCTCGGGTGTACCATATTGGACCATAAACTTCCATCTTCCACCATCTTCACCAAGAGGTCCAACAGTAGGATCACCATCAAGATATCTTTGGTATAAAGAGTCTCCTTTTTTCTTCTTCTTCTTCTTGGAAGAAAACCTGTCTTCTTCATCTTTATAACTAGTGCAAGAAGAACATGCACAATCAATATCTCAAAAGCGGTGTCCGGAGGGATCCTTGTAATAATGGATAGGTTGACCATTTGAATCAAAGGACTGGACAAATTTTTTAGGATCCGGGTATTCCATGCTAACCGTTTCGGCGGGACACGGAGTAAAGCACAGAATAGTTGGAAAAGAGGGGAATGAAGAAGTGGAATCTTCTTTTTCTTTGGCAAACTTGATGGTAACAATACCATCCTTCTTTTTTGTGAATTGTGGTTCGGAAGATTGAATAGGTCGAGAATTGTGGTGAAGTTTTTCATAGTTGGTTACCCAACATGCCGGGAGAAGCTTGACAAGCTAGTCTTTGGGGATTTGTCTGGGAACATGAACACGGGAAGTTTGATCATGGTCTATTGAGATGATTAAGGCTTCATCTGAAGTGGGGAGATTCAAATCAATAGCATGATTCTAAACTCTGTAGACCACTTGGTAATGAAGGGTAGCTGCCAAAGAATTAGGAGTTTGAGGTGCTCCTGTAATATGTATCCGAACTTTGAGAGTTGAATGTAGGCTTGGATCAGCAAGAGCTACGTTGAAATTTGGAAACAAGGTGACAAATACAGTGCCATCATTCGAGGTAGTTTGGACTATACCAATACGGGCATGTTGGTAGTCCAAGAATCGAGTATCCAAAAGAGCAATTCTTGCTACCACAGCCTTTTTCGGCCATGAAAGGATAGATAAAGATGAATAGGTCCAAAATGAAGGTGAGTAAAACCTTGCTGGATCCATTGGAGCGGAAACTCCTAAAGAATCTATAGCGTCACAAACTGTTCTTGCCGGGTTGCCAAAATATGGTGCTGGTCAAACTTTGAGGATTGGACATATTCCTTTACAGCACGAGGAGTATGTCCGATGAGGTGTTTCATGGATCTGATAGGAGAAAAAGAAGAGGGTTTGAAGAAAGTAGAGTAGGGGTTTATGAGGGGAAGTTGGGTTTCTGAAATCTTACTGTCTTCGGAATATGCTACTTTATAGAGATAGTCAATCTTAGAAACAATCGATTTGCGAAGTTTAGGAATAGGAGCTAGCGAAACTTGAGATGTAAGCTGTATTGGGGAAGAAATATCGGAGGATTCCATAAGAGCGGTGTCAATTTCGATTTGAGCTAACGTGGCTTACCGTAAATCCGACGTGGCCTATTTTTTATTAATATTTGAGTTGACGTGGTTCGCTGGAGTTTGCACTAAAGTGATTGTTTTCAAAAAAAAATTGGCATTTAAATAATTGTTTTTTAAAAAAAAAATTGATACTTCAATGATTGTTTTGAAAGTTTTGGCACTAAAATGATCGTTTTTTTAAAAAAAGGCACTTAAGTGATCGTATTGAAAGTTTTTGTACTAAAGTGAGCGCCGCACATAAGTTTTGACACTTGTAGTGTACTTAAGCCACATTTATCCCTTAAAATTTTCAACTAAAAAGTTTTGACCTGCATTTACTTACGGATCGAGTTGACATCCAACATATTGAAAATATAGTCAAATCGAGTACGAAACATCATATGATTCAAATTGAGTCAAACGCGTGCGTTAAACTAGGGGTGATCGGTTCCGGGGTGGGTAGGTTCCGGACCTAGAACCCGAAACCTACCATGTTATAACAGGTTCCTATTTTTTGGAACCTGGAACCCGCCCCATTTGTCTTGGGACCAGTTTTGGAACCTACCCTGTTTTTCGGTCCGGTTTCGTGGTCTACCCGAGAACCTATTTTTCTTTTGTTCCTTGTCTGGTTTTATTTTTTCAGCAAAATAATAATAGCAATAAAACGATTCAAAGTAAAAGATGGATAATAAAAATTAATATTCGCCAAAAATCACAACTACTATCAAGTATTTCCAGGACAATAAATTCCCCGAAGCCGACTTTAAGCGATGAAGGCAATACCGAGGTCATTGTTTCATCATTACTATACCCAAGCATCCTCAATAGAAAAAGAAATATCCTCCCACAT
The DNA here is from genome assembly GCF_020921035.1 of Rhodamnia argentea. Lineage (NCBI taxonomy): Eukaryota > Viridiplantae > Streptophyta > Magnoliopsida > Myrtales > Myrtaceae > Rhodamnia > Rhodamnia argentea. The sequence continues at coordinate 13,856,193 of NC_063156.1, forward strand.
TTTGCTTTGAATGAACCTCGAGGAGGGTTCAGAATTGTTGAGCAATTAGAGATAAGCTACTTTCACAATTAAGACATTATCGCTAAAAGTACATGGTAAAATTGAAAATTCATAATAGTAAATTAAACCCATCTATCTATCTATCCCATCTCCAAGTAAAATAAATTAAAAAAGTTCTTTGATCCAAGATGATGGAAAATGTCATGGAGAGAGATAGGATCGATGGCCAACAACAATCGAGAACTACATCAAAACTAATCCAGGGTCCATGTCCAGCTTAAGCCATAAGAGTGCTAGTAGTGGTAGACTCGCTGCAATAAACATATAAACAAGCTATGAGTTAGCTAAATGAACGCAGCATCATTAATAGATGATTGGATATCAGCATATACATGTTAGTAATACAATGTAGACTTGGCAAAAAATTCCAACCAACCTACCAAAAGACAAAAACAATGAATCATTAATGGAAATATATTTACTCACCGCAAAATCAAAGTTTCCACAAATGAAGTCTATTTAGTAATGATAATATCCTCGGTAAGACAATCCAAATCTAAAAACCAAAAAGAGATTGAATAAATATTCATCCAATATATAGGTATGTGAATGAATTATAAGATAGAAAGAGATATACACGACCCTTACCCGACTCAAACTTCTCCGCATTCTCAATGCACTCTTCAACATTAATCGGCACGCGAACAGCTCTCAACCAATCTTGAGTGCAAATTAAACCCTCCACAACTCTAGGAGTCAAAGAACTTCGAAAGCTGTCAAGCACACGGCCCGATGTACTAAAAGCCGACTCTGAAGCAACGGTAGTCACGGGAATAGATAAAACATCCCTAGCCATCAAAGATAAGATTTTATATTTTGACCTAGTACTCTTTCACCACATCAAAAGGTCCAAATTAAGGACATCTTAACTTTCAGCTTCAAGATACCGATCGAGCTCAGATTTTTTTGTCATCAAACACTTTTTTCTTCGCATGAAGGAAGCTTTTTCGCCAAGCTTGGATGTCATATTCATTGTTACCTTCATTGTCATCAGCATTAGAACCATCGCCATTACTACTCACACTTGAACCGCCAACATTTCCATTACTTCGGTTACTAGAAGAACCAACGAAAGATTGCTCATAAAATGCAAACAAAAGCTCCAAGGCATGCTTCACGTTATTATGCATCTCATCAATTTTTACTTCATCGTCATAAATTTGTCCATAACAAAACTTCACATAAGTCAATTTTTTTGTAGGATCCAACGCAACCACAATCAACACCATCATATTTATTTTATCCAAACTCCCATAATATTTGTCAAACTTCTCTTTCATTTTTGTACCCATAGCATGAAGCTTAGGATCCAAAGAATTCGCCGCATCGTTCAAGTATTTATACAAAAGAGCTATCCCCTCAAAATAATCATTTGAAGTAACATATGAACTTCCCGACATCCGTTTGGTTGCATCATAAAACTGTTTCAGAAATTTAGAAAAAATGGTGGCATTTTCCCAATCTTCATTTTTAGGAGAATTAGTGTCAAGCTCCCTTGCGAAAGATGAATCGTCTTCTTCCATCCTTTCAAAAGCTTTTCTGAACTTTATGGCGGTTTCTAGCATAAGATGAGTGGAGTTCCATCTAGTGGCAACATCAAGACATACCGAACCCTTGTATGTGATCCTTTCACTCTCAATACAAGATTGGAATACTTTGGCTCTCATGGGAGAACTTCGCACGTACCTAACTACGTTTCGGATACGTGCAATAGAATCACGCACCTCATACAATCCATCCCTTACAATTAAATTCAATATATGAGCAGTGCACCTCATATGCAAAACCTCACCATTCAAGATCAATAACTTTTGTCTTGAAAATTTGTCCTTCAAATAACCAACTGCCACATCATTGGAACTAGCATTGTCCTCTGTTATCGTGGACACTTTTTTTTCTATACCCCACTCATAAATACATTTCTCCACCATTTTCCCAATTTCTCTGCCCTTGTGACTATGCATTACCACAAAATTGATGATTCTTTTATGCAACTTCCAGTTATCATCAATAAAATGTGCGATGAGACATAGATAGTTCAAGTTTTGAATGGAACTCCACATATCGGTCGTGAGTGCAATCCTAGAGTTAAGCTTACCAAAGTAAGTTTTCAAACAAGTTCTTTCGCTCAGATATAACTTCATGCAATCTCTAGCAACCGTAAATCGTGACAAATGTTGGAAGAGAGGTTGCAATTCGGTGACAAAATCACGAAAACCGACACGCTCAACTGTGGAAAAAGGTTGTTCATCAATTATGATCATCCGAGCAAACATGTGCCTACAACATTCTTGATCAAACTTCCATGTCGTCAAAATACTACCACAACCAGTATCTCCCTTTGCCTCGCTAGCCACATCCTTATTACGTGGCGCAAATAGCATTTGCCTCTTATCCGCATTGGGATACTTCTTGCACTTTCTCAAGTGCTTCCGCATTGAAGATGTACCATTATCAACGGTATACGCATAGTCATCCCCACGGTGATTGCACTTTACCCTTGTTTTTTTTGTCTTCTCATCTAAGATTTTCGAAAAGTTATCCCACACCTCCGATTGATTAACTCGCTTTTTACCAAGTGGAGGATAGGAACTAGGTACCCTCACCTTGTCTATCGCACTGGCGGTCGCGGATGCCACTTCTTCAACTCCATGGAATGACAATTCCATGAGTGGACTCATTTCATCACGTCCATCCACTTTCGTTGGCATATCTTGATCCATCAACTGCATATCAACACGACAAAGACAAAATATAATTAGTACAATATTGCTTCTATTGAAAATAAATTACACAACAATGTAGGACCAAGGAGCATTTTGTGTGATCCTAATATTTTAATTGCGCTATGTGAAGTCCACAAAAGGTTATCTAAATGGCTGACTCACTTCCCAGGCTTTTCCTATTAATAATGTTCGCAAACAGCAATATATTGTGATAGGTACTTGTTCAAAGACAAGAGGCGGAAGGAATTTGTGCGTTTTTACACCGGAGTAGCTCATTTACTACCTAGCATAATGAGTGTGACAAATACTATTTTTCAAAGTTGTGCTTAACAATAAGACTTGCAAGAATGCAACAATAATATAGGCATAGGTTCTTTTTGTTCTCTTCTTTCTCGTTAACGAATTTGTCTTCTTTACAAATCAATTAAAACCAAGAGATCAAACAACAAGGAAATGGACTGCACATGGAGCAAACTATTTTAAAACCCAGAGTCCAACCGACTTTTATATTGGAAGCCTTGAGGGATGATCTTAGTGGCGCCATCGCAGCCATCCGAACAACAAGCTCTTCTTCGGACTTTATATTCAATATTGTATCACACACACCCTTTTTAGTTTTAGGTCCATCTAATTATGAAAAGTGAAAATAAAGATTCTTGAACAGCAAATTACTGAACACATTCGTTGAGGGGAAGAAAACGCCAAAGCCATTACACTACATGAAGGGAAAAAAAAAATCAAACTATCCAATTCAACAACCTACCTTTACACTTGGCACTTGCATAGAGCTGTGACCAACACGATCAAGGAGAAATGGTTGCTAGCTTGCTGCGTTGTGTATGGAGAGAGTGAAGCGGCAACAAGAACGGAGAATAAAGTCAAACAAATGGCAAGTCTGAGACTATTATTACATATTAGGGTTTTTTTCTTACTTTGCATAAACCGGTCCAATTTCGGGTGGGTATTTACTAGGAACCGGAAACCTAACTGGTTTAAACCGGTTCCAAATTTTTGGAACCGGGAACCGGTCCTATTCCAATGAGAACCGGAAACCGCACTGATTTTTCGGGTGATCCGGTCCAATTTTCGGGTCTACCCGGTCCAGTTGCACACCCCTACGTTAAACTACGTTGATCCTTCTTTGACTTGATTGCAATAGTGGTTGCCAAATTCAATTAAAGCCATGTTCCATGGTTGATTAGATCATTTCGGAAATATTATTTTTCTAATAATTTACCCGCTTTCATTGAAGTTATCAATTCTTAAATGACTGTCGGTTTTATCCGAATTATGAATTTAACTTTTTCCATCGAAATAACCAATAAATTTCAGTTGTTAATTCCTGTTCAAGTCACTTAGCAACATCTATTTAATCGATTATGAACTACCAAGTTTTTTTTTAATAATTTACCAACTCTTGTATGAAACGTTGCCTTTCACTAAAGTATAAACATATAGTAACGTTAGTAATTCAAAATCGATGATTTGAACATTGATAAGTGATGATAATCTAATATTGATTCTAACTTGATTGGAAAAAAGTAGGTAAAAAACAAGGTAATTCCAATATACAACTTGGTAATTTGGCCTATAAAGTTTGTAAGTTACTGTAAAAGTTATTACTTGGAACAATAACCTAATCAACAATGATAATTAACTCAAATAAAAGCTAATAACACAACATTACTTGGATTTTGACCAAAAAAAAAAAAGAAGCATAACATTAGTTGGTGACCCCATCTAGCAAGAAGAAGTGGTAATTGAAAGGAAAAGGACCTCCCACCAACTAAAAATAGAACCCAAAATCAGCAAAACTGGGCAAATCATCACACATTCTAAACACTATCGTCTTCCGTTTTGTTATAGATGGCTCAACAAGTCTTTTCAACTTCAAACTCAGCCCGCATCGGCAATTCTTTCGAACTTCATTTTATCCTCATCCAAGATGGCCATATGCTTCCTCTTCTTGGATAACTTTCCTGCATTATACCCATTTTCATCATTAAACTGAGCAGCAGTTCGAGCACGTAATTCTTCCAAACTCTCGCCTTCCTTCGCTCTCTCTAGCACCTGAAATCAGAAGATAGCTCCGATTAACTGCATGTGAGAATTTAACATATTCCAAAGCAGTAGAGATGACTTACCAGATGCCTTCCATACAGATGGGTGTTCGCTAGTGCTTGCAAAGCATTTTGTGCCTCCTGTTTCGTGATGTATTCCACAAACGCAAATCCTCTGTGATTTCCAAATTTCATAGGCAGCCTCAAACTCTTAATCTGTGGAATCACCTCATTGGTCAACCAAAAAGCTAGAAAAAACTGCACCCTCAAACAATTGGTATCAATAAAGCCGACAGAGGATTCATTGACTCTAGGAGGAGCAATAGTCCAAAATTTAGAAGACCCTACGAAAACTGAAAGTTTGTTGAACAATATGAAAGTCAAATTTGCTTATTGACAAGAAGATCCACAAAATTAAATCCACAACTATTACAGAATATTTTGTTTTGACCAACAACTATACTGATATTGCCGAACGATGAACACAATGGAGGCAATCCATGCAATGGATACATGACAACAATAAAAAGAAAATTACCTTTCCAAATGGGCTGAAGAGCTTTCTTAAATCTTTCTCAGTTGCCTCAAAAGCAACGTTTCTCACAAGCAACTTGGTTGAACTTGTGTCTTTGTCAGCTTTATTTATCACTTGTTCATCTTTCTTTACTTGGCAAAGTTGCAAGATAAGGGCATGCCCGTCTAAGATGGTTCCCTGGAGAGAATCCAAATAAAATATGAGCAAATTACAAGACAGAAATTTATCAAAGAGGAGAAAAAAAAAAAAAAAGAGGCTTACTTGTAAATCCCGGCAAATATTTGTTGCTGTCTCCATTGAATCAAATTCTAAAAACCCAAAACCCATTGAAACATACTTCCCACTTTTCACGTGCTTCTTTATCTATACAGAAAACATCAACGTCTTGATAAACAGTAGGGGAAAACAAATCATAACATTAATTCTTGTTGTCTAAAAGATTACCCTGACGCTGAGAATTCTTCCCTCCTTCATTTGTTTACTGAAGTGGCTTTTTAAAGTCTCATCAGATGTTTTGAAGCTAAGATTCTTCACAAACAAAGACCGTGACTGTAAAATCAAAGGCAAAAACATAAGTATACCCAAAAAAGGAAAGGCAGGGATTATCCCTAACTCGTTTACTAGCAAGTCTGGCATGCATAATACTACGTCAAAAGATGAGAAGCTTTAAGTAAAAGCAAAGGGAATCTGAAAAACTTATACACAAAATTGATGCCTCAACCATTTCATACAGGCAATTACATTGTTCAAGTTTGAAAGCTAAGAAAAGTTTCAAATATTTTCGAACGTTCATCACATCAGACTCACAAGAACAAGGAATTATTTGCATCTAAATGCAAGTAAAGAAGGCCTTAACTTAGTGTGAGGCACAACAGACTAACCGATACAACTTAGTGTGAGGTGCGACAGACTAATACATGATATTGAAGAACTTTTTTAAGATTCAAATGTATTGAAAAAGACATTATATATAGTATAAGAGAAAAATAGGAATACTAGCCCTATCCTCGTACTGAAGCCATTCTAGCTCACTATCATGCTTCGCATCCTTTGACCTCATAGTTCATCTTACTCGAACGACAATTATGCAGCACAGTCAAATAGAATCAATCAAATCGAAGCAGGCTGAGTAACACCAATTCAAATATTTTAAAAGTGGCATCTGAGATTCTTGAATACATCCATTTGACAGATCAGGATGACCGAAAATACATCAACACTGGTCAAAGCAGCAGCAGAACACGTGCTATGAGGAAACATACATTTCAAACAAGGAAAAACACAACAATTATATATGGATAATACTTATGCCAAAATAAACTTGAGTTAGAAGTTAGAAAGTAGAAAGGCACGAAACGCTAGATCTGAAATAAAATTTAGACCTCAATTCTGTCAGGATCAACATCCACATCCAATAGCCCATCTACGTGTTGTTCCAGTAACACCCTTTTAGCATCCTGTTCACCAACAACAGTTCCATTGCTTCCACTGCTTTTAGTTGTTGGATTAAGTACGTTTCCAGGAGCCCATTCTAAATACAGTGGTGCATCCCTACATCATGGTTAACTTTAATTAGAAACTCTTACAACAACTAAACAATAATAACATGAGAAAGAAAAGATATCAAAAGATCAGCTATGTAGTGGTTAGGCCATATGTTAAAAATCACTTGTCATTCAAAATGTATCAACTGTTTCATTACCAAGGCATCTTAAAACCTATCATGATTTGTACTTTTGACCAAAAAAAAAAAAAATCTCGGAATTGCAGAGAATCTAGTTGTTCTTGCTCCATTCCATCTCGGCGCCCCAAGGTATCATATATTCAATCTATTTTAATAAAACATGAATTAGAGATTTCCAATTAGATTAAGAACCACATTTTCTCCCAACTAACAGTGCATCATGGCATAATTATATGGTAGCCTGCCAACTCGATGGATGAACTTCCCGATTTAAAGAATTTTCTGTTATCACGGTGAAAGGACAGCTTGTGAAGAGTTCAGTCATGAGCAGCATATCTGATGCACTTAGGCAAGAGAAAGACGGTAAGGGGCAGTCACCAAGCAGATAAAGATTGAACATCACATACTTGTATTGCCTGTATGCTAGACCTCTAAAAGCAGCACGAGCTTCAGAAGGTTCCAGGAAAACAACCTGATAAATGTAACCAGAATAAGGTTAAATAGTTAATAGATTGAAGTATCAGACTAGATAGAAGACTATAACATGAGGCAAGCTTGATTCATTGTCGAAGAAAGAGAACAAGAAAGGGAACTGAAGCAGTCCCGACTATAAAACTATCAAAGTTTCCTAGCACAACTATGTCATTTCAGAGTCACAATAGTTCTGGTCTACTATTCAACTTTCTGTTAGTAATCATCAGAATGAGGGAAAAAAAATGGCAAAAGGACACTAGAAGTGCCAAAATTTGTTTCTGTACAGCTCTCATTTTGGTGTCCAATTTTTTTTTTAAAATCACTTAAGTGCCAATTTTTTAAAAAAATGAATATTTGAGTGCCGACTCTAGTGAGCTTTGCCAGAAATCTTCGTGGCATTTTTTATTAATATCCTAATCCTACATGGCTCGCCGGAGGATCCTAGTTAGCAATGAAAATAAGTTAAAAAAAATATGAAAAAGTTTTAAAATAAGCTAAAAAACTTAAAAAAATAAAAAAATAAAAAAGGTTTGGACTAGCCCTTTCCACCGCCGCCTCACCATCGTTGGCCGAGGGTGGGGCTTGGCGGCAAGCGCCGACCACCCCCACCCTCACCGGCCATTGCCGGCAATGGTGGGGTGGCAGAGGCAAGGGCAAATCCCAAACCATATTTGTTTTTAGTTTTTTAACTTATTTGTTTAAATTTCATTTAATTTTTTTTTAAATTTTTAGTTTTTTTTTTTTAAATCTGTCCACGTGGACTCCATGTGGACTGAATTTTTTAAAGAAAATTTGCCACATGGACCCACTTTTTTTAAAAAAATTCCCACATCATATAAAAAAAAATAAATGCCATGTCACCACATTGTTTTAAATATAAATGCCATGTACATTTTTTAGCCGGAATCTCTCGCCGTTGGCACTTAAGTGATCTTTTGTTCTCCGATTTGGCACTTAAGTGAGCCGGCAAAAAATTTTGAGACCAAAGTGAACACCGTACACAAGCTACGGCACTTGATGTGTCTTGCCGAAAAAAATTCTGGAACATCAGTGTTTCATAACCATGGTGAAATAATACTTTGTGTCTGAAAGCTAGTCTCAGCTAAATGGATCTAGATCTAGAATCAGTGATTAATCTTCACTAGAAGAGAGCCCCACAATATGGCAGTACCCCTGGACCTATCTTCTCTACCACTTTGACCCCTCTTCCTCTCCCGTCTCTCCCCTTACCGAACAGAGAAGGAGCTCCCACGCAAAGGGTAACTGACAGGCTGATATTATACACTCTCTTCCACCAGAGTTCTGAGCCGAAGTAATATCACGCATATGCATGTGTAGCAATCATTTAACATGCTGTTCACAACAAGGTTCTGATCCCTCGTTGTCCAGGGAAGGTATTCCGGAAGGTATTTCGGCCTACATTGTTAAACAAATCCATCTAACCCAGCAGGCATGTCAATTCAATTCCATCAAATATGCCTCCAAATATAGAGTTGCACCACAAATTAGATATCAACTATGGCACGTGTTCCAAAAATAACACACTAATATTATGAAAAAGTAGTGTATTGGAGTTGGATGTCCCATTTAGAAGGAAAAACATAGAGAGATTACCGCATACCAATGCCATTGTCTTCGTTGGAGGCAAAATTATTTGGTCCAAACCACCAAATTTCTCAAACATTTTAGCCAGCTCAGCCTCAGAACATCCATAAGGCAAGTTTTTCACTAGCAAGACGTGATTACTCCTTTTCAAACCCTCTGCTCTCTGAGAGGCAAGCTCCTCCAAGGATGTTACATTGACACCAGCATCAGTCAATGCCTTCTTTGTCTCAGCAATTACTTGTGTCTCTCCTAAAGCAATACGAACGGCAAGATCATCGGCTTCATAGTCAAGGAAGTCACTTTTGCTTATACCATACTTTCTCGCAATGTTTTCAACAACCTATGGTATCAAAGAAGTGATAAAGGTGAGCAAATACATACACTCTAAAAAAATACGCATGCTAACCAAAAATGGGACACAATAATCAAATGACCATTCCAATAATTTTGCCCAAAGCATTCATGATAAGAAAGATAATTCTGCATGGTCCCCCATTAACTAATCAGTCTTATACAATTACTCGTGAAGACACTTTTATGTAATCAACTGCTGGAGTTTCAGATTTCCTGCCGTCGTAAAATAATTATATTGAGCAAAGTTCTAGACTATGACAAATTAGAAACAGTCCTGAATCAACACTAAAAGCTGAACAGACCGTGTCGGCGCGCATGAACATCGTATTCCATGCTTTGGTATCTCCACTTGCTTCAGAAGCCTTTCTATCTTCTTCCCGCCGTTGTTTGAAAGTTTTTGGAGCTTGATTTGAAGTCAAATCACTAGAAAAGACATTATAAGCTCCTTCAAGACAGCATATTGAAGGAGCATAACACGAGTAAAATTATAGTATACCACTACTTACTCCTGCTTTTTAGAAGCGGTTTTCTGCAATGCTGGCAAAACATGCAGTAGTCTTCCCTGGAAAATTGCATAGTCCAATTCTTCTAAAGCTCTGCATGAGAACCAAAACAAAATAATGTTACAGCTTTAACAGTATTATCAAGGTTTGAAGGCACGATTCAAGTGGCAAAAATAACTTATTTTGCAACAACGACAACAGCTGATACCTGGAGATAACTATTCCAACGGATGCTGCTCATACAGTTGGGCAATTTACAATAACTAAGAGCCTAGAGAATATTTAGTATTGACAGGTGCACCCATAATAAAAGGTGAACAAGAGGTTCTTTGAGCTTGCTTGTCTGTTCTGGAAGGACTAAGAACTAATGAAGAATGAATAGTGAACCAACAACTTCATAGTTAGAGCCCATAAATTCACATCATACAACTGTTTGAGAAAAAGTTGAAGTAACCAAGATTTTGGAGCCCAAGAATGACCAATATATCTGCTTTCTCGAGATGTTTGTAGAATGAATATAAAATTCAACCATTACAAATTCAATAAAAAATTACCCGAGAAAAGAAACACACAAGTTCTCTGAAAAATGCAATACCTCAATGCAGACTCTGGGAGAGCGTATTGGATATAAGCAAAGCCCTTCGACCGTCTTGTTATTTTATCAACAACAACGTGGACTTCTGCAATCTTGCCGAATTTGCTAAATAACTCTTCTAGCTCTTCCTCACTTCACATAAACACCATAAAATTAAGCAAAAAAAGAGGCTATGACGATGTGGTCATCTAACAAAGAAGAGTCGATATTTCTCAGGAAAATGTTTATCTCGATAATTTCTTTGGAAATATCTCACAAGAATAGAAAACTTGCAAAGTCAAGTTGTCAAGTAAAAATTACCTTGCCGTGTAAGGCAGGTTGCGAACAAAAAGACGGCCAGTTTCCATTACCCCTTCCTTATCATCTGTTGCACTTGATGAGGGATTTGTGGGGTCAAGTGCCTCGCCATCGGAAACTTCAGCAGGACTTTGCCTTTCAGCCTCATCAGGCATATCGTTTTCTTCATGACCATGTACAGTTGCTTCATTTTTTGCCCTGGACCTTTTATTTGACAGATCAACTTTAGCTTCTTTCTGACTAATGTCACCTTCACCTTCACTATTTTCTGATTCTGACTCAGACAATTCTTTCTTAATTCTACTCTTGAAGTAGTCCATGTCAGAAATTACATCATCATGAGAGACAGCAGAAGCATCGCTATCGGACTCCTCAAAAGCATCACCATTTGAAGATTCGATAACCCTCTTGTCTTTAGCTTTTGCTTCTATTAATTTTTCTTTGATGTTTTTCTTTGCTCGAGTAGGTTTCCCATTGACACTCTCATGTTGGTAATCTGTTGAAACTACTAATGTGTCATTTGCCCACAACTTTGACTTGGTCCTTGGTTGCATGACTTGAAGGAACTCCTGAAGCTCAGGGTCATCGCTCTCGCTTGTCTTTTTAAGATTCTTCTTCTCTCCATCAGGAATGACAACATTGGAATCACCACCAGAAACTTTTTTCCCACCCTCAGCTATTTTATCTTTATTCTTCAGTGAGTGCCGACTCCATGGTCGAGGAATATCAGGATCTCCAACTTTTCGTGCAATCTAGCAATAAGCAAAAGGTTTGAATCCACATGTTACTGACCTAAGACACTCTAGAGATGTGCATACAAGGAGCAGAGAGTTGACAAAGCTATTAGATTGACCATATCCTTGATCATACTCTTCATACTCCAACAGTGTTCGCATGTACAGCATCTCCTAGAATCAAAACATCTTGAGGATTACTAATAAACAGCAGAAATTGAGTAAAATATGTGCTTATCACACTACTGATGCAATCACGGAACTTTTTGCTAGTACTTATAGAACCATTCCAGTCCAAAATTATGCCTAAAGAAATAAAGGAAACAGATAATCGACTGGAGGAGAGAGTGTCATAATTCAGAATTCATATTTTCGCTTCTTCGGATGGAGGATATCTTAGACAACGGGGAGAACAGGAAAAACACATCAAAAGGACCAGACTTTGAAGTAAGAATCACGAAACGAACCTCACAAATAATCCGGGAAGTGTCGATGTAGGATTTGTTGAAGTATCTAATGGCTTCCTGCGCTTCCTGCTCGGTCCGAAACCCAATAAAGGCGAACTGCCTGCTCTTCCCGTCGCTGCACACATTCAAACAGCACACAAAGTCTCACGGTTCAAACAACCTCATAACAATTCGCGAAAAAGAGAGACAACTCGCGAGGATAAAAAGAAGAAGAAGAGGGTGTAAAAACAACAAATACATGGTGCGCATGAGCTTGACGTCCTTAATTTCGCCTTTCTGAGAGAAGAGCTCGCGCAGGCGATCCTCAGCCACGTGCTTGGGCAAATTCTTTACGCAAATTCTTGACCTGCACATGAATAAACACCAATTACAAAGAACTGCTCCTTGTTCTTTCGGGTTTATCATCAAAAAGGGAAGTGTTGAGCCAAACTAACATTGCTGTTGCACGCGAGCCGCGGAGCAGAGCAGAGCGAGAGAGATACGAAGTCGAAGCTAATTGTCGAGCCCGAAGTGTCTCCTCCACCGTCGCCGCTAGGTTGGAGGCTGGACCTGGAGGCAGCCGGTGTCCTGATGGACAGCGAAACCCTCAAATTAAGTCAGCTCTTTTCGGTTGAACCCGGTTCGTTTTAATCCGAACCGAACCGTTCGAGTTTTTAACTTATTCTGTGTTGGCCCCATATTATTGGTATTTTCCAATAACTTCCATATAATTTTTTCATCAATTCACTTTTAATTTCTTTCAAAGATGGGGATACATGAATCTAGGACGCAACTTCACGTGGAGTACTAAAAAATTACAAAGACTTCAACGTTACCGCTTTTCTTGAATTATGAAAAATTTAAAAGAAAAAATTATTTGAGTGTCGAGACCGCTTGGAGGGGGAAGTTAGTGAGGAAGCTCATCATCCCATGTTGGTTGTGTGATACGAGATCCTGAAGCTCTTCGTGCCCTTAAGTACCACGATCGCGTGATCCCTACGAGTGTTGAAAAGGTTACAACTTTGATCTTTAAAATGGAGTTAATCAATTCAGTCATATCACAAAATTCTCGACACTCTATGATGGGATAGCCGCGATTAATAGATACAATATTTCTAGAACACGTCACCTAATTTGGACAAGTTGGGTAGCCATAAAAGATCTATCAAGCATGGCCCAATTTTATTATCTTATTGAACTTTGAACGAAACAATATTTTCGGTCAACTTAAGTCAAACCTAAAGTAAGAAATTAGGTGGTTACATGTAGCATCTTGGAAGTCTGGTAATCTAATATGGACTTTCCTTTTTGTAATTACCCAAAATCCCCGTTCAGCTACTCTTTTGGTGGCCTGGCTAGCAGGAGGCCTGTTTTGTTAAAAAGAAGCCTTCAACATAAGGCCTAAATTCATATTAATCAGGCCCATTTTTCCCCCCCACACAATTTGGCACAAAGTTACTCGAATTCTAGCCTTCCTACTTCCCACGCAAATTCAACTTATACAGCAATCTCTTCATCACATCATGACCAGGCCCAATATCGTACTGTGTAAGGCCTAGTTTCCCCGGTCATTGGGCCTGACATTCTCCGTGAAGCCCACGAGAGACAGAATCCAATCATCTCCGCTAACGTACCTCCCGTTTTTCAAGATATTGGAATTTAACATCGAGAAATTCTACTTACCTTTATCGATGTTCGATTGCAGAATTGCCCAAAAACTTCATTGAATCACCAATGCGTTCTTCACTAATTTCAAACTCACAACAGTTCGAATACAATCACGTGCGGAAAATATTCTTGTTTTACAACATAAATGCAAACAATTCTGATATATGCCTTTCTTTGTGTTAGAGAGAGAGAGAGAGAGAGAGAGAGAGAGAGAGAGAGAGAGAGAGAGAGAGGAAGAATCAATGTACGTCACTTTTCTATCGTTAACTATATGTTTCGAATGTACCCCTTCAAAATTATATGTTTCTTTCACAAATAAGGAGGCATCCATTTGAAAAAGTATCTTTTCGTGGGGCCATCTCTCTTAAACACACTCGTTCATATATCGTCTCAAACACAAACATTCAAATTTCTTCATGGACGACGTTGTTATAACATCTCCTACTTGGATATGATGGGCTCGATAGTCATCTATCAAGAATATAAGGCATTCAACATCATCTACTTTAGAAGCAATTCATACTAGCAAATACATCGTGCGACCGGTAAGTACACTTGCACTTGTGAACTCAGTTATGTACCTGTTAGGAATACATAACAGTTACAACTCCAAAAGAAAAAAATAATGTCTTAGTACCCCGGACATATTTTGTTACATCGATCTAAGTATACATATCTCTTAAAGGCTATACTTGACATTTTTTACACACCATGTATTTACAATTATATCTACACTCACAATAAGCGATATAATTAGTTGACCAGTAAATACATGTGGTATATATAAAATAATAATAGTCTTCCTTCACATTCATGTCTCTCTCCATTTCGAACAAGCTGCTTTCCTAGACATGACTCATAAAGCAATATTAATTTTCATTATCACTAGTAACATGCCAAAGCGGCAAAATTAATCCATTACTTTGAAAATATAGTCAAAAGTAACATAGGGTACAAATTGAGGTAATCAATTCATAAATTACCTCAAGGACCCACATGATGAGTAAATAAGGATAATCATACTCACCTCCCTTATCAGTCGAATATAGCACTTGTTGTATGAATTACATGCTATCTTGAAGTTCTCTTTCTTTAAGAGCGTATGTAGTCTAGCATGCAACAAATTTAGCATCCATCGTACATAGAGCTATGCATGTATGTTTCTTGCTACTCCAAAAATTTGCATCTTTATTAAGCAAGAACACATATCTAGATATCGATTTATCCTCATCTAGGTCTACTTCTCAATCAACATCGGAGTAACCAATTAAGCGTAAATAACTCCCTTAATAATGGAGTGGATAGTCTATATTTACCTTTCAAAATATCTCAAAATCCTCTACACTGCTTTCTAGTGTGCTTGACTAGGATTTGATTGGTAACGACTCACTAACCCAACAGTATCACAAATGTCAAGTCAAATACACATCATAGAATACATCAAACTCTCAACTACATTAGAGTAAAGAACAATTTCCATTTCTTTCTTTTCTTCTGGAGTCTTAGGACAAAACTCAGAGTTTAGGCATGCATCCTGCATGATAAGGGTATCATTGGGATTACAAGGCTACATATTATAACATTCAAGAATCTTTTAATATAAGACTCTTGAGATAGAGTAAGTAGGTTCTCTTGAATGATCACTTTCTATTTTAACTTCCAATATAAAAGTAACATCTCCCATGTCCTTCATTTCAAAAAAAATATAGTACAACCATTTTTTTTTTTTGTGATGATAACCAAATCTTTATCATTCCCAGCTAACAAAACATCATCCACATAGAGTGATAAAATCACAAATTTATTCTCGGACTGTTTGACATACACATAGTGATCTTTTTTTTATTATCAAAACCCAAAAGAAGTTATGTCTAGATGATAACGAAAGTACCATTGTCCAGATGACTGCTTAAGGTCATATATCAAACGATGGAGTTTGCAAACTTTCCACTTTAGACCTTTAGCTATGAAATCTGTCGGTTGCTTCATATAGATTTCCTCATCTAGTTCTCCACTGAGAAATGTCATACTTACATCCATTTGATGTAATTCTAAGTTCAAATTTGCGATTATAGCTAGGATGAGGCATAAGGAGGCAAACTTACAATTGGCGATAAAAGGTTTCCTCGTAATATATGCGCTCTTGTTGAATATAGCCTTTCGCCATAAGGTGAGCCTTATACTTTTTAATAGATCCATTTTCCCTACGCTTGATCTTGAAAATCCATTTATTTCAAATACCTTTGTGTCCGAGTAGAAGATCAACCAAGTCCCGGAATGGTTTGCTCTCATAGACTCTACTTTATCTTCCAAAGCATTTATCCATTCTTCCTTGTTAGGAGATGATATAGCCTTTTCAACTATCTTAGGCTTTGCATCATCTTGTCTAGCAATCATAGATGCTTCCCTTTCAATCTCAAAATGACGAGGGGACTGCATGTCAAATTACTCTTTCGTAACTGAAATCTTTGTTGATTCAATTCTCTAGATGATGCTACACTCCCACTAGGTCCAATATGTCGAGGTAAATCATTATTTTCCTCAATTGACATTAGTGGGTGTATTAGCAGGATCTTAGATCTCATACCATTGGAAGTTCTTATCAATCTCACATTTACTAGGAAAAACGTTCTCCAAGAACGTGATATCTTATAATTCCATTTCAATCACACTTCCATAAGTTTCTTCACCTATGAACACATACCCTTTAAAGTGTTCAAAATATCTAATGAAGATACATTTCTTCCCTCTAGGACCTAATTATCTATATTTATCGAAAGAATTGTGAACATATCATGCGTACGCCCAAGGTTGCAAATAGCTTAAATCTAGTTTTCACCGATCCATAAGTCATAAGGAGTGAAAGTGACTAACTTAGAGGGCATACGATTGCGTATATGGGCGGTAGTCAATAACGTATCTCATAGAATGATATCGGTATATTTGCCTATGCCATCATAGACTTAACCATTTTGAATAGGATTCTCTTCCTTCTCTCAGCAACCCCATTTTGTTGCGAGAGTATCAAGAATAGACAAATGTCTTGCAATACCCTTTTCATCACAAAGAGACTCGAAGTGCTCGGATAGATACTCACGTACGCGATCGATTTTAATTGATTCTCTACTAAACTCATATATCATCTAAAGCAATTTGATGCTTCGGACTTATGGGAGAAAAAAAAATAACCGAAGCGTGTGAAGTCATCTATTAAAGTGATGAAACTCCGAGGTTCCATGCCTCGCCCTCACATTAATGGACCACAAATGTCGGAATGTACAAATAGCAATGGAAGTTCAGCCCTGGTTCCATTACAAAATGGTTTTCTAGTTGTTTTTCCTACTAGATAATGTTCATATATGGGTAGATCGATATTAACAAGTGACCTTAAAAGGCCTTCTCTAGCTAATCTTTTCAGCCTTTCTAACCCAATGAGACCCACTCTAACATGCCAAGTATTTGCATCAATATTCACATTACTAAAGCTGCAACTAAGGAAAGAACAACCATCAACATTGACATTAAACACATCAAAGTCAATGTTTCAAAAACATGAAACCATTCAGTACATAATCGGGACCATAATCAACTGTTGCAAACTTTATATCAACACAATCACCATGAAAATTTAGAATATAATCTAAGCTTAGAAAGAGAACTACAAAGACCAAGTTCCGCCAAACATCAAGAGCATAGAGGACATCATGTAGGAATTGAGTCGGACCACAACAAAATTTCAATTTACATGTGCCGATATCTTTCACCTCAATTCTAGAGTTATTTTCAATATATATCCATCTATCTCTAGGCGATATCCAATGACACTTCACTAATGCTCCCCGATCCCTAGCTACATTGTCTGTTGCTCCTAATTCTCAGTCCACATATGATGTAATTTAGCAAGCATTACGGTGCTAGAGACAAGAAGTATTGCTTAAAGCAATGGAGTAATACTGCTTTTTCTTTCAGCTCAATGCTGTCACGAGCAAAGTGACACATGCTGTCACAATTGTAACATTTCATTTTGATCTTGTCCTTTGTCCCACTACACTTCTTGCGTAGGATGGTTTACACTCTTTTGGGTGTATGATCGGTCTCATTCCCATTGTTGTTGAATTCATAGTTCTCTAGCGCTTGAAGCCTGAAGCCTTGTGCGAACCAAATTCAGCAACATAAGCATGCATAGAAGATCTCGCAACCTCTACGCGTTCATCCTCGAATTTCAAATGACGCGCTGCATCATCAAATCTTATGATATTCGCATTATATGTCATGTTGATTTTTATATGCTTCCAACTTTTAAAAAGAACCTTGATGAAGATCTATGCCTTATTTTCCATCGAGTAACACAAGATCTTGGCTCCGTTTGTGCGGAAATCTACCATAGTCCTTCTAGTCAATTTTCCCTGAAAATTATTAACTTGGGAATCCAGTTATTGCTGGTAGTCCTTTTTGGCACACCACCAAGTTAACAATTTCCTGCGAAAATTAGCCGAAATGACGAATTTGAAATTTCACGTGAAGATTCAGGATTTAATTGGCAAAATCGAAAAGTTTCTATCTGATTTGGCATCCGTGTAGTAATTTCAGGACTGACTAGATAATTTTCCCGCTAGTTGTAACATGAACCCACATTTTACAACAACGCTTGGCTTGATGTATCATGTCGACGGTGTACTCGTAACTCTCACATAAAATACTTGTTCTTCTTCTAACGCAGGTTTTCTGGCACAACATTATAGTGTATTTGATAATGCAAAGTGTCATCAAGTGAGCTCTACGTTAATTTAAAAGTTCCAATATATATAGACTTTTTGGTAAGGCCGGCCTAGAGTGACCGCGTCATACATGTTCTTCGCTTAGCTTATCTTAATCTGAAAAGGCCGCACAATCATATGTTCCGCTGTCGTGAACTTTCCAAGCTTTAGGAAGGACAAAAGCTATGGTCCATGTACCATAGTACAATCACCTTTTTTAATTTTTTAAGGGTCCCTGCCGTTTTAGCCAAAAAAACAAAGAACCGTAGTTGATTATGGGCTCGCGGGTAGCAGATAACCCTTTGTTTTTATTTGGACATTAGAGAGGGAGTTTGCCAAAGGGCATGAGCTATTAAGAAGGGGTAGGCAGAATCAATAAGTAATCAATGATTGTAATTATCTTGATCACGTCCAAGAATAATTAGTCAATTGTCATCATTATCTTGACCACGTCCAAGAAGCACTAGAGGTTAATCTCTCTTAGACTATGTTTGATTGTCCAGATTTGAATATGATAAGATAACAATTATCATATCATTTGGTAACGCCCTCCAAATTGGATAAATCTGGATATACCTGGATAAAATACCGGATAAGAAATCCAGGGGAAGAGGTGGGATAAACTCGGATTGGATAAAATCTTTTACAAAAAGCTTCACAAGCTCTCTTTTCCCTTTCCATTGAAGGATCCCCATAGATTATTAAAAGATCCATTCAACAAGAAGTCAGCAAGTTCAGAAGGTGTATTTCGTGCAAAGCTGAATAGAACTAAAACAGACAAAAATGAGTTGCACATCAAACCCGATAGATTGAAAGGTGCATCGGTAAATCATTCAGTTCGACTTTTTCTCGAGCATGCCTCATTTTAACAATCTGACCATGCCAACCAGAAAAGGTCTGATGGCCACGACAAACGAAGAGAAGAACGAGAATGCAGAGACTGTGCATACGTGTGCATCTTTGACCGTAAGGGTGGTGCTTACATCAGATAGGAAAACGAATTTTTGACAAGGAAGATATCTTTAGCTTCAAGAGTTTTCATTCGAGGAAGCTTTGAGATGGATCTAGGGTGCATCGCCATTGTCCATGGAAGGTCAATGGCTTGGTGGTATATCCTGATATCCACATTATATTCGAACATTTACTAAACATATGGTGGGTTTGTCATAATCCAAAGGATAATTTGGAGGATTTCTAATCCCACCTTATCCTATCATATCCCAGTCCATGTCTGCACAACTAAATGTAGCCCTAGTGGTTCCAAATCTATCTCCCTGCCTCAAATGAGAAATATTTCCTTTATCAAACATGCAACTGAATGTTGATTAACTGCATGATATATATATGAAATATGTCTTTCCAACTTAATCATAGTGTATATATGTAACTAAAAAGTACCTATGTTCTCAGTTTAAAATAAAAGATGTGGGAGAAGTTGACATAATTTTAGGTATCAAAGTGATTAAAGAGAGTGGGGAGGCCACTATGTGGAGAAAGTAATTCAAAGATATCAGCATTTGAGAACTAAAAAGTCAAATTTACCATATGATGTGTCAAATGTGCCAAATGACGTGTCAATTAAATTGATGCAAAACCTTTAGCACAATTAGAATTCACCAGTGCAATTAGAAGTCTAATGTATGCTAGGTATTGTACTAGACTGGATATAACAGATTATTATTATGTGCACATTGTCCAAATTTACTAGTAATCCTAGTATTGTGCATTGCAAAGACATCAGTACAATTAATTAAGCAACATTCTTTAAGTGAATAGGGGTGCGCGTTGATCATTTCTACTAACTTAAAGCTCCAATTTCATTCTATGATGAAAATAGAATAAACACCCATTTTGTGTGTTACTTAGAAAAAAGAAAGAAGAGCTTCTTGGATTCCCCGTTGTGCTTATCACACGTTGGAGTTTATCTATTTTGAAATTAAAAAGAAAAATGCTTTGATGATTGAGGGAGAATTACCCAATCAATCATAAATCTATGTCAATTCAGTCCTAAAGTTTTTCACTTTGGCAATTTAGTCATAAACCTTTACGCGAAGTTCCAATGCAATCATTCCGACCAATCCTCATTGGACATCGTTGATGTGGCGATCCAGTCGTCGTCAACTGCTTTAATTGGCACAGCGCCATGTAAGTTATTTTTGGCGAGAATTGCCCGAAAAGAGTACATTGAAATTTCACACAAAGGTTAGAAGTTAAATTGAAAAAATCAAAAAAGTTTATGGCTAAATTAGTACCTGTACGATAGTTCTAGAACTGATTGAAAATTTCCCTACAAATTGTAAGTTGTAGCCACTTTTTTAGATTCTGATTGGCTTGACGTACTACATTGACGATACACTCATAACTCTCACATAAAATTCTTGATGCAAGTTTTCTTACACGACAATGTAACGTGTTTGGCTAATGTAAAGCGTCATCAATTGTGCTCCACGCTAATTTAGAAGTTCTCATTTAGACTTTGTCGTAAGGCATGTCTATAATGGCTGCGTTATATATGTTCTTCGCTAGCTTATATTTATCTGAAAAAGGTCGAACAATTATATGTACTGATATCCTGGGCTTTCCAAGTTTTAGGGAGGACAAAAGCTATGGTCCATGGACCATAGTACAACCACCTGAACCAGTGGTTTAAGTTATTTTTTAACGGGGTCTCTGCCGTTTTAGCAAAGAAAAAAACACAAATTATGACCCTACGGATAGCTGATAGCCGTTGTCTTTATTTGGAAATCCTGGTCTAAGCATGACCTTAAAAATCTTCGTCTAAACTCTTGGACGTAAAAACATAGGGTATACCCTGGGGCCAGGAAAGAAAATATTTGGTGGCAATTTAGAGGGGTAATAGTGGAGAATGTAGATTTTGTGCCAACTTAGATTGGCTACTGTCGGATTGTGTCGTATAGTAGCATCCCGCGATTGAAGTGAGTTATTAGAGTTTCGGCTCCTAACCTTTTTTTTTTTAAAGATATGTCTATAATGGCTACGTTATATATGTTCTTTGCTTAGCTTATATTTATCTGAAAAAGGTCAAAAAATCATATGTACCGGTATCCTGAGCTTTCCAAGTTTTAGGAAGGACAAAAGCTATGGTCCATGGACCATAGTACAACCACTTGAACCAGTGGTTTAAGTTATTTTTTAATGGGTCCTCTGCCGTATTAGCAAATAAAAAAAAATAAAAAATTTATGTTTTTACGGATTGCTGATAGCCTTTGTCTTTATTTGGACATTTGAGGAGGAGTTTGCCAAAGGGCATGAAATATTAAGAAGGGGTAGGCAGAATCAATAATTAATCAATTATCATAATTATCTTGACCACTTCCAAAAAGCACTAGAGCACGCTCTTTTCTATTGGTTCAAATCTATCCCGTGCCTCATACAAAAAATATTTTATATATCAAACATTGTTATTTCCAATTTAATCATAGCATATAGGTAAAACAAATCTATTCCAATGTCAACCTTTTCACTTCTTAGGTTGTCAATTTGTTTTATGTGGTAGCTCTTCATACATCAGCGTCACATCACACAACATGACTGCTACACAAAATCTCTTACCGTTCCATGCACCTCTCTCTCTCTCTCTCTCCTCGACCTATTAAACGGGTAGGTCGAGTCATAATTGGATCAATCCATATTGGTAAAACACTTTCATATTTAATCAAATCTTGAAAATTTTGTTTTTATGATTTTAAAAAATTATATTGCTAAAATACTGTGGTCAATTTTTATAAGTTAAAAAATTTAAAAAAAGTCTATTTTATTTTGTTTTTCCTTTTCCAATGTGGTGCCGAAGAAGACAATGAGCAGTGCCACTTTTTTTATTTTTTTATTTTTTCAATGAGGCGCTTGTGTGGCGCCATCAACGCTGCTTGTCCCTGGAAGTGCTAAATCAGATCCATGTCAGCGTTTTTTAATGGTGACTTTGGACGAAATTGTAATGGCATCTAAATTTATCATAATATGCATAGTTCGGGGATTTTAGTGTCACGAAAAAGACATTTTAGGGTAAATGTGTTACAATGGGTATAGTTTGTGATTTTTGGTGTTTTTCCCTATAATTTTGTTGTTCTTGTTCTCTCAATTATTTTGTGAAAAGTTAAAAAGAAAGGTCATTTGTATCCTTGGAGGATTGCCACTAGAGCTTGTTGCAGTGACTTATGGAATTATTCTTAAGGGCAAAAGGGAAGAAGAATTTTTTTTTTTAAAACAAAAAAATCAAGCAAAATAGCATTGTTCCGAGTACATTTGCTTATGTTAGAATGCAGGCCGTGACACATTGGGTAGGAAGCAATGACTTGATCATAATGCCAGAAATTTCAGGTGAGACTTAGTTGGGAGGACTTAATTGCATTTTTCACTCAAAGATTTAGGATTACATTTATTCAATTGAAATGTTTAAAACTGAATATGAATGTGCATTGTAGGTATATGACTGATTTTACAATTTTTCCCAGTATTAATTTTATTCCATTTCATTACAGATTGATTTCAAAGTGACTAGGCCTTCTATTAAAAATAAGTAAAAATGCATTTCAGTTCATATCAATGTCAAGTTAAGTTGAATGAATTTAGATTTGTCGATAAAGTCCCCATCGTTGTCGTGTTGTGTCAGCTACTATCCCTATTATATGGGCAGGAAAATCCAACAAATAATAAATGGTTATTTCGATGAAAGAAGTTACATTTGGACGTAAATTGTTCTAAAAGTTTGAGGAACAATATATTTAATATATTGGCCTTGAATAGAGTACAGTGTTGTCCATATTATATCAATAGAAGATTATATTCATCGTAGCAAGTATGGGCGTTAGTAACATTTTCTAAGGTTATTTTATGTTTGCTCATTATAGTAAAACCAAACATATCCAGTTTCAAGTATAAACTTTACTCTGATGAAATACATTAGAACCCTGAACAATGATTGTGTATTGATTCAATTAACAATACAAATCTTTTTAGAAATCTCTCAAGTTCAATAATCTCATTCATAATACTTAAATTTTGCATAGTTGATTTTTCTTATTTTGAAATGCAAAACATTTGTTGTTTCTTCTCGCTATGATGGGCAGCGAGTTTGGATGAGATTTCTGAATGAATTTGACGAAAGAAGTGTTTGATGGATTGTGCGGAAATAAGTTTGCATAAGATAGTTCATAACCATAAATGAGTATTCATCAACCAAGTATAAAGAATTGGATAAAGATTAAAGAATAAGAGGAATCACTCATACGAGAGAAGTTCTCATATATTATCAATTCAAAATTCTCTATGCAGTGCCTCTTGTTTATAGAAGGGCTACAATACTAAATAAGAAGACACGAAATAAGGAAACATTAAATTAGAAAACCTAGTCAAATTCGAAACCAACTTAAATTAAAAAACCACACTCTAGCCTTTGTTGGAAAACATCTCTATGATATTTTAATAATTACAAAACCATCTCTAGTTCTAATATTTATCATGATGAGTGCAAATAGTGAATTTAGTCATTGTTATCAATGATCCTATACCATCAACAAAGATAAGAAACTACGCTATGATAGATGAGTGAATAAGTGCCACGAGGGTATATCATGGTAGTTTGGAAGGACCAGTAAAATAATGTTCTTGGATGTCTTTGGTATTGATGAAAGGTGCTAAGGTGGAAGAAGAAGAAGAAGGCTTGAATTCTCAAAACTTTTGCCGCTCCATCCTCGCAGGGGCAGAAAACCCCTCGCTCTCTCGGCTATGCGACCCGAGGCTCCAAGGAAGTCGGAACAAGCAAGTACTCATCTTGGGGTGGGCTTACTACTTATATGCTTTTAGCAGTTATCTGCTTCGCATTTGGCTATCCAACATTTATCGTAGGCACGATAACTAGCAAACACGAGGTTTGCGCTCATTGCGAGACTTAACCCAACACTTTACGGCAACAAGAGACCTTCTCACGTGCCATAAATGACCTACGAATAGGAAGAATCCTATAACAAAATGAGAGGTAGCTAACCAACTTCGAGGAGAGACATAACTGACAACCCTCTCAACAATTAAGAGATCCATCCGAAGAATGCGAGGACTAGTTTTGTTTTTATTTATGTATTCTTGATTTATTCACTAGGTCAATCTGTCCTTTGCTTAATTTGGGTCAGACCTTGATGCTGCCACTCGGGCATTACTCAATAGAGATGCAAGGTTGACAAAATTACATAATGATAGCTTAAAAGAATGGTTTTCTAATGGGTTGCCTAGTGTGGTAACAATTCAATGGCTTCATAATTAAGGCTTGATGATGTAAGAAGATGATTGAACTGCTCATGTCATCAATCCGTATTAATTATGATTGTCCGAGATCAAATTAGTAGCCAACTGTGTGCATACGGCATGATTGGATCCCGACCGAGTCACAAGCGCTGGCCGGGCGGTACTGCCCCCGGTCGGATATGCGGGCCAAGGCAATCAGCAGGTGTGGACTACCATGGCTGGGTGCTGGCCGCGCATACACCACCCCGGACTAGTTGTGGATCGAGAGGGCCGGTCCCTGCTCGGTCCACGTCCGATCCATAGCTGATCCTTTCAATCGATCCCTATCTAATTCACGACTGATCCATGATTTGTAGTTGATCCGTTCGATTCGTGGTTGATTCATGATCAATCCTTGGTCAATCAATTTGGCTTATTCATGATCGATCCTTATCGACCCATGCTTGATCCACGATCCATTCATGGTCAAGTGGTCAAAAGCTCGGATGTCACAATGGGCATAGGCTTACTCATAAGCCGAATTTTTATACATCTATGGGTGATTTGCTCCTTTTACTCTGATTTGCCTATCATCATCACAAACACATAGAGGTTTGTTGCACGTAATCATCTTCACTAGTGATTGCTTTTTATTTTGCGAAAGTTTTAAAACATCACCACTCAACCTATTCAACCCCCTTCTAGGTTGATTGTTAGCTCACACCTTTCACCCAATTAAATGAACTAACACCTTTTACTCAATTAAATGAACCTTTTCTTGGACTTCTAAGAACTCTACCCTGGATGTTTTCTCTTCATTTGACCCATTCATTCATGTCGCGGTGGAAATCTCCTTTTACTTGTTTAAACATCAGTAAAGGGTTTTCAATGAAATTTGATGCTCTCGCATTAGGTAATTTATCGACTTATCAATTGAATTTCCTTACGAAAAGAAAATATCTTGGTCATGCATAGTTTGTGAAAGGGAAAAAAGAAAAAAAAAAGTTTGAGGCATGTTAAATTGGGACAGCCGCAGAAAAGAAAAAACAAAGATTGTAAGAGTAGTAAAATTTAGTTTATGTGATGACAAGTTTCTTAAATTGGGACAATAAACGCACGCATCATAACTATTTTATTTCTCTATTTCTCTATTTTTCTATTTCTGGGAACATGGTTAGAACATAAATCCGTTTGATATAACAATTTTATTTTTCTATTTTCGGAAGAAATTTTTAGTCAAGAAATAGGTTTGCATTTAAGTAGAAAGTTTGTAATTTTTTGTTTTGTTTTTGGAATAGAAACAAAATTAAGAATTGTTCTCATTGCTCTCTCTCTCTCTCTCCTTCCTGGTTTCCGGCCCGCAGCTGACAGATGGTGACCAACGACAATAACAATTTTATATTATTATCAAAAGAATTTTTGTTTGGGAACATAAATTCTATGTCGTTATCAAATGCGTTTCTCTGATCAAAAACTTGTATAGGGAATAGAAATAGAAAAATATATTTTTGACTGGCAGATCGAAATAGTTTTGTGAATATAACAAGTTATCATTGGTGCTTTATGGAGACAGAAAGGGACATGCTTTTCTGATAGTATTGTAAGTGATGGTACAATATCAACAGTAGATTTACTCATCATTATCACGTGATTTGCACAAAGCACTTATTGATTGAGAGATTGTGTGATCATGAATAAGCGACAGAACTGTCAAACTGTCGGATTAGTAGCTTTTAGAAAAAAAGGAACAAATAAATAAATTCCATGGACCAACCGAATGCCTCCGAATTACCTTTTGGAGGAACAAACTTCACTTCCGGACTGTGCCGACCCTGAAAGTTGCCATTTTCTTTTAGAAACCGAGTCCACCATCTCGATCTCGTCATCTGAGACTCGACTCCTGAACCGTCTCACTTGGATTTCTCTCTTCGTCCACCTCACTGCACTGGTTTAAAAGAACAGACATCACAGTCTGCATGCAATTGTCTTGGACAAGAACCTTCGCGTTCATGGCGAGTTGCCGGGAGTGAATTCCCAGTTCGCATCTCTGGTGATGAAGCTTCGACCCTCTTCCACTCCAAGGCTCGAGCGATGATCATGAACTCGATGCCCTTCTCTTTGCCCACCACACGGCGCGCTGAAACCAACGGTCTTGTCTCGTCGCCATTCGAGTTGAGCTAAAAAAGCCAGACCCAGAACCGAACTGAACTCACCTCATCTTTGTTTTGTCTAAAATAATTGATTAACGAATATGGCGTCGGCACTGGCCGGTGACGATCTGGTGAGGTCAACCAGCAGCCGCAGGAGCTTGGGGGCGGCGAGCTTCAGGGAGGCCTGGCAGGAGAAGCAGGACGTCTTCAGCCACAGCGAGCAGTGGGAGGACGATGAGGAGGAGCTCCTGTGGGCTGCCCTCGAGCGGCTCCCGACATACGACCGGCTGCGAAAGGGGATGCTGAAGCAGGTCCTTGACGATGGGAAAGTGGTCCAAGGCGAGGTCGATGTGACCAAGCTCGAGATGCAGGACAAGAAGCAGTTGATGGACACCGTTCTCAAAGTGGTCGAGGAGGACAACGAGAAGTTTCTCAGGAGGCTCCGAGATAGGACTGATCGGTCGGTTCAGTTCGCTGAATCATAAGTTCATATGTTTCATCTTCTTCCTCTTTTCCTTAATGGTGTTGCGGTTGGTAGTTTTCTGGCTTTCCCGTGAATCGGGTTGTTTTGCTAATTGGCCTGTGAATTTCAGAGTTGGGATCGAAATTCCGAAGATTGAAGTTCGATATGAGCATTTGTCGATTGAGGGAGATGTGTATGTTGGAAGCAGAGCACTTCCTACTCTGGTCAATGCCACCATGAACACTATTGAGGTATAGTTTTGGTTCTTACTTTAAGCTCTCTGCTTTGCTTTTTGCGCACAATTGGTGAAAGCCAGATGTTAAAATGACGTCGATGAATCACATGGCTTTTCTTTCTTGGTTTTACCATTTTGCTCACTATTTGCTTTTCTTTGCTTGAACTATGGAAAATGAAGAGTGTTCTTGGATTGGTTCGGCTGGCACCATCCAAAAAGAGAAAGATTCAGATACTTCGAAATGCTAGCGGGATAGTCGAACCATCGAGGTACTTTTTGGCATCAATTAGCTAGATCTTGTGTAATTGTCATTTCCATCAATTAGCTCACCTGTGATCCTGCTGTCAGGATGACGCTGCTTCTGGGGCCGCCAGGCGCAGGGAAGACAACACTACTGCTAGCACTTGCCGGCAAGCTAGACAAGGATTTAAGGGTGTGGTTTTACTCTGTTGCTTTTGTGCACCAGTTAGCGAAACCTTCTTTCATTCACTGATGGTTTCGGTTTGACAGGTGAGTGGCAAAGTCACCTACTGCGGTCATGAGTTGGATGAGTTTGTTCCTCAGAGGACGTGCGCGTACATCAGTCAGCACGATCTTCACCACGGCGAGATGACAGTGAGGGAGACATTAGATTTCTCAGGGCGTTGCTTGGGCGTAGGAACGAGATACGAGATGTTGGCTGAGCTCTCGAGGAGAGAAAAAGAGGCAGGGATAAAGCCGGATCCCGAAATCGATGCGTTCATGAAAGCCACGGCCGTGGCTGGCCAAGAAGCAAGTCTGGTTACTGATTATGTGATCAAGGTACTTATCTACTCGCTGTTGCTAGTGCTCTTCACCAGAAGCTGCTTTTCTGAAAGCCCAAAACTCACGAGTATTCTTATTGCAGATACTCGGATTGGATATTTGTGCGGACACTCTGGTGGGTAATGAGATGCGAAGGGGTATATCTGGGGGACAGAAAAAGCGTCTAACGACTGGTACGCACATAGGGTAGATTCTTCCCGGTCTTTCAACGCCATTGAACAACTAACTTCTCCAAATTTTGCCTATAAGCATCTAAGCGTATCTAGCCCTAAGTAAGTCCTTAAACTATTTGATCTAAACTCTGGGATGTAAAAGTTCGGGTGTATTCTCTTGGGATGAAGGAAAGAAAAATATTTTCTCTCAACTTAGGGGGTGATAGTGAGAAAGGTAGACTTCACGTCATTTTCGAATGGCTACCGTTGAATAGGGTAGTATAGAAGCGCCCCGCGCGTGGGGGTGAATCATCGGAGCTTCGGCTCTTACGTTGTAGGCTTGTGTTTCGCAGTGCTTGTTAACCAGTTTACTGGCAACGTATCCCTAGTTAACAAGCACTGTGCGATGCATCTTAGTGTATCTAAAAACTTTCCTCTGTCCAATGACCCCTTATGTCCGAACTTGTTCATAAGACTTATTGTTAGTACTAGCTTTATCACCTTGAGTGAGGTAAATAGATGATTTTAAAACTTATTTGTAAAATAACGCGAAATTCAAATAAATAAGCTCATAGTTTAATTCAAAATCTGGTCTAGATAAGATTTGAGATAATGTCAGAGTCTATCTATGGACAATTCAGATAATAGCAAGAGTTTAAGTGATATAGAATTTACATAGAGAGTTTATAGTGGTTCGGCTTTGTTCCAGCCTACGTCCATTTCTTCACGTTGGCAGCTAATTGCCTAGATTTTACTAGTAAATAACTTATATATTACAACTTTGTGATGATTCTTGAGTTAATAAACTTCACGTCTAACACTCACTCATTTTGGATAAAAACCTCTAAGTATTACAGCGTTTGGATCAATCATGTACTGAAGCTTTCTTGAACTTTGAAATTTTGGATTCAAGACTCTCTCTTGCTCTTCAACCTTGAATTCTCCTTTTATACTCCTTCGCATTCAAACTAGCAGGTTTCCAAAGGATCACTCTCCAATCTTTCCTTTTGGACGAGATTGTACCCAAAGGATTTCATAGCTGTTGAAATTAGAAATTATAATCTCCCATTATATCAAATTGCCCATACAATCGTAATTTGGGTTTCCAAAGATTCTTCGTTTGGTAAAGGATCCCCTTCTTCCTCAATCCACATGCTTGATAGATAGTCAATAATCTTTGTGATTTGATAATCTCCAAAAACGAATCCAACCTGATTTGCTAGATGTTGTGATATCTCATATATAATATCTTGAATATATATCTCATAATACTCTGATCGTTGCATTTGAAATACTTCCTCAAAACCTGAGCTACACGACATCGTCTAAGCTCCAAAAACAGTGTCTGAGTTTCACTTACAAGATTAATTCTTGTGTAGCCATTCCTCAACTTCTGAACATATCAAGGACACTCTGTAAAATAAGTATTTCATTGCATTAAGTTAGATATTAGAGAATATGGATTGTTTTGTCAACTTCAAAATCAATTAGGTTTTAGTCAACACTTATTACTTTAAATTTTGTTCGTGCTTGCCACCATGTAAGTTTGTGCTTAATCTGTCACTGCAATTATCATATAGTAATGGCTGTCTCTAAGTTTTCAAAAAGTATTTTTCTTCCATGCTCTTGTTGCGTGATCAAAAAGTATATAAAAGACTTCATTCTTCTCATAATATGCAGGGGAGATGTTGGTAGGACCAGCAAAGGCCCTTTTCATGGATGAAATCTCAACGGGGTTAGATAGTTCCACTACTTTTCAGATCGTCAGATACATGAGGCAGATGGTTCATATCATGGACGTCACCATGGCCATCTCCCTTCTGCAACCAGCTCCCGAGACATTTGATCTTTTTGATGACCTCATTCTTCTTTCCGAGGGTCAAATAGTCTATCAAGGTTCACGAGAGAATGTCCTTGAGTTCTTCAAGTACATGGGTTTCGAGTGCCCTGAGAGGAAAGGAGTAGCCGACTTCTTGCAAGAAGTGACTTCCAAGAAGGACCAGGAACAGTACTGGTACAGGAAGGACCAACCTTACCAGTTTATTTCTGTTCCGGACTTCGTTCACGCCTTCAACTCTTTTCGCATAGGAGAACAGCTCTCATCCAAACTTAAAGTTCCTTACAACAAGTACAAAGCTCACCCAGCTGCATTAGTGACATCAAAGTATGGACTCCCAAGCTGGGAACTGTTCAAGGCATGCTTCGCTAGAGAGTGGCTGCTAATGAAGCGAAATTCGTTCTTCTATATCTTCAAGACGACGCAAATCACAATCATGTCACTAATTATCTTGACGGTGTTCCTAAGGACAGAAATGCCTGTCGGTAGAGTGGAAGATGGAGGGAAGTTTATGGGAGCACTGTTTTTCAGTTTAATCAATGTGATGTTCAATGGGATGGCAGAACTCGCAATGACTGTCTTCAGGCTTCCCGTCTTCTACAAGCAGAGAGATTTCTTGTTCTATCCTGCTTGGGCAATCGGCTTACCTATTTGGGTCCTCAGGATTCCCCTGTCTTTTGTGGAATCAGGGATACGGATCAGTCTCACATACTACACTGTCGGATTTGCCCCTGCTGCTAGTAGGTAAAGGAACTGCAAATTATGACATTCTGTTTCAGTAAGATTTTTCTTGCTCATGACCGATGTTTGAGAACTAGCTTCAGATAAATATAACTTTCCGACAGGAAATGTAAACAAGAACCAAGAGCCTTACAATTGAAGCCTCTTATTTAGCTGACAAATTTGCTCTTTGTTTAGGTTCTTCCGACAATTCTTGGCGTTCTTTGGTGTGCACCAGATGGCGTTGTCCCTCTTTCGGTTCATTGCCGCTGTTGGGAGAATGCAAGTTGTCGCTACTACTCTCGCTACTTTTATCTTGTTGATGGTTTTTGTGCTTGGAGGCTTCATTGTTTCGAGAAGTAAGTTGTGGTATTCCTTGCATTCCCTGCCTTTTTATTGCTGATCTAAAATATTGGAACAATGGGTTTTAGGTCTGTTCTGATAAATTTTCTATTTCCCACAATGCTTGCAGATGACATTGAGCCATGGATGATATGGGGTTACTATGTTTCCCCAATGATGTATGGACAGAATGCCATAGTCATTAATGAATTCCTTGATGAAAGATGGAGTGCGGTAAGATATTGTATTAGTTATTTTCTTGTTAACTGATATTGTTTGGGGTACTGTCCACCTGATAACCGTGTATTAACTTGGCAAGGCGCAAAATTTTATGCTTATGCATAGTCCAACATCGTATGATGACTGTCTGTGTTCTCTTATTGCAGCCTAACTTGGATCCTAGGATCAATCAACCGACAGTCGGCAAAGTCCTCCTCAAGTCTAGGGGCTTCTTTGTGGATGATTATTGGTATTGGATCTGTATTGGAGCGCTATTTGGATTTTCCCTCCTTTTCAACATCTTATTTATTGCTGCGCTCACCTGGTTGAATCGTAAGTCAAATAAGTTTGAATTTTCACCCGTGATTTCCTTGTGGAAACAAAATCAGTGTTACCAACCCTTTTTTTTCTTTTTCGGCGACGAGTTTCAGCTTTGGGTGATTCCAAAACTGCCGTGCCAGATGAGGATGAAGCTAAGAAGGCAAAGAGTGATGAGCAGAAGACAGAAGGTTTGATTATGGATATGTAATATCACTTGTGATTTCCCATTGCTGCTTTTTTTGCCGATGAAATGGGAGAATGTTATATTCCATTTGGTCGTGCTTTTTTATCTACGAGACACATTTATAGTTGCGCCAAATGAATCTTTGTACCATGTTATATTAGTCATTTCATGTTCATGGACTACGTACTATTATTCTGGTTCTGTGAATAGCCGAGGCCTTACCTTTTCTATCCCTTCAGGCATTGATATGGCAGTTAAAAGCACTTCAGAATTTGTTGCTGACCAGGAGAAAGCACTGCAAAGAGGAATGGTCTTGCCCTTTCAACCCCTTTCCCTTGCATTCAATAATGTGAATTACTATGTCGACATGCCAGCGGTAAGTCGCTCATTTTGAACATTCCTCTGTCAAAGCAAGTTTTTTCTCCCATGCCAATCTTCTTTCAGGATGGAAGATATCAATACCTGTTCAATTTCTCTGCAATTGTATACTAGTATGATAGAGTGCAGGCAATTAGAAAGTTCTGTCTAGTCACGGCCGGTTCGGTGGAACCGCCGGTTTCGGTTCAGGAACCGGCGGTTCCGGTTCCACGAAAAGGTGGAACCGGAACCGGCCGTGAAAATGGCGGTTCGGTTCCAACCGGAACCGGCGGTTCGGGGCCGGTTCCGGTTCGGTTCATTCCGATTCATTTTTAATAATAATTTTTAAAATAATAAATAATAAAATAAATATAATAAATTATAAATTATAAAATACAATTAAATTGTACATTGTAATAAAATATGGGAAAAAAAAAAAAGAAGGAATGGGCTTGAACTTAATGAATTATCATTAAGCGACCTACATATCTTCTTGGGGATAGAAGAATCAAAGCCCATGTAGTTCTTTTTACCTTTGAGAACCCCAACTTACCTCATCGTCAATCGTCGCTACCCGTTGTGGTACCCGTGGCGGTGGTATCTCCAACATCATCGCTAAAAAATTCGTGTTCACGATCTAACTCTTGGTGTCGATATTTCGCCCTCGTCCAATCGCCGACACAAGCTTGAGCTTCCACAGAGTCCGGGCTTAATCTTGAACGGCAAGAGTCCAAAATTAATCCTCCGGAACTAAATGCTTGTTCAACTGCAACCGTTGAAGAAGGGGTTGCTAATATTTGACGAGCGATGAGGGCGAGAACTGGATACTCGATTTGGTGACTCTTCCACCACTTCAGGATTTCGAAATCTGTACTATGTTCTGCATCACGAAACTCAAATTGAGTGGTTAAATATTTTTCTAATTCAGAAATATTACATGTTGCCCCTTTTTTTTTTTTTGCCTACTCTTAAGCATATTATACCCTCTACTAAGTGAACTACCACCTTCGCTACGTGAGGCGGTAGATTGTAAAGATCCGTAATCACTTAAACCATATCTACTACAAAATTCTCCATATAATGCTACTATAGATTCTTTAACATGTCCTAATATATTTAAAATATCTATTGAATCATCCAAATGTAAACAATCATGATAATACACATTCAAATAATCTTGTAAACCGTCTAATTTAATACGTGGATCAAAAACAATACCAACTAAATAGACAAGAGGAATTTGCAAATAATAATGCAACCATTTTTCTCGCATTACTAAAATAGTTTAACCTAATTCGGTATCTTTTTCATATTCACTAAAAACACTACTAATATTAACACACTCTATTAAAAATAAATGCGTTGTAGGATAATAAATACCAGATAAAGTCTTAGTAGCATCATTAAAAATTTTCAAAATATCTAAAATTTTCTTGCAAACGTCCCAATGTTGAGGAACTAAAGTAATTTCGGGAATATTTTGTGAAATAAACATACATAATAAATCTTTATATTCAAAAGTTTGCCGAAGCAACTCGTACGTAGAATTCCAACGAGTCAGAATATCTTTTGGAAATCTTCTTGGCCTTCTCCCATTTTGTTTACAAAATTTTCCCCATGATTTCATACATTGGGGACGACTCCATAAAAATTTAATTGCACTTTTTATTGGGGCGAGAGAAGTGTCAAGAGTTCGTAAACCATTTTGTACACATAAATTTAAAACATGACAAGCACATCTAATGTGAAAAAATTGTCCGCCAAAAGTGGGTTTGCAAATATTTTCTAATTCGGGAATAGAAGCGGTATTTGCGGCGGCATTATCAAAACCAATTGAAAATACTTTATTTATTAAATTATATTCTTCTAAAACTTGCCTAATTATTCTATAAATATTATGAGCCGAATGGCTTTCATCAAAAACTCGGAATGCAATAAGTCTTTTTTGAATCATCCAATTGTCATCTATCCAATGACACGTGACACCCATATAAGAATGAATTTGCCAAGGATCACTCCAAATATCGCTACCTATATGCACACGTCCATTGAATTCCGCAAAAAATTTTGCTAAAGATTTTTTTCCTTTTTTATAAAGATGAAAAACTTCGCGTTTAAGAGTATTTTTTGGAATAGTTGGCGCTTGTGGAACCAACGCAGTATTTATCAAATATTTCATATTAAAATTTTCACCAGTATTAAACGGAGCACGATCAAGGGCAACATATTCACCTAATGTTTGTTTATAAAGTGCTTCAGTGAAACGAAACAAAGGATGAGGCTTAGAAGTGGCGTACCCGGAAATTTGTTGTTGCGTATTGTCGATCCCCGCTTGCGTTGGATGTTTTTTCGTCAAATGCCGACGGAATGTTCCGTAGCCGTCTCCTTTCGTGAATTTATAAGTTTACGAACAATATTTACATTTTACATTATACTTACCTTCGACTTCATCACGTATCTTGTCGAAGTGTAGCCACAAGTCCGATGTATTATCTCGGCCCTTCCGTTCCGGCTCATTTGCCGTTGACGTTTCTTCGACACCGGTGGGAGGATGAAGACTTTCTTGTGTTGGGATGTGCTCGACGTTCGGAATCGGGACATAGTTGATATTATCGTCGTCGTCTTCCCAACTTGCATACTCACGAGGATCGTATTCATGAATGGGATACTCGGAATCTCCCATAGCCATCTTGCCCTTGTCAGCATTTCTGCTTCCACTTGCCATTTTTGAGAGAATTGATCGGAAATCCGATTGAGAGAATTGAGTCGGGATTGAGAGAATTGGGAGAATTTGAGCGATTTGAGAGGATTTCGGAGAGAATTCGAGAGATTGTTCAGAGAATTTGTGACAAAAATGAAAGGGGAAGCATATGCATTTATAGGCAAGAATCATTTTTTTTTTTTTTTTTTTTTTTAAATGGAAAGCAACGGCCAATTTGGCCGTTGCACGTTGGCAACGGCCCAAAGCCGCGGGCCGGGGGGGGTGGGGAGGGGGGCCCACTTTTTTTTTTTTTTTTTTTTTTTTGGCGGTTCGGAACCGGCCCGGAACCGCCGGTTCCCACGTTTCCGGAACCGTGGGCCCGGTCAACGGGCCGGTTCCGGGCCCACGGGCCCAAATGGCCCCCTCTAGTTCTGTCCGGTTTGATGTCATATCGAATGTCACAGCTTGTTGTGTCCTACCGAGCGATTTCTAGTACATAGGAATTTTTCGGGATCAAACTACTCTTCTTTACATAAACTTCTCTGGAAGTCACACATGCCTTGTATGACAGGAAATGAAGAAACAAGGAATCAAGGATGACCGTCTCCAGCTACTGAGAGACGTTAGTGGTGCGTTTAGGCCAGGGGTGCTAACAGCACTAGTAGGCGTTAGTGGTGCAGGCAAAACGACCCTAATGGACGTTCTGGCAGGGAGAAAGACTGGTGGCTGGATTGAAGGAAGTATCAGCATTGCGGGATATCCCAAAAAGCAGGCCACATTTGCTCGAGTCAGTGGTTACTGTGAGCAGAATGACATTCATTCACCGAATGTTACTGTTTATGAATCTGTCCTTTACTCGGCTTGGCTTCGCCTATCCTCAGATATCAGCACACAGACTCATAAGGTACTCGTTTACGCTTCTAACATCACCTCTTCTTGACCTTTCGCCCGTTGCTGTCTCTGCAACAGCTAGAAAAAAAAATCTAAGACTAATAGCTTCCAATGACTCGCCATGATCTTTTCTTTCATAAACATGCCATAGATGTACGTTGAAGAAGTAATGGAGCTGGTGGAACTGATCCCACTGAGGAATGCACTGGTTGGGCTACCGGGTGTCTGTGGTCTTTCAACAGAACAAAGGAAGAGGCTCACTATAGCTGTAGAGCTAGTTGCCAACCCATCTATCATCTTCATGGATGAGCCTACCTCGGGCCTCAATGCTGGAGCCGCTGCTATTGTTATACGTACAGTGAGGAATACAGTGGATACAGGGAGGACTGTGGTGTGCACCATTCACCAGCCGAGTATCGATATATTTGAAGCTTTTGATGAGGTTCAGATAAGGATTTCAAGTCCTCTGGATGCTTTCACGCATTTTCTTCTTTTCAACCTATGTAGCTCGTGTACTGAGGACATCATTTTCTCATCGCAGTTACTTTTAATGAAAAGAGGAGGGCAAGTGATTTATGCCGGACCTCTTGGTCGCCATTCTCACAAGCTCATAGAATATTTTGAAGTGAGCCCTTTCACCTTTCTAACCAGTGTAGTGTAGCACCCTAGCATGCTGGTTCATAATTCTGCCAAGCATCATGTTGAGCATTTAATGGCATTCTTCAATACTTTCTGGCTGAATTTGAAACCGGCATTTCGTTTAACATTGAGGCACATTTTGTTTGCATGAGGAACTAACATCTGAAACTGAAAAGCAGGCTGTCCCGGGCGTTCCTAAGATCAGGGACGGTTATAATCCTGCCACTTGGATGCTCGAAATCACTGCTCCACAAATCGAGGCTCAACTAGGATTGGATTTTGCAGGAATCTACTCAAACTCCTCGCTTTATCAGTAATTTTCTAAGCTAATTTGTCATGGTGTTCTCACAAAATTAATTTTCCAACAAAAGCTGGCAGAATCACTGGCTTCATTTATCTTCAACTTCAGGAGGAATCAGGAACTCATTAAAGAACTGAGCACCCCAGTCCCGGGCTCCAAAGATCTCTACTTCCCCACCAAATACTCACAACCTTTTCTCACGCAGTGTAAAGCTTGTTTCTGGAAGCAACACTGGTCTTACTGGAGAAACCCTCAATACAATGCCTTGCGGTTCTTCATGACCATAGCAATCGGTGTTTTGTTTGGCCTCATATTCTGGAACAAGGGGCAACAAACGTAAAACTTCTTGCCCATATTATATGAGCATGTCTGACCTTTTTCCCCTTCTTTCTAGCCCATATTACAGAATGGTGCACTGCTTGTAGTGATTGATTTACATCTTGCTAATATTAGAAGCACACCAACTTCTTGAATGAACAGAACTCAACAGCAAGATCTTGCGAATCTTTTGGGGGCAATGTATGCTGCCGTTATTTTTCTTGGAGCATCCAACGCTAGTGCTGTTCAATCCGTTGTTGCCATCGAGAGAACAGTTTTTTACCGGGAAAGGGGAGCCGGAATGTACTCTGAACTGCCTTATGCATTTGCCCAGGTAACAAAATGAGGACAAGATACCTGGTGAACAAATTGTGTTCCCTGATGATGATGCTATTTATTGTTGGGACATCGCGCGCCTTTAAGACAACCCAGAATGCACTATTGAGTGTTTATAAGCTCATGACTATTTTGCAGGTGGCGATTGAAACAATATATGTTGCAATTCAGACTATTGTTTACAGTCTGCTCCTTTACTCCATGATCGGGTTTGAGTGGAAGGCAGGCAAATTCCTGTGGTTCTACTACTACTTACTAATGTGCTTCGTCTACTTCACTATGTTTGGCATGATGGCTGTGGCGCTTACTCCGGGGAGTCAAATCGCAGCCATTGTGATGTCTTTCTTCATGAGTCTCTGGAACTTGTTCTCCGGTTTTCTCATTCCTAGACCGGTGAGTGTCTCGAAGTGGATACTATACTGCCATGACAATTTTGACTGAGAATTTACCTCGCGAAAAAAATTAAGTGAGAACTTTTGCAGTGTTATCTGCATTGTCAAATTCATTAGAGCTTGAACTAGTGTTCGGGGCACCACGTAGTTTGTCTTGGGATGATCCAGATTGCATCTATGCTTTCGATTCCCAGTTTTTCCTTCCTTTGATCTTCATTGTCATGACCCACTCTTTTTCTCCAACAATATCACAGCAAATCCCTGTCTGGTGGAGATGGTATTACTGGGCCTGTCCGGTGGCTTGGACCCTCTACGGCCTCGTGACCTCTCAACTGGGAGACAAGGATTCCAACCTCGTGATCCCAGGAGCCGTGGACATGAATTTAAAGGTGTTCTTGAAAGACGAACTCGGTTTCGACCACGACTTCCTTCCGGCTGTAGCGGTCGCTCACATTGTTTGGGTCCTCCTCTTCTTCTTCGTCTTTGCATATGGGATCAAGTTCCTCAATTTCCAAAGAAGGTAGAAGCTTTTTTGAGCTATATTGAAGTTGTCCAGGAGAACATTATTAATGCAGCAGAGTCTTGTGTGGATACAAAGTATAGGGCATTGATTTTTTACCAATGTATGGATCATTATATTTCCTGCTGTTCAAAGAGCTGTGCTGAACATGCAGTTAAAGTAAATTGAGAATGGTTAAGACTTTGAAAGGAAAGTTCTCTTCACCTCATTTGGTGCTTCAATGTCTTCTTCAGTGTGTGGTACTTGCTGGCATAGAAATTAAGGAGGTCAGGATAGAGATTTTAGGGTGTGTTTGTTTGAAAGGAAAGCTCTCTAAGGTACAACGAGCGAACAGCATAATTACATTTTTCATTACAATTTTGAGGTGCGTTTGTTTGAAATAAAGTATTTTCTTGCAATTATTTCCCGGACTTTCACCCGTTTGGTTGACCGAAAAATAACTTGTCAACCGAAAACACTTTCTGATCGACTGAATATTCATGCAAAAAATTAGGAAAGTGAAATCAGTGACATGTTGGAAGATATCCTGTGCTGTAGGGTTGCATCTATTAATTGTTTAGAAACAAAATAACTACAGAGTATAAATAATTCTACAGACTCTGTATACGTACGGTCACACAAAGCAATGGGCTTGAATTGAAGTATCCGGAGCAAGGCTCAACCTCTGTATCTAAAACATTAAGCAACAACCTCCATGCTCTAAAGAACTTCTCCATGGAGGTACACATGTTCTTGGTAATCAAAGCAACCCATAAACCATAATGGTCATGTAAGAGACTGTCAGACAGTTGGCTACAACTGCCTATCAAAACATAAGATTCTCAAGAAAAAGAGCCCTTTTGATACCTGTAAAGTGATGCTGTTCTGTAGTTATTCTTTTTTTTTTAAAATAATAATGTTAGGTGTATTAAAATAAAGTTACTTGTAAGGTGATGCACTCCATACATGGAGTATTAATTTTAATCCTATTTTCCTTTTAAATTTCAAAAGGATGAGCGCAGAGGCACGTTTATCTGGAGATCCAAACAACATCCTACAAGTCCCATAAATGAAACAACATCCTAAAAGTCTCATAAATGGGTTTAGTACAAGTTCATCCACGAATGCGGCCCTAATCCAAAACAATTTGCACACAATTAGTGGGATTTGAACATGTAACATTCGATTCCCAAATTTGAAATCGATTGAACACTCTAGAGTAGTTTGCACATAGGGACCTTAGTTTAGAGCAATTTGCACACGAATGGTGAAATTTGAGTTCATCACCTCTAGCTGCTGAGTTAGATATCCCTTAACACTCCAACCAACCGCATCAAATCTAGTGGTTACAATTGTTGAGAAAATTATATTTAATTTTGAAGGAAACAAAGCTCACATACTTTATTATTTATTTTGGGTAAATCTCACATACTTTATTGAAAAGACTTTGATTCATACTTCGAGAAAATTTTACAAATATATCTCTATGCATTTTGTACTTAATATGTTTAATGTTTTTACTCCGATAAAAGCAAGAATTCATGGACAGAGGCGGACTCATACGAGATTCTATGGCGAGATGTATTTCGATCTAATTTTGTAGCGACCTAGGTAATTTGCCACTATTGCGTCCACAATCCACACGAGACTAGCGGAACATCCCATGCTGAACCGCCCTCGACCGAGGCTTACGTTCTCTGCTTTAATATTAAATTACTCAAAGTAACTGGCGCATGCAAAAGCTCTAAAATAGAAAAATCAAGCAAGGCGGCCATACGGGCATAAGTACATGGAATATACAACAAAAAAGGCAAGCACAACTAACAAAGGGATATGGCCTTTCATGATTTCACTAACCAGATAACCCACATTTCAAACAACGTGATCACCAAATATTGAATTCATGTATATATCTTTCAATCAGTTCTTTACAAAAGTTCAAGGACTGCG
Source organism: Rhodamnia argentea (assembly GCF_020921035.1). NCBI lineage: Eukaryota > Viridiplantae > Streptophyta > Magnoliopsida > Myrtales > Myrtaceae > Rhodamnia > Rhodamnia argentea. The sequence continues at coordinate 13,896,739 of NC_063156.1, forward strand.
GGAGCATCACAAGTTACGATTACTACTTCGGACTAACGTCACCCTCAGCAACTTCATCTTCACCACCAACATCCACAAGATACTCATTGTTGCTAACATCACAAGTTAGCTATGCTAATCTGAAAAATAGTTATCCTATGAGGGGTGAGCTCAACAGCTCCGCAAATAAACGTCTAACCCAATAGAATGCAAGCATTGAAATTAGAATGCCACATCAACAATTCATAAGTCCAAATGTACGCGTTTCAGGCGATTCAAGTATAAGATTTCTTTCGAAAACTCATGAGTTTATATGCAATGCAATCTCCAGCTCCTTCACGGATAAACCTCATGTGGGTGTGCCGTCCTCGAGGATAGACTCACTCGGCATCTCACTCTAAAGGCATATCAAGCTCACAAGGGTAGAAGCATCCCCGACCATCGGAAAGCATCAGAGGACATCCCGAATTCCATTTGGCTCCTACGAGGCATTGCCGGATAAACCTTATAGCGGTATAACGTCGGATAGACTCACAATGAATATGTCACTTGTTTCATCATAATATGCCATACCATGCATGCACAATGTAATCTTACCATTGTTGGTGTTCAGAAGTTCTATGAGATGAATGAATCATTCGTATTCATGATCATATTCTTTTAAGAAAATCAATCAATGCAGAATCGGGTATATTAGGAGAAAATTCAAGAATACAATCCTGACTTTAGACTATTGACGAATAATTTAAACGCCAATCCAAACAAACTATAAAATTTAGAAGTCCACTCGCCTTTTAACAAAAACTCTAATATCCGGAGAAGATGGACGGTTGACGCGTGGAATGACCAGGGCTAGGTCGGTGAACCGCATGGCTACGCTAGGGCAGTGCAAGACCAAGGCAACGACGATGACAATGACCGTCGTGAACGGCGATGGCTCGGCGGACGGCTGTCGCCTTAGGGCGGTCGGCAGTCGGACAAGTAGAGTGACGACATTCTAACGATCGATCGCATGATATTTATAGGGAAAGCAGCTGAAGTCTAGTTAGCTTAGACCCAGCAGCTTGTCAGCAACTTGTAGTGGAGTAAGCTTACGACGAGTCAGTAGCTTCAGCTGCTTGCGGTCACACCAGAATGCGATACGTGTCAACAGCTTGTAACGTGTCGTGCTTGACAATTTGTTATACTTCTACTTTGTCATGCTTGATTGCTTTATCGTGCTTACATTAGCCAAATTTCAAATTTCATGCCAAATGATTCTAAACTGTCATGCACTAACCTACTCTTATTTTAAGCGGGTAAAAGTCTAGGTCATCACAAGTCTCCCTACCTTAGAAAATTTTATCTTCGAAATTTCAATCTTACTCCCTCCTTGTACAAGGGGAGACTCTGAGGATCTGTACTAACTCTGTGGCCTATTAGTGTATTCTGACTTATTTGCCACATCTCACAATCTTATCTTGTATAGAGGGTCATCATCGACCTCAATAATCTTTAATCCATCCGACATCTCCAATATGTCATTCACTTATACCTTTATTGTTCACTTCCTTGAGAACATCAGAGCCTTTCGACAAAATTGATATCTAAAACCATTAACATATCAACACAAATTCAAGCTAGGATCTAGAAATATTAATCTTCATTATTCCATATCCACAATCAATTATACGTGGTTAACCATCAAACCACAACGTTTCAAGCCTAAAAATAGATTTCAAAAACTCCATTTACTTCAAGGCTTGAATTCACTATCTTAACTTATCATCCAATTCTCCGGTTGATCACTCTGCTACATCCTCAAATAGTCATAATAATCATCAAGCTTATGAGTGATCAATATAATCCCTTATCTAATAAGTAGCATACGCTACTGCCAATCCCGGACAAAACACATTTTCATGTACTTGTAATTTTAGTTGCATACCCGCCTACCAAACACTCCATCCACTATCGCACCTTATCACTCCATGAACCACTCTGATACCATTAATTGTGTAACGACCCAAGTAGTTCGCCACTGTCTCATCCTCAATCCACATGAGCCTAGGGAACATCTCGTATCGAAGCGCCCGCGACTAAGACTTACGTTCTTTCCTTTAATATTTAATTACTCGGAGTAACTAGCGCATGTGGAAGCTCTAAAATAGAAAAATCAAGCAGGGCGGCCACATGAGCACGAGTACATGGAATACAAAACATCAAATGGCAGGCACGCCTAACAAAGGGATATGGCCTTTCATGGTTTCACTAACCGGATAATCCATATTTCAAACAACGAGATCACCAAATACTGAATTCATTTATATATCTTTCAATCAGTTCTTTACAAAAGATCAAAAAATTTGGGAGCATCACAAGTTATGATAACTATTCCGGCTTAACGTTACCCTCAGCAACTTCATCTTCACCACCAACATCCATAAGTTACTCCTTGCCGCTAACATCACCGGTTAGCTATGCTAATCTGAAAAATAGTCATCCCACGAGGGGTGAATTCAACAGCTCCGTGAATAAACGTCTAACCCAATAGAATGCAAGCATTGAAATCAAAATATCCCATCAACAATTCATAAGTCCAAATGTACGCGTTTCAGGCGATTCAAGTATAAGATTTCTTTTGAAAGCTCATGAGTTTGTATGCAATGCAATCTCCAGCTCCTTTGTAGATAAACCTCATGTGGGTGTGTTGTCCTCGGGGATAGACTTACCGGGCATCTCACTTCGGAGGCATATCAAGCTCATAAGGGCGGAGGCATCCTCGACCATCAGAAAGCATCGAAGGACATCCCGAATTCCATTCGGCTCCCACGGGGCATCGCCAGATAAACCTCATAGCGGTATAACATCGGATAGACTCACAACGAGTGTTTCACTTGTTTCATCATGATATACCATGCCATGCATGCAAAATGCAACCTTACCATCGTTAGCATTGAGAAGTTCTATGAGATGAATGAATCATTCGTATTCATGATCATATTCTTTTCAGAAAATCAATCAATGCAAAATCAATCATATTAGGCGAAAATTCAAGAATACGATCCAAACTTTAGACTATTGACGAGCAATTCAAACGCCAATCCAAACAAACTATAAAAGTTAGAAATCCACTCACCTTTTAATAAAAACTCCGATATCTAGAGACGGCGGACGGGCGACACATCGAACGACTAGGGTAAGGTCTGTGGATTGCACGGCCAAGGCAACAACGACAACAACGGCGGTCATGAACGGCGATGGCTCGGTGGAAAGTGGTTGGCGATCAAAGTGACGATGTTCTAATGATTGGTCTCATGAATAAATTGACTGTTCTGGAATTTATAGGGGAAGCAACTAAAGTCCGGTCGACTTAGACCGGTCAACTTATCAGTAGCTTGCAATGGAGTCGACTTACAACGAGTCAACAGCTTCAGCTGGTTGCAATCGCACAAAACGCGTTACCTGTCAAACAATTTGTGACTTGTTGTGCTTGACGATTTATCGTGTTTCTGCTTTGTCATGCTTACAATGGCCGAATTTCAAATTTCATGCCAAATGATTCTAAACTGTCAAATACTAACCTACTCCTATTTTAAGCGGATAAAAGTTCAGGTCATCGCAAATTTTAATCCTCATTGATTATTCAATCTTATTCTTCATTATTTAGCAGATTAAATTTCCCTCACTAGTGATCAATTATCTTGTTAGGATTCCGTTCCTAAGTTAAATTGATTGTCCAATATTCTCAAAGATATCCTCATAACTTTTTCTATTTGAGGACTCTTCATTGATTGCCGCAATTACTCGTAGATAATTTTTTTTTTAGAAGCTTGTTTTAAGGATTCTAGGATTTGATTTGTATGGGCGAACAAATCCTCCTAAATCTTTGATTGCTCTTACCTCAATGGCTACGTGATCTTTATTTGACAATCAACTAACGGCTAGTTTTGGAGAATGATCCTCGGAGTGGTTTTGTCCAATGGGAAGCTTGGAAGACGAGGAGTATGTAAGAAGCACTTGGTTCGAAGAGAAGATGAGAGAGATCAAGAGATCAAAATCCTTATTTCAAGACAGCTTCACTTGTTCTAAATTGCCTATTAGAGCGCTTACTCAGAATCTTGTGAGCGTTGTAATACAGAGTCAAGTGTGAAAAATGGGATTGCTTTAGTAGAAGCAACACTCGCTTCACTTGGAAATGCTTGTGTTTGAATTGTCACATCTTGTTGACACCTAAATTTTTATTTTTCTTAAATCATTCTTTTTTCCATAAAATGAGAATTAGCCTTAGTTCTCACCAAATATTAATTTCTCATGCATCGCATATTTATTTTCTATCAATCATGCCTATCATTGCATTCAGGCTAGCGAAGCAATTGAGATTAAATATGACAAGCGGTTGGACCGAACTTAGCCAGAGATTTTTCGATTAAAGTCACAAAGGGTAGGGTCAAAATTATCAAGGTCAATTGGGCCCATTTCCAAGATCAAATCAGTTCATCCAAGTCCATTTAATTTATTAAGGCTTTTATTTAACCATCCATTATTGGAAAAAAGCCTTAATTGAGCCCGAAAATGTGAAATAAGCCCAGGATTTGTCTTGAAAAATTTGGCCAAACCTACTTGATGAGTGTATTGAATTATATATGGGTTTGGACCTAAATTCAAATTCAATTCAGCCCATTTTGGTTATTTAATTAAGCAAAGCTTCTAATTAATAACATTTAGTTAATGGAGACTAGATTAGGGCCAGGATGTTACCACAAGCCCGCAAGTGCATCACAAAATTCGGCCATGGTCACATTCAACCCATGTGGCCAAAATTTCATAGTGCTTTAATGGGGAAAGACTCTTCAAAGTTCAAATTAGTTAAGATTTTAATTGACTCGGAGCTCCTACTCTAGCTAGAGTTCTATAGGATGCAGACTCTAATGATCCGATGGCCAATAACTAATCCTATTCCAGCTGGGATTGTCGATCCAACGGTCCAAAATTGACTCTTACTCCTATTAGGATTGGCGATCTAAAGTCTATATAAGCAACCTATCACTCAATGCACATTCATTCGGCACTCCTCTAATTTCGGCACAAGCAAAGCGTAGAAAATTGGAGCTACTTCAAGAGGTCTAACAGTTTGATAGCCTCCCCCATCAGTCAAGAAAACCCCCCATCCTGTCGAGCCTCAACCGGGCGCCCATCGTCGAAGCTCCACCATCCATCATCCTTACTCGGCACACCTTGGAATCCTAAATTTTGCCACCATACAGCCCCATCTTCAGCTCAGCCGTGTCACTTGCCGTCCGGAGCTCCGCCGCCGATCGCCGAACCGCCAAGGAGCTGACCAAAACCGCCGCTGCTCAGCTTGTTTCCGCCTCTGTTCAGCCCCTTATTGAGGTCGATCAGCCCCTATTTTACTTATATTTGAAGGTCTAATCTTGTATCTACTTGTGTTATATCGATCAAAGTGTTTTGGTGGCCAATCGAGCTCAGAAGGTGCGAGTTTTGGGCAATTATCCGAGCTAGTATGCATGCTGGAATTTAGCTTTTAAAAAGGTAAAATTCTCAATTCTTGATTGCAATTTGTGCTTTTTTTATTTGGAAAACTTGCGTATATATTCTAATTCTTTGATGAAGATATTCGATTTGCAATTAAAGAGGAAGTTCAATCCTTTTTACCAAGTTATGTTTAAGAACCGAAAATTGAATCCTTTTGCTAAAAATCTGATTTTCTTTTATCAATTTGATCGGATCATGAAATTGGTTGAACTCTATGGATAATTTGAGAATTGATTGATTTTAATTGGAAAACATCTTTTTCTCAAAGTAAAGATTGTTCGACATTTTTTTTATGATCTAAACTTTGGAAAAGATCGAACTTTTTTAGGATTGATTGAGGATTTTTGGCATACATATCTCTCTTGGCCGAATTGCATATTATGGATGGTCCTTGCTTGTTGTGATGATTATCCCTTGCTTTGAATTGGTTGAATTGCATCTATCCTTTGGTTATTTGATGACATCTCATTGTTATGGATAATATCTAATTAACTAAATTAGATAATATCTTATTTGTAGATGAACTTTGCTTTGAATTATTATCTCATGACTATTGAGTCAGCTGATTGGCTTTGTCTGGTTTATCGAGCAAGTATTGGATGTTATCTAATTGTTGTGGATAATGAATTTGTTTGAACTAAATAGTATCCGATATTTTTTGAGAATTATCTGAAACACTTTGCAAAATCCTTAAAGATAATCTTCTCAAATTAAAATCAAACTTTGGATGAGGAAAGGTGAACCCCACTTCAGGAATTTAGGCCACCCCTCTCACATCCTCCATAATTTTGAAAGTTCAAGATAAGTTTGATTGATTTCACTCTGGTCATGCTTGTTTGATTGTTTTTTTATATTATATAGTTTGCACATTTATAAACAAACATGCTCATAATATAAGCTCCCTTGTGCCTAGACCCTTCGGAAATTAAATTATATTTCCCTAACCATGTCTTATGGAATGAGATTATAATTTAGTATAGAATTTTGTAATTTGCCCTTTGTATTAAGGGATGATGCTATTCTATATTTTTATCCCCATAGTGGCTCGAATCCAAGAGCATGTAGGGGATAAATCTCTCTAACCCTAATCTTTAGGGATGAGTGAATTAATTGTAAAAATAGGATTTAAGGTATATTATGGGCATTTTTATTTATCTTTGTTCATTCTTTGCTTTAATTTAATTTATGTAAACAACTCTCATTTTTCTATGGTCAAACATGTCAAAAGTTCATTTTTATGTCATAAATAACATATAATATAAGTTAAGACTTTGAGAAATCATTTTCTTAAGTTAAATTGGATGTTATCTCATTTTATGGCATGTTTCATAGCAATTGTCATTTAATCCGAAAATACAAAAAAATCACTTGTCATTTGCATATCATATAGTTTAGAGCATATCATTGCCATGTTGTCATTCATGCATATTGCCATGTCATTTAATATAGTTTTCATTTGCATCTTTGCAAAGAAAATCAAAGAATCATTTAATTTACATCAATCAATCAAAAGGGATTTTCATGAAATTTGGTACTGAAAAGGTATTAATTTTTTCAAATTAATGTAAGGATACGTTTATTAGAAGTTCTAAAACTTGTCACGAAAGTTCAATCGAGTCTTAAAACTTACAAAAATTGCAATCGAATTAGTGCAATCGAGTCCTTCTGTTAACTCCGTCCATTTAGACTAACAGAAAATGCTGACGTGGCTTTTTTTTTTTATGATTTCTCTCTCCTATGTGACAAATATAGTCCGGCCAACTTGTCCACATTTGCAAAACGACATCGTAAGTCTCTCTCTTCGAAACTAAACGTTGTCTCCTTCTCTCAACACGGTTGCTGGCACATCCTCTCCTTCCTCCTAAATCTAAGTCCACGGAGCCCTAAGCCCCAAACTCATGGTCGTCTCTCTCCCTTTTAACCCTAAGCCCCGAATCAAGTTCGGTGATTTGGAGTTCTTTTTCGATTCAGCTCCCATCGTGGTCTGTAGTTCACAGAGTTCGAGTTTTCTTCTTCGTTGCTCGCGATTACGAGTGAAGACTCCTCCCGTGGGAGTCTTGCCGGTGGATCAAGCATCGTCGATGACGGCGACGGCATCGGCGATGACTATCTTCAAGCCTCTCTGGCCCTCGCGCAAGTACTGCTCTCTGTAACTGTGTTTTTTTTTTTTTTTTTGCTCATGTAGCTTTGTTGTTCAATTGTAGTTTTTTGAAGGCCTTTTGAATTCTTCAACGCGACCAAGTTTATGGCTTTGAATGTGTGGTTGTTTGAACTATTCAACGCGACCGTATGGTTCTCTCGTCCTCGGGGGTAGCACATGCATTGTTATCTCAGTTTGAGCTTTCCTACAATATAGGGATTTAGTGATTAACGGCCCTATCTAGGAAAAGTATACTAGAAGTGTCATAACTTTTGTATGGAGTTCACTTAAGTGCCATAACTTTCAAAACGTTCATTTAAGTGTCACAACTTTCAAAAATCGTTTACTTGAGTGCCATGTTGACGTGGACGCCGGAAAAGCTGACGTGACATGCGGGAAAAGTTACTGTAACACTCAAGTAAACGATTTTACTCCAATGTAGCACTCAAGTGAATGATTTTTTAAAGTTATGGCATTTAAGTGAACGCTTTGAAAGTTATGGCACTCAAGTGAACGCCATACACAAGTTATGGCACTTCTAGTGTACTTTTCCCGCCCTATCTCTAACACTTTATTCAATTTATGAGAGAGTTTTAGAGGTTGGTTGAATATATTCAGGATAGAAACCTCTCACTATTGATCATGTAGCTGTATTGTGGTTATGCTGGGCATTGTGCTCGTTTGTTTTTCCTAGGTTGTTTGTTAGTTTCCTTTTGAAAATCATCAATTTAGAACTTGAGCAGCCAACATAATTTGACGATTGAAGACTAAGAAACTTCCGACCAACATTCACATTATATACGACCAATACAGCGATACAACACATAGCATGGAAAGAATGCCAATTGATATAATATTTTTTCTTTCTTCACTCCTTCAAATGTTCTCTTTGAGTCTTGATTTCAGCTAGTGATGAGCTCACATCGACCTTGTCACACCTTGATTGGCTTGATTCGTACAGTGTTTGATTTCTTTCAAGAAGGTCGACTATCATGTCCCTTGCTTGATGGGGTATCTTTGACTCGACCTCATTAAGAGTTACGTCACTTGATTCAAATGTCAGCACCTTCATTTTTCTAGTCGTCATATTAAGTACACAAGAAAAACCTACAAAAAAAAAAAAGAAGAATATACACAAGTTACTTGATTGAAAGGTGCCTTCGACAATAAAAGGAATTGGTACTATTTCCAAGTCTGCAAAGCTTGTTGACTGTAATGCTTATGAACCTATCTAATTTCTTAATCTACACCTTACCGGTACCTAATAGAAGTATTTTACCAATATAATGATTGTGTCACAAGAACCTAATATAAGTATATTACTAGTATCTCTAGACAGATTGTCAGGTGAAACATATTTACAGGTGAAGAAATATATACAAATAGAGAACAAATGCAAGCACTAGTGTACATACATTGGCCTGAGCTTTGTCCTAAGCATTGGCCTAGATCCAGTCCATATGCATTGGATGAATAGACAAACAGAAGCTACTTTTCATTGCCCAGCAATGAGAACAAAATATGCAAAGCAGAAATGTTCTAATTTGTTCCTAGTACTGGAGCATGCAAAACAAGCCCGGCAGGAGATGCGCGCAATGATTAATGATGGCGTAGACATTTGAATGTATTCAACGTGGAAAGAATCAAAAGTGCTCAGGATTACTACTCTCGATAGAAAAAATTGTTTATTAATGGCCAGCACACGAAATGAAGAGATTGCGCCTCCCTGGGAAGAGGGTCACGGGCATATCTGCTAGCAAAAGTACGGGTTTTTTTCCAAAATAATTTTTTTAAAATAAATATTTACAAAATTATTTTTTAAAAATAAATATTTACTGATTTGGGCCTCGCTCGGCGGTTGAATTGCCGAGCGAGGCCCACTCGCCAGTGGGCCCGCCGAGCAAGGCGTAAATCCAGCCCGATTCTTTTTTTTTTAATTTCGTATTTTTTTTAATTATTGATACTTAGAATATTTATTTTATTTTTTTTTTTGTGAAGCTTATATTTTTAACATTATTAGCAATAATTAATGTAAATATTTATTAAGATATATAATTAATAAATAATGTTGTGATATAATGTAATATAGCCATGAGAATATGTTGGAAACCACGGTAATAGGTAGACGGGAAACCGCAGAAAAAGAGTTAAAAACCGCATGGAAAGATTAAAAACGCTAGCGAAAGAGTGGAAACGAGTAAAGAAATGGCAAAACTTTGGAAGAGCATATCTCATCGCTCGGGCATTCGTTTGAGACAAATTTTTTTTTATTTCACGTAATTTTTCGAGACGAATCCACTGCAAACAGCCGTAGGCGGTTTAGCCCGACTTTTTCCCCAAAAAAAGCCATTTTCCTTGTCAATTTTGCATTTTCTCCCTCCGGTGTCACTTCTCTATATCGAACGAACCCTCCTTTCCCTCCCTCCTCTTTAATTTGGACATGAAAAACTGCCTAGACCCCTTTCCCACTACAAAATACGTGATTTAATGAGTCCGGCATGGAAAGATTGAAAGAGGAAAGAGGGAAATGAGGGTTCATTCGATATAGAGAAGTGACACCGGAGGGAGAAAATGCAAAATTGACAAGAAAAATGGCATTTTTTGGGGAAAAATTCGGGCCAAACCGCCTACGGCTGTTTGTAGTGGATTGCTCTCGAAAAATTACGTGAAATAAAAAAAAAATTCGTCTCAAACGGACGCCCGAGCGATGAGATATGCTCTTCCAAAGTTTTGTCATTTCTTTACTCGTTTCCACTCTTTCGCTGCGGTTTTTAATCTTTCCATGCGGTTTTTAACTCTTTTGCTGCGGTTTCCCGAAAATACTAAAAAAATAGGAAAACCCATCTAGACGATCTCGAATGGCAAAAATCCATCGTTCATCACCGCCAACGGCGGTGACTATTGATTAGGATGCCATTTTGTTTCAACCGACCGAATTTGAGCCCTATCCAATGTCGTCGACCCGATCCGCCGGTTCTTGACACATCACCGTTTCGCCTTCCGATTGGATTTTTGTCTATCCAATAGATGAATATATCATGAAAATCTCATTTTTTTTTTATTTTACTAATTTTATTTTATGAATATTTTAAATTAATTACATAATTACAACATTATTTATTAATTATAGATCTTAATAAATTTTTACATTAATTATTGCTAATTATGTTATAAAGATAAGCTTCACAAGAAAAAAAATTATAAATAAAATAAATAGAAACATGTTAAAAAAATACGAAATTAAAAAAAAAAAAAAAAGCCCGCTCAGCGGCCAATGCCGAAGCATGTGGGTCGCTCGGCGATCCACCCGCCGAGCAGCCCAAACCGGGCCCAACAGGGCCTGCTCGGCGATTGGGCTGCCGAGCGAGGCCCAAATTGGTAAATAATTTTTTTAAAAAAATAATTTCGTAAATATTTAAAAAAAATTAAATTGGAAAAAAACCCCAAAAGTGCAGTGAACAGGCTCATCGTAGTCCAATGTCGTGGTCGTGACCCCCATTCTTCCTCCCTCTCGCCCACAAAACAAGGAAAACCAAACGAGAGAAACGAACCCACCGCGGACGAGATGAGGGAGTGGCGCTATGAATGGAGAGAGCTTGCTTTTCTGTGCGCTTAAAGAAATGGTTGATTTTGCTTTGGATCCGATGATGATGATGGGCGGTGGCAAGTGGCGACCTAGCGGGCTGGCGACGAGGGAGGACAATGGGCTGAGGCAGTAGTGCGCAAGCAGCGCGGGCTGACGGTGGCGGTCGTGGGCTGGCTGCAGTGATAGTGAGCGGGTGGGCGGAGGTGGTGGGTGGCGGCGGGCAAGCGGCGGCGGCGGGGCTTCGAAACCTGTAGCTAATGAGTTGAGCAAAAACCCATAAAAACCCATATTTGAATGAGTTTTATAATCTTAGACCCCTATTTGATCTATTTTTTAAATTTAGTGAATCCATATATGAACCAAGTGTATAAAAGTGAGTTAAAAAAGTGGGTTAATGACCCATATTGACACCTCTATTCTTGTCTCAAGAAGTCGCGTTGACAGTCTTCGCCATGGCCAGCTCCTTCCGATAATCACCAGATTGCCAAAGCAAAGGACAGCCACCAAATTCCAAGCGAGACTCGTTTAAGTTGTTCGTGATCCAAGCCGGCTGGCCATTAATCTTTGTGATGGTCGAGACCGCCTGAGGAGGAAGTGGGTGAGGAAGCTCCTCATCCCCATGTCGGTTGTGTAATACGAGGTCCCGAGGCTCTTCATGCTCTCGAGTACCACGATCACGCGATACCCGCACGTGTCGAAAAGATTACGACTTTGTTTTTGAAGATGCAGTTAATAAAATTCAGTCATATCACAAAATTCTCGACACTCCATGATGTGATCGTCGCAGTTAAAAGATATAACATTTTTAGAACATATCATCTAATTTGGTCAAATTGGGAAAGCGCGCAGCTTATCTGATCAAAGGCCCAAGCACAAGGGTCCCAATACTATCCAAGTGCGAAGAACCTCGGAGGTGACTGCAATGAGCAGAAATCTCCCTCACCGGCCTAAACGACGAGCAAACACTCGAACGTGAGAGCAAGGGATCACCCGACGAATGGACAAGCTCCAAGGAGGGAGGAGAGAGGAAGGCAAGAGCTGCTTTCCAGTTCACAAAGAGGTCATTCGATGCTATTGAGCACGGCCCAATCCTATTATCTTATTGAACTTTGACCGAAAACAATGTTTTCGGTCAACTTAAGTCAAACCTAAAGGGAAAAATTAGGTGGCTACAAGTCGCATCTTGAAGGCTCGTAATCTACGCCAACAATTATTAGCGTGGCTAGCAGGAGGCCTGTTTTGTGGGAGTAAAAAAAACAAAAAAGGCTTCAACATAAGGCTTAAATTCATATTAATCAGGCCCAGTTTTTCCCCACCACACAATTTGGCACAAAGTTACCGGAATCCTAGGGTGCGCATGAAAACACTTCTCCAACGGAGAATGGCTTCTAGGAAGAAGTTGATTTTTCTGCTTTTACTTTTGAGCAGAAGTTGATTTTTCAATTTCTACTTCTGAAGTTGATTTCTAGTTGAGAAATGCGTTTGATAACCGACTCGAAATTTCAGCTTCTGAATGTCTCGAAATTTCAGCTTTTGAAATAGAAATTCGTTTGATAATGTCTCGAAATTTCAGCTTCTGAAATAGAAATTCGTTTGATAATGGGTGGAAATTTCTACTTCAAAGATGTTATTAGAACAATTTTTTTTTTGTTCTCATCTTTCATTTCTGGGCAAAATGAAAAACACGATGCCCCTGCTCCTCCCAAAAACAGACCAGGCAAATTGAGAAAACTAGTTTGGTTTCTCTTCATCGTCCTCTTTTGGCCCCGTACGAGAGAATGAGTCCATTTCGGGGACGATGTCTTTCCCTCGAAAGCTTTCCGATTCCACCGCCATTAGTGAGTCGCCATGTCCGGAAAAACAAATCGATGCTGTGGGAACGACCAAACGGGTTTTCTTTAATGTCTCGCGTGCTAAAGCCACCAAAGATCGTCCCTCCTTTAGGACGGAAGACCACCGTCGACGGCCATTGAATGCTCGACGACCCTCGCTGCTCCCTTCATGGCCACTCTTGTCAGCCGTTGGATGCTCACCACCAAAGCCCTTGTGTGACGGCCTAACTTTTCACAAGCAAATTAGTTGATATTAGATTTGGATTATTATTATTTTCACGCGGTGGGATTTTGAAAATAAGAAATTAGTTGGGCGCAATATTTATGTATGAACTCGGTCCCGACGCAAATATGGTTTGCGGTTAAAGTGCGAAACCCCTTGGTCAGCCCACCCCTTCGTATCTGGCCGACACCTCATCACCATGTGGCAAATTTACCCACGCCACTACCATCTCCACCTCCTACACTGCCCCTTCTCCTTCTCATTTTTTCCCCTCATTCCTCATTTTCGTTTTCAGCTGCAGCCCAAGGCGTGCGAACAACTCTCCCCAAATCTCCATCCCACCCTCACTTCCATCACATCTCGCCCGAATTCCCAAGGACAGCTCCATTTTGACCTCAATTCCTCTTGTGAAGATTGTTTTACCACCCATCGCCACTCTCTTTGCGACACCCAGGAACCGCAAGTTCTATCTCATCGGTGTCGCTCGTGCTCTCAATCGCTCATCTCTCATTCGACCGTGTGGAAGGATGGACGAGCTCGTGGTTGTGGTGGTACAGCAACGATTCGTGGCGATCTTGTGGCCTCTTTTGAGCGCGAAGAATCGAGGCAAGTTATTTCTCTAAAACATTTACTAGCCTTGCAGTGCGTGTCGACATCAGTGAGTTGGGTGGCAAATTGGTTCGGAAGTCTCGGCCCGGGCATGGGAAGTAGCTGCGTTGTACAGTTGAATTCATGCATGTCAGGTACATGCTGAGGGTGTCGCGTTTGGGTTCTTTCGGCTAGGCTCATCGACGGAAAGAAAAAAAATTATAAAATAAAATAAAAGGGGATGTAGTATCGAATCATCTGGCACAATCAGAGATACACCTAACTGTTTTTTCTTCTTATGGACATCCCATTTCTCTTCTTATGAGCTTCTAAGTCACATCCTGCTAGTCGTCTAGGCCTATAGGCCTAAATGGAAATCTTAGAAACTGAAATCCTAGAGCTAGGAGTCTAGCAGTACAGGTTTGTTTAAATTCATAAGTGATCCAACAATAAAATTCAGGGCAACTTCAATCACCAGACCTCAATAATCTCTCTTGCAGCCGACGAACATTCTCCTGGGACCGAATTTGAAAGCCAAACTTTCAGATTTCGGACTATCTAAGATCATCGATTTAGGCAAAGCTTATGTCAGCTCAGAGGTGAGGGGGACCTTTGGCTACCTCGATCCCGAGTACCAGAACAACCGCCAGGTGAACTCATCCGCTGATGTTTACAGCTTCGGGGTAGTGCTGCTGCAAATCCTCTCGGGGGAGAAAGTTATCAACTTGAACCAGAAAAAACTGATGCCATTGGATAAAATGGCGAGTCACTGCCTTTTTGCCTTCGTTTGATGAGTTTAGCTTGGCAAGTTCCCTGATAAGTAATTGTTTGATGCTTTTGCTCTCCAGGCAAAAGCCCTTGTAAGAGGCGGTAGCATCGCAGACTTCGCGGACCCCAGGTTCGAGGGCGAATACTCTGCAGAGGCATTTAATATTACACTTCAGCTGGCACTCTCATGCACTGGCCTGAAGCAACAAAGGCCATCCATGGAGCAAGTTGTCGTAAAGTTGGAGGAAGCCCTAGAAATATCAATCAAAGCAAAAGCTTCTTCTCCTGAGCTGACCCCCGAATGGCCTTCTAGTTCAACAGAGTGAAGGAGAAGTCCTTGCATGTTTCGACGGTTTCTTGAAGGATTAACAGATAGTGTTTTTGTTAACTAATTCCAGTAAGGAACACCCTTCATCCATTTGACTGACACATATACATCCTTGTATAGATTTTTATGATCAGAGTACATGTTACCAAACCTTTTTATCAAGAGCCGCAGTCCCTGAAACTAGTGTCTGCAAGAATCATACCTACCTTCATTTTTCTTTGATCTATAAAAAGTAGTGTTTGACAAACTTTCCATCTTTTATACAATGCTTATTTTCTTGCTCATTAGATTTCTGCTCCTCCAGTGCTTCACTCTGTCACGACCGTATCTAGTCAAAAAGGTTAATTTCTCATGAATGCCCGAGGGAATTGTCGCATATTTTGGGGATTTTCTGTACTCATCAGCCATATACTACCAGTCATGTAACATGTTATCCCCATACAGGGGGGCTGAACCGCAAGCTGATGATTCAATTAGGGAAATGGCAAGAAATTTGGCTTAGTCCAGCTACATTGTCCCAAGTAACAGACAAAATTGTCTAGGTGAATCGATCGAATGAGACGGCAATGGAAAAATCACGATGTGGTGTACCAACATGAGCAATTAGTTGATTCGGCAATACCCCCATTAAAGAGATTTCCTCCATAAAACAAGCACAAAAAGCCACATCAAGATTTTTGTCTACTTCCGTGCTCTGTCAATGGTTAAGGAAAGCGCACAAGAAGTTCTCTCTCTCTCTCTCTCTCTCTCTCTGAGGCTTACACCTGAGTTTTGTTAGAACACTTTCATTCATAACCATGCCGGGCTCTTCAAGGGACTTACGATAGCCTTAACTTGCAAGTAGTTACTGAGACCGTATACTCCCTTTTCTCTCCCAATTCCACTCATCTTGTAACCTCCGAAAGGAATTGCAGCATCAAAAATATGGTAGCAGTTAATCCACACTAAACCAGCCTGCAACGCACGGGCTAAAGTATTGGCGGTGTCGATATTCTAAGTGAAAACTCCAACGGCGAGTCCATAATGAGATTTATTCGCCCTTCTGATCACCTCATCAAGATCCCTTTTTAGCAAGGAAAAGTAGCCTCCGAGCCTCAAAAATTATAAATGTGCGATGAAGTAAGTTTGTGGTAGAACATACTTGGATTTCAAGATAGTCTGAACTAGGCCAAAGATCTCATCCTTTGCTATCAGCATGTCATCTTGATTTCAGAAAGATGAGACAGAATCTTAGATTGTTTGACTGACAGTAAGACACAATTTTTCCCGCAAAGAGAGTGACATTCATGCTTGACTATTCTATTCAAGTAGCAACAGCAATATTACCTGCACATTTGAAAAAACTGTGGGTTGAATGAAAAATCCTCTGGAGCCATGTCTTTCACCTCCACATTCAAGAGTGGCTCCACTTTCAATACCAGACTTGATGTATGTGCGAATCTTCTCGAATTGCTTGGTATCAATCTGAGAGTGTTCTAATCATTTCATACTTACTGAAACAAGTTCTGAGTAACTGCGTAATATCGAAAGCACGGTGGATGTGCTGTCAATCCATCGCAAAACGGAGAACAAAAACTAAAGGGAGCTGTAAGAAGAAAAACCACATGAGGACCCTGCTCCACACCTGGCTTGAAAGGATCTCCAACAACGCGTTTCATAGCCCGTGCCTTTGCTTTCTCCACAAATTCATCGTACACGCTCTCATGCACAAAAGTGCGAGAACCAGCATTACAGCATTGACCCTACAGGCAGAAGTTGCATGGAACATTATACCATAGAAAGACAGCCAACTTATGTGAATACATTTCAAGAACACAAGCAATCACATCACGAACCTGGTTGAAGAAGAGGGCAAAATGTGCCACCTCCACAGCCTTATCAATATCAGCGTCCTTGCAAATGATGAAAGGGGATTTTCCTCCAAGTTCTAATGTCACTGGTTTTAGATTGCTTTTTGCAGCCAGATTGAGTACAGTCCTACCGATTTGTGTTGATCCGGTGAACGCCAGCTACAAATGTAGCACATTGATGGTTTTAGCTTCGGATCCTAACTTTATATATCTTCATCGACAGTCTGAGAAAGATGGCACATGAAAACATGGAATGCCAACAGAATGCATTTGGAGGCAATTGACCTCTTTTGAGGTGCTTTTCAACTTCAACATATGCACACAGGGTAGTACCATCTCTCATTCAAAAACCAACTTCCCTTGTAAGAGTACAGCAAAAAAATTTACATGTGTAAAGGTGAATACATGCTAGGCCATGCCGAATGAGAGAGATACAGAATATGCCTGATTGCATTTAGCAACTTCAGCAAAAGTCACCACATGGTTATACACTAGGATTCACTAAGCTCTGGAGCAATTATTATCAATACGGCTAGGTAAACCAAAATTGGAGTGACATCCTTGCCATGGTGCAGATCCTGTAGACAAGGGGTAACAAAATGACAGAACAAAAAGCAAGTTGTAGTCATCAAGAACCCCAAGGGTACTAGTGGTTGATTTAGTGATAGTAGAGCTAACCTGCATGCAAAATGACAATCCCAGTATTAAACAGCTTAGGCACAACAGGAGCAGCGACAGAAAGGTCGGTAGAAGCCTCAACATAAAACTGCGGCGTGAGAGAACCAAAAGTGCAGCAAAAAACCCGAACCTGGATACAACCAAAGACCACAAGAAAGGAAAAACAACAGGCCCAATAGAAGGCTAAAACAAAATGTACAGAAGAGTAAAGCCACCAGCAGACACAACTGGGGAAACGAAAGAAAAACCAGAAGTAAACAAAGGAAAAAAGACCAAGACAGATAGTGGTAGGTTCAACAGAATAGTGCTTGCATCAAAAAACCAGAACCGAGCTTCAAGGGAGCCCCAAAACTCCTAGAAGTAGCGGAAGCGAAAGGGGACTCCAAAACAGCAGGTACAAAGTGAAGAAACAGCCACAGACCACGTAACATGGACGTAACAACAGCAGCCAACAGCAGACTAACAGTGTTAAAGCAGGCGCTAAGAGACCATAAAGGGGAATGCCTATGACAGTATGGGAATAGAAGAAGCCAGCTTTAGCGGGTCAGCTTTGAGTGTCCATCTATGTGAAAACCTAAAAGTTTCAGGGGTTTATAGAACAACCAGTCAGGAAAGACTAGAGACAAAAACATAGGACAGCTACCAAAAGCACCAGTAGCACATCCCAGCATAACCCAAAAAGAAACAAAGCTAGACATGACAAGAAGACCACAAAGTACAAGGCGAAGAGGCAACTTCCGAGGGGGGGTCAGCAGCAGCAGTCAACCAACAGCATATCTTTGTTCAAACACATCTAAAAACTTTTTTCTTGTCACTAGCCAACTTAAACATACTTGTATAGCATTTGAGAACACAATCATGTAACCGAACAACAAATACAAAAATCAATATCTTCCTTGACCACACCGAACTTAGGAAGTTACTAGTAAATTCTCTTTAAAGCATTTCCCGTTCCATTTGCTATAAGTCGAGTTAGGTTACACATGTGTTGGCCACCTATAAGGCGGATTTGGAGATGCAAGAGAAAGGGGAGGAACCTTAGCAAATACTATAGAAAGCCATCCAGCTGTGGAAAGTATTTGAGAAAGCCACATTGTTTGCATCACAAGATACAGTAATTGCAATTTGGTCCAATGAATTGTGATATTTTACAAAGTCAATAGCTCATGGAATACTTACACGCTTTTGACCGATCAAATCTGTTAGAGTTCCATTTACTAAAGCTGCTATTAGTCCTCCCACTGTCAGCATCGAACCAAAAAGTGAATATTGCAGCATGAGAAAGATAGGGGAAAGATTTATACAAAGAATCTGAATTGTAAATGGCTGCACTTATCCCTCTGCAGTCCTTAATACAAGATATGCTCCTAAAGCTTATCGATTAACATACAAAGTTGATGTTATATTGTATTTTAAGGAACAAAATGCAAAGCAAATAGGAAAATAATGAGAAGATTTGAATTTAGATGATAGATAAATTAACTAATACTTTGCAGCAATCATGTCATCCTAATCCTATTTCAGCAATAAGCTGCATACGTTCAACCCATACAGGCAGCAAGCATCTCTACACATTTGAGCATAAAAAAATAGATTAAGATACAATAAAGAAACAACTTATTACATTATATGGTAACAACAACTGCAGACTGATTTATACTACTTGGTGAAGCAGACATACCTAGCTTGCCCAAGATTTCTTTCTTGACTTGTCAAGAAAAAATGCAGCTTCAAACCAATAGATGAAAGTTGCAGGCCAAGAATACCGCAATGTGGATTCCAGCCCATTTTCGACTACTTCGATTGACATCTTGAGCCACAAAAATAAGTCTCGGAATCCCCAAACAGCTATGCATTGAAGGAATTCGGAGGAAAACCAGCTTTGAGGGGCAAGTGTTACATATTCACCGTAGGATTTTCACCAGCCAAGCTCAAAAAAGCCATATACAATCGGCTTATATAACATCACATTAGCAAAAGTTATAATACGAACGTTAGCAACCCAAAATCATGGAATCTCATCCATACCATGGTCTATTTCCATTTTATTGGCAATACTTTTCCTAAGAATGCTCATCTCGGCTCCCTTCTCGGTTGATATAATATCTTTTGGAACCTCATCATGCACAAGTTCATACACATACTTAGGATCTCCATATTCGAAAAAGTTTATATCCCTCCTGTCTTGGTCACAATGTAATTATGAATAGCACAATATGCTATAACAATATGTGCTTGCTTCCTAAGTGAAAATGGTGGCATGCATCTTAAAACCCAAAAACGATTCTTTAAAGCCCCGAAGGATCTCTCAATGACAATCCTAAGCGAAGAATGTCTATAGTTGAAAAGTTCTCTTGCCGTTATTGGTCTTGCATTTCTTCTAAAGTCATTTATATGATACCGATCACCTTTAAAATGTGTTAAAAATCTTGGAGTTGATGCATACCCAGAATCCACCACATAGTATTTGCCTATAATAAAGCATTCAAGGTCTTAATCATGATACACGATCACAGCAAATTCACAAGGACAATTAATCATTTTAAAGCAAACAATTACCCGAGGGGGGTCGGGAAATTGTAGTGTGGGATCCTCGAGTGCCGACGCGAGTATCCGTCAATCGTTGGCAAATCCTTCCCAACCAGCATAGACAAATGCAAACTTCATATCAAACGAACACACGCATAATATGTTTTGGGTGGTAGTTCCCTTCCTACCTCTAAAACGGTTTTGCAGCGCAGCAGGTACTCTCGCACCAATATGAGTGCCATCAATGGCACCCACACACCCCTGTCACAATTATCACAGTCCAATGTTAACCAACATTATAAACAAATTTCACGCTAATGGTGCAAAGCAAGAATAAAGAAGCATACCTTAAAGTAAGGCTTATGCTTAGGATCCATAAGAATCTCCAGTGGAACAACATCAAAGAGAGGTGGTGCAATAATCTCCTTTGCAAGTTTTCGAACCGCTTTTAGAACTAAATTAAAGTACCAACTAATAGTCTGTCTAGAACATTGGAATCTCTCGGTCAAGTCTCTATTGGAACCGCCATGACATAGTAGATATAAGAAAATCCCAACCTGTTCATCTACTTTAAGATATCGACTGTCACCCAACCAACCTCTTGCAGTGAACAATCCACATAGGTTAAGAAAAACATGTCTCTCCATTCTAAATGCTTCGCATACTCTATCAGAATGTCCATGAATAATTTCCCTTATCCATTGCGCTCCCGAGAAAGCACTATCCCTAATAGGTTCTCTCGTGCGCATATCTTTGTGTAGCTTACCAAGACACAACCATGCCATAAGTATATGATAATAGTCATCACCAAAGTCTTCCCAACTTGGTTCATTTTCTCCAACCGAAGCTATCGCGATAACTCCCTCCATATTTCCTATAAAACGAAAGGCATCAACAGACGACACCACACGATATTGCAAGGTGAAAAGAAAGAAAGAAATGAAAAACTTTATCTATTGACAAGTAAAGAAATCTAAATAATACTTAACACATGACTATGCAATTCAATATCAACGAGGAAACCAGCGACAAAATAACCATAGTTGCGTAAAAAAAAGCTAAGCTAGAATGTCTCAAATACATAGGTCTTTTAATCTTATAAATCCACGTAGAAATCCATAACATATGCCAACATCTACTTAAATAGAATCAAGCACATAACGTCGCCATTCAGGTTTCGTCAAGATGAAACCCTCTCTCCAAGCAGCATTCATGGAACCATGATTCAGAGCTTTGGCATAAAGTGTCGGTTCCATGTCAAGCATGCTTTTCGGGATGGCAATGAAGGCTCCCATGGAGTAGGGGCCTACAGGCTGTGGGGTTTGTGAGGTGACAGATGTATGTGATGATTGAACCATTCTAAATTGGAGAGATTCCGAAATGGCTTTGTATGCGCGGTCAAATTCGTATGAAGTGCTCTTTCTCCTCCTCTTCAAATTTGGAGTCCTATTCAACTTGTGATTCTCGTGAACCGGGGTAGCCCTTGGTTCATCATCCGACCCTTGCCCGGTTTAGTGTTCATTATGTAACCCGTCTTCTGATAAAGATTCTTGCACCCTTACTTCCTCCGGTGTACCTAATGGGACACTACCAACAAATTCATCTCTATCACCGTCCTCTGATGACATCCGATCCCGCACATTTCTTAATGCAAACGCTCAAGTAGCATATGTATCTCCAATCACCACACAAAGCTGGGAATACAAAGGAAACCCTTCCTTTCTGAATGTAGCCCATTCGGTATGTTCCCGCACCATTTTCAACAGGACATGCATCAACAAGTTTCAATAAACTTACATATGAAGCTAGAACAAAAATCCCAAAAGTCGGGCTATACCTTCACATGAATCTCCCACAGAGTTTCATCATCCACAATAACCCCGTTGTTTATATTATCCCATCCAAATCCGGTTTGGTTAAGGAGCTTCTTGAAAGCGCCATACAGCTTTTTCGGTTTGAATGCCCTGTTCTTGAACTTGTACATAGAATATTGGCACCCTGTTTGCTTATTGAACTTGCGTTGAATGTTAGTCCACCCCGCTTTGTTGAAGGTAGAGGTAGTTCGATTCCCTTTCTTAACCTCATCTACCATCAAGCTTACCAATAATTGCGTCAATGGCTCAGTCCACTTAGCAATGACCGTTTCTTTTTGGGATGCCATTTAATGTAAACCGATCGAGTATAACATGAGCCAAATCATTAAAATGAATTAAAACATTCGTTCAATCCATAAAGAACTTGCTTATGCACATTTCATAATAATCAATTTGTTGAAACAGCAATTTTGAAGCGCAAAAGTTGTGCATATCACTACCTTTGTTAACCAAATGCAATCCTTCCGGAGAGTATCGCTTATATGATCCTATTCCTGTTCAAGAAATCGAATAGAACGTAAAAAAGAAATGTTATGTGCACAGAAAGCATGAAGCAACAAGTTTCATTGCAAAAAGAGATGTCAACATACATGCCGCCTGATGCTCATTAAATCCCTACATACATGCACTAAACCACAATAAGCATTATCAAGCGATTCAAGTTTAAAGCAGTTGAGTAGATTCGTCTATGTACACATAAGCGTAGTGACACTCACACTAGAAATAAACAGGAAAGAATGATCTACAATAACCAATCCAAACAGAACATAATAGCATCAAACTGTCACAAGCTATGCTCGAGGCTACTACCATTGTATCTGACTCTAAGGGTTAGATAAATGAGTACCAATGTCCCAAAGCTTGACCCGCAATCGCAATAACAAGAGATTACTAAAGTCATAGAGATAGATCTACCGAATGGGGAAAAGTAGATATATTCATTTCACCTATATGTTGCATAATCAATTGAACAAAGACGCTACAGCACCCGGAGGGAAAAATGTCCGAAAGATCTCGAAGTTACGGCGGCTCCGACCTATGATTGATACTCCGTAACCGAAATGAGGCGACGCTTAGAATCGAAAAATGCAGTGACAAAGGACAAACGCGCAATCGCCGAGGTGAGAGGAAAGCAAAGCCGAATAGAGAGAGAAAACCCTTACCTCGCAGATCCGACTTCTTTCAACACAAAAGACGAATCGTAGCCGAGAAGAGGTCATCGGACGTGCGAATCAGGAGGCGACGGCGGAGGCGGAGATGGATGCGTGGTTGTGAGTGACCGAGAACATTGTGGAGCGTCAATCTGGAGAGAAATGTTCGGTGTTGAAGAGGGAATAAAGAGAGAAAACCCTAACCTCGCAGATCCGACTTCCTTCGACACAAAGGACGAATCGCAGCTAACAAGAGGTCATCGGACGTGCTAATTAGGAGGCGATGGCGGAGGCGGAGAAGCGAAAATTTTTGTTGAAGAGGGAGAGAGAACATTCGTTGAAGAGGGAGAGAACTGGGCGTGACCGAGAACATTCGTTGAAGAGGGAGAGAAGCGGGCGTTAACGTAAGAGAATCCGGCTGGTTCAAAATCTAATCGACAGATAAGAGAAATTCGTGACAGAAGCTATTCTGGTCCGAGAGAAGTGAAAATTTTTTACTTCTTGGATGAGACTCAAAATCTAATCAGGCAAGATTTTTCACTTCAAAATTGAAAAACACAATCAGAAGTCAAATTTTTTATCAAACGACTTTCTACTTCAATCAGATTTTTATCAAACACATTTTTCTGCCGGATGGGCTTCTGGCAGAGAAATGAAAAATTTGAAGTGTTTTCATGCGGGCCCCTAGCTTTCCCTACTTCCCATGCAAATTCAACTTGTACAGCAATCTCTTCATCACATCGTGACCAGGCCCAACACTTTACTGTGTTAGGCCTCGTTTCACCAGTCATTGGGCCCGACATTCTCTATGAAGCCCACAAGAGACAGAATCCGATCGCCTCCACTAACGTACCACCTGTTCTCCAAGATCTTGACACCATTTGTTTCGCACAAAATAAATCATTTGAAAGATATTTTCTCATAGATGTTCGTTTATGCCGCTTGCTTATAAGAATAAACGAACGAAAACTATTTTTATCTTTCACGTAATTGTTTACACATAAATCGCAGTCAAGAATGAAAATATTTTCCATTGACTAATAATTTTAAATGATATAAGCTATTATTTTCAAGAAAATATTTGCCAAATTGTTACCTTAAGAACGGATAGTTATCAAACCTTTACGCTGGATGGAACCAACAAGCACCTTTTGTTCTCGTGCGTCGTTAAACCTGCCATTTAATGGTAATACCATATCCGGTTTCGCGTTGCGTCGTGTCGTGTTAGGCTCTGGAGGCTTGATCTCTCTCCCTCGTGCCTGTCAAGTTAGTGCCGGTAATTCTCCAAGCTTGATGTTCAGGTGATCATCTAATCCTAAACATTTGGGCGGAAATCTAACATAGTCCATTCAACCAATTTTTACCAGAAATTGTTGACTTGACAGTCCAATCATCATTAGCCGCCTTCTACGGTACATTGACAAGTTAGCAATTTTCGGCGAAAATTAACCGGAATGATTACATTGAAATTTCGCGTAAAAACTAAGGATTTAATTGGTAAAATCGAAAAGTTTACGTATAAATTAACATTTGCGCAATAATTTTACGACTGATTGTATAATTTCCCCGCTAGTTGTAACACGCAGCCACATTTTATAACAATGCTTGCCTTGATGTGTCACCTCAACGGTATACTTGTAACTCTCGCGTAAAATACTTATTCTTCTTCTGACACAAGTTTTCTTGCACGACATTGTACTGTATTTTGGCAATGAGAAGCGTCATCAATTGAGCCATTTTGCTACATCTAGTCTCCGCACAAGCACGCACATTTTTTTTTTTTTCATACATTCTATAATTTCTATACCACTTGTTGTTCTGGTCACTTTTCACATGAGATGACTTGACTGTGTAAATTTGGTATAGCCAACCTTATTATAGCGTTTTGGCATAAAAATAGAAGTGCGGTGACATGAAGTTTTTTGGTTTCCTTTTTTTTTTTTTTTTTTGTGCTGAGAAGTAGTGAATAAAGGTGCAAATTGAAAATTTGAAAAGCCAGGATGTAAAGTGGTATGAGACTCAAAATTGAAGGTGGTTTTTGAAATTTTCCAAATCTCATAATCAAATGGAATTTGGGTGAATTTTTTTTTTTTACAGAAAATAAATGATTTGAAAAATATTTTCCTAAAAACTCACTTGTGTCACTTAAAAATATGAACGAACAGAAATACTTTCATCATCCTCAAAAATATTTAGGCATAAGTTGTTGTCGATAATGATAATAATTTTCATTGACTAATTATTTCCACAATACATTCGGTTATTGTTAGGAAAATATTTTTCAAATATTTCATTTCTCCTAAAACAAACTAATCATTGTTGATACAAATGTACTTGGCATAAATGAAACTAAAAAATATCTATCATCTTAGTTTAAAATGAAAGATTTGGAAGAAGTTGTTATAATTTCATGTATCAAAGTGAGTAAACATAGTGGGGTTATGCTTTAAGGCAAGGCCACTATGTGGAGAAAATCATTAAAAGATATCGGATTTTGGGAATTAAGGAGTCAAATGTATTATATGATGTGTCAATTAAATTGATGAAAAACTTTTAGCACTATTAGAATATACTAGTGCAATTGGAAGTTGATGTATGCTATGTATTATACTAGAATGGATATGACATTTATGGTGTGTAAATTGTCCAAATTTACTAGTTATTCTAGTATTGGTGTGTAAATTGTCCACTTTTAGCATTGGAAGGTCATAAGTAGAATTATTAATTACTTTAAAAAGGAAAGAAAACTTATCGTGTTCCATGTTATGCATGTCACAAATTTGGGTCCATATATTTTGATATTACAAAAAGAGAGTAAAGTTGCTTTGTCCGATATAGGGAAAATTACCCAATCGGTCCTAAATTTATTAAACGGAATTCAATACTAATCTTTTTCATTTTGTCAATTCAGCTAAATCTTTTGCACGAAATTTCAATACAATCATTTCGGTCAATTTTAGTTGAACATCGCCGAGGTGGCGATCTATTCATCACCGGTTGTCCGGCACATTGCCATGTTAGTATTTCCACAAGAATCGGGCCAAAAGATCTTATTGGAATTTTGCGCAAAAGGTTCAAAATTGAATTGACAAAATTAAAAAATTTATGCATGAATTGGCATTCATACAATTATTTTAGAACCGATTGGACAATATCCCCGCTAATTGTAAGGCACAACCACTTTGTTAAATACTGATTGACTTGATGTACCATGTCAAAGGTATACTTGTAAATCTGGTGTAAACTACTTATTCTTCTTCTAATGCAGGTTTTCATGCACGACATTGTAATGTATTTGGATAATACAATTGGATCAATTAAGCTCTACGTCAATTTAGAAGTTCATATTTAGACGTTTTCGTAAGGCATTTCTTCGCTTAGCTTATATTTATCTGAAAAGGTCAACACAATCATGTATACCTGTATCCTGACCTTTTCCAATATAGGTAGGACAACCACTTGAATAAGTGGTTTAGGATAATTGCCTTGACCACGTCCAAGAAGCACTAGAGCGCACTCTCTCATAATTATATATATGTAAAGGTAAATACTTTCTTGATAGTATTGTCATGGACAGTACAATCTCAACCATATATCCACACAATATCCGTGACGTCATGAAATTTTGACGGCTATAAAATAACGAGATTCGATGAATTTAAGTCATCAATTCCAGCTTGATAGATAAATCTAGATTTTTTAGGATTCAAGAGACAATAATTGGATTGTCCCGAGGCGTCGATCAGAGAAAGTCAAGCTAGAAAAGTCGAGTCGTTGAGTCGTAGTACCGAGACCCTTCGCGCTTGAGCCTAGCCCTAACCGAACCCTAGTTGCGAGATTACTAAATTTGCCCTCGGTTTTTAGTACCGATAGATTAATTTACCCCATGAGCTAAATTACCAAACTGCCCTTTGATATTTGCACTAAAGGAAAAATTTCAAAGTTGAGTTCACTAGTTGTGAACCCCCCAATCCCATCAGCCACCCACCCGTCACCATCACCTCTCTCTCTCTCTCTCTCTCTCTCTCTCTCTCTCTCTCTCTCGACACCCCCCGTTTCCACCCGACTCCTCCTCCTCCCTTGGTTGTTTGCTTTGGCCGACTACATCGCCTCACCTCACCGCCTCCACCCGTCGTCGTCGCGCCATCCCTCTGCCGGTCACCCCTAAATGCTGCACCACCCTTACCACCAACCCCTCTGTCCATTATCGCTCGCGAAGCCCCGACCCCTCGACCTCCGTCCCTCCCTCTCGATCTCCCCTCATCACCCCCGATTACCCTTGCCACGTTCGACGTCCCGCCGCCCTCAACCGTCTCTATCCGTCATTATCCAGCCCCGCTGGTCACCTCAAGCCGGCCACCACCACCCCCAAAAATCAAGAACTTCAAGCCCCAACCCCCCATTCCTCTCGGTTCCCACTCCCCTGTCGCACCACCACCAGCCTCAAACCGCGGGCCTCACGTCGCTCCTCCAACCCTCGCCCGCCCGCCCGCTAGCCGTGAGTCGCCAAGCTCGCCATATTGCCGCCACCCTTGCCGACCCTTGAGCCCTCATGGACCCACCGGCCATCGAGGAACCCGCAACCGAGACCCTCCATCGGTGAGCCCAACCTAAGGTCATACCCTGCGATCCGAGCTCATGGACTCCACTCAAAACCGTCGACCACCGTTGACCCAAGTAGACCCGTGCCATAGCGGAGAACCCGTCGTTGTTGTCGTTGTCGCCGTCGTCACCGCGCCCGAATCATCACCGAATGTCGATTAGTTAGTGAGTTTACCTTAACCCTTGGTTAGGCCGTTAATTGCGTTTATGATTAATTAATTAATTAATTAATTAGAGTTAATTACGATTTAGGTAGATAATTATGGTCAGATTTAGTTAGGGACTCGGATTAGGTTAAATGGCCACAATTAATTAGGTAGTCGGGATAGCTAGGTAGACTGTGGCTAATTGGTGATTAGACTGGATTTGATCGCGAGTGAGTGATTGGCTAGAGCCGAGTGGACGATGGATTATCGGACCGATTGGGTAATATAGGCTTGATCATGTGTAATCAGATTAAATAATTACAGTTAGACTAAATAATTGCAATCGGGATAGTTAATTATTAATTAATTAGTTATTACTACCGAGTGGTTATTGGGTGTTGTTGAGTGATTGCC
This sequence comes from Rhodamnia argentea, assembly GCF_020921035.1. Classification (NCBI taxonomy): domain Eukaryota; kingdom Viridiplantae; phylum Streptophyta; class Magnoliopsida; order Myrtales; family Myrtaceae; genus Rhodamnia; species Rhodamnia argentea. The sequence goes on from NC_063156.1 coordinate 13,924,962, forward strand.
AAGTGTTAAAGATATATATACATGTATATATATGAGGTGTGATCATCTTGTATCGAACACAAAGTCCGGTGGATAAATTGTGCATTCATGTGACCACGTATGGAATCAAACCGCATATGTGAGCATGAAAATGGCATTAGACCAAGTCTTTGAGCACGATTGTATAAGCATTTGACTAAATGCAAAAGATAAAAATTAACTGGTTGTCCGGTGTACTCATGTGGTCATATGATGGTTTCCCGACAAGTTTGTGTCATGCCGATCGGAATCACATGACTTGTCGGATGCACGTCAATCCATGATACTGGGTTGATAGAAAGCCGGTCGCGACTTGTGATGGAACGACGCTCCTTACAAGAATGTCTGCTACATCGTACTTTGCCAATTGGAATCACATGGCCTAGCAGTTGTTGTTACCGAAGGAATGGAACGATGTCTGATCCCGCTAGAAGAGCACCAATCGCCTAGTGTGCTATGCACCAATTGCCTAGTGTGCTAGGGTGAATGGCCATTAATAACCAAAACATGTGTGGGTCTCTATGCATGCAAGTTGTTTAAGTATCTTGGTTGTATGTCTTGGTTGGAATGATTGTTGAGTCGTGTCGAGCATTGCATTACGCATAAACCAAGGCGTGGTAAGCTTGCTTGTGATTGTGAATATATTGCTAGGTTATGCATATTCCCGTGATAGCTAGAGCGTGACGCAGGCCGCCCGTTATTGATCTATTATCGACTATTACTGTATGTTTAGGATGTCCTAAGCGAATCAACGCCTTAGTCTAGCTTAGGCATTGACTCACCGAGATTTATATCTCACACCGTTGTTGTTAATCCTTTTTCAAACCCTTAGCTATGGAGAAGTAGAAGTGGACATGAATCTTATTGAAGTAGTTTGGGGAGTAATCGTTGACACTAGATTTTTTTTTACCACCTTTATTTCATTTTGTTTTCAAAAATTATTTTAAAACAAATAGCTAAAAAAATCATAAAAATTGAAAAATCAACTTTAGAAGCCTTGGCCTAGACTTAGGAACCAATTTTGAGCAAAAAAACATTTTTCGTAATTTTTAATATTTTCTCGAATTTATTTAATTATAAAATAACCAAAAAAATCAGAAAAAATACCATTCGTGGTCATAAAAATATGAAAAAATAGTCAATATTTTTTTTTTTTAATTTTCTCTTCCCATTGGCCACCTTAAACTTCAAAAATTAGACTTGAGTCACTATGTTCCTTCACAAACATAAACCTGAATCGAGCATAAAAATTCCTCTTCGAGTCTTTTAATTTTCACTTTTCACTTTTCATAAGCCATGACTTTGATATCTAGAGCCTTGAAGTACAATTAGGTCAATTTGCCCTCTAAATTCTCCAATTTTGACATAAAGGGCTTAATTGCACAAAAATGATACAATTTAGTCATCGGCTTCGTTCTAAATGAAATTAAATTTTTTCAAGCAATACCCATGAAAATCCAGACCTCCCACCCTAAATTTCTCGTCCCTCCAAATCCAATGGTGGCCTTGATTTGGACTAATTTGGTCATTTAGGCTTTGAACCACGCCAAAATCATTTTTGGGTCAAGCTTTCAATTTGGGGTTTTTACTGAAAATCAAGCTTATAATTCACAAAAATGCCCATTGTTCATAGAAAATGCATTGGGAAATCCAATTTTCCCTCAATTTTGTGAAAAATCATCAAATTGGATCCCCAATTTCCCAATTTGACCAATCCGGATCTTCCGGGTCAGACCCAACCCGACCCGACTGATCCGGGTCTGCAATTGCCGCTCTCAGCATTGCATTTCTTCCGCATGTTTTCCTCCCATCTGCTACACCCACGCGACGTCGATTTCAAATCGTGGCTTTTTCCTTTAGTGCACATGACGTCCCGTACGGAGGGAGTGAGCTGGCGCCTAGTGATCGTGAGAAAAGGACGGCCGTTAGGGGAATGTCGGGGAAGGGTACGGATGAGAAAGAGAGGGAGCTGGCAGGGGAGGAGCGGGCATTTTTTTGACAGACACGAATATTGAAAAGAAAAAAGCATCGAGAGAACGAGAGAGAGAGAGAGAGAGGTGGGGGAGCTCGGCCAGAGCTCCGGTTGCAAAAAAAAACAGGGCATCTGCACCCGAGAGTAAGTGTAGACTGTAGGGGAGAGAGTTGAGCGAGGTCGATACCTGAACAAGCCTCATCGTGCTGCCAGACGACTGACACGCCGTTGCCGAAGCCTTCAGCGCCGCAGGTGACACCATACAGGTCAGTACACTCCCAAGCATCATATCCCCTATTTTAGCGTGCACTGTGGGTGTGGTTCGGTTTGGTCAAAGACCAAACCGAGTCAAACCACATGTGTGTCGACCTTGTCTTTGATCACTATGGGTATATCTCGATGTTGGTTTGTCTCAGTTTTGTCGAGGATGCCATGTTTTTGGCTCGGATGTCGTTTTTTCTGAACGCATATAACCTGTTCGACAAAATGCCTCCCGAGCCGCGTGGGTGTTAGTTTTGGTTTGCGCCATTCCCGACCCCTTTGTATGTGTTGCTCGCGTCTACCGTGATTTAGAACCGACTCTAAGCGTCCCTTAATCTTTGTCTTGCATCCATTCGCGCTGAAAATGACGACCCGACCTTCATCAACTTTGGTTTGAGCCGAGAGCTCGGGCTGCTGCTACCAACGCTCCCCAAGCTCAAAATGAGCTCAGGTAAGTCTCTTTCGCCCTCATTGGATGTTGTCTGGACGTTTGGGACCAAGTTTCGCAAAAAAAAAATTTCAAAAAAAGAAACTCACCGGAATCACCTCTGTGCCGGTTGGTTTCTACGCGTTTGAGGTGCCTTTTAGCCATGAGATGGTCGTATATGAATGAGCGGTTGATGAGGAATCGAAATGGTGTCGAAATTGCAGTCTTTCGGTGACTTTGCGATGTCGGAACCTAAGTTCCGGCGAGGCGCCAACGAAAATCGCCAGCGCCGGATCAGACGGCCGTGGATACGCCACTTGTCGTAATCCGGCATTTTGCAAATTATTAAAATGTTTTCCTTAATTATAAAATGGATTTTCGAAAATAATAAAAATGTCAATTAGACGATCACGACTGTGCCAAGTGTCACATTTGGAGCCGTCCAATGAGGGTTTTATTTTCAGAATTAATTAAATCAGGATTGGACGCACCAGGAAAAGCCACGTGGTACATCCTAGAGCGTCCGATGGTAATTTTTGGATAATTCGAAAATGGATTAAAAAATATAAAAAATTTGCAAAACCCTAAAACTACGTCGTTTTAGATCGGTCCGACCCTTAAGGTCAAGCCAGGCACTCAAGAGACGCAGGCCAGGTTGACCCGGTCCAGAAAATTATTTTAATTTGGATTATTGAATAATAAAAAAAAATCAGAAAATAAAAAAATTCAATAAAAATGGGAAAAATCATAAAAAAAAAATTCAAAGAAATTTGGAGGAATTCAGAAAAATCCCAAAAAAATCCCAAAAAAAAAATAGGAAATGGCCACAATCAACTGGCCATGACTTATTTTGGGTATTTTGACCCTCGAACCTTCCAAAAAATGACGATTTTGCCCTTTTGGCAAATTGTCCCGAAAAAAATTCCAAAACATCTCAAAAAATAGAAAATAGTTACAATCAACTGGCCATGACTTATTTTGGGTATTTTGACCCTTGATCTTTCAAAAAATGACAATTTCACCCTTCTAGCTAATCATCTCCAAATTTTTTCAAAATTGCCCTTGGCCCATAATTATATATTTTCTAATCCTTTAGGGCTATACTCAGATGCCCTTGTTTGGAATTGATGTGCCTTATTCATGCACTTGATTATGCATTGACTGTGATTGATAGGATTAGTCTTCCGATCTGCAGGAAAATCCCCGATCCAACTCACCTCAATCGAAAATCGCGCCTATATGAAATCTTAATTAGGAAAATCACTCCCATTAGGTACCAAAAGGGTGTTGGTAATGACATCGACGTAATCAAGTCCCCAAACCCAAATCTCTAGTTCCGTAGAATTGAACGATCTCTTCCAATCGTTTAGTGAGGTTTTCCGATCCACTTTCCAAGAAGGACCGGTGGCGACTCTAAATGTATGCACACATTGCACATGCCACCACGACCACACTAAGGTCGAACTCGATCGACTCTTATCATCGAAAAATTCAAAAAGAACTTTACTCCCGCCGCGATTTGATATAGGCTTGGGAGGGTCCGCGCCGACAAAAGCCCGAAGCCTTCTCATGCTGAGGTCGAAGGCTCGATCAATAATCCATTAGCCCGCCAGATCGAGGTCCGAAAGCGATCACGGTAGTAACGTGAACCCCGCCCTAGTATTTTGAGGGTGGTAAGAAGTAGCCCTGAAGTAGGGCCTGGGTGTATAAATGTACTTAATAGGGTTGACAAATAGCCATAAATGAAATAGACTTTTATTGTTGGTGATTCTTGAGTATCCTGCTTTCCTATCCCTGTTTAGTGTTGTTGGTTTGGGAGTTAATCGTTTCCACATATGCTTAATAAGAAGATAAAAATGACTGGGTCGATGACGTGCCTAGGACGTGATCCTTAATTACCTGAGGCGGATTGGTAGGGATATTGCGTACCCGAGGATCGGGACGTGATAATATCACCACGTGTTTTGTATAAAGTACTCATTGATTGAGAGATCGTGTGTCAGAAATAATCGACGCTACTGCCAGAATGTCAACTAGCGACATCCATATGTATAAATGTACATTCTATATCAAACATGCAACCGAAAGGAAAAGTAGCAAAAACGTCATAAACCTATTACATTTAAACCAATTTAATCTTGGACTAATTTAGCCTTAAACTTTTTGCATTTGTATCAATTCGGTCCATCCGACCAATTTTGATCGGAAATCGCTGACTTTGATACCGAGCATCAAACATGAAAATATTTATACTTTTTTTAATTTTTATGGATTTATGTAGTTTTTATTATTTTTCTTTTGTTTTTCGCTTCTTTTTTTTCATTGTGGCCGGCCCTCGCCAAGCCATCATCGGCCGTAGGCAAGGGCCAACAAGCCTCGTGGCTTGGGCAAGGCCACGACCCTTGCCTGCCACATAAAAAAAAAAAACTAAAATAAAACAAAAAGAAGCCAAAAAATTAGGAAAAAATTAAAAACAATATAATTCGTTCACATCAGTACCGGTTGTGATACATAGGACGTCCAAGGTCCACATCCGAGATTGCTAGCCTAAATTGATCGGATGGACTAAATTGGTATAATTTCAAAAGGTTTATGATTAAATTAGTCCAATTGAAAAGTTTAGGACTGAATTGGTACCAATGCAATAGGTTTAGGACTCTTTGATACTTTTTTCCTACGACTAAATGTTGATTAACTATATGATGTATATATGGAATGCATCTTTCGAACTTAAACATGATGTATATATGTAAAACAAATCTCTCTCCACGCAAACACGCACATTATTAGCCGAATTAGGAAACTCCAACTCGAAGGGAGAGGGAAGCGGGGGCCTCCGTCACCCCATCCCCAATTTTTTATATCATACAAACTGTAGTTTTTATAATTTCACTTGTTGTTCTTGTTACTTTCCACATGTGATGACTTGACTACGTAACTTTGGTAGAGCCAACCTTAGTATAGCGTTTCGGCATAAAAATGAAAACTAGAGAGTACCATAATGTAGCGATTCACTATTTTTGCAAAAGAATTTCGGGAGATGCACAAATGAAAGCGCAATAAAATGAAGCTTTTAGGGGTGGTTTGTTTTCTTGCTGAAAAGTAGCAAAAAGGAGTTTTATCTAAAGGTGCAAATTAAAAATTTGAAAAGTGAGTATGTCAAGTGGCATAAGTGTTGAAATTGAAGTTGGTTTTTGAGTTTTTGGCTGTATTTCTTTCGTGAAAAAAATGAAGGATTTTAAAAATATTTTCCTAAAAATGATCGTTTGTATTGCCTTTTAAGAAGAATGAATAAAAAATATTTTCATCGTTTGCACAAATTGTTGTCGATCATGAAAATATACTTTATTGACTAATTATTTCAAGCGACATATTAGCATGTTAGAATTATGTTATATATATATATATATATATATATCTCTATTTTGTGTCTATCATAATCATAATCATGATCGATTGTTATTGATATTGCAATATTATGCTATTATAGGTAGCTGTTTTGTAAAGCCTATAAATAGGCATCTGCATAGACATAGTAATACACATAGAGATCCACAATAACATTTTTTGGTTTATTCTTATCTTGGTATCAGAGCCAAGCATATGTTCCTAACAATTCTCCAAGGTGACGCCACGATGCCAGCCACAAAGGCCGCCCGACCATAGTCTTCGCACCACCGGAACCTATCGTTTGTAATTACTTTTCCGATGCCTTACATTGGCTATTTTCGACACAAAATATCTCCATCAGTTTCCTCAAGGGCACCTTATTTCATGGCCTTTACTTCTCTGCTCAATCTACCTTAGAGTTAAAGGCTTATTCTGATGCTGACTAGGCAGGGGACCCTCATGGTCGTTGCTCCACTATTGGCTACTGCTTCTTTCTATGTAACTCACTTATCTCATGGCATAGTAAGAAACAGAATGTTGTGGCTCAATCTAGTACGGAAGGAGAATATCGTGATCTTACGGATACAACAGCAAAATCATTGTGGTTACAATGGTTACTAGAGAACATGGGTGTCGATCATAACGGTGGAGTGGTAATTTATAGCGACAACTACAGTGCTATCCAAATAACACATAATGATAGTTTTCCATGAGCGCACCATGTATATTGAAATGGATTGCCATTACATACGCTCTCATGCGCTTCATAGCACCGTTCATCTTGTCTCCACTTCATTGGCTAATCAAATTGCTGATGTATTTACTAAGTCACATCCACCTGGGCACTTTCAAGATCTAAATGATCAATTCTAATTGATAATTGAATATTGTGTTGCTAAGATAACTATTCTGTAAAGCCCTAGCTCCTGTATAGACATTGAAATACACACAGAAATTCCACAACTACATTCTCCGCTTTATTCTTATCTCGATACAAGCAATTGTTTTTAAAAAAACATTTTTCAAATCTTTCATTTTCTGTAAAATAAATGGAGCGCCCAATTATGTACTTAAGCACTACATGCTCGACATTGTGGAAATCTAAAACACTCACAAATAAAATTTGGAAATTTCAACTTCACCCGTTGCGTGCAACGAACTTGGAACTTGGAAGATATTTCACAATTAATAGCAATAGCGTTCCTTTACTTCTTTTGGTGGTTTGGTACAACTTACCAACTAATGGAGCGCTCGCCAAAGATGAACAAGCCTATAAAATATATAAATAGAGGAGCAGTACGGCTTACAGGGAAGCAGTCATGAGAGCAGGGGTGGATGAAGCGAAAGCTAGAATGTTGGTTCGAGTAATCAAAACATTTGTGAGAATTCAGTGTCACGAGAACTTAAGGGTCCCTCTAAGGTTCGTCCACGGAGGGTGAGTAAGGGCATCAAATCAAGCTCAAAAGCGTAATCGATAAATAACATGTGAATGTTTCTGTACTCTCCTTCATTATTCTCGAAAGACGGAAGGGACTAGGTTAGCCGAAAGATACTCGAGGCGATTGACAGTAGCCTGTCTAATTCCAGATGGATAATCCCGAAAAGAAGTAGTCGAATTAACCATGTCGAGGTGAGCCCTGATCAATTTCGTAGCAGTCCGCCATCTGTCCACCGGTTCGTTTGACGAAACGTGGCAGCTGGTCCCCGTGCATGTAGAAAGCCTCTCGTGAAGAGTTCTCTGCCCCCCACGTAGAACGATCGTTCTGGCACCACCAGATTTTGTCTCTTCCCGAGATGAATAATCGGCCATAATAATGAACACCTCGCCACGGAAACCACATCTCATAAATTTTTTTCAGTCTGCTACAGGCGATGACTCCGCCTACTTTTACATCAGTTTGGGCTCTCCTCATGCTCAAAACCAAAACCTTTCTCTTTCAGTATTCCCATCTTTAGGTGCCTAAAATGGCAGATGAGTTTCTTTATGAACATCACATGGCACTGGATGTTCTTAAATGCAGTTCAGCTTGTGGTAGAAAAGTAAAAAGAGGAGATCGATACAATTTAGCTGTCTGGTCGAGCTCCTATATGAAGATAATGCGGTCGAGAGTGATGGCCAACGTGTCCTTCGTTAAAAACTTGGGTCTGGCAACACCAGCATCCCCCTTCACATTTAAAGAATCTCAGCTTGTTGATGAACGGAGAGCTCGAAGTTAGTAAAATGTGATAAAAGATTACGGTTCGTCATTGATTTCCAAGTTGTCGGCTTCGACAGGGATGAGCCTCCAACGGCCCATCTACGCTCCAACCACCCAGAAAGACTGCAAAATGGCTATCGCATTGATTGCATTAGTTCAAATTGCCTTTTCCTCGTTGGAGATATTAATGTTACAAACCCTCATGCTTATTGAGCCATAGGATTTAGGTGAAGTTTAGTCATTTCAGGAGTTAAGACACTTAGAAAGGTAGTTCCGATCTGCTTTCGCATCGCAGCCACTTAATTCCATTACTCCATCCTAGAGATGGCCAGTTCGGCCGAATCGCCGGTTCCGGTTCAGGAACCGGCAGTTCCGATTCCACAAAAAGGTGGAACCGGAACCAGCCCTTGAAGGGGCTTGTTATGGTTCCAGTTCCGGTTCGGAACCGCCGGTTCCCGAACCCAACGACTCTTTTCCCCCCGGCCTCCCTTTTTTCTTTTTTTTTTTAAACGGGTTGGAATCGGCCCCGAACCGGCGGTTCCGGGCCGGTTTCAAAAATTTAGAAACAGAACCGGCCCTTGAGGGCGGGTTCCGGGCCGGTCAACGGGTCGGTTCCGAGCCGCCGGTTCAAGTTGGCCGTGTCTACTCCGTCCCGATCAAAAATTTGATTATTCATGTCGACACTAGATGATTTACGAAATTATAAAGGCTTTGTTCATTTAGTTTTTGAGAAGGACCAATTGATTGCATCCTTTTAGAGAAATTACATGACTTTCTTTTTTCATTCACTTGAGTGCCATGAATTCTAATAAAAAAAATGAGCACGTTTGAGTCCCATAACTTTTAATGTATTTGACATGGCATTTTTGGTGAGCATTTTTTTATAGATATGGTACTCAAGTGATCAATTGAAAATTTATGGCATATGATCGATTAAAAAGTCGTGGTACTCAAATGAATGTAGTAAGAAATTATGTCACTCAAGTGATTGTAAAAAAGAAAAACATTACACCACTCAAGTGAGCGTCGTAAAAATATTATGACACTTGTGATGTTTTTTTTTTTTTTTTTCATTGTTTTGAATCAAAACTTAATTTCTATCATCAACATCCAAAATCTTATGAAAAGGTCAAACTAAGACCAACAATAATTAGCGATTCCTATGTCTACCAGTGTCTCAACCTATGGCATTCTCATTTTTTTTTAATATATATTCATACGCAAGTGTCTAAAACTACTTTAACAAGAAAAGGAGGGGTCACAATTCCCTGAAAAATCCCCAATTTTAAGTTCACTCCAAATTCTATTTCGAAATTTTTTCCTAAGAAATCACCAATTTTCACCGTAGTTTTAAGGCTCCATTTGTTTCGCAAAAAATAAATGATTTGATTACTTTTCTAAAAATGATCTCTTATATCGCTTGAAATAATTAGCCAAAGAAAAATATTTTTTTACTCCAATTTATATCTTAACATTTTCATAGACAATTAAAAACTTTCGTTCATTTATTTTTGCAAATGATTGACAAAATATGGAGTGAAAACATATTTTACATGAGAATTTGAATAAACCGACACATTATAAGGTGTATAGTAGTCTTAATGATTTAAGAAAATATAAATTTGACTTTCACATTTTCTAATCTTATTCTCAAATTTTTCATGTTAACCTAAATAAGTATGTGCAAGAGAAAAATAATTTTTTTTCTTGACAACTCTCGAATATAATTACCCAAATTTAAAGTGTTTTTCAACAAGAACTGTCACAGTAAAATATTCAATTAACATTGCAGCTTCCGCCACATGACACTGCACATCGCTGCCGTCAAATAAGGATATAAGTATTTGGTCTAATGTGCAATATTATTAATAAATGTTCAAATAAGGATATAATTATTCATGTCTGCCGATATGACTTTCAATAGACCAAAAAAATACACGTAGATTATCCACTCTCAAATAAGGATATAATTATTCATGTCATCAAATAATCACATATATGTTAATGTCCTAATTTTATTTTTTTTCCTTTTCTAAAGTAGATGGATAAAAAGATAGGTATATTAACACCCAAATTCGCATATAATAATTCACGTCATCAAATGATGTCTAATTTGTCATTTCAGCAAATTGAAGGGCGCCATTAAACATTTACTAATAGTTCAAGGATCACATTGAATAAATTAAAAATTTAGTGATAACTAAGTTTAGTGACTAATTTTTCATTTACTTTTTCAACAAAGTAAAAGAGTCGATATAAATATTTCTCTACGATAAAAGTTGAAAAGCGAATGAAAGTGGGTAAATTTTACCGATGGCAACGGAATTTAATAGGCACATGATTGAATTACTGAAGTCCAATTATAATTTCCCATTTATATTGATTTTTAATGGCGATACGATACCAGAAATGCCAAAGTTTATGTACGACGTTTACTTTGATACCTTTTTTTTTTATCAATTAAGTGTCAATTTTTTTTAAAAATGATTATTTTTTAAATAGAAATAAGAATTCTTTTTATCGCTCACTCTCTCTCTCATACGCATTCTCCTTCTCTCTCACGTCCCTGTCATCGGTCACCAATCGCCATCACCGGTCATCAAAAGAAGAAGAAAAGAAAAAATAAATAAAAATTTAAAAAATATAAGTTTTTTGTAAATTTAATTTTATAAAAGAGTTGTAGCAATATATTGGTCAGGAATCGTTAGATTTACATTGCATGTCAATTTTTACTTGCGTTTGGAGAAAAGAGGGAAAAAATAAATAAATTCCATGGACCAACCGAATGCCTCGGAATTACCTTTTGGAGGAAGAAAACTTTCACTTCGGACTGTCCTGAAACTGAAAAGTTGCCCTTCTCTTTTCAAACCCGAGTGCATGCATATAGGGTCTCGTCATCTCAAACTCGACTTGTGAACCATCTCACCTGGATTTCTCTCTCTCTCTCTAGCTCTCTCGTCCACCTCACTCATACTGGGATAAAATCACAGACATCGCAGTCTGCATGTCCAATTGTCTCTGGACAAGAACCTCCGCGTTCATGGTGACTTGCAGGGATTGAATTCCCAGTTCGCGTCTCTGCTGATGAAGCCTCGACCCTCTTCCACTCCACGGCTCAAGCGAAGATCGTGATTTCGATGCCCTTCTCTTTGCCCACCACGCGGCGCTCTGAAACCAACCGTCTTGTCTCGTCGCCATTCGAGTTGAGCTAAAAAAGCCAGACCCGGAACCGAACTGAAGCCACCTTAGCTTTGTTTTGTGTAGAATAATTGGTTAACGAATATGGCGTCGGCATTGGTCGCTGATGACATGGTGAGGTCGACGAGCAGCCGCCGGAGCTGGGCGTCGTCGAGCCGCCGGAGCCGGGGGTCTACGAGCTTCCGGGAGGCCTGGCAGAGCAAGCCGGACGTCTTCAGCAGGGGCGAGCCGCGGGAGGACGACGAGGAGGAGCTCCGGTGGGCTGCCATCGAGCGGCTCCCGACGTACGACCGGCTGCGAATGGGGATGCTGATGCAGGTCCTCGACGATGGGAAAGTGGTCCACGGCCAGGTCGACGTGACCAAGCTTGGGATGCAGGACAAGAAGCAGTTGATGGACAACGTTCTCAAAGTGGTCGAGGAGGACAACGAGAAGTTCCTCAGGAGGCTCCGAGACAGGACCGACCGGTCGGTTCAGTTCGCTGAATCATATGTTCATATGTTTCATCTTCTTCTTTTTTCTTACTGTTGTTGCAGTTGGAAGTTTTCTGGCCTTTCTATGAACCGGGTTGTTTTGCTAATTGGCGTGTGAATTGCAGAGTTGGGATCCAAATTCCGAAGATCCAAGTTCGATATGAGCATTTGTCAGTCGAGGGTGATGTGTATGTTGGGAGCAGAGCACTTCCAACTCTGGTTAATGCCACCATGACTACTATTGAGGTATAGCTTTGGTTCTTACTTTGAGCTCTGCTCTTGCTTTTCGCGCATTTTGGTCAAAGCCAGATGTTTTCTTGTTGAACAATTTGGAAGTTTCGGTGATCTAGCTTAGGAAAATGAAAAATTAGAGAAGAAAGTCGGCTCTTGATATTCTTAAACTTCAGTTTAGTTGTTAAAATCACGTTGATGAATCACATGGTTTTTTTCATTTCTTGGTTTTACCATTTATAGCTTCCATTTAAAATAGGGACTCCTTCTCTGCTGTCTGGATGGATTGGGGGTTGACCTTTTTGCTCACAGTTTGCTTTTCTTTGCTTGAACTATGGAAAATTAGAGTGTTCTTGGATTGATTCGGCTGGCACCATCCAAAAAGAGAAAGATTCAGATACTTCGGGATGTTAGCGGCATAGTTGAACCATCGAGGTACTTTATCGCATCAGTTAGCTACTTGGACCATAATCGCATCACGGAGAATTGTAGATCTTGTGTAATTGTTTCTTTTAATTAGAACATTTATCACCTATAACTGGCCCAATTAATCTTACAAGTCAATGTGAATAGATACATCCTCCTGAAACTGTAGTCCATTAAATGGTACGTTTTGCCTGTGATCCTGCTGTCAGGATGACGCTGCTTCTGGGGCCGCCGGGTGCAGGGAAGACGACACTATTGCTAGCACTTGCCGGCAAGCCAGAGAAGGATTTAAGGGTGTGGTTTTACTCTGTTGCTTTTTTGTGCACCAGTTAGCGAAACCTTCTTTCATTCGCTAATGGCTTCGGTTTGACAGGTGAGTGGCAAAGTCACCTATTGCGGTCAAGAGTTGGATGAGTTTGTTCCTCAGAGGACGTGCGCGTACATCAGTCAGCACGATCTTCACTATGGCGAGATGACAGTGAGGGAGACATTAGATTTCTCAGGGCGTTGCCTGGGTGTAGGAACGAGATACGAGATGTTGACTGAGCTCTCGAGGAGAGAAAAGGAGGCGGGGATAAAGCCGGATCCTGAAATTGATGCGTTCATGAAAGCCACGGCCGTGGCTGGCCAAGAAGCAAGTCTGGTCACTGATTATGTGATCAAGGTTACTTATCTACTGGCAGTTGCTTGCGCTCTTCACCACAAGCTACCTCTGAAAGCCCAAAACTCACGAGTATTCTTATTGCAGATACTCGGATTGGATATTTGTGCGGACACTCTGGTGGGTGATGAGATGCGAAGGGGTATATCTGGGGGACAGAAGAAGCGTCTAACGACTGGTACGCACAAAGGGTAGATTCTTGTTTGGAAATCGGTCTTTCGACGACATTGAACAACTCCCTTCTCCAAATTTTGCCTATAAGCATCTTGGTGTATCCAAACTTCCCTCTGTCCATTAACCTCCTTCTGTCTGAACCTGTTCAAGGACTAACTACTTTAAATTTTGTTCGCTCTTGCCACGATATAAGCTTGTGCTTAATCTGTAACTGCAATTGTCATAGAGTAATGGTTGTCTCTAAGTTTACAGAAAGATTTTTTCCGCCATGCTCATATCGCGTGATCAAAAAGTACATAAAAAAATTCATTCTTCTCATACTATGCAGGGGAGATGTTGGTAGGACCAGCAAAGGCCCTTTTCATGGACGAAATCTCAACGGGGTTGGATAGTTCCACTACTTTTCAGATTGTCAGATACATGAGGCAGATGGTTCATATCATGGATGTCACCATGGTCATCTCCCTTCTGCAACCAGCTCCCGAGACTTTCGATCTTTTTGACGACCTCATCCTTCTTTCCGAGGGTCAAATAGTCTATCAAGGTCCACGAGAGAAAGTCCTTGAGTTCTTCGAGTACGTGGGTTTCAAGTGCCCTGAGAGGAAAGGAGTAGCTGACTTCTTGCAGGAAGTGACTTCCAAGAAGGACCAGGAACAGTACTGGTACAGGAAGGACCAACCTTACCAGTTTATTTCCGTTCCGGGCTTTGTTCATGCCTTCAACTCTTTTCACATAGGAGAACAGCTCTCATCCGAGCTTAAAGCTCCTTACAACAAGTCCAAAGCTCACCCAGCTGCATTAGTGACATCAAAGTATGGACTCCCAAGCTGGGAACTGTTCAAGGCATGCTTCGCCAGAGAGTGGCTGCTAACGAAGCGAAATTCGTTCATCTATATCTTTAAGACCACGCAAATCACAATCATGTCACTAATTGCCTTAACCGTGTTCCTAAGGGCAGAAATGCCCGTCGGTAGAGTGGAAGATGGAGGCAAGTTTATGGGAGCACTGTTTTTCAGTTTAGTCAATGTGATGTTCAATGGGATGGCAGAACTCGCAATGACTGTCTTCAGGCTTCCCGTTTTCTTTAAGCAGAGAGATCTCTTGTTCTATCCTGCTTGGGCATTCGCTTTACCTATTTGGGTCCTCAGGATTCCCCTGTCTTTTCTTGAATCGGGGATATGGATCATTCTCACTTACCACACTATCGGATTTGCCCCTGCTGCTATTAGGTAAAGGAACTCCAAATTATGGCATTATGTTTCAGTAAGATCTTTCTTGCTCATGACCGATGTTTGAGAACTTGCTTCGGAGAAATATAACTTTCTAACTGGAAATGTAAACAAGAACCAAGAGCCTTACAATTGAAGCCTCTTGTTTAGCTGACAAATTTGCTCTTCGTTTAGGTTCTTTCGACAATTCTTGGCGTTCTTTGCTATACACCAGACGGCATTGTCCCTCTTTCGGTTCATTGCTGCTGTTGGGAGAACGCAAGTTGTCGCTAATACTGTCGGTACTTTTACCTTGTTGGTGGTTTTAGTGCTTGGAGGCTTCATTGTTTCGAGAAGTAAGTCGTGGTATTCCTTGCATTCCCTGCCTTTCTGTTGCTGATCTAAAATATCGGAACAACTACTGAATTTTCTACTTCCCATAATGCTTGCAGATGACATTAAGCCATGGATGATATGGGGTTACTATGTTTCCCCCATGATGTATGGACAGAATGCCATAGTCATGAATGAATTCCTTGATAAAAGATGGAGTGCGGTAACATATTGCATTGGTTATGTTCTTGTTAACTGATATTGTTCGGGGTCGCTTTCCACCTGATAACCGGTTATCAACTTGGCAAGCCGCAAAATTTTATGCTAATGCATGGTCGAACATCGTATGATGACTGTCTGTGTTCTCTTATTGCAGCCTAACTTGGATCCTAGGATCAATGAACCGACGGTCGGCAAAGTCCTCCTCAAGTCTAGGGGCTTCTTTGTGGATGATTATTGGTATTGGATCTGTATTGGAGCGCTATTTGGATTTTCCCTCCTTTTCAACATCTTATTTATTGCCGCGCTCACCTGGTTGAATCGTAAGTCAAATAAGTTTGAATTTTCACCCGTGATTTCCTTGTGGAAACAAAATCAGTGTTAACAACCCTTTTTCTTTGTTTACGAATTTCAGCTTTGGGTGATTCTAAAACTGTCGTGCCGGATGAAGATGAAGCTAAGAAGGCAAAGAGTGATAAGCAGAAAACAGAAGGTTTGATTATGGATATAAAATATCACTTGTGATTTCCCATTGCTGCAATTTTGCCAACGAAATGGGAGAATGTCATATTCCATCTGTTCGCGTTTTTGTTATCTACGAGATGCATTCATAGTTGCACCAAAAGAATCATTGTACCATGGTGTCTTAGTCATATCAAGTGCATCAACTACATACTATTGTTCTAGTTCTGTGAATAGCTGAAGCCCTACTCGCTATGGCAGTTAAAAGCACTTCAGAATTTGTTGCTGACTCGGAGAATGTGCTGCAAAGAGGAATGGTCCTGCCCTTCCAACCCCTTTCCCTTGCATTCAGTCATGTGAATTACTACGTCAAAATGCCAGCTGTAAGTCGCTCATTTCGAACATTCCTCTCTCAAAGCAAGTTTTTCCTCCCATTCTAATCTTCTTTATGAATGGAATATGTGCATCCTCTGTTCTGGTCAATTTCTCCGCAACTGTATGTTAGTCTGATAGCCTGTAGGCAATTACAAAGTTCTGTCCGGTTTGATGTCATATCGAATGTCACAGCTTGTAATGTCCTACCGAGCGATTTCATTTACGTATGAATTTTTCTGGATCAAACTACTCTTCTTTACATAACTTCTCTGAGTGTGAGATCTAGCTGTAGAAGTTACACGTGCCTTGTACGACAGGAAATGAAGAAACAAGGAATCGAAGAAGATCGTCTCCAGCTGCTGAGAGATGTTAGTGGTGCTTTTAGGCCAGGCGTACTAACAGCAATAGTAGGCGTTAGTGGCGCAGGCAAAACGACCCTAATGGACGTCCTAGCAGGGAGAAAGACTGGTGGCTGCATTGAAGGAAGTATCAGCATTTCGGGATATCCCAAAAACCAGGCCACATTTGCTCGAGTCAGTGGTTACTGTGAGCAGAATGACATTCATTCACCAAATGTTACTGTTTATGAATCTGTCCTTTTCTCAGCTTGGCTTCGCCTATCCTCAGATATCAGCACAGAGACACGTAAGGTACGTGTTTGCGCTTCTAACATCAACTCTTCTTGACCTTTCGCCCGTTGCTTTCTCTGCACCGGCTAGACAATTAAAAAAAATAAAAAATCTAAGACTAATAGCTTCCAATGATGCGCTATGATCTTCTCTTTCATAAACATGCCATAGATGTTTGTTGAAGAAGTAATGGAGCTGGTGGAACTGAACCCACTAAGTAATGCACTGGTTGGGCTGCCGGGGGTCCATGGTCTTTCAACAGAACAAAGAAAGAGGCTCACTATAGCTGTAGAGCTAGTTGCCAACCCATCTATCATCTTCATGGATGAACCTACCTCTGGCCTCGATGCTAGAGCCGCTGCTATTGTTATGCGTACCGTGAGGAATACAGTGGATACAGGGAGGACTGTGGTGTGCACCATTCACCAGCCGAGCATCGATATATTTGAAGCTTTTGATGAGGTTCAGATCACGATTTCAAGTCCTCTAGATGCTTTTCATGCACTTTCTTCTTTTCAACTAATGTAGCTCGTGTACTGATGACATCTTTTTCTGATCGCAGTTACTTTTAATGAAAAGAGGAGGGCAAGTGATTTATGCCGGACCTCTTGGTCACCATTCTCACAAGCTCATAGAATACTTTGAAGTGAGCCCTTTCGCCTTTCTAAGCAGTATAGTATAGCGCCCTAGCATGCTGCTTCATAATTCCACTAAGCATCACGTTGAGCATTTAATGACGTTCTTCAAATACTTTCTGGCTGAATTTGAAACCGGCATTTCGTTTAACTTTGAGGCACATCTTGTTTGCATGAAGAGCTAACATCTGAAACTGAAAAGCAGGCTGTCCCGGGCGTTCCTAAGATCAGGGACGGTTATAATCCTGCCACTTGGATGCTCGAAATCACTGCTCTACAAGTCGAGGCTCAACTAGGAATGGATTTTGCAGGAATCTACTCAAACTCCTCGCTTTATCAGTAATTTTCTAAGCTAATTTTACCATGATCATCTCACAATAACTTATTTTCTAACAAAAGCTGGCAGAATCACTTGCTTCATTTATCTTCAACTTCAGGAGGAATCAGGAACTCATTAAAGAATTGAGCACCCCGGTCCCAGGCTCCAAAGATCTCTACTTCCCCACCAAATACTCGCAACCTTTTCTCACGCAGTGCAAAGCTTGTTTCTGGAAGCAACACTGGTCTTACTGGAGAAACCCTCAGTACAATGCCCTGCGGTTCTTCATGACCATAGTAATCGGCGTTTTGTTTGGCCTCATATTCTGGAACAAGGGGCAACAAATGTAAAAATTCTTGCCCGTATTATATGAGCATGTCCCGCTTTTTCCCCCTTCTTTCTAGCCCACATTAGTAAATTCTGCAGTGCTTGTAGTGATTGATTTAGATCTTGCTAATATTAGAAGCAAACCAACTTGTTGAATGAACAGAACTCAACTGCAAGATGTGATGAATCTTTTGGGGGCACTGTATGCTGCCATTATTTTTCTCGGAGCATCCAACGCTACTAATGTTCAGCCAGTTGTTGCTATCGAGAGAACAGTTTTTTACCGGGAAAGGGCAGCTGGAATGTACTCTGAACTGCCTTATGCATTTGCCCAGGTAACAAAATGTGGACAAGATGCTTGGTGAACAAATTGTGTTTCCTGATGATGCTGCTATTTATTGTTGGGACATAGCACGCCCTTAAGCACTATTGGATGCTTATAAGCTCATGACTATTATTTCAGGTGGCGATCGAAACAATATATGTCGCAATTCAGGCTGTTGTTTACACTCTGCTCCTTTACTCCATGATCGGGTTTGAGTGGCGGGCAGGAAAATTCTTGTGGTTCTACTACTACATACTAATGTGCTTCGTCTACTTCACTATGTTTGGCATGATGTCTGTGGCGCTTACTCCAGGGCATCAAATTGCAGCCATTGCCTTGTCTTTCTTCCTGAGTTTCTGGAACTTGTTCTCTGGTTTTCTCATTCCTAGGCCGGTGAGTGATCTCAAAGTTCATACTTCACTCCATGACAATTTTGATTGAGCATCTGCATTGGGAAACAAAAAGAAAATACTTGCAGTCTGGATTATGACCACCAAGAATTTGCCCCGTGAAAAAAATTAAGTGAGAACTTTTGCAGCATTATCTGCATCGTCAAATTCATTAGAGCTTGAACTAGTGTTGGGGCACAACGTAGTTTGTCTTGGGATGATCCAGATTGCATCAATGCTTTCGATTCCCAGTTGTTCCTTCCTTTGATCTTCATTGTCATGACCCACTCTTTTTCTCCAACAATATCACAGCAAATCCCTGTCTGGTGGAGGTGGTATTACTGGGCCTGTCCGGTGGCTTGGACCCTCTACGGCCTCGTGACCTCTCAACTGGGAGACAAGGATTCCAAACTCATGATCCCGGGAGCCGTGGACATGAATTTGAAGGTGCTCTTGAAAGACAAACTCGGTTTCGACCACGACTTCCTTCCAGCTGTAGCGGTTGCTCACATCTTTTGGGTCCTCCTCTCCTTCTTCGTCTTTGCATATGGGATCAAGTTCCTCAATTTCCAAAGAAGGTAGAGCCTTTTTTGAGCTGTATTGAAGTTGTCTAGGAGAACATTATTAATGCAGCAGAGTCTTGTGTGGGTTCAAAGTATCCGGCATTGAATTTTTTTACCAATGTATGGATCATTATATTTCCTGCTGTTCAAAGAGCTGTGCTGAACATGCAGTTAGAGTAAATTGAGAATGGTTTAAGACTTTGAAAGGAAAGTCCTCTTCACCTCATTTGGTGCTTCAATGTCTTCTTCAGTGTATGGTACTTTGCTGGCATAGAAATTGAGGAGGTCAGGATGGAGATCACGAGGGTAATCTCTGAGGTACAACGAGCGAACAGTCTAATCACATCTTTCACAACAATTTTAGGGTGCGCTTGCAGGAGAAAAAGTGTTTTCCGGCAATTATTTTTCCAGACTTTCACCCCGCCGGTTTGCCGAAAATAACTGGCCGACCAAAAACACTTTCCGGTCAACGGAATATTCGTGCATAAGATTAGGAAAGCAAATTCAGTGGCATGTTGGAAGATACATTGTAGGGTTGCATCTTATTAATTGTACAGGAAATAATATCTAGACAAAATGAGTACAGAGTATAGATAATTCTAGATTCTGTATTCCTACGGTCAAACAAAGCAATGGGCTTGAATCGAGGTATCTGGAGCAAAGGCCTCATGACCGGCTCGCTCGACCTCTGTATGCAAAACATTAAACGACAACCTCCATGCCCTAAAGAACATTCTCCATGGAGGAACATATATGTGCATGTTCTTGGCAATCAAAGCAACCCACAAACCATAATGGCAGTGGAAGAGAATCTGTCAGACAGTTGGCTATATAACTGCCTATCAAAACATAAGATTCTCAAGAAAAAGAAACCTTTTGATACTTGTAAACTGATGCTGTGCTGTAGTTATTCTTGTTTTCCTTTTCTTTTTTTCTTTTTTTCCCTTTTTGAATAATAATGTTGGGTGTATTAGAAAAAAGTTACTTTAGCTCAACGTGCAATGTAGTCACCGAACTTTTAATTTATCCGATGTGGTCCTTAAAACTTTTTGTACACGTTCAATTCAATCCCTGCATACTGTGAAAAATGTTCAATGGCATTGGATGTTTCCATACAATTCGTAGACTGGATTGAACATTTACCAAAAGTCCATAGGCTACACCAAACAAATTAAAAGTCCATAGACGATATTGCTCATTGGGCTAAAAATTCATTGACCATATTTAGCAAATTTAATATTCCGAGATGACGTCGTACGGATCAAAATTAAGGGGCTATTTGTATATTGCGAAACATCGAAAATATTCTATGTAAGGATTCGGGTCGGGATTCGAATTGAGGAAAAAAAAAAAAAAAGGTGGAGGGTGGGCCTCTCTGGCACCAAATCATTGAGCTCACAGATATGAATTCTAAAAAAAATCAAAAGTCCAATAATAAAGTGCTTAGTAGTGATGCTGGAATTAGGTAAAGCGTTCCTGTCGCTTCCGCTTAAACTAAACTTGGGCAAACGAACGGCAGAAAAAGTCCAGGTTGCACGCCAGCGACGCCGATGCCGTGCGCTGAATATCCACCTCTCTGGCGGGCCCCACTCAGGCACGAGATTCCTGGGTCCCAGCGTCGAATTCCTCCCGGGCGATCCGGGCCGTCCATCCCTGGTGTTGCCGCTCGTGACCCAGAACCACCGACGTGTCAATTCTCAACGGCACCCTCATCCTAAATTAGAGGTGAGCATGGCCGGATGGGTAGGGTCCAAATCTAGATCCGAGAACCGATCCTGTTATAACCAGTTCCCAGTTCTTGGAACCGAGAACCTATCGTGTTTATCCCGAAACCTATTTTGGAACCAACCCTATTTTTCGGTCATGGTCTAAGGTCTACCCAAGAACCTATTTTCCTTTTGTTTCTTTTTTTATTTCATTTTTTCTATAGAAATAATATGAGTATCAATGAAATGATCCGATTATGGAGACAATGAGAGAGAGAGAGAGAGAGAGCCGATTATGGAGAAAGAGAGCTCAACAAGATGGCCCTGGGAAACACAAAACAGAGGAAGTGAGGTAAGGTTGGCAAGCGAGATATTTTTTTTTTTCAAAATGGAAGCTACAAACCGGTTCTAAAACCGGTCCGAATGGGTCTTCACCTAAAACCGGAAACTGGATTAGTTTCAACCGGTTCCCAAAAATTGGAACCGATTTTCCGGACCGGTTTGAACAGGAATTCATTCTCAACCCTATTTTCGAGTGGGCCGATCCGCGTATCGAGTAAACCCGGTCCAGTTGCACACCCCTATCCTAAATAGCCCCGACACCGACACGCGAACACGATACGTCACTTTTCAAACAACAGAGATTTTTTATAAATTAAGACACATTATATATTAAATATATATTTTAATAAAATATCAACGATGAATTTTTCCTTTTTCTTCTCAATTTGATTTTTTGAAGTCAGTTGAGTATATTAATTTTGAAATTGTTAGGTATATGTTAAAAAGTCTAAAGAGCATATAAAACCCGTTCTTAAGTAATGTGGGACAATAACTCCAACACCCCCTCTCACATGCAAGGTGAATTACAAGCGGGGCCCATGGAATTTGACTAAATTTGACTAATGAGAGTGAACGCATGCACATTCGCAAAAGGGATAACACTAGTTCCGATACCATGTTAGAAAGTCCAATCTAAAAGCTTAAACCGATAGGTGGATGTAGACCACATGAATATAAAGAGCATATAACACCCGTTCTTAAGCAATGTGGGACAATAACTTCAACAGCATATAATTTAAGCATATATATTTTTTTATTGATTTACATTTTGACCCATAATTTATTGAAAATGTTTAAATTGATCGCGTGCTTGTCCAAATGACATGTCGGGATGCTGAACTCACTTGTCGTTGGCGTATCCGAAGCATTGACCACATGTCGGTCCTATGTCGAACACTTGTCGATACGATATGACATAACACGGAGGCTTCCGAAAAGTGTCCATGCTTATTATCCCTTGTCCCGCCGATTTTAGATGTATAGAGAGAGGGGGGGCCTTTGAGCTCCATTAACGGGTAATTATTTCGTCATGGAAACGCTTTTTTCGTTTTTTTTTTTTTTTTGAGTCCGCATTGACTCAATCATATTGCCGATTCACTTTAAAAATCTGGGGACCCCAGAAGATAAATTATGTGAAAAACAACTGCTTGTAATAATTTAAGGAAGGAAAAAAAAAAAGACAGATGAAATCGGAATGAATTAAATTAAGAAGAGAAAGCAACATGTTCCAAATTTGAAAGTCCAAGGGGGAAAAGGTGGTCTCGTTCGTCAAAAAAGAAGAGGGGATTAGATGAGCTGCTGCCCCCTGCTCATTCTCCTACCCTCGCTTTATCATTACGGCTCTTTTCTTTTCACACAATATAATTCACACTAAACAACATTTTTTTTAAAAAAACCACTAACCAACTCCTACTGTAATGTCAATATTCTAAAAAAAAAATTTATTACGAAAAACCCTAAATTGTAGCTTCCGACACCAATTCCCTGAACTTCTTTTTTGTATTACCAAATCCGCCATATTTATAGCAGTGTGACAAAAATACCCTCAAGCCGTTTGTCTAAAGTCAAATCCACAACATCTTCGTTTTTTTGTTCCTATCCATGCAAGCCACCACGTCGAATTCTTTACGGCCTAATTGAGCGAAACTGTGATGGAAGGTGTTTTTCATTTTCGCTCATTGGTATAAGGCTGGAATGTCGGTCACACGAAAAATAAATAAATAAATAAATAAAAGTTCGGGGTGTCGATGTCACACTAGGCAAATTATAGGGATTCTTGGTGGTAGACAGAGATTATTTTTATCACATTGATACAATTTTGGGATATTGATGACATGTACAAAAAATCTGATAATGGTGTCACAGCAGGCAAAGTTTAGCGTTTTGGGTGGTAAACGAAGGATACTTTTTCCCACCCCGATACAAATTTGAGAATTATGGTGACACAAAAAAAGGGTATTAGTATGAAGTGAGCATAGTTCAATAACTTTCTGTGGCATTTTCTCTCAAATTCAACATTCTATGGGTGGATTGTTATGTAAGTTTATGATAATTAAAGCAAAAGGAGAAGTTTGATGGTAAGGCAGTAGTGTGTGTAGGCGACCCATTTCTTTCTACCTCACAGCAAGATTATGATAACAGAAAAAGGAAGAAGAGAATTGTGATGTAAGGTAACAATGTGTGTTGGCGACCCATATCTTTCTACTTCACACCAAACCCTTAGCGGAAGCTCCTTTCTTCAAGCCTTCAAATAGGGAAGGGCTGAATATTATGACCTTTCTTCCTCTTTAATAAAATGCTTGCAGAGGAGTTGAGAACACCTTTCTTGGTATCTTGTCATGAAAGGCTTCCTCAAATTGGAATTGGGGTTTGTGCCACTCAAAAACTTCCATGGCAAAGACTCAATATGCCTTTCTTCATTTGCAGGACTTGATAAAGTGCCCTTGAAAAGCCTTCACTGCAGTGCAAAGTTGAAAGACTGTTATTGGAGCAATTACCAAAAAAGTCATTAACCTATTGTAATTGTGTCAATTCTATCTTAAACATTATTTTTTTGGCCAATTGAATCATAAATGTTTTGTATTTGTGCCAATTTAGTTTATTTGGTCAATTGTGGCCGGCCGGTGTTGACGTGGACGCCGACGCTAGCATGAATAATTTTCAATAATTCTTTAACATTATCGACTGGAGGAAAAAGAAGGGAGGGAAAAAAAAAGGAAAAAGAAACAAAAAATAATTCGGCAAAAAAAATATTAAAATTTCATGTCAACGTCAGCATCTATGCTATTACCGGCCGGCTAAAATTAGTTGGATGTATTGAATTAGCATAAATACAAAAATTTTAGGGCCCAATTAGCATAAAAAAAAAGTTCAAGACTGAAATGGTACGATTACAATAGATTTTGACTTTTTTTATAATTCTCCGTCATTAACCAGACATTATTTTTTTCGGTAGAGTAGAATTGCTATCGAGATCTCTTTGTCTAGTGGAAGAGCTAGCGCTGAGCAGAAATAACTATAGAAGTGAGAGGGAGTAGAAAGGATGTGAGAGACTGAGCGAGCAATTCTAGTAGGCAGTGGTGAGTTCTGGACAAGTGTCGAGCCGCTTGGAGTTGGGCGATTCCAGGTTACAGCACAGGTGAGAAGTGTCAAGCTCTTGGAGTTGTTGGAAATTAAGGGTGGGTCTATTTTACCAAAAACTTAAAATTTGAAATTTTTTTTTTCAAAAATGATTAGTTTTATCGCTTAGAAAATGCATAACTATTTTCATAGGTGATAAAAATATTTCTCATTTATTTATAGGATAATAACACAAATGATCCCTAAAATTCGATCCAAATGTGATCCGTGAACTTTTCATTTGATCAATATGATTTCTAAACTTTAGCACAAATGTGCAATGAGATCTTTGAATTTTTAATTTAACCAATACTATCCCTGAATTTTTTAAATATGTTCAACTTAATCTCTAAATTATAAAAAGAAGTTCAAAGCAATCCTTCCGTTAATTCAAGCTCAAGGACAACATTGACCATTTTCTTATAATTTAGGGACTAAATTAAACATATCATAAAAATTCAGAGACTACATTGAACAAATTAAAAGTTCAAGGACCATTTTACCGATTAAGCCAAAGTTTAGAGATTATTTATGTCATTTTTCCTTTATTTATTTTTGAAAGCGAAATAAACAATCATTTTTTAAAAGATATTTTCTAAAAAATCTCAAATTTTTCATGACATAAACGCACCCAGAAGCAAATCATAGCTAGTGTTGATTGACATTAACCAGGAATGACTATCCGCAACGTGTCAAGAGGACACAGTTCAACGACGGGCTGCAACTCGTCAGGAGGATATAACCAGACACCAAATCCACTAGAAAGGGGTAAGCCATCCCTAATGAATTCCACTCCGAAATCCTAGATCAAAACTTCCTAGGACAATGCCACTAATCCCAAGTTACACCTACATAAGGACAATGCCCCATATTATTTATATAAAAAAAAACCTTACTTTTAGAAAATTCTTGAATAAGAGCCATTTGTAAATAAGTTACGAAAGATTTTACGTCATTATATAACCATACTTCTTGTGACTTTATATACATTTATTTAGAGACATAGATATAGAAACTCTATTTTTGATTCGCAACCTTACTAGTGCAATCTTTCGGTCGTTATGGGCCCGCATGAAATCACTTCAAAAATTCCATTTCTCCGCCGTAAGTCCATCCGGCAGAGAAATGTATTTGATGAAAATCTTATCGAAGTAGAAATCCCTTTGGTAAAAAAATTGACTTTTGGTATGATTTTTCACTTCTGATAGGATTTTTGACCAATTTTGAGAAGTAAAAAATTTTAACTTCTCGACTCCGGAATCACTTCTTAGACCACACTCGCCTCCGCCGATCACCGTTGCTGCGACCGCCGACCACCGGCCGTTAGCCACCGCCCACCCGCCGATGGCCGGCCGCGCGCGGCCGTCGCCGCCGCCTCCCGCGACCACCGCCGCCGCCGACCACCACCGCCGCCACCAACCATCGCTGCCGCCGCCGACCATCGCCGGGGCCGCAGACTACCACCACCGCCATCGACCATCATCGCCAAAAATTTTGTTAATAATATTTCAAAAGTAGAAATTTTCAACCCTTACCAAACGAATTTTTCTGATTAGAAGTCAATCTTGAGCAGAAATAGAGAAATCAATTTCTATTTTTGAGAAGAAGTAGAGAAATCAACTTCCGATCATAAGTTGATTTTTCGAAAAGAAGTGTTACCATACGCGTCCTATAATTTTAACGTACATCGAAGGACGAGGAGCGATGTTCGTTAAAGGACGGTTTTCCAGGGTACAGAAGCAGCTTTCGTTGGGACAACCCACCAACTGCTCTAATTAATTGGGGTCGAAGCTAGGGTCGTCATTAATGGCTACTGAATGTGACCCGTTAGAGGTTGTTTGTTAACCTCTGTTATTTCCTTTTTATCCGTACAAATGTTGTAGTTATTAGTTCCGTAGAAACTATCATGAATTTTGATAACGTACACAGGTTTCATTTGTTTCGTGAAAAAATAGATCTCGTACAAAATTGATAGATCAACTTATGTCTATTTATGAGTCATTTCTAGTTTGTGTAAATTTATCTTCCCCTAGGACTTGCTTGCTCTGTGTGGAGTGCCCCATGATTTCTCGAATGCCGGTCGTAGAAAGAAATACCATCAACTAATGCGCTATTGGTTCAAAAAATATGTTTTTAAAGAAATGATCGCTCTTCCGACCAAAAAAAAAAAATGATCGCTCGTATCACTTACGAAAATGGATAATCTCAAAATATTTTCATCGTCCATGAAATATGCACACATAAAATATTGTTAGTAATGAAAAGATTTTTCATTGACTAAAGTTAGTTTAAGCGGTATAAAAGATCATTTTGAAAAAAAAAATATTTTTCTAAGCAATCGTTTTTTGCAAAATCAACGGATGCCTCGACTTATTTTAATCAAAATGAATAAGAAGTTAATAAATAGCATCATTAATGGCGGTGTTTGAGGTAAAATAACCAATTAAAAGACGAGCAAATTTCATTGATATACTGGTACTTTAACATAATTCACTGACCCAGTAGTTACAAAGTGCATAAGATGTTGACTGTGGATTGTGGGAAAGACCACATCTAGGTTCAAAATAACATTTGGTAGATAATCCTGTTTTGGCCAAACAAATTTGGTGAGGAGTACAAATTCGAAATTTCATCTTACTGTAGTTAGAGATGGCCATTTGGAACCGTGAGCCCGGAACCGGCCCGTTGACCGGGCCCACGGTTCCGACCCGTAATTATAAAAAAAAAATTATGTTTCAGTGGGGCAAAGAGCCGTTGGGCTCTTTGCCCCACGGAGCCGGGCCCGCTTCCTCCTTCCCCCCCCCTCCAAACCCCCAATGACCACTTTGGCCGTTGCCTTTTAAATTCAAAAAAAAATATGAATTATTTTTATTTTTTACCTATAAATACATATCATCTCCCTTTCATTTTTCTCATAAATCCTCTCAATAATTCTCTCAAATTCTCTCAAATCCTCTCAATTCGCTCAAATTCTCTCAATCCCGATTCAATTCTCTCAATCGGATTTCCGATCAATTCTCTCAAAAATGGCAAGTGGAAGTAGAAATGCTGACAAGGACAAGATGACTATGGGAGATTCCGAGTATTCCATTCCCGAATATGATCCTCGTGAGTATGCAAGTTGGGAAAACAACGACGATAATATCAACTATGTCTCGATTCCGAACGTCGAGCACATCCCAACACAAGAAAGTCTTCATCCTCCCACCGGTGTCGAAGAAACGTCAACGGCAAATGAGCCGGAACGGAAGGGCCGAGATAATACATCCGACTTGTAGCTACACTTCGACAAGGTACGTGATGAAGGCGAAGATAAGTATAATATAAAATGTAAATATTGTTCACAAACATATAAATTTATGAAAGGAGACGGCTACGGAACATTTCATCAGCATTTGACGAAAAAACATCCAACGCAAGCGGGGATTGACAATACGCAACAACAAATTTTCGGGTACGCCACTTCTAATCCTCATCCTATATTCCGTTACACTGATGCACTTTATAAACAAACATTAGCTAAATATGTTGCCTTTGATCATGCTCCGTTTAATACTGGTGAAAATTTTAATATGAAATATTTGATAAATACCGCATTGGTTCCACAACCACCAACTATTCCAAAAAAAATTCTTAAACGCGAACTTTTTCATCTTTATAAAAAAGGAAAAAAATCTTTAGCAAAATTTTTTACGGAATTCAATGGACGTGTGCATATAGGTAGCGATATTTGGAGTGATCATTGGCAAATTCATTCTTATATGGGTGTCACGTGTCATTGGATAGGTGACGATTGAACCATTCAAAAAAGACTTATTGCATTTCGAGTTTTTGATTAAAGACATTCGGCTCATAATATTTATAGAATAATTAGGCAAGTTTTAGAATAATATAATTTGATAAATAAAGTATTTTCAATTGGTTTTGATAATGCCGCCGCAAATACCGCTTCTATTCTTGAATTAGAAAATATTTGCAAACCCACTTTTGGCGGACAATTTTTTCACATTAGATGTGCTTGCCATGTTTTAAATTTATGTGTATAAGATGGTTTACGAACTCTTGACACTTCTCTCGCCCCAATAAATGGTGCAATTAAATTTTTATAGAGTCGTCCACATTTTATGAAATCACGGGGAAAATTTTGTAAACAAAATGGGAGAAGGGTAAGAAGATTTCCAAAAGATATTCTGGCTCGTTGGAATTCTAAGTACGAATTGCTTCGGCAAATTTTTGATTACAAAGATTTATCATGTATGTTTATTTCACAAAATATTCCCGAAATTACTTTACTTCCGCAACATTGGGACGTTTGCAAAAAAAATTTAGATTTTTTCAAAATTTTAAATGATGCTACTAAGACTTTATCCGGTATTTATTATCCTACTACGCATTTATTTTTAATAGAGTGTGTTACTATTGATAGTGTTTTTAGTGAATATGAAAATGATACTGAATTAGCTCGAATTATTTTAGTAATGCGAGAAAAATGGTTGCATTATTATTTACAAATTCCTCTTGTCTATTTAGTTGGTATTGTTTTTTATCCACGTATTAAATTAGACGGTTTACTAGATTATTTAAATATGTATTATCATGATTGTTTACATTTTGAAAATTCAATAAATATTTCAAATATACTAGGAGATGTTAAAGAATCTATAGTAGTATTATATGGAGAATTTTGTAGTAAATATGGTTTAAGTGATTCTTGATCTTTACAATCTATCGCATCACGTAGCGAATGTGGTAGTTCACTTAGTAGAGGGTATAATATGCTCAAGAGTAGGCAAAAAAAAAAAAAAAACCAAAAAGGGCAACAGGTTGTATTTCTGAATTAGAAAAATATTTAACCACTGAATTTGAGTTTCGTGATGCGGAACATAGTACAGATTTTGAAATCCTAAAGTGGTGGAAGAGTCACCAAATCGAATACCCGGTTCTCGCCCTCATCGCTCGTCAGATATTAGCAACACATTCTTCAACGGTTGCGGTTGAACAAGCATTTAGCACTAGAGGATTAATTTTGGACTCTCGCCGTTCAAGATTAAGCCCGTAGTCTATGGAAGCTCAAGCTTGTATCGACGATTGGACGAGGGTGAAATATCGACACCAAGAGCTGGATCGTGAACACGAATTTTTTAGCGATGATATTGAAGATACCACCGCCACGGGTACCACAACGGGTAGCGACGATTAACGATGAGGTAAGTTGGGGTTATCAAAAGTAAAAGAACTATATGAGCTTTGATTCTTCTATCCCCAAGAAGATATGTAGGCACTTAATGATAATTCATTAAGTTCAAGCCCATTCCTCCTCTCTCTCTTTTTTCCCCATATTTTATTACAATGTACAATTTGATTATATTTTATATTTTATAATTTATTATGTTTATTTTATTATTTATTATTTTAAAAATTAAAATTAAAAAAGGAATCGGAATGAATCGGCCCGGGAACCGGCTTGGAATCTCCGGTTCCGGTTCGGGAACGGAACCGGCAATTTCAATCGTCGGTTCCGGTTCCACGTTTTCGTGGAACCGGAACCCGCCATCACTAACTGTAGTACTGAATGAGCCGGAAATATATGTTTTCTATAGGTCGAAATGAGCCATAAATATGAACATGTTCTTTTTGCAATACTTACATCCAAAAATTACAAAAAGTTATTAAACCGTCCACCGGGGTCAGAATTCGAATCCACCCTTAGGGACATATACATGAAATCTCTGCGTGGTGTTGTGTAAAATGCCGGAGCTTGATCTATAGTTACCAAAAAACTATGGGATGGAAAGAAAGCAAATAGCATGGAATACATCTCCACGACACAAGGCGCAACTTACTTTAATTAGTGTTAATATCATGGAAAACTCAAACTGATATGCCCGTGAAAAATTTATCCTTAATAAGTTTTTGGGTCATCAAAAATTCCCGAACCGGTACACACATGACACATTGGCCCTCCGTTAGCTTCCGTCGATTTTGCCATGAAATTTTTGAGTCGGATGACACATGACAATACTGTGAAATTCGACGGAAGCTAGTGGTTAGTAAATGTTACACACGTGTATTAGTTTATGATTTTTTGTCAATCAACAATTAATTTGAGGTAAATTTATCATATATGTAGGGCTTTACGTGATATTAATGTTTTTAATTAAGCATACATTTAAGTGTAACTTATTGGTCATTTAAGATTGACCCGTTTGAAATAAACCCAATCCGATTAAAATGATAAATAAAAATTAAGCATCACAGTTATGTCGTTTTATTTCCTATTTCTTGATCCTTTTAAAATTGTCTTCAAAAGAAATTAAAAATTCTGAAAAAATAAGAATAAAGTAGACAGCATATTTAGAAGAAGAAAACTCGTTCCTTTAAAAAAAAAAAAAAACTCGTTCCTAAACTAGAATTTTTGACTCCATGACAGCACAAAATATAGTTTAGGTTCCGACAGTTTATTAAGAGTAGTGTTGATGAGTACTTTCGAAATACTTATTTAGCATATTCAATTTTTAAAAATTTACTCGTTGAAATTTTGTTATCAATTGCTTAATAAGAGCACTTACTTAGGACCTGTTTGACAATGATTCTAATTCTCTGATTACGTTTCTCGAAATAGAAAAATATGTTTGGTAGCATGAATGATTCTAATTCTCAAATTCTTTGATTCTATTCCCAAGAATAGATCCGGAGCAGAAACAAGAATATAAAAAAATTAATTCTAGAATATAGAATCATTTTTGAGAAACATGACCAACAAAATGAGAAGTCTCGAGGAAGGCTCTCACTATGTTCTCTCGACCAAAAAAAAAAAGAACGAAGCCTCAGGGAAGAATGCTCAACTAGCTAGCTCCCCTCACTTGTTCATCATCACCAAAAAGCTCCACCACCGCCGTATGCCATCGCCGAGCATCGCCTATTGCTGCTGTTAGTCGTCGACCATCACCGTCTGTTGTCGTCGGCGATCGTAGGCGGTATGCCATCTTCGGCCGTAGGGGAAAAAGAAAAGAAAATAAAAAATTAAATTCATAAAAAAAACATATTTTTATAAAATAAAAATAATTTAATAAAATAAAAATTAAATTTTAGAAAAATAAAGAAAATAAAAAAATTAATTAAAAAAATTACTAGATTTGTATTGTATGAAAGTGTTTTAACAATATCATTTTCCTTAAAAAATTATAAGAAATAAATATTCCTTCATTTGGTTAAATATAGAAGTGTTTAAGTAATATGAGTTGGGAGTTGGGTCGAGTATGAGTCATTAGATTTGTACTGCATGAAAATGGGTCAAAACTGGTTAAATTTGTCACTATGAGTCATACCATATCCAACCCGACCCACCCATTTGACATCTCTACTACTCGCTCAATTCCATGATTTTGTGTTTTCAATTTTTATAATCTTATTTGTCAAATACTTTGCAACATTTATGTTTATCGTATCAAGTAATTTTAAGTGCAAATTTCTTGGAGCATTACCATTGAGCTTATGTTCAATCTGTCTCTACATGATCAGCACCATCATGGAATAGCCTAGGGGCTATTCAAACTTCCTTCATAAGCTAATTTAAGTACAAATTCGTGGCCAAAATTCAAGTGCAAATTACCTGTTGAGCTTGTGTTCTTCATGTTCCACGAAATAAATAGATTAATTATGGACCATGTATAATCTGTATTCATTTTATGAGCAATGCTATGTAGGTTGATTTTATAGTGAAGATGTAAATATTCGACTTGAATGGAAAAAAAAATGGGAAGAGAAATTGATTTCGGGAACATAAATTTTGTGCGGTAACCACTCTTTCGCATGTGCGGGATAATGAAAGTAATGGGGCGGTTACGTTTTTCGGCGAATTAAAGAAAGGCATTTTAAAAATCGCCACTAATCCCCCAATTTGAATTTTTCTTCTTGAGGGCAGTCGCACTTTCTTAAATCAGAAGTTAGAGAGAGAGAGAGAGAGAGAGAGAGGGAAGGGCAAAAGAGAGAGAGAGAGAGAAAAAAGGTTAATTAACTTGTCGCCTATCTTTATCAGTAGTTGGCAGCTGAGCTGGGTCATCTCTTTCTCCGGCCCCAAAACGCTGTCGTATAATTTGGATATTTCTCTTTTCTTTTATTAATAAATAATAATAATAAACAAAAAATAGACAAGTGAAAATCTTCCCAAAAGAAAAAGATGTGTCGTGTTGGCTTCCCCACTTTTTTTTTTCTAAAACTTTTTTTTATTTTTTGGAAAATTTAAAAAATTGGAAAAACAATTAAAAGCCAGCCTCGTCTATAAGCACTTGGCAAATGCCGTAGAGAAAGAGATAGAAAGAGAGAGAGAGAGACTGAGACAGAGTGGACACACCAACACACCATCATTCCAAAGCGAAAGCAGAGGGAAAAAGAAAGAACGAAAGGCTGGAGAGAGAAAAGAGAGAGGAGGAGGCGAACGGAGAGGGGTCGAGGAAGGAGGAGGAGGAGGAGGGTTTCTGCTGCTTGAAGATCAGGGAGAAGAGGAAGAAGAAGAAGAAGGAGGAGGCCATGATGCAGACGACCGAGTCGCAGCCCCTGCAGCAGCAGCAGCAGCCGGCCCAGCCTCAGCCCCAGCAGCAGCAGCAGCTGGTCCTGCAGAACTCGTCCGGGAGCTTGAGCTTCAGCAGCAACGTGTCGCTCTCCAGGGAGGATGAGGAGATGTCGAGGTCGGCTCTTTCCACCTTCAGGGCCAAGGAGGAGGAGATCGAGAGGAAGAAGATGGAGGTCCGCGACCGCGTCCTCTCCCACCTGGGTCGGGTCGAGGAAGAGACCAAACGCTTGGCCACTATTCGCGAGGTACGCAAGAATTGAGAATTCCCCCCCACGAGTGCTTGGAAAAAATCATGCTTTGTAAGAGCTGGTGAATCGGCGAGATGGGTCGATTTGATTTGTGGGTGCTTTTGCTTCTTTAGAACTCGAAATTCTACGAACAATTGTTCTCTCTGTTTTTCATATACTTGTCGGGTTATTTCTATGTTGGATCTTTTCTTTTGCTTTTTGAAATTCTTGTTCAGTATAAAGGGGGAAAAAAAAAGGAGACTGATGGGAAGCTGGAGCTGGAAGTATCATCGAAGATCTCGTTTGTTTAAGGATATTACACAGGTCTCGATGCTGAATTAGTGAGTTTGACTAAGAAATTTTTCCTTTTGTTTGTTCTAGGGAGAGAGAATGATGCTACTGTCCGTTAAATTTTTTATAAAAAAAAAGGGGTTTTGACAAGTTTGGATCTTTTCCTTGTATTTTTCTTTTTGTTCTGTTTTCTTGGGCAGATTTGGCCGAAACATCTGTCTCTTTTGCAAGATGTCTTGGCGTGTTAACGGAATCTTTTCGGCCTGCAACCTCTTAAAGCCTTTTGTTCCCCTCTCCCAAACTGTCGGTCAACGGCTCCTTTCCCTGCGACAAACAAACGTATGAATGAGGATAAGGGATTGTCTGGTATCATCCAGGGAATGAGAAACTTGCTCGTTTCGGATTCTGTCTTAAAAGTTTGTAATTAACTGAATTGGAAACGTAGAATTTCTTGTTTTGGTCAAGTAAATTCACCTTCTCTCGTGTTTTCGGCCCAAGAAATAAATGGACCTTGTGTCGTTTTTCACATGATACATGGGAGAAGCCATTCTGCCCGATCTGCCCATGCTTGCGGTTATGTTTTGTCCACGCTTTGATTGACAAAGATAACGAATTAGATCAGAAGAGATGCAGATTATGAAGAATTTTGTTTTCATGGGTGTGAAGTTGGATGATAAGTCTGGATTATGAGATTGTACCATTAATTTAGATGGAGGGTTACAAATGTGTCGATTGACAAAGATAACGAATTAGATTAGAAGCGTTGCCGATCATGAAGAAATCTTTTGTTTTCTTTTGGGTGTAAAGTTGGATGATAGTCTGGATTATGAGGTTATACCACTCATTAGGATGGAGGGATATAAATGCGGAGCCAGAATTCGTAGAATTTTCTTTTTTGGGTTCTAAAGTTGCGCTGACAATGTTACACCTGCTGTGAATATCACCTGTGATGATCAGGAGCTAGAAGGACTGGCGGATCCGATGAGGAAGGACGTTTCACTGGTTAGAAAGAAGATTGATACAGTGAACAAGGAATTGAAGGCGCTGGGACATTCTTGCCAGAAGAAGGTGAATAAGAAAAAAACCCTGTCGATCAGTTCCCTTTCTGATGCTCAAAATCTTTTGCTGGCACTGAACTTGGGTTTTATGGTTTGTCACAGGAGAGAGAGTACAAGGAGGCTCTCGAGGCTTTCAACGATAAGAACAAGGAAAAAGTACAGCTCATTACCAAGTTGATGGAGGTTGGAGATGCAGTCCCTGCTCTATTTGTGTATATGTTAACGCGTGCGTGCGTGTTTTGGGTACAATTCGTTCTGATGGATTGCAATTCTTGAACAGCTTGTGAGCGAGAGCGAGAAGTTGAGGCTGAAGAAGCTGGAGGAGCTCAGCAAGAACATAGAGTCTATAAACTGAAGATAGTGTCCACTTCACTGCTGATTACCTGATCAAGTTTGTTCCTGATCTGATGCTTGTAAATGTGACTTGTCTACATTTATTTATGGGTGCTTTGGGACTGGGAGATGTACTCCTTACCTCTCTGTTTTTGTTAGCATTTTGATGGGTCTTGGATCTTTTTACTAGTCAAGTTAGGAAAGGGAAAATTTGCATCTTGAACCAGGTTTGTAGAATTAAACGCGTCTCAACCGTCGAGTTTCTTCTCATTTTTTTCTTAATTTTTCTTTTCTTTTTCTTTCCGTTTGTCGAAAACTTAACTACCTGTCTTCTGAAAGTCTTGTATAATTTTTTTTTTAAGTGTGGTTTGAAGAATAGCTCCTTTCGTATACAATTCTTTTCTCGGTTATTGCAACTTTGTATTCTCTACCATGGTGGTAGTCTGATCATTCTCTGTACTGAATGGTGAATCAATTCTTTTCAATGGTGATTGTGCTGTGCCGGTTGAAGTTAGTTTTCCGAGCAGATGGTGAACCAGTACTGAATAGTGACGGAACATGTGTGGAAATCCTTGCATGATTTGGTCCTGAAGTGGTATCGTCGTGGATGCATTAGTTCCGATAAGGATCCATGTTACTTCCTCCAACAG
This sequence comes from Rhodamnia argentea, assembly GCF_020921035.1. Taxonomy (NCBI): domain Eukaryota; kingdom Viridiplantae; phylum Streptophyta; class Magnoliopsida; order Myrtales; family Myrtaceae; genus Rhodamnia; species Rhodamnia argentea. Next base: position 13,960,474 of record NC_063156.1, read on the forward strand.
GGGAACCTAAACTCTTCCCGAATGCCACCTGATGGCACCTCCTGTGATTAACAGCATAGCTATACGGAGGGTGGTTTCCGGTCGCCTCACCATGGGTAGTCGGGACCATTCCGGCATGTTACTTCCTCCAACAGGGGAACCTAAACTCTTCCCGAATGCCACCTGATGGCACCTCCTGTGATCAACAGCATAGCTATACGGAGGGTGGTTTCCGGTCGCCTCACCATGGGTGGTCGGGACCATTCCGGCGTTCTGGAGGCGGGGGGACGAGTCGGTTTCCTTCCCGTAAGAGGAGTGATCATAGGCTACTTTCCCAGCTCCAGGTGGGTTCGGCGTCGGAGAAACTTTTAGATGGGTGGGGGGGGAAGATGGTTGAAAATTTTGGATCTAGGAGTAGGAGGGCCCATGCAAATTTGATAAAATTCTAGACTTTTGAGGGGGGACCAACCATGTCTGGGTGGGAGCGTCAAATTAGACAAGGGAGTAGTTGGGACGAAATTCGAGCTAAAACGAACGGAGGATGTAATTATGGATTCCTAAAGCTTAGACAAAGCGACAAACTTCAGCAGCATGTGCAGGTCGGACATTGGCAAAATTGTTTTCGCTCGTTGACATTCGTAATCAATGTTGACCTTTGTCCAATCTCATTCCTTTCTTTTTTTGGGCCCAAATCCCCAAAAAAAAAAAACAACAAAACTCACTAACTTTCACACGAGAAAAATACATTGACTTTTCGAACAACCTAAGAGAAAAATTTCACGATCCTTTACTGGAGAAACAAAATTACCTACCAGTAAATTTTCTGTTCACGCAAATTGATGTGGCAACTAATGAAGTAGCTAATAATGCCGACATGTCTTTCGTACACCTCAGCAAGAGGCAAAAAAAAAAACACTGAACGTGCCAGCAAAAGCCAAACGGCACCGTTTGGCTAAAACATTAGCAGAACTTGTCTGCTTTATCTTACAAGCAAAAGCTTAGGCTTTTATCGCCTTTTTCGCGTTCTCTTTCTTGATTTCTCGGGGATGCTAAATAAAAGTGAATTACAATTGCCCTCCAAGTATTGAAGTCGACTCCCATTTCGCCATTAGTGTTGACTCCGGTCAATTTTCATTAAAAAAAAAAAGGGCCTACACATTCAATAATTTTTTGAATCTAGCCCCTACTGCAGACAATATTAGTCAAATAACCAAACTTTATATTTCGCTTCGATCACGGCTTCCAAACTTTAGTCAACGTGAGAGGATATCGCAACCGACGTCAAGACTTCGATGTGAACACCATGGAGATTACAAAAGTCAGGGGCTAATTTGCAACAAACTTCAAAGTTCGAGGAAGAAAATGTAATTCGCCCCCCCCATGGACTCCGTCAAAAGCAAGTACGAGCAGGTCATTGTGGCGCAACCGCCATTCTGCCGCGTCCTGGACCAATTCTTCTGACTAGGTGTGCGCAGTTTGCCGGTCCATTTCATCGTTGGGATCATCCTCTCTCCACAAGTCAAAAGGGAGACAAAAGGCAAGGGTGTGAAGAATCTTTATATTAACAAGTCCCATGAATGAATAGTTCCTCCTCAATCATGCAACCGACTTTTGTTGGTTGGTCTTCCTAATCCTCCCACCTTTCGAACCACTCCCAACACGTGTGGTTCCCCCTTGATCACATTGTCCCAATAGTGAATTACGATGATATTGAGCCAGGTTAACTCGTTTCCTGCGTGACATCAGCTTATGTTGGATCTCACTTGGGTCCTACTTAACTTAACGGCTCATGTAAAGTGTCCCAACAAAGGTCGCTGAGTAACAAGTCATTTCTCAAAGATAAAGACACGCGAGGTGAAATTTGCATCAAACATGGAATTGTTTGTACTTGGTGGTATAGAATCAAACCTTTGCCTTGCGGCCGGTCCCCGCGTGCGAATGCCTTTTTAGCGTTGAAATAAGCGTCAACATGAAAACACAAGTAATTTCAGAAAGCTTTTACTAATTGTGGAATTTAAGTAAGAACAAAAAATTGCATCCTCGATCCTTAAAATTGGAGCAATGCCACAGTGTTTGGTCCTGATCTTTGGAAATGAAGGTCGCATGGTCCATGAGTTTTCACTTTTGTGGGCTTCTAGTCCTTGATCCACATTTCATTGGGCGAGGATCAGAATTCCTTCATGGTATTATATGGTTGTAAAGGAAGAGAAGAATACCTTTTGCAATGCTAGATATATTTGCAAGAATCGAGATAAGACAAACGTTTTAAATGACTGTTATGAACCAAAACAGTAGAAGTCTAAAGAGTAAAGCCGACAACCAATAAGGTGCGGATTTAAATGATAAGAGAATTTGCTCATTTCCTTGTGATTACGAGTTTAAAAAATTTTGAGGGTATTCTTGAATTAAAATCCCGAATGCACAGGACCGATGTAAGAGAGTGCCGGCCCCATTAAGATCGCCCGGAGAGGCATACCAATGGAGGTGCACGAAAACTGGCCTGAACAACATTTGGCCGCTTAAAACAGAAGAAAAGAAAGAGAAAGAGAGTAAAGTTTCAAATTTTCAAGATTAGGAACTAAACGGTACAAATGTCTAAACTTTAGGGAGCAGTGCCATTTTCTCCGCATAAAGATGAGAGAACACATTGATGTTTCATCTCAAAGAGAAGCTCCATGATGCTATTTTGCAGTCCAAAAACAAAGAAATGGAAACATTATAAAATCATATATAAGCCCATGACCAAACACCCTCAAATTATTAACTTTAACATCCCCTATTGGCGCCCAAATTAAACGAGGGAAAAGTTCTATTTTTGATCTCTATACTTTTACACGTTTTCTAATTGACTTCTTATTGTATAATCAATCCCGCTTTCACAAACACTCTATTCAATCCAACCAAATCTCAAAATTTCATGGTTTTAATTAGAAACACTGTGAAAATATATGAAGGATAAGTAGAATTTTCCCTTGAATTTGTTGGGAGCGCAAAGCAAAAGTCGGATACCTTCATGAAGATTCCCAATAAGGAGCATAAGTCCGAGTCGTTAACATATCCAGTTGGATCCACTTTCACTAAAAAACTTAAACCATTGAGTTGTGAACTAATTAGGATATATCAACTATTACGTACCACACCGATTCTTCAATGTGGAAGTTTTCTAATATAACTTATCCACGGGTGCATTATAAAAATCTCCCTCTTATGTGTGAGCTCAATGTTATATTTGCTTCTCTTTAATTCAAGTATCCTTCTGTATTAATTTATCTCAAGTTGAATTTTCATCAACGCCCATCTTCATCACTACGGGCCCGCATTGCTACACAACAATACCCACCTACCCAAAAACTGCAACCATTGGCTCTAATACTATTCGTTGGGAGTGCGTAACAAAAGTCCAATATCTTCACCAAGGAATATCGTCAAGAGGGAGCTCAAGTTCGAGCCTGCCAACATATCTAGTTAGATTCACCTTCACTCAAAAGCCCAAGCCAATGAGTTATGAGCCAACTATAATATATTAACTGTTTTGCACCATGCCGTTTCTCCGATGTAAGATTTCTCTAATATAACTTACTCACACATGTAGCCTAACAGAATGAAGAAACACGTATGAAATCGGAAAAGGACAATAAGAAGGATAAGAATACGTGCGAAAGTTGATTTTTTTTTTTTACATTTAAGATAAGTGCACTGAAAGTCCTAAAACTTATTACAAAAATGCAATTAAGTCATAAAATTTGTGAAGAAAGTACAATTGAGTTCTTAAACTTTGCAAAAGTGCAATCATGTCATAAAACTTATCATAAAAGTGTAATTGAATCTTAAAAATCTAAAAAAATACAATTAAGTCTTAAAAGTTATTAGCAATTTCCATTTGTTGAGTTGGACGGAGAGTCTGTTTAAAAATAAAAATAAAAAGTTAGATGGAGTTAATGGAAGAATTTGATTACATCAATTTGACAAGTTTTAAGTCTTAATTATATTTTTTAAAAGTTTTAAGACTCAAGTGTATTTTCAAGATAAGTTTTAGGACTTTTAATACACTTATTACATTTATTTTGATACCACGTGGCAAGATTTTCGTTGTGAATTAGCGAAAAGTATATGTTCGGCCTTCGGTGGGCCTTCTTCTGCTCAATCTGTAAATGCAACTGTTGGGTTGGACCTACGGCAGAGTCGACTCCGTGCTCATGAAAGGGGAATTCAATCGGGGGGCTCAGTTTGAACAGGTCAAACTTTTGCCGCCCTTTTGCTTCCAACTTCCACCATCTCTCCGTGAGAAGATATTCTATGTGATGACGGATCACGTAACAGTTACAAGTGGCCACGCCAATCAATAAGAAACGAGATACATATACCCGCGCCGGAGAGATCCATAGGGAGCAAGCAATTGCAATTTCGCGGTTAAAATACGTTCTCTACTCTACTCTCTACACACTATGTTAGTTTCCTACCCATTTCCTTTTAGGGTAAAAAGGGCAATATCGAAATCTCAAGAATTTGATGTACTTTATTTTCCTCTTATGGTTGAGGGGGAGTTGTTGGCAAGATCTGGGGAGTTCATGTAGGGGTGAGCATTTCCAAGCTCTTTCTAGATGGAATCTGAAATCTATCGATTGGGACCGGTTATCCTTTTTTGGAATCTGGAACCCACCATGCATACTCTGAAACGTGAAGTCAATCCTATCATAGGTTTCGGGGTCTTACTAGGATCCATATGTATTCTAAATTGAATTATCGCAGTGAATTATCACATCTGATAATCACCATTTGCTGTTATAATCTACCGAGCATAATTCATATTTAGACATATGAAGAATACGAAACATTAATAACGCAAAAGTTCGGTTCATGGATATCGCAGGAAATGAAAGCTCGGACTAATTGTAGATAATTACATACTCACCATCAGACGCTATAGAATGCCGCAGAATCACGTGAAGATATAAAACAAGATAAAAAAAAAACAAAGTTTTGTTCTAAGTTCCAGGTTCCACCTGCCCATCGAAACCAACTCCTCAATTATTGAAACCTAGAACCTACCTTGGAAGCTAGACTGTTTTGACCGGTTCGATTCTCAATTTCTCGTTCTACCCTAGAACCATGCTCACCCTTATATTCATGTTGCTTATCCTCTTAAAAATATTGCATATCACATTTCATTTATACTGAATCAAAACTTATCACATCAAGTAAATGAGCATCGGTAAAAAGTCCTATTACGTTTAGCATTGCATGTTAGAATAACGAGTATAAATCCTTTTGGACGTGATGAGAACAATAATAGATGTAACTATATTATGAGTAATTACTAAGTAAATACCTCGAAAAGATTAAAAAAAAAAGCCATTAGTTGATATCACAAAAAATCCCAAACAGGTAAACTCGTGCTACTTTTAGCCCAAACTAATTTGTGCAACAAAAAGTCCCAAACTAGTATATTTGTGCCACATTTATCCCAAACTAGTGCACACATGCCACATATATTCCAAACTAATTTTTATGTCACAAAAAATTACAAACTAGTACACACATTCCACATTTACCCTTAATTGGTAAACTTGTGCCATATTTACCCCCAACAATCTCATATTTACCATAATTTGAGGGGTAAATGTAGTACATATATACCAATTTGAGGTAAATATGGTGTGAGTGTCTTGCTTTGGAATTCTTTTTTACACAAAAGTTAGTTTAGGGTAAATATGGCATAGGTGTATTAGCTCATGAGTTTTTATGACACAAAAATTAGTTTAAAGTAAATGTGATACGTGTGTATTAATTTGAGATAAATGTGGCACGAATGTACCAGTTCGTGAATTTTTGTGAATTCGTCGAAGCCCCTCCTTCTATGGATATCTCTAGATTGGTTTTTCTCAATGTAGATTACCAATTATAAGCACTTATCCACTAAAGTGTTCTTCTGTCTATTTCCTGCTTGGTCGATTCTACGAGAATAAAACCTATGGGACTTAAGGAACGATGGAAGGGAATAAAAAGAGAGAGAGAAAAATAATAAAAAAATAAGTAAATAAAAATGAAGTAGAAGAACCCATATTTCAAATGAACAGATTGCATTCGACTCATTTTGACTTGAAGTGAACATTGTTTCAAAAAAGGACAGAAGTGGCCATGACTCTAAAAAAAGGGCATGGTTTCAATGGCATTTTTTTCATTTCCTTTTTTTTTTCCTTTTTCTATTTTTTAAAAATTTTAAAAATAAAAATAAAAAACATACACGCAAGGTTGTCGCAGACACCCCACCGCCGTAGGGTGTCGGCGATAGCCTTGTGTTCTTTTTTTTTTTCAACTTTTTTAATTTTTTTATAAAATAGAAAAAGGAAAAAAAATAAAAAATAAAATCAAAAAAAGAAATGATGAAAATGTCCTTTAGGCTAGGCTCCTTTTTTGAGACTTTATGGTCACTTCATGCCCTTATTTAAAAGTTTTATGCCACTTCAGGCCATTATTTGAGAAAATGATAGCATTTCAGATCTTTATTTGAAATTTTCTCTTATCCTAAGGTCCATTTATTTCGCGAAAAATGAATCATTTCAGGAAAATATTTTTCACCAAGTCAATTTTCAGGAAAATTAGTACATTTTTTCGATATTTGGTTGAGACCTAAAAATGAGCTGGAAAATATTTTCTGTCATTAAGTAAGATTTTTTTTTTCTAATTTTAAATATTAAATATTTAATTTTTTAATTCTATTTTTTAATATTTTCATTCTTATTTTTGATTTATTTGTTCATTCTTTTCTTTCTTTCTTTTTCTTTTCCCTTGCCGGTTGTCTGACCTCGATGACCAGCCATAGTGTGATGGCCTAAGTTTTTTCGAAATTGATAAAATCATGGGATGCGGATTTATTAGGGACTGCAAAGGAGTCATTTGCGCACGGCTTCGTATACAATTTGGGTGCAAGGCCTATTGATCTGAACTCCACCCTTTCTATTTGATTTAAACCCTTTTTCCTTACCCATTTTCTTCTCTCTCTCTTCTTCTCTTCTCTTCCCCTCTTTTTCTCGAGGCCAACCACCCCCGCTCCCCTCCTCCCCCCACCCCCCACCCCAAAACGCGGGCCAGCGGTGCACTTTGCCACCCACATCTCCTCTCGACTCACCCCCTCTCTCGTCGGAACCACCCTCGAGCTTGGCTAAGCTCTGACCGGTATTAGGTTTGCTTTCCCTTAATTCAAGTATCCTTCTACACTAAAATATCTTAACTTGAATCTCCATCAATGCCTATATTCATCGAACCAGATTTGAGGCCCACCAATCAACTATTGACTCTAATACCAATTATTGAGAGCGCGTAGCAGAAATCTGATACCTTTAGACGGGGAGATCGCCAAGAGGGAGCCCAAGTCCGAGCCTGTCAACATATTTAGTTGGACCCACTTTTACTTAAAAACTTAAATCAATAAGTTATGAGCCAACTTGGATATATCAATTGCTTCACACCACATTAATTCTCTAATGTGTGACTTCTCTAACATAACTCACACGTGCATCTTAACGGTTTGCCTTCGAAAGCTTCTCGAGACCAGGTGCCGCAACATCGGTGTTGACATCGTCACCCTCGTACCATGCACCCCCAAGAAAGGGAAGAGAAGCTCGAGCTCGCCTCTCCACCAAACCAGTCCTCGCTTCTAACGAACTTCATTCGGGCAAGTAACCTTCTAATCTTTCAACTAGATTGTCTATGAGTTGTTCGTTTTGGTGTGAGACCGTGGATTTCGAAAATTGTAAGCCGAATGGTAGATAACATAGATTGAAGGAGCAAAGACCAGTGCATGTCCGATCTGTTGTTCATGGTAGCACCCGTAGGTCGTGGGTAACTCCAATCTTTGAGAAAAGTACATTAGAAGTGCTATAACTTTTGTATGGCGTTCACTTGACTGCCATAACTTTCAAAACGTTCACTTAAATGCCATAACTTTCAAAAATCGTTCATTTGAGTGCCATGTTGACGTTGACGTAGGAAAAGCTGATGTGGCTTCCCGGAAAAGTTACTGTAGCATGCCGGAAATCTGAGGTAGCATGCCGGAAAAGTTATTGTAGCACTCAAGTGAATGATTTTGTTCCGACGTAGCACTTAAGTGAACAATTTTTGAAAGTTATGGCACTTAGTGAACATTTTGAAAGTTATGGCACTCAAGTGAACGCCGTACATAAGTTATGGCACTTCTAGTGTACTTTTCCCCCAATCTTTAGGTTGATTGTCGAGGAAGTCATTGAAACACCAAAATTTGACTTGCACCGTTGATAGGGGGAAGTTTGGCCGTGGATTTTGGAGAGTGAATCTTGCTGTTTGGGACTTGTTTGATGATCCTGTTAGATAATTGGTGCTCATCTAGTTTTGGTTAGAATGATTGAGATGCGGATTGGAGCTGAGATTCCTAAGGCTATTCGGCAGTAAGGAGGGCAGGGAGGCTCTTGCACTGGCACGGCCAATATTGCTGATGAAAGCTTAGTTGTCGTAGGTTCTTTTCGTGTATATCTTGGGGGTGATTTTGTTGTGTTTTTTGGATTGTTACTTGCTGAATTTCTGCCCGAACGAGTAACGAATGGCTATATTAGTTGTTTGATTAGAGGTTTATCTGCTGAGTTATATGCTCACCCTTCAGCTTGCAGGGATGCCGACCACGCCCATGATGCCCTTTACTTGTTTTGGCACCCCCACGAGCTATTCATTATTCCGAGAGTAGTGTCATGTACCGGTGCGCTTCTTCAAGCGTACCATGGTACTCTTAGTTGACATCGGATCGCATACGGAATCGTGCCCCTCAGATTCGTATCGATCTACGCGTGGCTTTTGGGACAGTTGTTTGGACCGCTCCCGCACCAGGAGCAGATGGGAGTGATGACAGCCTTGACGAGAAAAGCGAGGGTTAGAGGAGTGCAGGATATCGGCAGCTCAGTTATACAGGTGACTTTTTGGATGACGAAGTGACATGGTAGCCACTTATTGGATGTTGGCCGTGAGGTAGCCAAGGTAGTGGCGGCGAAGTAACATATGGATCGCGCCCATGGATCACGTTAGTGGGAAGGGGGCCGTTATCTTTTTGATGTTCCCGAGTGGCTGCCTTTGCATTGTTTTATTATGATTTTTAACGATGTAATCATATAGTTACTGTATATAAAGGTAAATATTTTGTAAAATTATTGAGTAAATCACCATCGGAATGCTCGTTTGTATGTTCCAGGTTAGGAACCCTAATGAGGCCGTAACTTATAGGCGTCATGCCTGTCGTGTATTTTACATGCACTTGTATTTTTACTCAGTCTTTCGCAAGCGCCTCTATATTACGTATATAATATTAAAATAGAATGCGATTAGTAGGACATTAAGGACGGCTCTTGACAGACTTGGTATTAGAGCAGGAGGATCGGGGGCTGCTGCATTACGTACAGGGAGGGCCGACGAGGCTCGAGCTCGTCAGAATCTGGCAAGCTTGGTTGCAATTTCTGAGCACTTTATTAACCATGTTCCATCACGAAGTGTCGCGTTGGTTACCAGAGGCAATCTCTATTTGATTGGCTTATCATAGAATCTATCTTCAAACATCTTATCCTCCTAAAGTACTTTACCTCTTTTACTACTGTGCTTGCGAAATCGCTCATTCTTCTCGCTCCTGACTTTCCATCTTCAGATTTCTCCCATGGCAGGAACTCGATCTTCCGTGAATTCTGTCACCCGTCTTGGTATGTTCTTAGGGCGTCTTGATGGCCTTCAAAGTTATAAGCATAATAGTCATCTGTGGTTGTTTTTCAGGGATAATGATTTCGAAGATCAGTTGATCCTTGGTTCTATCACGACCTCTTCGGAGGTGAACTACCAAAAGGAAAGTTAATGGATAACATAAAAGATAGCACACTCAAACTATAGTAGTTTGCTTTTATACCCAAACGGACGTCTAATCTCCAAATTGACAGCCTCAATACGAGATGGAATCAATATATTCCAGTCCTATCAATTGATATATCTCACTGTCAAGACCAAATATTGTTAATCCTATACACTTAGGCTGCGTTTGGTCGTCGGGATTTTTGGTCGGGATAGGATTAGATATGATAGGATAAGAAATCTAGGGATTTGGCCATATCCTATCCATCATTTGGTAAACTACGGTTTTAAAGTTGGATATTCTCATATCCTATCCTATCTTGCATTTGATAGAAACCGTATATCAATATAAATGACATATATGCCCTACGTGATGCTCATGAAATATTCTGATCTTATTACTATAAAAATAATGTTCTCATACAAAAAAAAAAAAAAAAAGCTTGAAAATATACACATTTTATTTGATTTTCAAACCTCTTTGCAAAAAAAATAAATAAAATGAAAATAGAAACAAATGAGACAAGAAAGTTAGCTTTTATATGACGGATAAAGAAATCATATCCGACCTTATCCTACCCCCTCCCCTAGGATTTTTTTATCCGGGTTATATCCCTCCTATATCCGACATTATACTTTCCGGGACACCTACCAAACACGAGATATGATAAAACATATCCTATCCCGAGTTTTATACGGACGACCAAACACAGCATTAGGGTGCTTTTGATTGGGGGAAAATTCCATAATAAAGGAAAATGCTTTCTGAAAATCACTTTTCGGGAAAACGGCTAGTTTTTCTATATTTAGTGATATGTAACAGAAAACGTTTTTGGAGTGTTTGGATTTCATTCGAAAAATGATTTCAATTTCATGAATTTATCCGAGGCAAAAGATATTAATTTTTAAATACTTTCTTATTTTTATTTTTATTCCTTCTTTCTCGGTCATTGGCCGGCCACGGCAACAGCAACGGCTGGCGACCGGCCATAGGTGAGGAGCTCGCCACTACTCGTAGACCTTTGACGAGGCGTCAAGCTCACCGATTTGGCAAGGCCTCGAGCTCGTCAATCTGGAGAGGTTCGAGCTTGCCCGAGGCCGGCGAGCTCGTTCTTGCCTGTGGTTGGTTGCCGGCCGTGCCGTGGCCGGCCATTGGCCGAGAAAGAAGGAAAAAAGAAATAAATAATACAAGATGCAAAATATAAAAGTTATAAAATACAAAATAAAAACATAAAATGTAAAAATACAAAATAAAATAACAAAAAATTTGAGATGAACAATTTTGGAAAGTGTTTTCACTTCTTTAGTTTTAGAAATTTACTTTTCCAATTTTATGCATAAATTTTACGTTGACTAAAAAGTGTTTTCTGTTGACTAAGTCATTTTCGGAAAACTAAACAAGTGAAAGTCCGGAGAACATTTCTACAGAAACATATGCACCCTTAATCTTATATCGATGACAAGGTAGTAAGAACACTATTTTGAAAACAGTTGAGAAGAATGTATCACAATTTGTTCAACAGAGAACAATAATGGACAATATCCGCTTATTTTAAAAAGTCATCAACTGTTCTTTGACAATCTCTAAGTTCCCCTGCTGTGGAATTTCCAGAGGCAAGGCAACTCTGTTTTGTTGAAATATTAAAATGCTGATGAGTGAGTTATTATTGGGAAAATATTTGTGCCATTTGAATTCCAGCATGACATTGACCAAGCAGACCTTGTAGAATCGGGAGTCTTCATTTAGAGTCAAATCCTTTGAAAATAACTCGCCAGCCTTGCCCGTTAATTTTCGAGTGAATAAACAAGTGCTAAACAATCGAATTATTCGGCCTCTTTTCACAAGTTGAAGATGCACTCATGTAAGTCGTCCAAAAGAGTTACTTTGAAAGTCGATGATCAACCTCGAATTCTTCAAAACATGTCGAGAACCTTTCAAATTATGAAAATGTTCAAACAATAAAAGAACGAGAGACGTGATCTCACATCACGCAAAACAAACGTTTAAAGAATGAGGTCGTGAGATACACGACTTTCGAGTGGAGACCCCAACTCTGGCACCGTCGAAGAGGCGGCCACACTTAGCGATCACCATCGTCGAAGAGACAACTAGGCATAAAGGAGAGGCGGAGATTATGGGAAAAATCCGGTACTCCTCTCTTAAGTAAATTTTCAGGAAAATGAGTATGTTTTTTAGTATTTGGTCGAGACCTGAAATGAGCTGAAAAATATTTTCCTTCATTTTGTAAGAATTTATTTTTATAATTGTAAATATTATTAATTAATTTTTTAAATTCTATGTTTAATATTTTCATTCATATTATTTATTTATTACTTTCTTTTTTCCTTTTTCTTTTCCCTCACCGGTTCTTGGACCTCGACAACCAACCATGGGGAGGCCTAGCAAGACTCGAACTCATTGGAATCTGGCAAGCTTGGTTGCAAGCTTGCTGCCGACATCATCATTAGGAGCTCGTCGAGTTCTGGCAAGGATTAAGCTCGATGGAATCGGGATAGCTTGGCATCAAGCTCGTCGATTTGGTGAGGATGACGAGCTGGGCCTCGAGCACGTCCGATGCCTTCGGTGATGTTGGCTTGCGGTGATCGATCGCCAACGCCAACAGCCGGAGAATCTTTTGGTCATGGTTGGGGCGGCGGCGAGGATCTTGACCCTGCGAGGCCGCGGCACATAGAATCTTCTATTGCTGTCGACAGACGTCCCTAGGCGGCAAGGTTGAGAGGAAAAGGGGAGATTGAAGATGATGGTGAAGAAAGAACATAAAAAAAGGACAAATAATATTCCTTAAAAATGAATATTGGAATAAAAATATATAAAGGAAGAAAAATAAAATATAAAAAGAAGAGATAAAAAAGAAAAGGAATGTGAAAGAGTTGAGGAAGGACAGATGAAGGAAAATATTTTTTAAAAAATAATTTTCTCTTTTCAAAAAGGGGAAAATATTTTCCCCACTTTTAAAGAGTTTTCTTCCTGGGTTGAAAATGTTTTACTAGTTTAGCTTTTTTTCGCGAACCAAACGTCAAAAAATCTGAAAAATATATTTATGAAAGTTGTTTTCCATGAAATAATCGAAGCCGAGAAAATTTATGCCTTAAATATCAGACCTTTTCGACTTCTTGTAATCAGCAGCAATTTCTAAGCACTTTATTAACCATGTTCCATAGCGAAGCGTCACGTTGGTTACCCGAGGCAATCTCTATTTGATTGGCTTATCATATAATCTATCTCCAAACAGCTTGTCCTCCTAAAGTACTTTACCTCTTCTACTTCTTTGCTTGTGAAATCGTTCATTCTCTTCCCGTTCCTGACTTTCCGTCTTCAGGTTTCTCCCATGGCAGGAAGATCTCGATCTTCCATGACTTCTCTCACCCGTCTTGTTACGTTCTTAGGGCGTCTTGATGGCCTTCAAAGTAATGAGCGTCTTTTTTCAGGGATAATGTTTTCGAAGATCAATGATCCTTGTTTCTATCACGACCTTTTCGGAGGCAAACTACCAAAAGAAAAGCTAATGGATAATATAAAAGACAGCACACTCAAACTATAGTAGTTCGATTTTATACCCAAACCTACGTCTAACCTCCAAATTAACAGTCTCAATATGAGATGGAATCAGTAAGTACCGGTCCTATCAGTTGATAGATCTCACTATCAAGACCAAATATTATTATTCCTCTTATACACTTTGGGTGCATTTGGTTGGGGAAAAATTCCATGATAAAGGAAAATGCTTTCCGAAAATCACTTTTTAGGAAAATGGTTTAGTTTTTCTATATTTGGTTATATGTTATCGAAAACGTTTTTCGAGTGTTTGGATTTCATTCGAAAAATGATTTCATTGTCATGAATTTATTTGAGGCAAAAAATATTGATTCTTTAAATAATTTTTCTTATTTTCTTATTTTCCCTTCTTTCTAGTCGGTGGTTAGCCATGGCAACGGCTAGCGACCGGGTAAAGGTGAGGAGCTCATCACTACTCGTAGACCTCCGGCAAGGTCTCAAGCTAGCTGATTTGGCAAGGCCCCGAGGTCATCGATTTGGCGAGGTTCGAGCTCGCCCAAGGCCGATGAGCTCATCCGATCCCATGGGTGGTTGCCGATCGTACCGTGGCCGGCCATCGGCCGAGAAAGAAGGAAAAAAAGAAATAATAAAAATCCAAAATAAAATATTTTTCAGACTTTCACTTATTTGGTTTGCTGAACATGACTTAGTCAACGGAAAGTACTTTCCATTCAATAGAAAACATTTTCCATTCAATGGAAAATTCATGTATAAAATTGGAAATGTAAATTCGTAAATCTAAAGAGGTACAAACATTTTTCGGAATTGCTCATCTCGAATTTTTGGTTATTTTATTTTGTACTTTTACATTTTATGTTTTATTTTGTATTTTATAAATTTTATATTGAGAAGAACGTATCAGGATTTGTTCAACATTGAACAATAATGGACAGCATCCGCTTATTTTTAAAAGCTGCCAATAGTTCTTTGACAATTTCAAGTTCTCCTGCTGTGGACTTTCCAGAGGCAAGGCAATTCTCTTTTGCTGAAATATTAAAATACTTTAAAAATTATTCAATGATGATTTCTGATAAGTGAGTAATTGTTGTGAAAAGGTTTATGCCATCTGAATTCGAGCATGATGTTTACCAAGAGACCTTGTAGAATCGAAGGTCTTCATTTGGAGTCGAATCCTTTGAGAATGACTAGCCAACCTTGTTCGTTGTTTTTCGAGTGAATAATCGAATTTTTCATTTTCTTTTTACAAGTTGAAGATGCACTTATTCAAGTCATTTAAGAGAGTTACCTTGAAAGTCGATGATCAGCCTCAAATTCTTCATAACATGTCGGGATCGCTTTTGAATTTTGGAAAGGTTTAAATAATAAAAGAATGAGAGACGCGATTTCATATCACACTAAACAATCGACAAAAGAACGAGGTTGTGGAGATACCTAACTTTGCGGCTGGAGATCCCAGCCTTGTGCCGCCGGAGAGACGTCCACACTTGACGATTGACGTCGTGGAGGGACGGATTGGTGTAGAGGAGATGCAGTGGTTATAGGAAAAACTTGATACTCCTCTATTGAGAAATCCTATTTGAGTCCTTTCCACCCTTTTCTTAGGATTTTTTTTTTAATCCAAGCTATATTCCTCTATATATCCTTTAATCCGATCCTGGACAACTACCAAATATAAGATATGATAAAATATATACTATCCTAGCTTTTCATTGATGACCAAATATAGTCTATGATTTTTTTTTTTTTATCTTGTCTAGTCGATATGGACTTTTGGTCATGTAGACTCCACAGTAAGACTAACATAAACAACGGTCCAAATGGTCTTGTTCCATTTATCGCTTTTTGTGAAATGTGCAAAAATAAACACCAGATTGCATCCACCATTGACTTAACTCCTTCCAAGAAATGAAGACACCGAAAGAGATGGGCTATCATATGACATTCCCAAACACACAGAACTTTTCGTGGAGGCATGGGCTATCGGAAGAGACTCAAATGCTTGGGAAGACCCATTTGCATCCCAAGCCCAGGAGGTTCTTGAGATAACTTCAATCTATCCTACATAAGGAGAAGTACTAAAAAAGTCCTAAACTTTTACATTTGTATTGATTCAGTTCATTTGATCAATTTTTGTCTGATTCTATCATATCCTATTATACTATAAAAGCCCTATTGTGTATGTTATGTGCCGTGTACAGGTTGCGAAACCCCACCCCACTTTCCCTCGAAGGTAGGGATTCGAAATCCTCACCTCCCTCTTTCCAAATAGAAAGAGTGGCCATTAGGGTAATCCCCTAGTGGTTAATCTATACTATATAAGGAGGATAGCTAAAAAAGTCCTAAAATTTTATATTTGTTTTGATTCAGTTCATTCGATCAATTTTGATTGGAAATCGCTGATATGAACGCCGATCATCCTACGTGGTATGACCGGAGCTAATGTGGCCTTTACTATTGCTCGATGAATCCATTTCTGAAGAACAAGATAAAAAGAGACATAAAAATTGAGCAGAGGTAAAGAAAGATAAGAAAATACTGACTAAAGCTGGAGGAAAAAAAAAAAAACAGCTGAGATTAACAAGGATGAATTAGATATACTTACGATCTAAAAGAAGGAAGGAGACTGAGATTTTGAAGATGAACACAACTAGTAGGTTGAAGAAAGCTGAAACAACGATTAAGATGGTTGAAGAGAATAGAGAGTGAAGATGAAACATAGCCACAGGAAAATGCATAACTTTGAAGATAGCTTGAGCAATCAATGAAGATTGTTGAAGGCGGCTGAAAATGTACAGGAAATACTTCGGAGTTCGAATTTCGTTCAATGCAATTGGGCCAAGATGATATAAGAAATAGGGGCCTCTTAAAGTTAAGCACCAAAATAGTGGAAAAGCACCTCACAAGGGGAGAGAAATTAGTAGCAGTTTGATGGTTAATTCCATATTATTTTATTATTTTGTTGAGGTGTATAACTGATAAATGACTTCTTTGAAATTTTTAACTTCACATTTTTCTCTACAATGTTTCGTTTCGGGCCAACTTGGGCCCGAGCATCTCAGGAGTTTGGCCCAAAAATACATTCAGCCCCGAATGAAAACTTCTAGGAGACCACTCCGCTCTTACTCCGGCTTGAAAATTTTGGCTGGTTCGGTGGGTTTTTCAGCCTTTCCTAGCTTTTATGCACGTTTGCCTTTGTTTATCTCACGGAAATGTATGTTTTCAAAAGTACTTTCTTTAAAAATGATCGCTCGTATCGCTTATATGTTAATCAAGACAACTTTTCAAATGTATAGGCAAATGTACCTGAAAGATTCCTTGTCCGGAAAACTAACTTCATGGTGCAGAAGATGTGTTTGGACATGGAGATGCAAAAGGGAGATTAAGATAAAATCGGTGGCTGTTTTTCGGCATTTTCTTTTCATGATTGCCGTTAACCCAAAATAGAAAGGGGCAAAAAAAAAAGAACAAAGGTTTAAAAAAAAAAAAAAACAGCGCATCATACGAGGGTGAGCACTTCTGGCGCAGAAAGTGAAGTCAAATTGGACAGACTGATAAGAATTTTCTGAGTTAGATTATCAAGCACGCCTGTACTTGCTGGGGGAATTTCGGTAGCATAACGACGATTCTCAAGCGTCTTTCTTTTCAGGGTGGGGAGGTTAAAGCCTGTCCTTTTCGCGAATACGATCACGACAAAAATGGCGGATTAAACAAATGACTATGCTGACTCTCTCTTAATAAAACCATGCATGGATTATTCTTAATTAATCGATGATTAAGCTTTTTTGTCCGACACGTGGAGGTTCTCGAAAAATCTAAGTAAAAATATGTGGTGTTAAACCAGCGCACCTTCTATGTAACATTGTTTATTTTTGGCTTGACATGGTGTGGGGTTTACTTGTTAAGTATTGTCACGACCTAAAAAATAAACGAGTTAATTTTCGGGCTAATGGATTATCAGGTTAATTAATTAACTAACCTAACTCGGATTCTCCCAAGTCCATACCAAATCGCAACTTAAGGTTCAAATAATTAACATGCAACGTGTTTTGAATTTGGAGTCGCCACTAATCATTTTCGGTAGGTTGATTAGAAACCTAAATAAAATAGCGGGAGAAAACTATCTTATTTCCGCGAACCAGAGATTTTGAATTCGGGGATTTGGTTACGCTAGATTACTCTAACGCCCTTTCGGTACCATTTTCATGAAAAATATTTGATTTGGCAATTTTGATGGATTTTACTTGAAATTCAAAGATGCAATTTTTTTTGGTTTTTTCTTCTTTTTTATGGGGATGTAAAACATTGAACTTTGTACGATATACACCATGGATGATTTAGAAAGAAAGAAAACGCAGCCAATCACGAGTATTTACAAAAATAAATTAACATGTAATAATGCTAAATTTTGGGACACGTGACATGTCTAAAATAAACAAACAAATGTTCACACCAAACGATTACATTTTTGTAGATCGAGATGGAAAGGGTTACCTTCTATTCCACAAAATCTTACTCACGTACACGTTATGGCTTCCTTCAAGATCTCGGAGTTGGAAGAACGTGGCTATCGTCGAAAAAAGGCAAGCGGTGGCGTTGTTGGATGGCGAGAGGCGAAGTACGTGCGGGACTCGTCGAAGATGATGCTCGACTAAAACTCTTTTCTTCACTCTCAAATTTTCTCTTACGATTTTTCTCAAGAACTCTCTTTTTTCCTCTTCAAAGAATTTCTCTCACAAATTCTCTCAATTCTCTTCCACTCTAAAACTCTCTCAATTCTCTTTCACTTCCTCCTCCAATTCTCAAGAACTCTCCCCCCTTTTATAGCCAAATTTCTCCATCATCTTCCCTTCTTCATCTTCTCTTCATCATCTTCTCTTCATCACCTTCCCTTCATCATATTCATCTTCTCTTCTTCATCTTCCCTTCACCATCTTCCTTTCATTATCTTCTCTTCTTTATCTTCTCTTCATCACCTTCCCTTCATCATCTTCCCTTCATCATCTTCCCTTCTTCATCTTCTCTTGGTATTTGCAATGCAGTCCCCTGAAGTTTCAAGTATTTGCAATACTGGTCCCCGAAGTTTTAAGTATTTGCAATACGGTCCCCGAAGTTTTAAGTATTTGCAATACAGTCCCTGAAGTTTCAAATCTTCTCGGTATATTTTTCCATCCCGTGCCTAGTCTAGACGCATGCTAAATTAAGTGTTCGCTTTGCCCAATTATATGCCAATGCAATGTACGCTAAAAATAAATATATGAGATGATTTTTTATAATTTTTATGCAAAAAATAGATTAGTCAAAATTTAGGCGTCAACAGCTGCCCCTCTTTGAGTGGAGGCTCGTAGAGGTTCCGCTCAAAGACAAAATTGAATCCTAAATTTTGACAGTGCAAATTATGGATGAACTTTTGGCGGGAGTTTTAATCCCATTTTTTATGTAATGAAGTGATGCATGATATGCAAGACTCGTAAATAACATGTGTCAAAACTTCTCATTTTTCATGTTAGAGAAAACTCGCACATGGATCGCATACAAGAATACCTGTTTTACCAAATTTCTCGTAAGCTAATGGTTCTCTTAATTTCCAAGCTTCTTTTTGCGGATGCAAGGATTTTAAGGTATCGGTGCCTTATCCGTTATCGAGACTTCTCCCTAATGCAAGACAGCGCAAGATATGTGTGTCGTTTGAGATCACAAGAGCTACGTCGTTGTGAGTCGAAAGAAGTGAAATCAAGTTCACAAGAGCTACGTCGTTGTGAGTTGATTAAATGTTGAAATCGCCAAGTGCATATGTCTTCACGATTCGACAAAAGGGAATCAAAATCATAAGAGCTACGTCATTATGATTTGGTTTGGATCAAAACCATGGGTGCTTATGTCTTCATGATTTGATAAAGGAGCCGAAAATCATAAGAGCTATGTCATTATGAGCCGACTAAAGGTCAAGATCACCGGTGCATACGTCTTCGTGATTCGAGACCGAAATCATAAGAGCTACGTCGTTATGATTTGATAAGATGTCAAGATCGCCAATGCATATGTCTTCACGACTCGACGGAAGAGGCATACTGCCCGAATTGAACAATGTTTGATAGGAGCACCATTGAATGGAATCGATAAGTACAAAAGGGGCATATTGCTCGAATTGAATCATAACAACTATCATCGAAGAGTTGTTAATTTGAAAAGGGGTTCAGAAAACTTACCCGGGTTCTCCAAACGATTAATCAAGGAACGAAACAGATCTTTGTATCGCACCTGGTAGGCATTTGCCAGCAAAACTTGCTCATTCAATAATCCTTGGATGAATTTCGAGACCTTGGGAGGGAACTCGAACATCGGGAATGTATTACGTATCATAGAATGTCGGAGGTAACACACACAAACATATTCAACAATGAGTATAATGCAATCACTCATACTATGGTTCATGCATAACCATTCCGTCAAGTTTGCATTACCAATTTTGTCCAGGGAGGTTCTCACATGACGAATACCTCGAATGTGAGCTGAATGGGGGGACTTCATCCGAAAGGGCTTTCTCTCACTCTCGAGAAAAGCTATTTATCCTGTCTGCAGGATTCAAGAGAAATCACTCAATCTTTCCATCATCGCATTCGATAAGGATCCAAGTAATCTCGCAATTGATACGACCGAGCCGATCCGGAGGTCTTGATTAGGACCGTAATGAGGGCTAGGTCAAAGGTTTACAAAGGGGACTCTAGTTGAGTCAAGGCTGCTGAAATGAATTTTTTCATCATTTGCTCCGGATTTACAAGTCAAGAATCCCGCAAAAATGAGAGAGAAATAATCTTGCTCGAACTTCTTCGAGTGATGCTTAAAATCATTTAACTCTACGTTAACTCAAGTGCCCTAATCGAAGAGACTTTGGATGGTTATAACGTAGGCTAGGATTGGGGACCGAGGAACGAAAAGGCTCGTTTTGGCTCATAAATTAAATGAGAAGGGGCTTGACGTTGGTGATCGTCGCCGACTAGTCACCGATCATGGTCTTCCGGAAATGTCTTCTAAAGAATTCCATCATTGAATGAGGGATGGTAATTTTCTATTGAAAATTGCACTTTACAAACTGATTTCTTGGGGAGTCTTCTTCACAACAAGTGTCCGTCAAGGATTTGCAAGAGACACAATGCAAACATATACATGGAATTTACAACTTAACATGCAAAAATGTACATTCAAAATTCAGAAATACTTTACAAATGAATGTGCATTGGCCTTACTTTTGGTAGGGACTTTGCTTTTCCTATGCTCGAAATTTTCATATGAGATCGGCCTTTGCTTTTCTTACTCCCGACTCTCATTTTTCTTTTTTTTTTTTCTTTTTTTCGAGAAGAGATTTCTTTTCCTTTTTCTTTGAGAGCTCTTCGACATCTCTTTTTTTTTTTTTTTTTTTTTTTTTTTTACAATCCAATGATTTTTAACCAGGAATTACAACAAACATAAACATTTACAAAGAAAAATTATGTAAACATAAAAAAATCTAGCATACAAGAAATGAGTCCATTCGGGAATTCTCTGTTGACCCGACCATCTCCAATTCTAATCCTTGGGAAAATGCTATCTTCGTCTTTGGAATGAGCAAATGATCACCAACGGGGGTTTAAGAAATGAATTTGCGGGCTCAAGTGGGCTATGCAAAGAATGAAGTGTATAGATAGAGAAGTGAATGCTCTTCATCATCCTAAGGCACTTGAATTAAAATTCGAGTATAAATGCAAAGAAACACCCGAAGATTAATGTTAGTCCGAGCAAGAAAATTTCTAACCATTTACCTCGTGTTCTTGCTAGAATTAACCCGTCCGGACCCCGATGTGGAGTGGTTCTTGACGGGGGTAAAGAAATGAAACCATCGCTCAAAAAGGGTAATCAATGGATCACCCGTAGTGTTTAGATAGAGAAATGAACACCTCCGTCACTTCGGTTATCGTACCTTTCGCGAGAAAACTCTTTACCTCGGGGAATGCGGAATTTTGCCACCGTTCATCTCGCCCGAAAAAATTGGACGTGTTTGGGAAATGATTGCCTTTCATCATCCTGTCATGCCCCATTCCATACATTTGATGTATCTTATGTAGTTCATGTTCCTTATTCAGAGTTGGTAAATTAAATACGAGGAACAGTCATGCACAAACTATGCAATGTATGAGTGTTTTCGAGCATATAAAATGTAGCAACTTTTTATCTTGGTGCAAGCACGTAAGAAAATTCTTAAGGGCGTGAATTGTGAGTTGCCCCTGTTCATGCAAATGAGTTGCAAAACTTCATTATCTAGTTTGAGACATGAGATTGTCAAAGGCTCCAGGAATTTCTCATTTCATTAATTTTTCGGGAGAAGGGATACTTCCCTATCCGGAAAGGCAGTGACCCCTGTAAAAATCAAAAGGGAAAGCGTCAATGTACGTTCTCACGTTCTAAACGAGTTGAAACGATACCGCTTTACCCTTGTACGTATTCCTTGCAAACTTTGAATTGAAAAGATCAATTCATCCGGATCGACGTGTGTCGGGGATGTTATCTCTCCAGGTTCCGTAACCATCTTGGCTGAGTTTCAATCGGCACCGAATCGCGAAGCAAAAAAGTTTTTATTAATCTTTGTACATTGATGCCAAATCCCAGGATCGAACCCGGGATGCCTCGGACCACTTGTCATTCCCCCAACCACTAGGCCGTGGTGATGTTGGCGTCCATGGTTGGTTCGTTTTTTGCTATATTGTTCTCAAAACAGTTGGCAATCCCCCGTCGAGAATAAAATAAGCATAATTTAGAGTTTGAAATGACTAAGAGCCAATTGGGACGATACGGAGTTACCCATCTTTGAGCCCGCTTGGCCTTTTACTCGTGTTCTCCCAAGTAAGGCTATTCGGAATTTCTCTTTACGGGCGTTCGAAGGCGTCGTCCACAAATTGATTTGCTATAGGCCTAGCTTAGTAAGGAACTTACGCATTTGACAAGAGAGGAGAAAATTCGTCCTTTAACTCTAGGCAAATTCTAGACAGTTAGAAAGTAAAAAATATCCCACGTAGGGGAACTATACATGGAATTAAAGGAATATTCATGCGAGATTAGTTCCACCTCTCTTGTTGGCCACTTCAACGATCAACCGATTCTGTCTTGGACTAAACACCAACAATCGTTGTTTGAAGACCCATAATAACTTGCTTCGGATCACGGCTCTGGAGGTCCTTCATTTCCAAACAGGCTCATCAAGGTTGCAAGCTCATCATCAAAGTAATCTTCTGATTTTTCGAGCAATTGATACTCGAATTGGGCATTGTTACTTGCTAACACCGGTGACAGATTCTTTGTGAGCGATCGACTCCTTAAGCTTGAGCCTCCGTCGTTGCTCGGGAACTTGTAGGGATGATCAACTCGTCCGCTACTAGAACCACCAGCGGAAGGTTGGTATGACCTGTATTCTTGATTGGGAAGTGGCCGGGTACCTTTTGCTCGTAGATTTTCCCGAATTGATCTTCCAGCCAACTCGGTCCGGTCGCCTTGGTCCCAAGCTGCATCGTGCTTCCTCGCCTTATCTCTAACCCTTTGAAGGTGATTTGTGACACTTTGCATGGTGAGTCCGTCTATATTCATCATTTTATGTACAGCCAAAGTGGTCGTCTTGAATTGATTCCTAGGTTGTCGAACCGCCTCAATGAATATAGAATGAAGCTTGGCGGACCAAAGGGGCCTTTTCTTTTGGACAAAATCGTCGTCGTCGCCTTGGTCGTGGTTTTTTTGTACAAGTAATTGCTTCCTTACAGCATGCTGCCAAATGTTTTGGAGCACTTGAACGCGATGGCCACTCGCAGACGTCTCGAGCACCATGCGATATGGCCCTCGTTATGAGCTCGCTGATCATTACTTGCTGATACTACGATGACCTGTATGTCCAACTCGGAATCAATGATCTTTAAGAGACCGAAACCGTCCATGTCGATCCCTACGACGGCTGTGACGACGATGTCAAAATCATATTTGTATTGCCTCGGTACTTGTAAGGCATCCGTTGCTTTCGCATTAGCAAAAACCCTGTACATGCAACTTCTCAAAGATAGCAACGAGGATTGAGAGGGAAACGGGGTTGCCATCAATGACCATGACTCGCAGATCTTCGGGATAGGAAGGTTCCCATACTTCCGCCTGGAATGAACGTGTTTTTCTTTTAAAACCTTCCATATGTAGATCAAAAATGGCTGTTTCGACCGCAGACCGAGCTTTAGATGTTCTCGGACTTGTAAAACAATCCGTCCGAAAATCACAAAAGTGATGGTGGTCTTTCGTGACGAGTTCTGGTGGTCATTTATAAACTTTTTCTGATCTGTTAGTCTCGCATATAGGTTCTCGCTTTTTCTACGAAAGAGGACAACTTTTTCTCTCCTTTCCGGTATTAGTGCCTTGGATCCATTTCGTAATAACTCTTGCCTCTCACTCAATCTGTCATCTTTTTCCTTTTCTGATATGTAGGAGCCCTCAAATCTTTTCGCTTTCTCTATGAACGAGGCAATTATTTCCTTCCTCGGATCTTTTCGGTTCCCCCTACGAACGAGGCGGTTATTTCCCTCCTCAAATCTTTTCACTTCCTCCCGAGGCGCTTATTTCCTCGAATCTTTTTGCTTTCTCTAATAACGAGGCAGCTATTTTTTTCTCAAATCTTTTTGCATCTATCTATGTGAAGGCTTTTAATGCTTTTCCTTTCGGCGTTCGATCAAATCGACAAAGAATTCACGCATTTAAGCATGAAGATATTTGCGGATAGTACTTCGTTCTTTGCCCCTTGATTAACTCTAGGCGTAAAAGGAAGAATGTCTCACATGGGGACTTTGTAACAAACAAGTACATTCATTCACGCATGTCTCTACTTCTCTTGAGAATTCATAAGGGCTAGCTAGTAATGCTCAAAAGAGTGATATTTTGAAAGCCCATAATAAAAACTCAAGCTTCATGTAGGCTACTGATTCGGAGTTTCATCGGTGTTGAATTGGCCGATCGTGACATCGGGGAAACTCCAATTGTAGTGATGCATGTCACTTCCCTCGAAGGGCATCGGTTCCGCCTCCGCAAGGCCGACTTTCCGGGATGTATCCCCAACGAAATCCGATTGTGCGAGAACTTGCTCGGGAGGATGAATCGATAAATGAGCATTTTCAATGCTCGGATGTGGCTCATCAAGGAACATGCCACCAAAGGTGATGGGGTTGCTGCGAGACATGGCAAATAGCGATGTTAAGAGCATCCCTATACCTCTTGATCTCTCGCTCGAAGCTCTTCATTTTCTTCCTTTAGAGACGCAAGTTCATGACTTTCACTTCGAACCTTCACTCGGGCCCGCTTGTTTTGAAACCAAAACCTGACCTTCAAGGGCTCCATTCCTAGCTTCCGGCTCAACTCATTTTTTCGTTTCCCGTTCACGTAAGGGCACTCCTTAAAGGCAGCTTCGAGCTCTTTGATTTGATGTTTTCTTTTCCGGGGTTGACTACGGCTGCCGCCGCTGCTATTGTTGGTGCTGTTATCGAGATCTTGAACTTCACCGCCAAGGGAGTTGGGTTTTACGGCTTTTGCGGCTGGATCCGCCTCGAAATTCAGCAGTTCATTCTCGGGGATGTCTAGGTTGGTTGCCTCCAAGTAAGTGCTGGTAGCCTCCAAACATGTTGGATTGAAATACTTCTTACCGCCTTTTGTTCACTCTACTCTCCCGTTGTATGCTTACTCTCTCCAAATTCTTCGAGTAAACATGCATGTTCCGTAGCCTCCCTTTTAACGTGGATGAAAACCACTAAGCCGAGTGCTTCTCCCAAGATTTCGTGTTTCCCGCTCTCCGTCTTCTTCATTTCCTTCTAACATGGTGGGACCCTCAAATCTTTTCTGCAGTATGCTTGTCCCTGTTTTAATATGGCGGAACCTTTAAGTCGTTTCGCAACTTTTTCGAATTCGTGAGCCTCGAGATGGTAGATCCGTGATTCACGGACGAAACGTCTGTAATTTCACCCGGATAATTAACTCGGCCCCCACAATAATTATTGCTATGACTTTTCCCGCCCTTTAAATTAGGATTTAACGCCGAGACGATTATCGCTTTCATATCTTCATCTCCAACCTTCTAAGCACTCTTTCGCATCCATTCTTTTTCGGTTGCTTCAACAACAATGGCCTCCCTCCCCGCACACGTCTTCTCGGCTGAGGTTTTGGCCAAATGGGAGAAACTTTATAATCTCCTAGGCCAGGGCTACTCTTATATAGCCAACCATCCGGAGGTCGAAACTGAAATTCGTCTTATGTTTAGGGATATGGACATTACTTCTATTCAAGGTACCAAGCTAGAAGAGGAATATAGGATCTTCCCTACCCTCTTCACTAACTTCCCGGAGGCTTACAATCACGCTCATCAAGATGTTACTTTGGCCTATCTTGTGAGGGCACGCTATCGGGATCGGACGGATAACTTGGTGTTGGCCGGTCTTGTAGCCGACAATTATAAGAAGGCCCTTGACTACGGTAATGATCAAGTCTCCTTGCTGGTTCGTGAGAGGAGAAACTTGGTGGAACGTTTGGCCATGTCTCGGACCATCTTTGAGCGTGATCCGCTCAATATTGTTTTGAAATTCCAATGCACATGGCTGGAAGAAAGGATGGACGATTTGACCCTGGATATAGCCCGCGGGAGAATGCTGATCCATGACTTGGAATCTGTTGTCGAGTATCACGAGGACAAGGTAGCCGAGCTTAAAGAGAAATGTGAGCTCCTCCTCTTTAAGTGGCGGATCTTGATTCTCGAAGCGATCGGTGTAGGCGGAGCATCAATTGTATGGAGGACCCGGTTAAGCTCCTTTGTGATGCTCATTAGGGCTGGGTTTGGCTTTACGTTCCCACCCCGATGATCTATTTGTAAGGCTTTCTGATGGATGAAACGAATGCAAGTTTTTACTGATTTCATCTTGGTCATCATATTTTTTCGCAAGATAACCCCTTTTACTCTGTGAATATGTAAATCTCACGCTACCGATGGCTGATTCAATTGGGCCAGAGAGACCCCCCATTCGAAACGATCTCTCAAAGAAAATTGGTAGCGATGAAACAAACGAATGCCCAAATGTGAACAACTTGTGAATTTGTATAAATATTATAACTCGATTATGAAAACATCAGAGTAAATCAAGTATAATATTTCTTTACGTAGTCGAATTCACCGGGTTGGTAAATACACGACCATCCATCTCGGCCGTAATCAAAGCACCACCAGGGAGCACCTTCTTTACTATATATGGACCACCATAGTTCGGAGCAAACTTCCCTTCCGGGAGTGGGACTATTGGCAACAATTTTCGCAAGACCAGGTCATTGATCTGAAAATATCGAGGCCGAACTTTTTTGTTGAATGATTTAGCAACCCTCTGCTGATAACACCGGCCATGACATACAGCCTTAAGTCTCTTTTCGTCGATTAGATTCAATTGGGCCGTCCTCTCTTGGATCCATTCGGCTTCGATCAACTTAGCTTGAGACAATATACGTAACGAAGGAATTTCCACTTCAATTGGTAGAACAGCCTCCATTCCATATACTAGAGAATACGGGGTTGCTCCCGTAGATGTCCGGATCGAGGTCCGATATGCCATAAGCGCAAATGGCAACCTCTCATGCCAATCGCGATAATTTTCAGCCGTCTTTGCTAAGATTTTCTTAATATTCTTATTGGCGGCTTCTACTGCTCCATTCATCCGAGGACGATATGGGGAAGAGTTCGGATGCTTGATCTTGAATTCCTTGAACAATTCGTCCATTAGCTTGTTGTTCAAGTTTGAGCCATTGTCGGTGATTATGGCTTCAGGTGAACCATATCGAGCGATGATATCTCGACGAATAAATTTCACGATATTTCGTCTTGTGACCGCTAAATAGGATGCGGCTTCGATCCATTTAGAGAAATAGTCAATTGCTACCAAGATGAATCGATGCCCATTGGATGCTTTAGGATTGATAGGGCCAATAACATCAATGCCCCACATAGAAAACGGCCATGGTTCGAGTAATCGATGCAACTCATTCGGAGGGACATTAATCTTGTCACCATGAATCTGACATTTGTGACAACTCCGGACATGCTGAATACAATCTCTTTCGAGCGTGAGCCAATAATAACCCAACCTCATGACCTTCTTAGCTAACATGTGGCCATTCATGTGTGGACCACAGATCCCTTCATGCACTTCCATCATCGACGAATCGCTCTGGTTGAATCAACGCATCTTAGCGGGACGTAATCGAATGATCGCTTGTATAAATTTTCTCCGTTTAAGAAGAACTTTGAAGCCATCTTCCTTATGTACTTTTGGTCAGATACGGTACTTTCTTCAGGGAACTGTTGCTTCCGAATATAAGTTTTGATGTCATGGTACCACGGCTTACTATCGGGTTCATCGATCACGGCCATACAATATGCCGGCTTTTTAATACCTCGATTTTCAGTGGGTCAACCTCAAGTCCATTGGCGATTTGTAACATTGAGGACAAGGTAGCCAATGCATCGAATCGATTATGAGTCCCGGACGAGATACTCAAATGAGATATCCTCAAATTCATCCACCGGTTTATCCAGATACTCATGGTAGGGTAGCAATTTAGCATCTCTCGTCTTCCACTTTCCAACAAATCGAAGGATAATCGGAGCGGAATCTCCGAACACCTTGAGTCGGGCTATCCCCATTTCAATCGCAGCCTGCAGACCGAGGATGCATGCCTCATATTCCGCTATATTATTTGTGCAAGGGAATACCAATTTTGCGGCCACAGGATAATGTCGACCACTTGGAGATATCGTAACCGCGCCCGTGCACGATCCCCGATAAATTGACAGCTCCGTCAAAATACATAGTCCAGATGTAATCTTCCACCGACATGATCCGATCCTCGAATAATAGGCATCATCATCTCGCCCGGATTTTCAGCTAGGACATCCGCTATAGCCCGTCCCTTGATTGACTTTTGGGACAAATATTGAACATCAAATTCGGAGATGAGGATCTCGCCATTTGGCAAGTCTACCAATCAAGGCGGGTTGATTAAGCAAGTATTTGATAGGATCGCACTCTGTCACCGAAGTACCTGGTAATGCAAGGTATATTGCCGAAGCCTGTGCAGCACCTGCACTAACGCCGCACATGTTTTCTCGCTTCGGTGTACTTCATTTTCGAGCAAGTGAATTTCTTGCTCGGATAATAAATGGCTCGTTCTTTTCCATCCTCCTCGCCTCTCTTGTGCTAACATAGCACCCAAAGACTCACTAAGGATTGTGAGGTAGAGGATTAAAGGTTGCCCCGGTGTTGGAGGAATAAGCACGGGTGGACTCATGAGATCTTGCTTCAGTTTCCCAAAAGCTTCTTCACATTCGCTATCCCATTGGATTAGCGCATTCTTCTTTAACAGCTTGAGGAATGGCTTAGCGGTTTCGATAACCGAGAGATGAATCGAGCAATATAGTTTAGCCTCGCCCATCGGACTTCGAACTTCTTTAACCGTCGTCGGCGGCTTAAGCTCACGAATAGCCTTGACTTTAGAAGGGTCGACTTCAATACCCTTATTGCTTACCACGAATCCGAGCAGGCTTGCCCGAGCTGGTCCCAAAGACACACTTGGCGGGGTTGAGGCGTAACTTGTACTTTCGGAGTCTATCGAACAATTTCTTGAGCGTTTCGACATGATCTTCTCCATGCCTTGTTTTTGCTATCATGTCATCAACGTAAACCTCAATCTCATTATGCATCATGTCGTGGAAAAGGGCAACCATGGCTCGTTGGTAAGTAGCTCCAAAGCATTTCGAGACCGAACGGCATCACCCGGTAATGAAACATTCCCCATGGTGTGGTGAAAGTGGTTTTCAACTTGTCATTGACATTCATCGAATCTGATTGTACCCGGAGAAACCATCCATGAATGAAAACAATTCAAATCCCGCAAGATCAGTCAACAAGTACGTCGATATGCGGGAGGGGAAAATCATCTTTAGGACTCGGCCTTATTCAAATCTCGATAATCGACACGGACCCGAATACGCCCATCCTTCTTCATGATCGGGACTATATTGGCAACCCAATCGAATATTCTCGTAGTCTCAAGGAATCCGACGTCAAGCGCCTTCATGACCTCCTCTTTGATCTTCCGGACCATCCCGTCCGGCACTCCTTGACTTTTGCACCACCGGCTTAGCCGAAGGATCTATCGGCAAACAATGTTCGACAATGGAACGGTCAAGACCGGGCATATCTCGCATAGGACCAAGGCGAAAATATCCCGGTAATCCTTCAGGAGCTTAGTCAAGCGCTCGATCATCTCTTTGGAAAGGTTTGCCCCGATCTTAACTTCTTTAGGGTTTTTCGCATCGCCTAGGTTGACCGAGACAGTTTGTTCACCGGTCAAGGGCTTGATCTCCTCATGTCGTTCGAAATCCCGACGAATTTCCTCATAATCTGGACTGCACTCATCTAGGTCGTATACTTCTGAATCCACTAGATTTCCCTCATCATGTATCCCCCATGATGACAAACTTGTTGGTCGTTGGTTATCGTCATCGGGTTGGTTTGGGATACTTCAACAAGATTCGAAAAATAGTGCAATTTTATTGATATGAAATTACATCTTCTAGGAAAAAATTCAAGAGTGCAACACGGAATAGAAATCCCAATGTGACCCAAAACCTAAAGGAAACGCAAAAGGTCCCACGCAGGGGATTGCATAAACATAAAGATGTTACTCTGAATCTAAACCCTCCAGTGGATCATCACATATGGCATTGACGAATGATTTGGAAGGTTTAGGTGCTGGGTAAGGTTCCTCTTCATGCGCTCCGTCTTCGGATATAGCAGCAATGGTTACATCGTCAAAACAACCAGCGATATCGAAGACTCCTTCATCTTCTTCGGACCCTATGGGTTCAACTGGAATACCTCGATCCTTCGGTGTGTTGGGGAACACAATCCCCAAGTCTTCTTCGAATTGGGTCAAATTATCGTAACCTCCAACCACTCCAACTGATCGGAAAGTGGTATATAGAGGTGGGGGGTAAAGGATCGCATGCCCGCTACCGCGACCCATTACGCCTCTTTTATGTCCACGTCCTCGACATCCTGCACCGGCTGTATGAAATTGGCCTTTGGGTTCAATTGGGGTGCGAATCCCTTGGCCATGTCGACCTAAACCCATACCGGGTTTGAAGTCATTGCCAACCATTATCTTAGCCACCATAAGAGAAGTGGCTGATATTTCGAACCGGCAAAGGACTTTTCGGTGATGCATGGATAGTGTGTACTATCTCAAAAGCGTGGTAGGAATCTTCTTCAACATGAGTCGGCTCGATGTAAGGGATGGCCGTCTCATTGAAAATCCGGGTGATCTTCCTCCCCATGGACAAATACTCAACTCTCGTTCGACCACGAACTTAATTTTCCGATGAAGGCTTGATGGGACAGCTCCGGCATTATGAATCCAAGGTCGGCCTAAGAGAAGGTTAAAGGCCGAAGGAATATCTAATACCCCGGAAGAGAATGTCAAACAAAGAAGGCCCGATCTGAATCTCCAAGTTGATCTCGCCTCAAAGACATCTTTCTTTACGCCATCGAATGAGCGGACGGAAGTCTTGGCCGTCTCGCAACCCGGCCGAGTCGATTCCAAGACGATTCAATGTGGCTAATGGGCAAATATTTAGTGCCGACCCGTTGTCAATAAGTACCCGAGCTACGTGAGTTTGCTTATGTTTGACTCGTTATGTGCAAAGCTTTGTTATGACCTCGCCCTTCAAGAGGAATCTCATCGTCGCCGAATGCAACCTCGATCCTTTAGAAGGATCGTCCCCACAAAGTTCTCTAGTTTGTCATGTTCAACATTCTCGGGTACGTGAATTTCGCCGAGTACCTTCATCAAGGACTCCCGATGCTTCTCGGATGACTCGTAGAAGTTCGAGTAGGGATACCCGAGCCGGTGACTTCCGCAATCCGGTCGACAACGCCGTACTCACTCGCCTTGATTACAGCCAAGAATTCCTTAGCATCTTTCTCGGTGACTTGTTTAGTCGGTTGGTCATCACTATAAGCGCGTCCCGATCTTGTTATCGTGGCAAGATCGTAGGACCAAGGAACCGCCTTGTCATTAGCGTACGGAAAAGGTTGAGGCGAGGCAATGACTATTCCAAGTTCGTCATCCGCTACATCTTCCAAGGCGGGCATGTCTCGCTACCTCCGGGTCATTTTTGATCAAGTTAGTCATATCAAGCATCTTCCACCCGAGACTCTTGAAAAGTCCCGGGTTGGGTCAAAGCCGCAAGCTCCCGATCCCGGCCAATGACAACTGGGATATAGTGGCCACTGTCCCGGTTTGACTTGCCCGCACTATGAATCCATTCCTCATGAGAGCGGAGACCTTTTCCTTCAATCGATCGAGTGATATCGGTTCACCGACCTCATAATATCCTCGCCCGATCGAGCATTGAGAACATCGGCTACTTCAACTTTAACAGACCAACCTGTCTAATCCCCGGCCCGAATATAGCATTAACTTTACTTGAATGATCCGGCAAAGGATTATTCTGGACATTCGGCGGTTTGTTGCCTTGAAACGAGAATGCCTTAGAATCAAGAAGATCTTGAATCCGATGCTTCAACACGAAACAATTGTCGGTGTCATGTCCAAGCTCCCCGCAAGTGGTAATCACATTTCTTTGATGGATCATATCTTGGCGAGCTCGTGTTACCGGATCGTAGAGGCTCAGAAGTCAGTAAACCTCTCTTACGTAGAACCGCGAGTACCTGTGACGGGGTTCCCGGTAGAGGAGTAAACCGCCGAGGGGGCCGTTGATTCCCTCTTTGTCGTTGCACGCCGAAATTAGCCTGCTGCTGATTAGGAATCTGCACAACCGGCGTCCGGGTCATGGGTTTCTGGCTGTAGGTCATGTTAACCTGTGGAGCCGGTTCCTTATCTTTCCTTACCGCAAACCTCTTAGTCATCGTGGTGACATCATCGTACCAACCTTTCTTCATACCGTTTTCAATTTCTTCAGCCATTGCGATGAGATGGCTGAATGACGTAGCAACGGATCCCGCAATTCGGGTTTTCATAATTCGCGGCGAGTGGAAACAAACAACTTCATGAGCTCTCCTTCCGGAGGGACCGGTTTCAGCCGAGATGCCACGTTCCTCCACCTGGTGGCGTCTCGCTTGATTGTTTCTCCTTTCTTCATCTCAAGCTGTTCAAGATCTTCTCTCGGTGGTGAGTACGTCCAAGTTAAAGCTAAAATGTTTGATGAAAGCATTAGCTGCCTTCTCCCAATCATCCATCCGATAGATCTCGTAGTCCGTATACCACCTCATGGCAGCTTCTTTTAAACTAGCCTGGAAAGTCTGGACCATTAGGGGGCCATTGGTCGCATGCTTGTTCATTCTTGCCTCGGTACATTCGAACGTGCTTGAACCGGGTTGGAAGTTCCATCATACTTCTCAAAGTCGGGCATCTTGAACTTCTCCGGCACTTGTGACCTTTGAAAAGACAGACAAGTCAATCGGGGTATGTTGTGAGTCCCTTCAACCTCTCGGATCCTCTGTTCCATTTGGGCCAACCGCTTGGCCGTATCACCATTCAACCCGGGGGCCACGGGGCTGGCTTGGGGGATTGGGACTACGGGCGGCGTGCTCGTGCTCGTGCTCGCGCTCACGCTTGTGAAGATCACATCTTCTAGCGGCATTGTCTGATAGGGAGCAGTTTCCGTGGCTTTACCGGAGTTGTCCATAGGAGGAAATGGAGCGGGAATGGTTAGCGGTGGGCTGGTGGTGGATGATTGAAGTTTGGCGGCGAAGGCAGCCATCATTTCTTCCATCTTTCGGGACATCATCCCTTCGAAGCGCTCGGTCAAGGAGCCAAGTTTCTCGTCTAGGGCAGCACCGACGGTGGCGTTGATGTCGGCCATCTTCCTCGCGATCGATCGAGTAATATGTGGAGGATCCGTGATAAATTACCCGTACGTAGTAATAAACGCAAAATGAGTACAGAGAGCAAGAATATCGAGCCGGTCCATGGCATCCTTCTAGACTCAAACGAACAAAGTGATTATAACCAAAGGATTGAAACATGTAATTTTCAGTTTGTCCGCTTTTACGAAAAAATCCGTATCAATTTGCGCGTTGATCAAAACATGTCCAAATTTTACGAGCTTATAGTTGAGAAGATGATGAACAACTTTTATGTTGGCCAATCGGATTAGAAATGCACGGATCAAAGCAGTTTAATGTGTCTTTCCAAAAAATCACGTTCAGAAAACTATTATAACCGCATGTTGTTGAAAAAACGAAGGGCCATATTAAATTATGAATTTAATTCTGAAATTTTGTAAGACATTAGTTCAAACATAGGTCTACAACTTTCGTGTTTGGCACTTACTCAAAACTCGATCATAGAATTTAGTAAAAATCGTACAACAGGAACAAGCCAAATCAGAATTGAGGACAACCGATGAAATTGTAAAAACTACATAAGCAAAGTGTGAAATTGGAAATAAGACGATGAGATTCCTAAACAATCAACCTATGAAAGTAAATACATGACTCAATTTAAGCAAACCAAGAAATCAAACGGTTTTTCTTTTTTTAGAGGCCACGTGATCTATAGACGAATGGGCCTTCAAGGCGCGCCGCAATCGTGCATTCTCCTTTGCCAAAGCATCTGCCTTTTCTTGGGCCTTCATCGCCTTCTCTTCGCTGGCTTTGAGTTGAGCTTGACGGGTATGCTGCATTGTCACGATCGGGATCTTCGGGAGTATCTCAGCGGGGATGGCATGAAACCGAATATACCGAGTTGTGGCAAAGTGACTCCTCATTTTTCCGGTGAGCTCCTCTATGGGCCAAATCAGCTTCCGATTAGAACACTCGCCAAGCCTCGTAATGACGTCTCGGTTACGCTCCGTAGTTCTCGTCCTTCTCAAATTGAACTTGGAATTCGTTGGGCCCAAGTGAAGGCGAGATATCCTGCAGTAACCCGAAATTGTCGTGTAACCCGAAGAGGCCGATAGCTGGTTGCTCCATAAATGCCCATCAAAGGCACGGGTTTCGGTCGCCATGGCACAATCGAGCTTCTACCACTCGGAACCATACAGCTTGCCAAAGGAAAATCTTAGGATTTGGATTCTCGAATAAATGGACCCACTCGCGTATAGTGCAAGTTTTTAGTTCGATCCCGTATTTGTTTAAATCTTAAAATAGGGTTGTTAGTCATACCCATTTCAAATACGATCATGTTTTCCCCGAATTGAGAAAGGTGTGAGAAAAACCAGATTTGTAAAAGCTCAATTGGGGCTCGAAAAGTCTTATCTTTTTCTTTCTTGTTTTCTTTTTTGGAATGAGCGAAACATGTTAGTGAAATGAAAGTTTCAGCAAGGATGGTGTTTACAAAATTGACCCCACCACAAACTTGTTTTACCGTCCATGCTATCACGGGATCTATAGCGTTCTGACGGAATGGAAAAATGATAAGTCCAAAAAAGGTTAAGATAAAAATCTTAGATCTCATGAGGTCGGAGTTATTTTCAAAACATTCAATGAGGAAAGATAATGGGCATGCCCGATAGTTACCCTTGAGCACTTTTTCAATTTCTTTTTTAGTCGAACCCAAAAATTCAGCAAGCACTACCACCGGATCTACCCGAATAGGTGGTTCAACCACATCCAACTCAATTGATTTTCCGATGGCAATACTGTATTTTTCCAGAGTGGGTGTGAGCTCAAACTTACCTCCGAACACAAACGTGGTCGTCTCGGGGCACCAAAAATGAGCAAGTGCTTGCATGATCCCGCTTTGAACATCAATCTCAAGAATTGGCAACATGAACCCGATACGCTTGAGCACGCACTGCTGGCCATCCGGTTTCAACTTACCCCATAGCTTCTTGAGCTCTAGCTTTGGAGTAGGCACGAAACGGATATCGTTGCGACCCATTCGTATATAGACCACGTGCCAATTAAATCAACCTAAACCATGGACCAGCCCAAAATAAAAATGAGATAACAGGGCATAAGAGACAAGAAATTACCGCTCGTAGGAAAAAAATGTCAATCACAAAGACATGCACATGAAGTGTGGATTCAGATTTTAGTTCTTTTAGCAAAATGAAATGAAAGACGAACGACATGTCGCAGCCTCGCGTACGTTCATCATGACTAGTTGCTGCCTTGCATACATAGTCACGACTAGTCGGGTCCAATCATCTCGGCTTGGTTCGGTCGACAAGAGCAACTCTCATGCATCATAGCCTTACGTGCATGAGAATAACTCTTGAGCCATTTTTTGAAGAATTCGGGATCCAAGCGGGATAACCTTTAGCGAAGCCTTACCGCCAAGGTTAAAGAACCACATAAATACCATCCCGAAACTATCGGGTGACCCGGGTTCGGTCACAAGTCAAGGTGGTGTAGTGCAATTATATAGAGGCATGCACGACATTTTAAAAGCAATCAGCACTCCGATAGTTCAAAAATTAAAATTCTCATCACCAAGCTCGCAAAACAGAGGTTAGCCACGTACTCCTCCCCTTATAACTCCATTTCCCGCAAAACCATTTAACACCTAAGGATTAAAATTCAAAAAAGATTGCCAGATCAAGTGATTTTATTTTTCATGAAATTATTCTGGCCTAAGTCCTCTTTAGTCCCAGTGAGTCGCTAAGTCGTCACGACCTAAAAAATAAACGAGTTAATTTTCGGGCTAATGGATTATCAGGTTAATTAATTAACTAACCTAACTCGGATTCTCCCAAGTCCATACCAAATCGTAACTTAAGGTTCAAATAATTAACATGCAACGTGTTTTGAATTTGGAGTCGCCACTAATCATTTTCGGTAGGTTGATTAGAAACCTAAATAAAATAGCGGGAGAAAACTATCTTATTTCCGCGAACCGGAGATTTTGAATTCGGGGATTTGGTTACGCTAGATTACTCTAACGCCCTTTCGGTACCATTTTCATGAAAAATATTTGATTTGGCAATTTTGATGGATTTTACTTGAAATTCAAAGATGCAATTTTTTTGGTTTTTTCTTCTTTTTTATGGGGATGTAAAACATTGAACTTTGTACGATATACACCATGGATGATTTAGAAAGAAAGAAAACGCAGCCAATCACGAGTATTTACAAAAATAAATTAACATGTAATAATGCTAAATTTTGGGACACGTGACATGTCTAAAATAAACAAACAAATGTTCACACCAAACGATTACATTTTTGTAGATCGAGATGGAAAGGGTTACCTTCTATTCCACAAAATCTTACTCACGTACACGTTATGGCTTCCTTCAAGATCTCGGAGTTGGAAGAACGTGGCTATCGTCGAAAAAAGGCAAGCAGTGGCGTTGTTGGATGGCGAGAGGCGAAGTACGTGCCGGGACTCGTCGAAGATGATGCTCGACTAAAACTCTTTTCTTCACTCTCAAATTTTCTCTTACGATTTTTCTCAAGAACTCTCTTTTTCCTCTTCAAAGAATTTCTCTCACAAATTCTCTCAATTCTCTTCCACTCTAAAACTCTCTCAAT
Source organism: Rhodamnia argentea (assembly GCF_020921035.1). Lineage (NCBI taxonomy): Eukaryota > Viridiplantae > Streptophyta > Magnoliopsida > Myrtales > Myrtaceae > Rhodamnia > Rhodamnia argentea. The sequence goes on from NC_063156.1 coordinate 13,997,428, forward strand.
TCTCTTTCACTTCCTCCTCCAATTCTCAAGAACTCTCCCCCCTTTTATAGCCAAATTTCTCCATCATCTTCCCTTCTTCATCTTCTCTTCATCATCTTCTCTTCATCACCTTCCCTTCATCATATTCATCTTCTCTTCTTCATCTTCCCTTCACCATCTTCCTTTCATTATCTTCTCTTCTTTATCTTCTCTTCATCACCTTCCCTTCATCATCTTCCCTTCATCATCTTCCCTTCTTCATCTTCTCTTGGTATTTGCAATGCAGTCCCCGAAGTTTCAAGTATTTGCAATACAGTCCTCGAAGTTTTAAGTATTTGCAATACAGTCCCCGAAGTTTTAAGTATTTGCAATACAGTCCCTGAAGTTTCAAATCTTCTCGGTATATTTTTCCATCCCGTGCCTAGTCTAGACGCATGCTAAATTAAGTGTTCCGCTTGCCCAATTATATGCCAATGCAATGTACGCTAAAAATAAATATATGAGATGATTTTTTATAATTTTTATGCAAAAAATAGATTAGTCAAAATTTAGGCGTCAACAAGTATACAGACGAACGCACGAATAGAGATCTTCACGAACTCCAAACTTTAATTCTTTTTTTATCTCTTGAATTTGCTTTACTTTTCTTGGATGCGATTATTTACCAAGGAAAATGTCCTTCTCTAGGGAAACTTTTCTCGTACTTTTGGTGGCGAGACAATGCTTGATTTTTTGTCACTTTTATGGGAATGATTTTTTGAAAAATAATTGGAATCATCTAAAAGTAAATCATACTTTATAATGACCACACATCGGCACAATATAGCCATGATTATCTCTCTTTGTTCCCTATTCAAGACAGCACTCTCCGTCACGATCTAACTACTATAATATGTTGAAAATACTTTGTGAAATATCTTTGAGAACTCTTTATGAATATAATATTATGCCTTACGTAGTTAATCTGCTAAGTACTTATATTCTGATAGAAGTGGATTTCATGGATAGCAGGCACACTAGAGTTATATTCAATTATTTGTGGTGAGATATATTCTTGATCTTTTAGCAATCCTCATTGCTTTTGTAAACTCAATTTCAACTGTTCATTCAATCAAATATCCCTCACTAACAGCTAATGATTTGGTTGGTATTTTTTTTTAAAAGTTATATTGATTGACATGCAATCTTGAAGATACTCTTGTAGCTTTCCATACGAGGAATCTTGATTGATTGGTAATCACCAGTAGATAATTTATTTTGTTAAAATTTTAATTTGTGGATTCAATGATTTGATTGTATGGACGAACAAATCATCCCAAATCTCGAATCTTTCAACCATAATGACTACGTGATCTTTATTCATTAAATTGTTAGTGGCTAGTTTGAACATTGAACCTCTGAGTGGTTCTATCTAGCGAGAAGCTTGGGCAACGAGAAGTATATAAGGAGCACAAGGTTCAAAGAGAAATGAGAGAGATCAAGAGTTTATCATCCATATTTTGAGAGAGCTACACATATTCAAAATTATCTTCCCGAGCTTATCATTGAAGTCTTTTGAGAGGTGTTGTACGGAGTTCAAAAGTGTGTCGAGTGAGTTAGTTTTGGGTAGAAGTAGCACTCGCTACAACTGAAGTGCTTATGCTCAAGCTAGCATATCTTTCTGTAATCTCTCATTTGATTATTTAGTAAAATCCAGCTAATAGGTTGTTAATGTGGTAGAGTGGATGGAGGCTTTAGTAAAAGTTGAACCACTATAAATTGTTGTGCATCACCTTATATTCTCTTACTTGCATCTACTTACTGTCTAAAAGAAGTGATGCACAGTTCTATTCTCTATATCCGCTCCTATCAAACTTAGAGCTTTTATTTTTGCATTATTTTTTCAACTTTATTTATAATCACCTATTCATCCTCTGTAGATGATGATAGTGTTAGCAAACAACAAGATCTAGGGTCACCAGAGGGTAGGGTCCACTCATGTAGTGGTCACAACCCCAATGACGGATTGTGTCCCATTTACCTTCGTCGATAGAGGTAGAGGGAAGGGTGATAGATGTGGAGGCCTTTGAGTGATGGCCGAGCTGAGCGCGTTGACATAGGTCACATGTAGGCACATAGAGAGAGTGAGTGAGAGCAAGAAACGAGGCGCATTAGCGAATGAAAAATGTTCTCATTATCGAAACAATTTATAGCTTAACATTCTCGTGGATGATGAAAATATTTTTTGTTCATTTATTTTTATAAGTAATACAGCGATCACTTTTAGGAAAAGTAAAATTTTGAATTATTCATTTTTTCTGAAATAAACGTAACCTGCTAATTTGATTTTGCTGCACACTCCCAAACACAATTTTCTTTTCTTTTTCGTTCTTTGGCCATGAAATACCAAATCTTTTTATTTTTTGGTTAAAAATATACCAAGTCTATTTTTTTCTCACACCAAGTCTATTTTTTCTGCTAAGGAAGAATGTGAAATAAGAAATTCTAAATTGCTAACTATAAAGTCGTTATTCCATATGAAAAAGTTGAAGGGGAAATGATACTAATAGTCTCTAAATTTTAGTTTAATGTGTAACATTATCCTTATATTTTAATCCATTTAATGTGGTTTGTGAACAATTCCTAAATGTTTAATTTACTCCATCAACGTTCCAACAAAGTTAAATTATTCACAAGTTTTTGTAATTACATTATTGCCTAGACATTACAATATCTCCTCATTTCAATAGTTTTCCTAAATTCATAAAACAAAATCCTATCTTTTTATTGCCATTTTACATTTTTTATTTTTCCACATATTGTGATAGTTACATTTAAAATTGTCAAAGTGCAAACTCATTTAAAATTGTACCAGGCTGATATTTTTTCTATTTATGTTTAAGTTTTTCATAGGGATATCTAGAAATGATGTCAATTCATCTACAAATGTTGGTACTTATATTAAAAAAAAATCTTGTCTATCATTTGTTACAAATAGGAAACGCATAAATCAAAATTTTTATCAGTCTAAAAAGATTAGGAATAGGACTTAGATTACGGAAAATTTTATCAAAATATAAAAATAAGGAATAAGATTAGATTAATATAAGTATGAGTTCTATAGATTAATATCGTTTCTTGATATCCTTATAAAAACATAGAAACTTAAAATAGCAGGAATATCAATCCAATAGAACTCTAAATGAGTTTCTACTTAACTATTATAGAGATGATAAGCTAAACTTTACCTAAATGGAACTATCGTAATGTTTTATCAAGACAAAAGAGGTGAAAAGGTAATTAAAAAACATCATATGTTTTGTTGATATAGGAGAATGATTGAAATGAAAAGATATTTTAAAATATAGGTGATAGTGTAATTATGGAAAACTTGTTAATAGTATTGAAGGTTTGGCTTTGTCATGAAAAGTTGAGGGGTTAGAATAAACAAATTGAAAGTTTAAGAACGATATTGAATATTTATGAATAATTCAAGGACCACATTAAATGAATTAGAAGTCTAAGAATGGCATTGTTAATATTGTTATCCTTGTATCGATTGTTGGCTTTGTGAACTCAATTCGCAATACCAATACAAGGATAACAATATTAGACCCCACAAGAAAAATTTACAGAATGTTAGTAAAATGGAATCTTACAAATATATCTACCGTTTTTTTTTTCGAGCCTGATAGACTTCAACTATTTTCCACTACAAAAAGTATGCATATAAGTGTGTGAAGGAAAATAGTGAAAAAATTTAACTTAGGAATGAACAACTAGACGACGCATGCTTTTCGCATGTCAAATCACGAGCAAAAAAAGTAAGCTAATAATTGACAAGAGCAATTTCAAGAAATTTACATCAAAAATCCCTCATGTTTGATAATGTGGAGCGCAATTACCTTAAAGTTTTTGTAAACCATGTCTTATATCTTGAAAATTCGTGCAATCAAGGCTTACATTGGTTGATGATGCATTTAGTAAAAAAGAATAAGGTTCTGGCACGGATGGTGCACAAAGTGGTATAAAACCTATCCTATCAACTGATCGATGATAATGCACTTAACATATGACCGAACAACTACAAGAGGGAGTTCAGAACCGGTTAGCTTGAAGACAAGGTTGAAAATGTAATACATGCATAGTTTACGGTGCGCATGACAACACTTTTAGAGCAAAAATCTGTTTGATTATGCAACTTCATTTTTCTATTTTTAAAGTGTTGCTATGCGTGCCCTTAGATTCCCTATGAAGCCGAGCAGAGCAAGTTGCTTGATAAACACTCGATGATGTATGGACACTTGATAATCACGACATTAACAGCATTTGGTGTTAGAAATAAACCAAATTCATAAATGTCGAGACTATCAATTAACTTCCGAGTTGTCGATTTAGTATCAATTCAATAAATGAAGTGTCGATTGGTTGCCAATGTTCGTTCGACTCCCAAGACGCATGCACGAACTAGTGCATGAACCAAGACTTGTCTTTGTTGTTGTGTAGTTTTCAAGAGTCATTATTAATTGAATCTATCAAAAGTCGGTTCATATTCCAATGTGTAGTAAATGCAATATATGTACTTGCGTCTATTCATGTTTCTAGAGTAGTTCAAGAGTCGTGTAGCAAGTCTATAAATAGACATTTCTTGTAACCATTTTGATATGGGTGAATCGATTGTGAATACAGAATATTGATAAACCATCTTCGGTCTCATTCTCTTTCGTGAGTAGAGTTGCATTGTGAGTGTTTGTGAGAGCATCACTTTCGATTTATCCTATCAAATTGGTATCAGAGCCTATAGTTTGTGACCATGGCTTCAACAATCACTCATCTTCCTCTTCAATATCCTCATCTTACCAAAGAAAATTTTGGTAATTGGGCCTCTAAAATGAAAATCTTGCTCGACGCCCATAGTGTATGGAAAATGGTCAACACCGGCTATGATGAGCCATAGGACGAAGCCACCGTGAGTCAAAGTCAGAGGAATGCATTGGAGAAGGTAAGAATGAAAGATCAATATATTGTGTCACTCATCTATCAAGATTTAGATGATTCTATGTTGGAGAAAGTTTTGAAGGCCACTACTTCAAAGGAGACGTGGGAGATCCTTCACGAGATACACCATGGAGCACAAAAGGCCAAAGAGCCTAAGGCGAAGACAGTTTCAGCTGGAAAGTGCCTTAGACAAGAGAAGGCGAAAGAGCCTCAATCCAAAGAAGGCAAAAGTGCCTCGGACCAAAGAAGGCCAAAGAAGGCCTCAAGCCACTGTAGCAAAGGTGTGCTTCAACGAGTGAAGCAAGACTCGTGTGGAGACAATTCTAGAATTCCTATTGAAGGAAAAGGTACTAAATTATGTCCCGATTTTACTTTCCTTGGAAACGAATATGCAACACAGGATTGGAACTATTGTTTCCCATTTGCTCATCTAGAGAGCCTTTGTGAATTGGACTATGATCCTATTCAAGAAGATCTTGGTATTCAAGATGATTCTGCAAATGAGACTGTAATGTCCAAGGAGATGAGTGCTAAGAAAGAGCCCAGGAAAATTGTGTTGCTACTCCATAACAATGACAAAAAAAATGGTCACAGTGAAGTGGATGTTGGTGACAAGAGACACTCGAAACAAAAGGAAGCAACGGAACTAGAGATATTGAAAGAATTCGGAGGCAAAATAGATGCCATTGTTTTCAAGATCGAAACTGGTGGTACTAACAGGTGCTGGTTTTATTCCAGGTGTCTTGAAAGTTAACTTTACTGATGAAGTTATGCCAATATCAAGCGATGAAGCTATTGAAATTGCAAATCTCTTTGCAATAAAAGAAGGTTTGCTTGTGAGAATTTCCTCTGGTGCAATAGCAACAATTCAAATCACAAAGAAGCGAGAGAAAGCTGAAAAAAGAATAGTTGTTCTATCTGCGAGCTTCGGAGAGAGATATCTCTCCTCGGTGTTGTTCGAGTCGGAGAGAAACAAGCAGAGACGATTTTGTTTCAAAGCAAACTACAAGAAGAGAAAGAGACTTTGGTATAAAGGGGAGTGTTAGAAATAAACCTAATTCATAAATGTCGAAACTACCGATTAACGTTCGAATTGTCGATTTAGTATCAATTCAGTGAATGAGGTGTCGATCGGTTGCCAATGTCCGTTCGACTCCCAAGACGCATGCATGAACTAGTGCATGAACCAAGACTTATCTTTATTGTTGTGTAGTTTTCAAGAGTCATTACTAGTCGAGTCTATCAAGAGTCGGTTCATATTGCAATGTGTAGTAAAGGCTATGTATATATTTGCGTTTGTTCATGTTTCTAAAGTAATTCAAGAGTCATGTATCAAATTTTTAAATAGACGTGTCTTGTAACCAGTTTGATATGGGTGAATCGATTGGGCTTACAGAATATTGATAAACCATCTTCGATATCCTTCTCCTTCGTGAGTAGAGTTGAGTTGTGAGCGTCTGTGAGAGCCCGCTTTCGATTTATCCCATCATGTGGTTCACACTCAACAGTCCAGACAGTATGAAACAAAGAACAAATTCCCCAGCTCTCTGAAGAAATCTGCTTGCTGTCAAACACCAAGGGGACATCCATTCTCAGTTGCTCAGTTTCTGTGTCAAAGACAGCCCAAATAACAATTCAAACCAGGTGGGTCGGGGGCGCTCCTTTTTGGCCCTTTCTCTCTGTGACTCTGATCAGCACAGTGTAAAGGAACACGAAAAGCAAGGACGGAGAAGAGACAGAGATAGGGAATGCTCAACAGTGGCCATCCTGAATCCCGAATTCAAATTAAAGGCGATTCTTTGAAATGGACAGCACCGAAAAAGAGAGTTGGGCACGAGTGGCGATCCCACCAGTGGCCTATTTTTTACAGCATCGATCCAATTCATGGAAAAAGAGCAAGTGTGTACTGTACTGTAACACATAGATAATTGTCTGCTGTAAGCGAGATCGACGGCTGGGAAGCGCTGACGGCGTGGAATCGAAAGGACGACGTTGTGGAAAGTCAAAGATGGAGTCGAGGTCCGCTGCTGTGGTCCGGTCCGCATGGTGCGCATGCGCGTTTTGGGGTTGTTGGCGTTTCTGGCTCGTCGTTTTGCGCTCCTTTGTGTTTTGGGTTCCTGTGCCGCCGAGAGCGCCACGTGCTTCCAATCCATGAAACTAAGTAGATTCACCAATTTGTTTAATCACATGTAAGGGAGCATCCAATGCTTACTCCCACATTCTCCTGCCGCCTCCAATTTTTTTTTTTTTTTTTCGAGTGTAATTTTCCCCTTGATCTTTTGTGCAAATCACTAAATTTTTTTTTATTTTTCCATGGACGTGACCCTAACAAAATACAGTACATTACGGTGCGCCTTATGACAATACAATTCGATATCGACATAAGGTTAGCAAGTTTGGATTCACATTACAGTGCACTTGATTTTACATTTATGCATTGTTCCTTCATTGCTTCTTCTTAAGGTGAAAATATCAAGTATTGCAAGCAGTTAAATCCAGCACAAAATCTTATTGACGTCGATCCCTCTCCAATGAAGACCTCGGTTGCTACAAAAGACATCAACTAAAATCACAATAACTTTGTGTTAATTCTTAACACCTCATGTTCAGTTGGCGGCCCGTGTGTACCCTCCACCAAATCTGAGGGGATTTAATCAACGCCTCGACCCTCGTATTTGGTCTTGCCTTTGGCCGCGACCTAGAGCTAGGGTGTGAAAGCTCATTGAGAGATGAAAGTGATGGCAGGCGGGGACGATGGGTAGAGCCGTCAAATGGGTGGGTCAAATTGAAAATGGTTCAATTCATATTGATCTATTTAATCCGTTTTAACCCATTTTCATTCTACAAATTTAAAGGCCCATATTCAACCCGCCCTATATCGCTAAAACACTTTAATATAAAAATTCAGTTTAGAGAAAAATATTTCTTATCCATTTTTAAAGATACACATTGTCGCGACCAAAATTTTTCCTTTCAATTCAAGCTAATAGATTACTAAGCTAATTATCCAATTAACCTAACGCAAACTCTCCTCCATACCAAATCGTAACTTAGCATTTATGCCTTAACATGCAAAATATCTAACTTTAGAATCACCACTAATCTATTTACAGTAAATTGATTGGACACATAAGTAAAGTAGTGAGAGAATTAATTTACTTCTACAAACCACAGATAATGAGAACGGAGACTTGGTTATGCTAAATTACTCTAACATCCTTTTGATATCGTTTCATTTTATTCCTGGAAATGTTTAAGCATGCAGCTTGATTTATTTTAACCTAAACACTAGGGCATAGGTTATCACGCGTGTGCGCAATCAATTAATTGAAACACCCAAACTCAAGATAAATATAATGCGGGGAGTATGCGCTAAGCAATTTCTTCTCTCTTTTTAATTTTCACTTTTTAAATGAAATCTAAACTATATGCAATGTATGAATTCTAATATAAATGCAATGACATATATGAATGCAAACTATGCTAAGAATGCATTAAATTAAACTAAACTACATGACTATCCTAATGACATGCAATTCAAATTAAACTAATTCTAAAATGCAATATGTTGATGAATTAATTAAACTAAACATGCGACTCTATATGACATGGCAAATGTGACATGTAATGCATGATGACATGGCATCGATGATATTTTTTTTATTTCCGAAATTCATTATGACTAATTAAATTATGCCAAAATAATAGTTATCTAATGTAGTTTATGGATTAAATTGACATAAACCCTAACATATTAAAGATAGACTATTTTAGGCATAAAAATCTACTCTAAACATGTATATCCTAACCTATAATGCAATCTAATTTAATTATTCTAGAAACATGCAAATTATCTGTACCATTCTATTTTGAGAATGCAATTTAAATTATATATGCAATCCGGCAAGAATGATATGTAATATACTCTATATGCAGCAGTTATCTATATGCAATATTTGTTAGATTTTTAAAACATGCAGTCAGATATGTTAAGATAACAATTCACAATCAGATAAATTCAAATGAGGAAAGTAAATCAACTTGAATATTTCGCTTTTGCTTTCGAATTGATTATTGATCTAACGACCTATAGATCAACCTTTCGGACTCAAAATACCTTCTATGAAATTAATTCTATCTACGACCTTACGGATAGAATTAAGTCCATGTATGCGGTTGCGAATTAGAAAATATTTTCCTAATTGATATGCCTACATTTTAGAAAAATTGATTAGATAATGTTATGTTCAAAATAGGCACTCAAATATTCAATTTAATCAAGATAGGAACTACTACCTTGTCTTAATGAAAATGTTTCCCACATTTGAACTCCGGTGAATTGGCTTACGGATCGTGGATCGGCGGGGACTCAGCTGACCAGCAGTGAGCGGAGGTGATTCTCGGCCGTCTGACTCTTGGTTCTTGGGCATCGGTTCTCGGATCACATTAAGCAAGGCAGCGGCTCCTCATGGACTAGTTCTCAGCAGGACTTTGGCTCGTGGAGGCAAAAGGCGTAGTGACGGGAAGCATCGAGACTCTCGGTGCTTCATGGCGTTGGTTCGGCTCTCACTAGCAAATTATCAAATGCCTACAGTGCGTTCCCATTTAAAGCTTGATTTGTGAATTCCAGGGAAAGGCGGCCGCGTAGATTGAGGAATGGCAGCAAGGATCCATCAACAATAGCATCGGCTCGGTGATTGGACCATCAGGGAGCTGCAAGTGTCGCTGCTGTAGATGCACGAAGGAATGGAGTCACCTATTTTGTTATTTGCACGGGAAACAAGGAGGTGACCGTGTCGCGGAATCATCGGCAAGAGGCAACGTTCGGGCTTGACAACAGCAATGGAACAGTGACTCTAGGAGGGCTAGACAGCAGCTACTAGCACTAGCAGAGCTCTTAGTGGACAGCAATGGCTGGCAACGGCGGTGGTCGGGACGCCGGAGGGACCTCAGCTGTACCTCTCTCACTCTTGTATTTCGCATGTATACTTTGAATAAGAATCACGGCCTCGAATTATGATTTTTAAGGGTGTAAATGATAACTATTCTGTTCCATAAATAAATTTCTGGTTAGAAATAGCTTTTTCTATTTCTATTTCTGGATGAGTTCCTAAGCAAAAAAATGCGTTTGATAACGACATAAAATTTCTAATTTTAGAAAATGCATTGGCTAGCTGACGGCGGGGGTTCGGCAGCGGTGGCGGGGGACGAGCGGCGAACGGCGGCCGGTAGGTGGTGGTCGGAAAGGGCGGGTATTTTAGAAAAAGTGAGATTTCTATTTCTGTTTCTCGGAAAAGTAAAAAATTATTATTTCTTATTTTTCCTTCAAATCTATTTCTGAAACAACTTTTTGTTTCGGAAATCGAAAAATAGAATTACGTTACTAAATGAGTTTCTGTTTCAAAAATAGGTTTGGAACATAAATTCTATTTATGGATGGTTTTCATGCACCCCCTAAGTGCATATAAATAGGCTCTTGTTGGATTTCACGTTATTTTAATTATTTACGAAATAGTCCCTCAAGTTTGGGATATTTGTAATTTGGTCCCTAGGGAAATATTTCTTTTAAAATTAAATCCTTGGATGATCGGCCAGCTCATTGGGTGGATTTGGCTGGCCTGTGTCCTTACTCGTGGGCTCGTCTACTCATTTCGGAGCTTAATTATGCCATTTTATGATTAATTAAGCTTTTCATTAAAAGGCATTTTTCCCTAATTGAAATTTAATGGGATGGATTAAGCTTAAATTAGGCCCTAAGGGCTTGTGAATTCTAGCTAGCACCGCCCTATGCTGGCCAAATTTTCCAATAAGTTCTAGCCCGTCCATGTGTCAATTTCTAGTCCTTTTTTGCTGCTAGTCTGATTAAATGCAGTTGTGATGCATGCTAAAATTTAATGTAATCGATATGAAAATTATATGGACAATGATCTAAATATTTTCGTTAGGGACTAATGTTAGTACCTAATTTTTTTATGAAATTAATCCTAAATGTAGCCAAAATTTAGTGTCAACACACACACATATTACTAAAACAGTATGGACAACTTTCATAATTTTTTTAAAAAATTGAGTTTATTTATTTATTTTTTCTTTTCTTTTACAACCAGCGGCGGCGACCAACGACTCATATTGTTAAAATGTTTTCATATTTAATTCAATTAAAAAAATCAATTTCATATAATTTCTCAAAAAAATATATTCCTAAAGTATTGTGGAAAAAGCTTTTCTTTTTAATTTTTATTATTTTTCCCTTTTTATTTTTATTTTTATATTTTCTCTTTTTTTTTTTTTTCATTTTTTATTTTCTCCCGCAGGTTACAGGTATCGGCTAGTCGCGACGAAGGTAGGAGGAAAAAGAAAAAGCAAAGATAAAAATATTTTTAATGAAATATTCGAAAAATATATTTGTGACTCACTTAAGATAGTTATTTAGCTCTCAAAAAAAAAAAAAAAACATAGTTACTTTAACTAATCAATTTATGCCCCATTTAGTATTAATTTAGGACTCATTAAGTTTTTAAATAACCCTTTTATGACCCATGTAGCTTGTCTTTAAAATTTAAGGTAACCCATTTATAACCCACTATCATTAAATATGAATTAAAATATGAGTTTTATACCCATTTTACCATATCTAATGATGGGTGACCGGGGGGGAAGGGAGAGAGAGAGAGAGAGAGAGAGTCATTTTTCATTTTTTTGCTTTTTGTTTAGCCCAATGAGTGGGAAATTTTGGGCATGTTTGGTTGTCTTTAATTTTTTTTTTTTATTCTTGCCTTGCTTTAGTACATTTTAGCTATTGCTTCTAACTTTATTTTGATATCTAATATTGCATACTATAATTTTCTTAGTAATTCTTAGGAAAAATTCCAAGTAAGGGCCTGAAGTACTTTCATTTTCTCAAATAATAACCTGAAGTGCTTTTATTTTCTCAAATAGTGGCCTAAAGTTGATCTTGTTTCAAATAAGGGCCTGAAGTGCCCTTTTTGTTTCAAAGAAGGGCCTAACGCCTAACTAAGGGCAGTTTCGTCATTTCATTTTTTATTTCTTTTTCTTTTTTTCCTTCTTTCTTTTCTTTTCTCCCATTTCTATTTTATTCCTTTGTTTCGACCGGCAAGGGTCACTACCCTTGTCAGCCGCGACAAGCCAGCCCTAATCGATCAAAGCAAAGGAAAATAAAAAGAAATCGGAAAAAAGGAAAGAAAATAAAAATAAAAAAAGAAATCGGGAAAAGAAAATGACGAAAATGCTTTTGGTCAGGCCTTTCGTTGAAATAAAAAGGGCATTTCAAGCCCTTATTTGAAACAAGGTCTATTTCAAGCCCTTATTTGAAAAAAAAAAAATGAAAGCGCTTCATGTCCTTATTTAAGAATTTTCCTAGTTCTTATAAATAGGAAAAACTACCTTTTTTTTTTTTTTTTTTTTTTTCTGTTTGATGCATTAAATCATCGAAAAAATTGTTGGTAAAATATATAATACGAAGAAAGTGATTAACAACAATTAGAAAGAAGATAAAATGATGGAGATCTCTTAAAAAGAGGAGGTCCTCTCAAGTTTCTAGCACTTGGGTGAATGTTTCAAAAGAGTCACCGCACTCAAATGATTGAGTTAAAGTTATAGTATTTAAGTGAATGTGTTTTAGAACTCATGGCACTTAAGTAGTAAAAAAAAAAAATTTATGACATTCGGGTAAGTCTTGTATGAAAGTTATGATACTTATGACTTAACAAATACGAAATAAATTTCAATTATCGCTGAATCCTATGTTAGAATTGCCATTTTTCTAGATAATTAATGACAATCATGACTAATTTACTTACCATAACAATTTTAATTAATTTATTAATAAGAAAAACAATAGCTAACTTATAGTATAAAGAAATGCTTGAAACTCATATTCGACTTGCAAGTTAAGTGAAGAGAATTCTTGATCAGAGGGGACACCAAAGGCCTTTGACATTCACCCACCGGTGGGTAGCTGCGTTGGTTGGGCCTTACTACCTCATCGCCAAGGGAACGGGTTCAAATCACGCAGTTGCTAGTTTCTTAAGTGGAGGGTCCAGGGCTAGCCTTCCCGCAGGTATTGATGCCCCAATTAGGCTATCAACCGAAAGGAGGTGGATCCTTGGTTACCAACAAAAAAAAAAAAAAAGGCCTTTGACATTCGATCCCTCGGATAAATACAGAGGGAGAGCCTTTGATTTAATGTTGTCAAATTATAGTTTGTCACTTCAAATTGTAGTCAATGAAGACTTTTGAAAATTTGTTGCCTTTACCCCGAAGCGTCATACTCTTTGATTTGCGGCCAAATACAATGTTTATCGCCTCGAATCGTACCCAAAGGCTACAAATGCTAACTTTATCGTCTTAGGCCATAGCCTCGGGCGTCGAAAATAATGTTTTTGTCGCTTTAGATCTACCCTAAGGTAGGGGTGTGCAACCGGACTGGGTTTACTCGAAATCCAGATCGGACCACCCGAAAAATAGGGTCAAGAACCGGTTCTCGCTCAAACCAGGTCCAATTTTTGGGCACCGGTTGGAACCGGTCCGATTGTAGGTTCTACGTGAAGACCCACTGGACTGGTTTTACAACCAGCTTTAGCTACTGTTAACAAAAAAAGAATCTATCTTGCTTCTTTTGTGAACCTTGCAAGTTTCAAAGTAGGCATCGAGTTTTTTGACTTGTAAGACAAAAAGGAGAAATTGTTAGTGGATTTTGATGGTAGTGCGATAGGAAGAATTGCACTTGTTAATTCAGCGTTTTGTAGGATCATTATTGCTTTTGATAGATTGTAACTATTATTATTATATTTTGGATTGTTTCTTTGGATGGATTGTCATTTTTATTGCTCACATCGGGGATTGTTACTTTTGGCGGATAATGAGTTTTATTATTCACCTTTTACTTTGGATCATTTCAATGATACTCATATTATTTTGATGAAAAAATGAAATCAGAAAAAGAAACAAAAGGAAAACGGGTTCTCGGGTAGACCATGGTACCATATCGAAAAAATAGGATCTGTTCCAAAATAGGTTCTAGGATAAACATGGTCGGTTCTCGGTTCCAAAAATTTACCCTCCCTTTGGTGACGAAATCTTATTTTCGCTACAGTAGTTTCAACAATTGACCCTCCCCAATGGCAACAAAGTTTCATTTACGGCGCTTACGCCTAAACCCATGACGAAAAAGCCATGATTTTTGTCGCTTCGGGTCTCACTTAAGGTGTCGATACATCATGTATGGCCGTCGGTTCAAAATTGTTCCAAGTTTGATTGAATAAATGGGGACAGAAAAAATTTGTAAGCTTTAGGTTTTTCTTGTAGTGAAAACACCTAAAACGTTTCAAAATATTCGACTGTATATCCGATGAACAAAAATAGACGTTAAATTTTTGAAATTTGGCATAAATTTTTTATGTTCAAATAGTGCGGACACGATTACAAATAGAAGTAAGAAGTGAACAAGAAAAGTTGCCTCAAAGGGTTTTATTTGAAAGATGAAAAGTAAAATGATAATTTTGGTATGTGGCCAAAAATATGGTAATTCTGTAAGATTGATGTATTGTTTAGTATAATTACAAGTAAGCTTGGTTCAACTTGAATAATTAATCTAAAACCAAACTGAAAGTCAAGCTTTGGAACGATGATGAATCGATCCAACCAAATTGAATTGGTTTATCCATTTCAATTCGAAACTAAAACAAGTTGAATACTCGAGTAAGTATCTAATTGACTATATTTTTCATTATGTATTTAAGTGTAGACGTATATAACTAAGTATTTAGTACTCATAATGTGTTCAAATGGTAGTCATTACGGGCGATCCAATTGATCATTCAAAAGTGATATGCATATGACATGGGCCGGTTGTCCCCGTGTCCCTCTTACGATGCAAGGGATCGAACGGCTGGTGTCCTCGGGTCCTCCTACACTCGTAAACTTTGAAATGATGTTTGTTGGTGTCAAACATAGTGAATGAGCGATATAGAGAGGAAAGAAGCAATTGAGTATGTGAGAGTCATGTTAGGGCAGTTTATGCTAAGAGTTTTAGGATTATATAGAAAACATCCCTTAGGAGCTCTGAAGGCGGGATTGGAATCTTGTGTACAAACCGGTTGGAAGCTGATACCGTTCTTCAAATGAGGCCATGACAAGCCGAAACTAGTTATGTTGCCTAAAGTAGTCTGCTCTCGCTCGATATAAGGATGCTCGAGCTAAGCCGGGCGTAGTATGATCCGATACGAAAAAGACATTCGCCTAAGTGTTCCATAGGACAACTAAAGAAACAGGGCTAGCCCGGTGCGAACGACTCGCCGGGCGCCCCACACACTGTGCCACGCCCAAGGAATATGTCGGCTCGTGACAAGTAGTATCGGAGCAGGAATCCCTCCAATAGGTGAGTGAATCGAAAGAAACCCGTGGTCTACCCGATCCTACGAGTGCGGAGAGTCAATCGTCGGAGCTAAAAAAAAGAAAAAAGAAAAGGCTTGGACAATGTGCGTCTCTAGAATTGCTTCTAGGATGCCAATGAGGCATAGGAAGAAACCAATTGCTCACCGAAATGGGAAACGTTCCTAGATTAATGTGGTGAATATCAAGATGGGTCCTTTACCATGTTTTAAACAAGGAAAAACCTCCATTGATTAGCTAATACAAAGAAGTGCTTATTTGGGAGAAAGAAAGGTGCCGCTAGGTTAGTGTGGTTGGCCAAAATGCCACACTTTGAAAGCAACGGTGACCAAAAAGTGGTGTTGTCGGGTAAACGCAGCTAGCCAATTTCGCCACACTAAAATGCAAGGGTGACCAAAGAAAACCCGAACGGCCTTTAAAATAAAAAGAAGCTATCGATGTTGAGGAAAAATAATTCTGTTGGGTGAGGCGCATGCCTCTATCTATGTAAGACCTAGATACGCGCGTTGATGGTAGGAAAAGGCGCAAGGAGGCAACGGAACAGCTAGCCATAAGGGCATTGCGGAATTAAGTGGGGGAGAATGATCTGGGCCGCTTGTCTCATGTCCCTCGTACGATGCGGGGGATCGAACATCCGGTATCCTTGAGTCCTCCCACACGGGCAAACCTTGAAGTGATGCTTGTTGGTGTCAAACATAGTAAATGAGTGAGCGATGCAGAGGGGAAAGAAGCAACTAGGTTTGTGGGAGTGGTGTTAGAACGGTTTGTGCTAGGAGTTTTAGGATTAGATAGAAAACATTCCTTAAGAGCTCTGAAGGTGGGGTTAACCTCCCATGTACAAACTAGTCAGAATTGATGTTGCTCTCCCGATGAGGCCATGGCAAGCCAAAATTAGTTGTGTTGCCTAAAGTAGTATGCTCTCGCCCGATATAAGGATGCTCGAGTTAAGTAGGGCATGGTATGATTCGATACAAGAAAGACATTCGCCTAAGTGTTCCATGGGACAACTAAAAAAATAGGGTTGGCCTAGTCCGAACGATTTGCCGGATGCCTCATGGGTTGTTCCACGACCAAGGAATTTGTCGGCTTGTGATACATACATAAATCACACCAAGTAGAATGAGATTCATGGCACGTGGATAATGGTGATTAGTCGGTCCACATCATCATCATCATCATCATCATCACGTGGTGTATCATTGACTAATTAATTCAAGTGATACAAGTGATCATTTTTAGGAAAATATTTTTCAAATCATTTATTTTTCGCAAAACAAGCAAACGAAGTCTAAATAGTACACATGCTTTATTTGTAGATCTTGTTATCATGAATTCCAATGTTCCTCTAATTAATTTCCTTTTCTCTTTGTTTTTATTGCCGAGTCACAATCTCTATATATTTTTTTTCGAAGTAACATTTCATTCAATTTCACATAAAAAATAGAGAGAAATATGGCAGTCCAATTGCTACAACTTAAAAAAAAAATCCAAATAATAAGATGAATGATCAAAATAAGGATATGGGTCACACACTCAAATAGCAAATATATGAATTCTTCAAATCAAAATCAACAGCCAATTATTGCATCCGTCTTTAATAATAAATACACATCAAGATTTTAATTTGTTACTCTGCATATTTAGATTTGACATCTTTAATACCATCCCCATGCAAAATAGAAAAGGTTGAACGAGTTACGCACGGTAGGATTTGATAATTTGATACATCAAACAGTGGCATGAGGCGGTTCATGTCAGATCACCCTCCATTAATGGATCCGCTTTTCGCTTTTCGTAAAGATGGATTTTTCACTATAGTTTGTTCTGGGGAACATGGGTACATTAACCATCCAGCTGGAAAGATGAGTACGGTTGTGGCACTCCACTTTTGTCTTCATACAGTTAATAATGGTACGTCAACCTTCGGTTTTATCCTTTTAAATCTATTGCAATGCTCTGCCTCTTTTCCCTCTTGCTACAGCAAAATATTGTCAATGTCCTTACCGAAAAAGCGACTTGACTTTACTAACTAGTTAGTCCTGGTTGACTACTTAGCGGGGCAAGTCGAGCCAAAGCTAATCCCAAATATAGTATAGTCAAACTTGATTCCCTTCATGTCCCACGCCCCTCGTCGCTCTTACGTGTTGGAAAATATAATTGAGGTAAATTAGATGTTTTTAACATCATGGAAACATGGTCATGCTGTTCGTATGAACTTTTCGTGAGACAAATGAACCCGAAAAAAGAAAAACTATTTCAAACCCTAAGCTAACGGACAACTTTCGACACGACCGATTTGCACAACACGCATGTAACACATAAGTGTGGGAACAATTGCAATACAAGTTCTAAATGTTATGTATAGAATGCAAGTGAGCCATAAAACTTTTAACCAGGTTGATCAAGTAGACCTTTGCGAAAATGTATAGTCAAGTTCTAAACCTTTCAATTAGTAAATTAAGCCCTAGTCGATCATTGACGGGGGCAATTCCGTTTGAAAATTTATGTTTGAGGATGCCAAGTAGGCAACTTTTAAGTGATATGTAAGCAATTTAAGGTAATATTCATCGAAATGACTTAATCCAATCAATTGAGATGCTTACGTCATAATTGCATTTCATACGCAAGATTTAGGGTTTCATGTACAATGCCTACAATGTACTCATATACGAGGTTCTCTATTCATGAGTTCAAATCGTGATGGCTATCAGCCCTTGACCTACGGTAATATCGTCGTAGCCTATCCTACACACAAACCCAATACCATTGGTATCTTGACCTAAGGGTTGGTTTGCAATTAGAGAAAGATTATTCGAATGCAACACTTCCTAAATCATCCGCCATACGTTAATCTTCCAACTCCACAATTTAATAAAAAAAATCTACAATTTATATATCTCAACAACCAACAAGAGGCATCCTACCAATGTTTCAATATTCGACTCACATAGCGTCACGCATATTGAAATTCGATTTTTACGGAAACAGCATGATTACGATTGGATTCTGGATCTACGAAATCAACAATCCTAGACGTGCATTTCCCCTTTAATTGGAGAAGAGAGTCTTACCTTTTTGCTGTTTGTCTTTGAGAAAACCACATGAAAGAGAGAAAAAGTGTGATTAAAGGAAAATGAGAGAGCGAGGGCAAGGAGAGAACTTACCATTAGTACAAAGTGAGGTGGGGTGCCCTATTTGCGGAGATGTTATGAAGTGGGGCTTCGTAGGGCGTTCCCCACACCTAAATAGGGTGCCTGGGCCTTTAGGGTATGAACCACTTTCTTTTAGGAGAAAGACCCACAATAGCAACCGCCTCTCTGCCTCTCCAAAGATAGATTGATATAAATTTTGAAAATTCAAAAGAAGGTCACGAGAGTACAATAAGTTATTGTTATTGTAGGTGTCAAGTGAACGTGCGGTGCGTATACCTCTTTTCATGGTGAGAAGCACTTCCTTTTAGGGTGCAAAGTGCTTTCCCTTCAAGGTAAAATGCGAATCACCGCAAAGTTAGAGACGCTTTATTTTATGTCAAAGGTGGTTCCTCTTAAGCACAAGAGGGCACCCTCTACTCGTAAAAGTTGTGCATTCTAAGCGTCAATTACTGTCTGAAAATAATATTTGGGGGCTGCTACTTTGATTTTGATTGGTAGTTAACCAAAATATTCAGTTTGACAAGTTTCTCGCATACACCTGTCTTTATAATGAAAAACTACCGAAGGATTCAATTAACCAACAGATTGAGCCGACTTCAAAATTCACTTTTTGACCCTCGTTTCTTTCTTAATCCTATAGACCTTGATTTTGACTTTTGACCCCATTTTAAGCAATCAAAATTTGGAGCGACAACAATGAATAAAGTGTCTCCGCACACGATCGAGTTTGACATATCTTATGTCATTTATGTCTTGTCCCTATTAATTTCCATGTGGCCTTGTCATGAATTGCCATGCCATGTCATTTTATATGTCTGGTTATAATTCTAAGTTTGTCACTTCATTTCTGCATCCGAATTGCCATGCCATATCATGTTTCAACTCTTATTTTTCCATTTCATGTTTGCATATGAATTGCCAAGGCTATTTCATTTCGTTGTCACGTTTAAAATCCAAGTCTGCAACGTCAAGTTTCACATAAATTGCATGTCATGTCGCTTTTCATGGCGCATTGTAATTTCGGTTTTGCCATGTTGCGTTTCCGTTTGGATTCTCATGTCATGTCATTTTCCATGTCATGTTTCTATTATGTCATGTTGCATCCGAATTGCATGTGATGTCATTCTCCATGTCGCGATTTAACTTTTATTTTCGCCATGTCACGTTGTATTTGAATTGTACATTATGTCATTTCTCATGTCACGTTCAATTTTTCTTTTCGCATATCACTTAAGCCGCCACGTCATAATGCATACTTCACATGTTTTCCGAATTGAGATTACGTTTTGCTATCATTCACTCTCATACACTAATGGAGAAGCCTCAACATAAGAAAACGGCGTCGTTAATTGGTAACTTCACCAAATAGGTATTGAGGCGACTTTTTTTAATTGTGACAAAAAAAAAATGCATAATTAGAAGATTATCTGATAAATGATTTAGAACTTAACCAAAAGAGGGCTAAGGTACCGAACGAGCATCGTCGCGTGCTCCAGCCTATGAGTATCCGGACCCTCGGATCTTTAGATGTCATATGCCGGTTCCTCGACGCATTACTTAGGTATGACTTCCCCGACACAACCCCGAGACTTTCAAAATTGGTCGGTGGCCACTTTAGTCCGGTTTAAGTTTGCCAGTCATCTTCAATATCATGGATAAGCTGAACCTAAGATTTGGTTAGAACGTAGGAACCAAGGCGATGGTAAACGGCGACCCCCAATTTGCCAATTTCACAACAGCCAGGTGTAATTTGCCAAACCTCTCATTGTGGACTTCCCTACCGCCGATGTGGTTTGCGGACCACGGGGCTTCCGGCTAGAAGCGCCTAAGTGCTTTTTGTGGTGTTTCTTATGAAAATATTTGCTCAATCTTTGGACCCGCGATTCCAAACACATGTTTCTTCATGTGTTTGGAAGCTCGTGATTTGGAATTTTACATAAATGACTTTGAACTGGACAAATCATGAACTTAAAAAGACGTCGTTGCCATCGGTCAGCCCGGAATACATGACATGATATCTCATGATCTGCGCGTTAGAATGGGGGCAATTTGAGTTTCGTCCAAAAGCTCTCAACCGATCTTACCCAATTGCGCCGTACGATCTAGGTTAAGATCAATTTGGAATCTGGAGAGAAAATAACTTAAGACCCAACAGTGCATTTTCGAATGAAGTCCATTTTTCTCTAAGGACGGAAGCGCTTCCCTCCAGGCTCAATCATTAATTAATTTACGTAAATGAAAATGAAACTCATATAAGATTAAAGCGGTCGCGAATAACAAGCTCTCGAGCCGCATCAAAATCACCAAAAAGTCGGTGGCGTCTGGCCTCTAATGGACTTGGGTTGTGCCCTGGCCATCGGCTTGGGGCCCTTGATGATGGCCTGGGTGGTGCCGGCGGCTAAAAACAGCCGATGGATGGTGCATCGGAACAATGGGAAGAAAGGATTAAGGATGAGCGGTTCTGAATTTGGAACTTACCCATCGAAGTCCATTCCCCATTTTGTGAAACCTTGAACCTATCTTGCATACTTTAAAACGTGAACCTACCCCGTCGGAGGCTTCAAAGTCGATTTCGGGGTCTACTAGGTTGCGCCTGTATTCTTAAATGAACGATTGTAGTGAATTATCAAATCTGATGACCATCATTTGGTACTACAATCCAATGATTGTTGGAAGAAAGAAATTTGTAATTGATATTCATTGCATATCTTGAAAGATTACATAATATTTATAGACTCTTTAGATAACTAGAACAATTAAAACTATCTTGAAAACAAGCAACAATAAGTAAACATAATTTCCGAGATAATAATTTCCAAGACTCCAATTCACAAGATGAGCTTGGGTTACAAAAAGTCCTTTTCATTTCCAACAGCCTCCTTTAAACCGAGCTCATCTTGACCATGTCGATCATTCTCTTGAGTTTAAGGAAGGAGTCCATCTTCAACGGCTTAGTAAATATGTCAGCGACTTGGTCATCCGACTTGCAAAACCGTAACACAATCTCCTCGAACTTCACTAGATCTTGAATGAAATGATACTTTATATCAATGTGCTTGCTTCTTCCATGAAAGACCGGATTCTTTGCAAGGGCAATTGCTAACTTGTTATCACAATTAATCACCGTCGGATGCTCCTGCTTATGACGTAACTCAACAAGCATCAAACGTAGCCAAATTGCTTGAGTAGCACAATAAGCCGCTGTCATGTATTCCGCTTCCGCCTTGGACAAAGCAACCACTTGTTGTTTCTTCAAGGGCCAAGAAAAAAATTCAATTTCCTAAAGAGAAAATATAATCGAAAGTACTTTTCCTTTCTCCAATATCCCCTCCCCAATCAGCATCCGTATATCCCACAAGCTGAAAATCATTAGAAACAGTGTAGAATATACCATCATCCGCAGTACCTTTAATGTATCGTAGAATTCTTTTTGCCACCTGCAAGTGTGATTGTCTAGGAGTCTTCATAAATCTGCTTACCATCCCAACACTATAAACAAGATCTAGCCGAGTAGAAGTCAAATATCGTAGACTCTCGACTAGCCTCGTGAAATATGTGGGATTGACTTCAGAGCCACTTCCATCTTTTGTCAACTTCAATCTTTCCTCTATTAGAGGGCTAATTGGTTTACAAGTAGCCATTTTGAAACGCTCAAGAATATCCTTGGGATGCTTTTGTTGACAAATAAAAATACCATCCTCCGATTGTGTAACTTCAAGGCCGAGAAAATAATACATGAGACCCATGTCCGCCATATCGAACTCACGAGGCATGGCCTCCTTGAAGTCAGAAATCATCTCTTGACAATTTCCGATAAATATGAGATCATCAACATATAAGCAAACAATAAGCATCTCACCGTTCAAGCTAATCTTCACATATAAAGCATGCTCGTAAGGACATCGGTTAAAACCATGATTCATGAAATAAGAATCAATTATGGTATACCATGCTTGCGGTACTTGCTTGAGACCGTAAAGAGCTTTCTTCAATTTGTAGACTAAGCCCTCTTATCCTTTCTTGACATACCCCTCGGGTTGATCCACATACACCTCCTCCTCAAGTACGCCATTGAGAAATGCGGACTTGACATCCATTTGGTGTATTTTCTAATGTCTTTGAACAGCCAAAACAAAGATAATGCGAATAGTATCCATTCTTGCAACCGGAGCAAATACCTCAAAATACTCAATCCTGGATTTTTGTTTGTAACCCTTGACTATAAGACGAGCCTTCAACCGATCAACATCACCATTAGGCTTGTACTTGGTCTTATAGACCCATTTCACGCCGATGGACTTCTTGCTTTCTAGAAGAGAAGTGAGCTCCCATGTATCATTTTTCTCGATTGCATATATCGCATCATCCATAGCACAAACCCAATCATCATCTTGGGAAGCCTCCTTAAAGTTTGTCGAATCACAATCCGTAAAGAGAGCAAAATTAATAATTTCTTCATCAAAGGGATCATCATCATTGGACAAAATACAATCCCTCAAATGAGTCGGTAAAACTCGTTCTTGTCGTGGATGTGAGGAAGTTTCGGTAGAATCCGACTGAGTTTCTGCTATCGGATCGGGTTGCACCGATACCGCCATCGGTTCGGATTGGTTATCCGAATCGGGTTGAACCGACTCCTCCTCATCTAGGACAAAGTAAAACTGCTTCTTCTCCTCCGTGTTCCAAGTCCACTCACCTTCCTCATAAATGGTGACATCTCGACCGATAACCACCTTCTTCGTTAGCAGATTATGCAATCAATAACCCTTGGTCTCATTACCATAACCGAGGAAGATGCACTTCTCACTCTTCTCATCAAGCTTCTTGTGAAGCTTATTTGGCATATGGGCATAAGTAATACACCCGAACACATGAAGATGCTGAATTGAAGGGGTTCGACCACTCCACACCTCCGCCGGAGTCTTAAACTCAAGACCTTTAGTAGGAGACCGATTCAACAAGTAAACAGCACAAGCAACCGCCTTCGCCCCAAAATGCTTAGGCAAGTGTTTGGAACGAAGCATGATACGAACCATATCAACAATAGTGCACTTTTTTCTCTCCGCTACTCCGTTCTGTTGAGGAGTATTCCGTGTTGTCAATTGATGCTTGATGCTTTACGCTTTAAAGAAGCCATCACCAACCAAATATTACGTGCCACAATCGGTTCGGAGAATCCGAATTTGGTGCCCAGTTTGTTTTTCTACATAGGCTTTGAACTCCTTGAAAGCAACAATGGCATTGGACTTGTGCTTCAAGAAATAAACCCATGTTTTCCGACTAAAGTTGTCGATGAAGGTAACAAAATACTTGTACCCTTAATTTGACGATTCACCAAGCGGTCTGCAGAGGTCAGAGTGCACTAACTCCAATGGCTTTGAAGCCCTCCATGATTGTCCCGAAGGGAAGCTTTTTTTGCACTTCTTCCTAATAACACATGGTTCACATATTTCCTTTGGAGAAGAAATTTCGGGTAATCCTCGCACCATCTTCTTTCGAGACAACGACTTCAAGCTATCAAAATTCACATGCCCGAACCGCTTGTGCCAAAGCCATGAAGAATCTTGCACCGAGGCACTAAAACACGAGGTAGCATAATTAATATATAAAGGAAAAAGTCGATTTCGAGCCATTTTTACCTTTGCAATCAACCCTCCTTTGCCATCATGAATCGGGCAAAACTCATCCTTAATGGTCATGTGATAGCCTCGCTTGGACAACTGTCCTATGCTTAGGAGATTTTCTCGAAGACCGGGAACATAATGAACGTCGAAATTGCTTTGAACCGACCCATCCTTCGCCTTGATTTTAATTGTCCCCTTTCCCATGATAGGAACTTTGGCATTATTCCGGAACCTCACCTCCGAAAGAAAGGTGTCATCAAGTTTTGAGAATAACTACTTCTCGCCGCACATGTGATTGCTACATCCGGTGTCTAAGCACCAAATATTTTTCTGGTTTTCCACCATAGCATTACACGTGAATAAAAGAGCATTATCATGCTCATCGTCGCTATCAACAAATCTTGCTACCTTGGCATGAAACTTTTGACCACCAATCTTCTTGCTTCGACAATTAGATTGGTAATGCCCATACTTTTTACAATTAAAACACTGAATATGGGACTTATCTTTTTCGTTGTCCAGAATGCTTCTCTTGTTGCTTTTTATCTTTCTTTTGATTAGAAAGATTGTTATTTTCATCAAGCAACACCAACTGGCTCTGTAGATCTTCAATGGAAGTCACAATATATTCGAATTGCAAAGTTAGCGTCCGAAGAATATTCTCAACGATCTGTTGGTCACCAATAGTCTCACCATTGGCCTTCATTTGATTGACAAGAGCCAATATCCGTGAGAAATAGTCGGAAATGGACTCCGACTTTTCCATCCGAAGGAGCTCGAATTGTTGACGAAGAGTCCGAAGCTGAACCTTCCGGACCTTCTCAACGCCTTTGTAAATTTTGATGAGAGTGTCCCAAGCTTCTTTTACCGTCTTGGAATTCGCCACTTGTTCAAAGATTGACGAATCTATCACTTGAAAGATGTAAAAGAGAGCCTTACGATCTTTCTTGTGATTTTCTTTTATCGTTCTCTGCTCCTCTGTTGTCAAATCTACCGGCGTTTCTGGCTCCATGAATCCTTTTTCCACAATCTCGGTCGGCTCACGAAACCCGAATAGCACCTCCATTTGGATCTTCCAATGCTCAAAATTCTTCCCATTGAACCTTGGGAGTTGAGGTTGGATCGTCTCGGCACCATTCACAGAAGTCATATGACTCGAGATTTTTATAAGCCGAATTCACAAAACTTAGCCAAATTGGCTATGATACCAAATGTTGGAAGAGGGAAATTTGTAATTGATATTCATTGCATGTCTTGAAAGATTACATAATATTTATAGACCTTTTAGATAACTAGAACAATTAAAACTATCTTGAAAACAAGCAACAATAAGTAAACATAATTTCCTAGATAATAATTTCCAAGACTCCAATTCACAAGATGAGCTTGGGTTACGAAAAGTCTTTTTCATTTCCAACAATGATCATACCTTATATTTGGACACAAGAAGAAAAATTAAACATTAACAAAAGTAAAAGTATCGATCATGGATGTCGCTGAAACGGAAGCACAAATTAGTGATTCCAAATTACACACTCATTATTAGACGCCATGAAATACCACAAAATCGCATGAAGCTATAAAACAAGAAAAATACAAAAACTTGTTTTAGGTTGTAGGAGGTGGAACATGGAATTTACCCCATTAGAACTGGTTTCCCAATTTTTGGAACCCGAAACCTATCATGCGTATCCCGAAACCCGGAACCTAGAATCTACCATATTTCCACCGATTCGACTTTTTGATTCTTGATTCTACCGTGGATCCATGCTCATCCCTAGAAATGATAGTGAAAATTAAACTTACAGGTATAAGGAACGGAAGCACGTACAAGTCTGCATGTCGCTGACAAATTTGTTTGAATGATTTGTCACCTTGTTTTCCACACTATCTTATCAAGTTACCGGCTAACCTCGCGGAGCAATGCTGTGCCTAAAGGGAAATATGGCTCATTTGGAAGAAGAGTCCATTTGGATCGTTGACCGGGGGGGTCAACTGTGAGCAGTCAGCCCAAGTTGTTTCTTAGGAAAATTGAAAATCCCGAAAAGCTAAAAAGCAACCCCCCTTCCGTCGATCCCCGGGCAGCGCACTTCTCGCGAATCCTGTGAGCCTCTGCCCGCCCTTTATCTGCTGTTTTTGCAGCTGGACAACTGTTTCATCAAACCCCTGAACTTCATCTCAGAACAAAGAGAGAGAGAGAGAGAGAGAGAGAGAGAGAGTAGGGAATTCTCGTGGCGTGAAAATTAAGAAAGGCATCCCTGTTCTTAGGATGCTATTGCTATATCAGATACCATATTTTTTAGTATGAGTTGATGTTTTTGCCCCCGTCTTTTTTTTTTTAACTTGATGATTTCTGTAAGAACACCCTTCTGGTAGCGGACAAGAATTTGAGAAGCGCATACACGACCACATCCTCCTCCCATTTTCTGTTTTTGGGTTCCACTTCACAATCAATCCTCTGTTCTTTTTTTAGGGTCCGAAAACCAAAATGCGTCTCACCCATCCACTCCGCTAGGAGCAAGCAAAAGCACAAGAGCACGTTTTTTCCATCTACTTGTAGCTAGTGTGTTTCTTTTTTGGTTATAATGTGTTTCGTTTCTGCGTTGCCTCGATTCTCTGACCTCCAGATTTGAATCAGGAAGTCTCCTCATTCCTTCCCACCTCCCCGTCTCTCTCTCTCTCTCTCTCTCTCTCTGAAACCTGAGAGTTGAAACCTCTTCCAAATCTTTCATGGCACTGCCTCTGCTTAGAAACTGATATCATCTTCGACGGTAGTGAGCAGCACCACTGTCGGCGATGGCACAGTTGCGCGAGCTGCTGAAAGAAGATCAAGAACCGTTCCTCCTCAAGAGCTACATCGAGGACCGACGTTCCCAGCTCAAGCGCCCACCAAGAACCTCTCCCTCGCTCCAACTGCAGCTCAAGAAGCCAAAACCCATCTCGCATCAAGCCCCGAAATCGTCCTCGAGTCTGTGCAAGAGCGTCTGTTTCTTCTCACACCAAGCCTCGCCGGACCCCAGAAAGTCCCCTCTCTTTGACTTCCCGTCTCCTTCTCCTCCGGCCAAATCCTCCAACCCCATTCTCCTCCACATCCCGGCGAGAACAGCCGCTCTGCTTCTCGAGGCGGCTCTGAGAATACAGCACAAGAGCTCCTCGTTCCCGACGTCGAAGACCCAGAAGCAGAACCTCGCGAGCTCCGGCATTTTAGGCTCCATCCTGGAGAGGCTGACCGGGAGTAACCGGTCGGGTCGGAAGCGAGAGATCGGAGCGGCGAACGGAACAAATGAATCGAGACACGGTTCGTGGGATTCGAGGGAGCGCGTGACGTGCATCTCGGGGCAATGCCGTACGGTGTCGTCAGAGAGCGTCGAAGACAAGTCGTCGGATTTGGAGACTAGCTCGAGCAGCAGCAGCAGCAGCCACTCCTGTGAAGACGGAGCGAACGATGCCGAGCACCCTGCCGTCTTCAGTGAGAGCCCTTCGAGGCCGTCCTTGCGGAGGAGCTCGTCCTCCAGCGACCGTACGCCGGATTTCGCCTCTCCGGCTCCGTCGCCGACGCGCCGCGAACATGAGGTCCGTCCTCTTCCCTTTCGTTTTGTCTACGTTGATGATAAGTAACAGTCTGTCACTGGTAGTGCATCAAAATGCGGTCCATCGCGCCGGACGCGAGTCGCGACTCGCTCGCCCTGAGTCGTTGACTGAGAGGCCGAGTCGCCACTCGTGACTCAGCTGTAACAGTCTTAGTGGTCGTTCGTGCATGGGACTTCATTTATTTGGTCGGTAGGTCAGTATCGGCCGGAATGTCGACCGCCCGCTCGACATTTACCATGATGCCCTCTAAAATTTGGTATTAAATCTCCGTTTCTTGAAGACTTTTTCCCGTGAAAATTATTTCCGGAGCAGGACAAGTTTGTCCTTGTCTCGTGCCTGGATCAGTCAGAGAAAAAAATTCATCTCTTATGCAAGAAGAGAGAAATGCGAAATTGCCATTAAAGCGGTTTGTTTGTATCTCCGTGTAACGTGTAGGGAGATTCATGACCTCCTAGCTGAATTGGACCCATGATTCAATTCATTGAGATACTTTCCTCTTACTTCCTATAGGAAACGAATTGTGACTGCTTAATCCTGTGTGAATAGCAGGACGAGAAAGACTGCGAAGCAGAGAGGCCGAAGAGATCCGGAGCCGAAGAGGAAGAAGAGAAGGAACAGTGCAGCCCGGTGTCCGTGCTTGACCCACCATTCGAGAACGACGACGACGAAAGCCACAGCATCGAGGACGAGGGCGGTTTTGACTACGAGTGCAGCTATGCCATCGTGCAGAGTAAGTGTTTGATGGTATTCCCGTCCACGTGTACTGAATACCCGAGAAAGACTTGTTTTGTTGCTGTGTTGGTTGAGTGGTCCTTATCAGGCATTATAACCGAATACTACGAACTGGTAAGCTTGATAATGTCTCATAGTTTGTCGCGATATGATGGCCCAATCATGGTCGCTTGTGTGACCGTGAACCATGAGAGCTGTGTGGGTTCCATGGGAAGATGCCAATGCTGCTCTTGTGGGAGTGGGGGGTTGAAGTTAAGTCTTCTTCTCTGTCCTGGTTTTTGAAAATGAACATCAATTTCGGAAGCTGACATCTCCGTTTGGGTCATAACTACACGCTAGTCCCATGTTCTGTGTTAGCGAGTTCGGTGTTTGTAATGCCAGTCCTCTTCAATGCAAATTTTTTTGGGAAGCCAACTGCCGAGACCGATTAGTTCCTGCAATTCTTTTCCCTGCTCTTTGGCTGGTGTTGACACTTCAATCGATATGACCTAGTGAATGCTTTTACTTGGGGAACCCATGATGACAAGTTCAATTGGCAGATGAGCATGTTGCATTGCCAAAGCATTTAAAAACAGTACTTAATCCTTATATATTTCTTGATAATTTTCCTAGGAACTTATTGCCCTGATGTATATGTAAGATACGACTGAGGAAAAAAACCCATTTTGTACTTAATTAGTCTGATTAGATGCTACGTGTATGTTGTATATTCTGTTGAATCTCTAATAGAGGTTGCCATGCTGGGTCCTGGTGATTCTCATGGCTTTATGTCCAATTAATTAGTGTGCGTTTTGGATATCTGTCTTAGAATATGTACTTTCTAGAACCTGTTGGAAAAAAAATGTGAGGTGGATTCTCATTTCCTTTTGCTGTGTGTAAATTCAGGAACAAAGCAGCAACTGCTGTACAAGCTTCAGCGATTTGAGAAACTGGCGGAGCTAGATCCGATTGAGCTAGAGAAAAGGATGCTAGAACTGGAAGCTGAAGAAGATGACGATGCCGATGACATGGAGGCAGATGATAGTGCAACCGATCAAGCAGGTTCATTCGATGCAACATCGATCAGATCTGATGGGTTCATTGGAGAAGTCGTCGAACTGTGCTTCGCCAATATGAGGAAAGTTCCCGGTAGCTTGACAAAATTGGTTGCCGATCTCATTGCCGAGGAAGAGGGAAGAGAGAGTAAATCCGACGAAAAGGAAGCGGTAGTGAAGAGGCTGTGTATGAGGATGGAATCATGGAAGGAGGTAGACTCTAGCACAATTGATATGATGGTAGAAAATGATTTCAGGATGGAACTCGATGCATGGAAGATGAATCAAGAAGCCGTAGGAGAGATGGCTGTAGGGATTGAACTTGCAATTTTCAGCTTACTGGTGGATGAACTGTCGCAGGAGCTAGCTTGATAAAGCCAGTATTTTATTCCTAAAAGATCTTTTTATCTCGACACCCACTTCTCTGAATTTCAAAATATCGTGCTTACAGTACAGCGTGCTTGGTGCCAACAGAATTAGAAGGATTTTGCGCTGCGGTGATGCGCGCACATCCTCCTTTTAGCATTTTGGTTGGTTGCAAGCGCACGAATGTGCAGGACTAAAAGAGTGTACTCATATGGCTGGACGATTCAACACTATCGGTTGCACATGAGCAGATTAAACGGCTAGGATAAACCTTAGCGGTTTCCTGTTGTTACTTCAGTTCTAGACCTTGGAGCTGTGTAGGTGCTGGATATGATGAATTCGATACCCGGTGAACGAAGGATCATATGTACTCGTAGCATTTTAGCAAGTAGGAGAAGATGTATGTAACTTCAGAAGAGATATCACATGTACAATATCATTGATCATGATCAACTTCTGCAATTCAGTTCTGAACTAGTTCCTAGTCTCCAGCAGTTTCTGTTGTTTTTTTTTTGCTGAATCTTTTGTTTCAGGATGCAAAGATTTATCAAACCGAGCACGTCTGTTGTTTCACAGGATTGATCAGATTCAACGCTTACGAATTCGGATGAATGACCTTTTCCGTTAGTTGACGTTTATGCTTTGGAGGCACTAGGCATGCACCATGGAAAATTCAGAAGCAGTATCCTGTCCTGGCAAAAGACGTACAGATGGCGACTTCTGAAAGAAAAAAAGAGTCCATTCAGTAACATAAATCCAAGACCAGCTCACGCAATGCACAAGTTGAGGACTCTTACTTTGGTTTTGGTAATGCGTCATTGACGCGCACTCGGCATCTGCCTAATTTGTTGAGATTCTCTGAGCAAAAGGACACTTTAAGTGTCAATATTTGTATATGGAATTGGTACTTAAATAATCGTTTTTTTCTCCAATTTGGCACTTAAGTAATAAAAAATATATATATTAGCTCCAAATTTAGCGTTGTATGCAAATATTAATACTTGAGGTGTTCTTATGCCGATTCTCTACGTATTGTCTTTTCTTTTCCTCCAGTTTCTAGGATTAAAATTTTGCTTTTGCTTTCCCATGAAGGTATAAAAAATATTATCTGAATTTCAAGAAATTACGACACGAAAAAAAATTACGAATCTACATATTGCACTTGCATTTAATAAAAAATTTAGGTGTTTTTTGGTTTTTTTTGAAATAAATGTCAAAGAGTGTGCACCGCAAAATTTAGATCACTACAAATGAAAGATAAAAATCAATCCAAACACGCAACAAGCAACCCCGTCTCTTTCTTTTTGATTTCCTTACGAAGAACTGTGATTTAGACGACAAAGACAGATTCATTTTCACGGGCGGTTCTATGGTTCTCGAGAAGCCCCGCTCCCCTCCCATATAATCTTTCACCGTTGGATTGAAATGAAACAAATCTCAGCCGTCTGACAGTATAAAGGCACGATCTTTTCCGAGGACCACATATGATCAACCCGGTTTGCAAGATAATGATAGTTGGCCTTGATGGAGCCACCCATGTAGCTCTCCATTGTTGTTGCTCGTGCTCTTTCTTTGATATTTTTTCTTTTACGGCTGAGCTAAAGTTTCGTGGCTCCATCATCTTGTCTATTTGGTGCATCTTTCGTCGTCCTAATGGGTCCAATTCAGATGGCTTCTTGCGTTGTAACTTACTTGGACATCAATCTTCTTCGCTCGAACCGTCGAGGCCTAGCGATGTACGCTTTGCGAAATGCTAAGTTTAACAGTAAAATCTCAGCGTGGGAAAGGACTTCATGCACACCCGATGTCCATCATTCGAAGATAAAAAGGTCCCGTGAACAAAAAAAACCTGAATTGATAAATGAACGGCCTATTGAAATCGTATAGACAAGCGTTTAACATCTATTTCTTGTGCAAATCGGACTGAAAACGGCACGTGGAATTTAAAGAGTGGGGAGCTAGGCAGATTTGAGACAGATTATGGGGTGTCTTGTTTTCATGTTTTCTTCACAAAAAAAAAAAAAAAAAAAGGATATCGAATATCAAAGAGACCTGATCAAGAGCTTTGCAGTCCGCACGCCTTGAAGATTGAGGGACAGCGTACACTCACAGGTGGGCCTCACATAGATTTGTCTGATTAGTCCAAAATGAATCAAGCTTGGCTTGACGGGAAAATCTGGTGGGCCGGTTTCGGTTGCAAAGTTAGACCCAACTATCGGCCTGGCTCGTCCATTTGAGTTGGTGTGGTACTCATAGTGGCAAAAATTATTAAAAAAATTCTAAATCTATTGCACTTATACCAATTCAGTCATAAACCTTTCAATTATGTTAATTTAGTCCTAATTTTTTTTTTTTTTCAATTTAGTCTAAACATTTTGATGTTTTGCAAATTTAGTTTTTCTGACCAATTTTGAGCGGAATTTATTGTTCTTGTGGTTTAGTTAGCATTGACCATTATACATGGTGTGGTCGATGTTGACGTGGACAACTTTTACGGATTTTAATTTTTTTCTATTTTTCTGAATTTTTTTGTTATTTTGTTATTTTCTTTTCCAACTCTTGGCTTGCCACCCTTGCCGGCCACGGGTGAGGGCCATCACACCATTGCCTAAACCATGCGAGGGTCACCGGCCCTCATCCTTTATCGGTGAGGGTCGGTTGATGACCTCCCCGGCTCAAGGTTGTTGTAGTTAATGAACAACCTAGAAGGGGGGTTGAATAGGTTGAGTGATGATGTATTAAAAATTTTTATGGAATAACAAACAATCATCAATGAAGATGGTTACATGCAACAAACTAGTGTGTGCGATGCTAATAAGTAAATCAAATAATAGAGAGCAAATCACACACAATTGCAAAGTGCTTTGGCTTATGAGTAAGTATACATCCACTCTCGGAGCAACGGCCTTGACAGAGGATGGATTCCACTAGTAATCACCGCTCGAGATTACAATTGGTAAGTATCGTTCCTATAACACGATAGATCACACTATTAGGAAGATGAACACTGCTCTTACACTTTATGAATACTCAGAGCTATTAAAGTGAACACAAACAAACATAAAGAAAGAGCAGTGATGGTATTTACATGGAAAAGTGTATGTCTGATTCGGTGCCACGTATACTTTTGCTATCGATTGATCAAGCTAATTAGTCGCAATTCTACTATTCATTCCAAGATAAGAGACATAAAACTTTCTCTATATGGAGATCCAGAGTATCTATTTGGAGCTACACAAGATGAGGTTACAAACGATACATCGACCAAGGAGGGAATCGGGATGATCATGCTTATGAAAAGTATTGCCCATAAAATGGCAAGGGATCACATATGCTGGAAATTTCTTTAAATTTTGTTTTGACTTTTGTAACGTATTTCCATTATTTGTATTTGAGGATTTCATATCTTGACTATCGTAATGTGATGTTGATTTGAGAATTTCCTATTAGCATCAAAAGATCATCATTTGCAGCATCAAAACATCGTTTCTCAAGGATTGCATGTCTTTTGGTGTTGATCTTTTGCAGCGTTGTTGGGTGGTATAGTCAAGCAAGGAAGTGGAATAAGGTATTTAATACAACTCTCTACTTGGTGTGATTACCTCTCTTTTATCTGCAGATTAATCCATTTGTCATCAA
The DNA here is from genome assembly GCF_020921035.1 of Rhodamnia argentea. Lineage (NCBI taxonomy): Eukaryota > Viridiplantae > Streptophyta > Magnoliopsida > Myrtales > Myrtaceae > Rhodamnia > Rhodamnia argentea. The sequence goes on from NC_063156.1 coordinate 14,030,935, forward strand.
ACGAGTTTCTGTTCAGGAAAAAGCATTATATTCTGGGAACAGAAATTTTGTGTCGTTTTTCTCTGCTTAGAAACTTGTCCATAGAATAGAAATAGAAAAATATATTTTTGGCCATAAATTGTTCCTAGAAATAGAATGGTTATCATTCGTTCTCTATATTACCAAATCAATATCCATAGTGTTCAGATGTAAATGACATTGTTAGTTAAAAATATAAACTCTAGTCAGTTTCGAATGTTGATGAACTTTCAACATGGTACGTCCAATTCAGAAAAACTTTATGGGTGCAAAGTATTCTTTTCTCACATTTGCGCATGTTTTCTCTATTTTTCGCGTGAAGGGGACTTTAATAGCTTAATCTAATAGTTATATCTTTTGTTAGTGTATCTAAACGAATCGATTTCACTTAATTGTCATATTAGATTTATTTTTTTATAACCAGCTATGGTAGCTTTCAACAACGACTCTTTAATATTATTATTAATTAGGACCACTTTCACAACAACGACTCTTTGAAAGAAAATTACAGTGTGAAAACGAAAATATTGAAAGTTTCCAAGAATCGGAGTCGGGAATCGGCTGAAACCTTGTCCTATTCTATGTGCAAAGGTAGCTCAGTGGTTGCTTAGCGCCCCCTCAGTGGCATACATTTTCCTACACGCATTCGCTCACAAATTGACATATGACTACGGTACTACGTCATTAGTTGATTATCGTGACCTAAAATTCGAAAATTTTTAGATTAACGGATTATCGGGTTAATTAAATTAACTAATCTAATTCAAACTTCCTCAAGTCCTACCGAATTGCAACTTAAGTTCATTTCACGCAAAATTTATTCAATTTAGAGTCGCCACTAATTGTTTTTTTGGTAGGTGGATTAAACACCTAAATAAATTAGCGGGAGAACTAAATTACTTCTACGAACCAAAGAAAATGAGTCCGAGAACTTGGTTACATTAATTAGAAAAATTAATGTCATTTCGGTATCAATTTTCATGAAAAATTCCTTTAGCTTCATGACACGAATTAAATTATTTTTTTTTAGAAAAATGGGAAGGACCATATGATATTTGAAAAATGAGTAATAATTTCGTGTTTTTTGGATAAAACAAAATAAACAAAAGAATGAACAAAAATAAACAAGTATGCCCGTAATATACATTAAATTTAATTTTTATGATTTTTTTTACCCACAACGTACTCTCAAATTCGAGTCAGCAAGCGGATAGGGTATAGAATTCCATCGTCCCATACTAAGAAGGGCAGAATAGGAAATTCTATGCGAAATTACCGGGCCATTCCATCGAGATCGAGGCTAGGGTATGTGACTTCTTTTTCGAAGGCTCAAGGCACATTAAGGGAGTATATATTATAGGCATTTTTTTATTAATGTGCAAAATTTATAATAAAATAAAAACAAACACATAATAAACAAATATGACCAGACTAGAAGCGAAGTCAACCGGACTTATTCAAATTTTCGAAAATTCTATAGGGGTGGCCGAAAATCACGTGGATCCACTTTCCCTATCCACCAGAATTTAATCTTGAATTTGAGAAATTATCTCTTGAGATTCGCAAAATATTTCATATAATTCTAAAAAAAAAATTAACATTATCTAATCCATCAATTCTCGTCCACAACATGAAGATAACATAAAAAATCTACAAGATAATGCAATCCAACCAATTCGATAACCATGAGGTAATTATCCAAAGCAAAGATTATCACATCAAATTAGATATTATCCAATTCAGATATTCTAAAACATGAGATATTATCCATCCATCACAATCCTTATCCACAACATGAAAATCTCGTCAGATAATCACAAGATAAAGCAACTCGATCAATCCAAGATAGAATTCAAAGCAAGAATTGTCTACCATCAAGCAAATTTCGGCCAAGAGAGAGAATATGTGTCGAAAATCATCATCCAATCCACCAAAATTTCAATCTTCAAGATAGAATTCAAAGCAAGAATTATCTACCATCGAGCAAATTTCGGCCAAGAGAGAGAATATGTGTCGAAAATCATCATCCAATCCACCAAAATTTCAATCTTTTCCATTTTGCTTAATTCAATCTTAGGAGTTGCAGAACAAATTTTTGAGAAAAGACATTTCCCAATCAATTTCATCAATTCTTAGAAAATTCTTTCAAATTCATCCAATTTCATGACTAAATTAAACTTGCTCAAAAAAGTCAGAATTTTTATGCAACAAAGGGCCCAATTTCTCCTCTTAGCAAAAATTGATAAAAAGGCTTGAATTTTTCAATTTTAATCACAAATCAATAATGTTCGTCAAGGTATTAAGACATATATGCAGGTTATCAAGTAAACAAGTAAGAATTGCAATAAAAAAGTTGAGAAATTTTACCTTTTCTCAAGTAAAATTCCAGCACATGAGCAATTGAATGATTCACAAATTGTGCCTTTTGAGCTTGATTCGAGCTCCGAATTCACCAAGACTTTAACATAAGATGAGTAACCTTGTTAGTCCTAGAGTGTCAAAGGAAAAGGAAGTTGATTTACCACCCAAAAGAGGCCGATTCGTGGATGAATAGTGAGCTGGATCGACGGGCTGAACCGCTGGCCTAATTGGGTTGTGGTGGACAACTTTGCTTCGCCGGGGCTGTGCGAACAAGCTGGAGGGACGACGGCGGCTGAGCTGGGATGCCGGTGGATATCGGAGGTGGACGGAGTTGGACGACGGCTATGGTGGTGCACGCCTGGTTGGGGGTCTCAGCTGGTTTGAATGCGACCTCACACTACAAAAAACTGACATTTTAGCGACGAATTTTGCCACAAAAAATTCAGCAAAATCCGTCACTAATTGATTTTTGCGAGGAATTTTGCCACGAAAAAAAATTCGTCGCTAATCCAGTGTCGCAAAATTTAGAGACGAAAATTTGAATTTTCGTCACTAAATTTACCAACGAAAATAGATTTTGTAGCTAAGTTTGTACGAAATCAAATTTTCGTCGCTAAATTTTGCAATGAAAGAAAATTTCATCACTAAATTTAGCGACGAAATAAAATTTTTGTCGCTAAATTTAGCGACGAAATGTGTTTTCGTCACTAAAATTTAGCGACGAATTAGGATTTTCGTAGCTAAATTTAGCGACGAAAAGTCAAATTTCCGTCGCTAAATTTTGCGACGCCGTGTTAGCCACGAATTTTTTTCGTGGAAAAATTTGTCGCAAAAATCAATTAGCGACGGATTTTGCCGAATTTTTTGTGGCAAAATTCGTCGCTAAAATGTTGTTTTTTTGTAGTGAGGTGCCGGTCCAGGCTCCCGTTCGGCATGAACTCGTAGGCGAGCAACAATTCCCCCTTCTCGTGACACCATTTGAGGAGTTGCACCAGATTCCGGTGCCTCGGTTGGCTAATGATCCTCACTTTGGAAACGTACTCCTTGATCCCTTGCTTCGATCCCTTCGAAACACTCTTAACCGCTAGGTCGCAGCCCGAAGCCTTCAAACGACCTCCGTAAACACCCCCGAATCCTCCCTTTCCTAGCTTCCCTTTCTCATCAAAATTGCTTGTTGCAACAGCCAGTTTATCATAAGAATATTTCCCCGGTCCTGTTCTCTTTCCAAAGTCGCGATCAATAGAGACATTGAGAGAGACTCCAAAGTTTCGTGCAAGAAAGATGGCTTCTTTCGGAGGTGGTTGGGAGAGACGTTAAGAGAGACTCCAAAGTTCGGAGAGCAACAAGCGTTTTTCTTTGCCAATGGGGAGAGAAGAGAGAGGGAGTGGCAAATGGAATGACAGAAGAGGGGCAGGGGAGCTTCATAGACAAGGGCGGGAAGGGAAAATTTTAACGGGAGCGCCATGTTTTAAGAGGAGCGGGAAGCGAAAATTAGCGACGAAAATTGGTGTTTGTCGCTAATTTAGTGATGAAAATTTGTTTTCGTGGCTAAACCAACATTTGTAATTTAGTGACGAAACACTTTTTCATCGCAAATTTTGCAACGAATTTTTTTTTTGTCGCTAATTTAGCGACGAAATTCCATTTTCGTGGCAAAATTTGCGACGAACATCATTTTCGTCGCTAAACCAACATCTATAATTTAGCGACGATTTTTTTTTTTGTCGCTAATTTTGCGACGAAATTCCATTTTCATGGCAAAATTTGCGACGAATATGGTTTTCGTCGCTAATTTAACGACGAAAATATGTTTTCGTCGCTAAACCAACATTTGTAATTTAGCGATGATTTTTTTTTTACTAATTTAGCGACGAAAATCATATTCGTCGCTAAATTAGCGACAAAATTCCATTTTCGTGGCAAAATTTGCGACGAACGTGGTTTTCGTCGCTAAACCAACATCTGTAATTTAGCGATGAATTTTGTTTTTGTCGCTAATTTAGAGACGAAATTTCATTTTTGTGGCAAAATTTGCGACGAACATGGTTTTCGTCGCTAAACCAACATCTGTAATTTAGCGACGAATTTTTTTTTGTCGCTAATTTAGCGACGAAATTTCATTTTTCGTGGCAAAATTTGCGATTAACGTGGTTTTCGTCGCTAATTTAGCAACGAAAATATATTTTCGTCACTAAACCAACATCTGTAATTTAGCGATGAATTTTTTTTTTTTGTCGCTAATTTAGCAATGAATCACATTTTCGTCGCTAAATTAGAGATGAAATTCCATTTTTGTTGCAAAAGTGGCGACGAACATGGTTTTCGTCAATAATTTAGCGATGAAAATGTGATTCATCGCTATACCAACATCTGTAATTTTGTGACGAATAACTTTTTTGTTGATAATTTTGCGATGGATAACTCTTTCGTCGCTAATTTAGCGAAGAAATATACTTTTCGTCGCTAATTTCGTCGCAAATTAGTGACAAAAAAGTTATTCGTCGCTAATTTCATCGCAAATTAGCAACGAATTTTTTTCGTCTCTAATTAGCGATAAATTTTTTAGTCGCTATTTTCATCACAAATAACAATGAATGTTTTTTTCGTTGCAAATTAGAGACGAATTATTTTCGTCACTAATTTTCCGTGGCTAAATCCTTATTTTTTGGTAGTGTCGGGGATTCGACTAAGAGGATTTTCTCGACCTTGGGGGAGACCATCAAACTCTTTTATTTCTCGAGTAGCTCTCTATTTTCTGCTCTTGAATTACTAAAAATTTTGTGAGTGTCTTGAATGAATTAAACCTAGAGCAAAATTTAGTTTCCTAATCCTAGGAGTAGGGTTAATTTTAGATTGTAGGATTAGTAATCCTGGGTAGGATAGGATTAAATACGAGCCGTTAGATCTTAAGTGTCTAAATCCATTAAAACTCTAATCCCTAGCTAATGTGGGGCTCCCAATTTAAATAAATTACGAATTAATTTGAATTTTGAAGATTCCTATTCCCCTAAAACACTAATGAAATTCGGCCAAAAGGGGGTCTGAATGGGCCAGCCGAAAATCACATGCTCTTGTGGGCTTATGGTGCAATTCCGAGCTCGATTCGAGCTTTAATTAATTAAATGAGTAATAAATTAAATGCCTCACATATTTGAATACCAAAAATGGGCTGATTTAATTTGAAAATAAGGTTCAAGCTCCATCAAATTTTCGGCCACACCATGTCATGCCTTAGCCAAAATCGTAACTAAAATTATGGGCTCACCGCACATTTTCGAGCTTAAATTAAAGCTTTTCAAAATAATAGATATTTAATTAAAAACCTCTATGAGATTGAATGGGTTGATTTGAGCTCAAAAATAGGTCCAAGTAGTCTTAATAAATTTTGGCATTCCCTCTTGTGGTTGCCGGAAAAAATCCAAACCAAGCCCGATCCAATCGCCCGTCAAATTAAGCTCAATTCCTTCACCGTCGCCCTGAATGCAAAATAAATGATTTACAGAAAATATAAACATGCTATACATAAAAAATTAATTTTTGATGAGAATTAAAACTAATTCTCAATTTTATGCAAAATGAATGATTTAAGGAAAATCAAAATTTAGGTGTCTAACACTGATGTGCTAAAATTATTATTTGTGTTTTAGCAACTCGAGCCAACTGAGGGTGGCTCAGCTTGGACCCGACTTGTGGTCGTCAACGTCGGCAACGTCGCTTATCCATGGCCTTAAGTGAGCTAAAAAATAATAATAAAAAAAAGCAAAGAAATAGAGGGCAACTTTGGTTTAACTTCTATGCTTCAGCCTAGACGTTGCGAGCGGCAACTCTTCCACAGCCATGAGGGAGCTCGCAAAGCAAAAAGAAAAAAAAGAGGAATAGAGGGCAAATTCATCTCAGCTTGGAAGCGCCGGCCTGGATGACAGCGTTGACGAATGATGATTGTCCACATATGCTGTTGTGCCTCCGAATCTAGCTTGCAAACTTTCGGATTTGGAGTTTGGCAGTGGCGGCCCGTCCATGGCCGCAAGTGATGACAGGGAGAACGGAGTGGGGTTGGCTCGGCTTGGACATTCAGCAATGGTTGGCTTGGACGCGACGCTGGCAACTATGCCGATGGCGACGATTGAGGGAGGCGGGAAGTTTGGGCTGGCTGACTCCAATGAAGCAAAGAGGCTTCCGTGGCTGAACATAGGCTTCCTTTGTGAATCATTACGGATGAGTAATTTTCATCGACTAAGTAAATCGATCATTACAGCTCACTTGTTGCAGGAAAAGACAAAAATACATGTTCTATCTGAAGCTCGTGTATGAGTCATGGTCCATGGATAAGAAGAGCTTTCAAACTTCAACTGAATTGTGATTCATGTTGTGCAATCAAAATCTCATGATTAAACCATGACATGAAATTTTAGATCAATTTATTATAATTGTCAAGAGACAAACAAATGTATTTTTTTATTGTCCAAAGTTAGATGTCCGTGGAACTGGTTTCCCACGATTGGCATGAGGAGCTGGGGAGTGAATGGCTCGATGACACGTCGCATTACGGCGAGAATATTTCAAGGGACAGAAGGACAAAAACATGAAGTTATGGATCTTTCTTTTCCTCTATAATGAGAAAAAATATATCCAAAAAGAGAGAGTCGTTGTCAAAACTCGAACACCGACTTCGAAACTATCATGTCCGAGAACAAAATAAGAACATGATCCGCCGCAATCGGGGCACTCGTCCGTGGCGTGTCTCAACACTCTTGATGCTCATATTTAAAGACTTTTTCTAATTTCAAAAGTCAATAAAAATGACACACATGTCAAGAAGAATAAATGATAAAATATAAATATATTTAGGAATAAAAAAAATTCATCAAGCCTAAAAGAGCAAAATTTCACTTAATAAAACACTTTAGTTACCTATATCTTTTAGAAATGTTTTAAAAGTATTAACACAGATTATTGTCTATAAACATGTTTATCATGTGCACATGTCACGTGAATTTACATATAAGTTGATGTGTCGTATCGTGTCGACACGTGAGATGGTGACATATCCGATAATCACGTTAATCACATCAACCTGTGCAACCTGCTTTGTTAGGCATGGTATTTGTATCGAGATAATTCAGCAAGTTTATAAAGTGTCTTGTTTAAGTTACTCACAAAAATGATATACCCCTATGTGGATATGAAAAGATTAACATGAAATAACAGGAATTGCCTAGCCTAATGACGAGGCAATGCATCGTAAATAGATTGACCTTAGATTTATGAAATGCCCTCCACTAATCCCATAACTTTTGTAATGCGTTCATGAAAATTCAAATACAACTCAAAGGGAAAATGATACAAACGGTCATTAAACTTTGACCAAATGTGCAATATGATCCCTAAACTTTTAATTAGTTCAATGTGGTCGATCAACTTTAACCTAATGTGCAATGTTGTCTTTGAATTTTCAATTTGTTCAATGAAGGTTCCTGAACTTTTGATCCATGTTCAATCTAATCATATCATTATATGAAAATATTTAATGTTGTCCTTGAACTTGGATTAATTGAAGGATAATATTGAACATTCTCATATCGTTTATGAATTAACTTGAATATGTACCAAAAGTCTAGGGACCAAATTAAACAAATTAAAAGTTCATAGACGTCATTGCATATTGAGATAAAGTTCGGAGATCGCGTTGAATAAATTAAATGTTCGGAGACCACATTGCAGTTGATTTAAAGTTCATAGACTATTTGGATCGCTATCCCTAACGCAAATATAGAGATGTTTGCGTGTGATCGCACAGGGAATTGAACAAGTGCAATGCGCCTAATTCACACTCACGATCCATTAATCATGCAACTTTCTGGTTTGTGACACATGCTCGGGTAATGTCAAAACCTCATGATGACATGATTTCTATTGAAGATATTACCGCATATTCTAGAATCTTCAATAGCGTGACTCTTCGTATTGTTTATGGTTGTCGATAAATTTTTCGGTTTCCGATGGACGTCTATCCGACGCGCGTGTTTAGTGTCATTATTGTTTTGTAGTTTTTCAAGAGTCATTATTTGTCGTGTGTCTCAAGAGTCTTTTAGTATTCCGATGTATAATTATTGCTATGTATCTAGACGAGTCTTTTCATGTACCTAGGGTATGTCGGGAGTCATGTTTCTAAGCCTATATAAAGGCAAGTCTTGTAATCGTTTTTGTAAGGTGAAAGTAAGGTGAATATAGAAAATTATAGAGTCCACCCATCTCCTCCCTTGAAAACTTCTCTTGTGTGAAGAGAATCTTTCACCTTCGATAGTCTTCGATCATCTTGAGGATCGAGACGTGCTTTGTGACTATGAGGTTCAACAATTTCATCTCTATTCTGTTCACGTGACAAGCAAGTCTTGGTCTTCTCTTACGTTTAATTATGCGAAAGGGAAGACAAATGGAGATAGCTTGAATGTGATTCATGCACATATGGTTAACGTCAGTCAACATCTCATCATATAAATGGAAATATCCTCTTTTTTATTTTGTGTGGCCTCAAACTCTAACATCATAAGCGGGAATTGGGTCCCATCCCATACTAAATCGCACAATAGAAAGAAAAATGAATATATCATGTGTATGTCGCTACAATTGTGGCCAAATGTTCGATCTTGCGAGGTTTAGAATTTTTCAAACCCTTGTATTATTAAGCTAGTCAGAATCTCACAAGATAAAGAACAAGCACTTCATGCGGAAACCTATTGAACTCAATCTCCAGAGATGTGAGGTCCTTACTGTAAGGGTTAGGACTACATTAATTAAGATTGTAATTTATCGTTTTATGGGATTGATGTAACAATGTAAGATATAAAGACATTTAATAAGTTCAAATGAGCTTAGCTTATGTGGCCCGAGTTGAGCCCTACCCGTGATAAGAGGCTTGGCTGAAAACTCTATAAATAGCACTGAAATCTCTTCTCTAACCCTAATGCACATAAACAACCTTACATAAGAATCAATTACAGAATTGTGCCGAAGTCTCATTGACCTAGTGATTTAGAGGGCGATAGAGGAGAAACACTTGAGTTTTGGATTGTCACTATTTCGCATCAAGAACAATGTATTTCAAATCAGGGGCACATATTCCTTTCTTTCTCTGTTGTAGTGTTCTAAGTCCCAGCTATGATGATCTTAGGGTGTCGTTTTTCGCGGCTTACAGGTACCTCTAGAGCCGAGACATCGCGGACCTTGAGATACCAATTGGAAATGGCATCGTCCGATATTTTCTTATTTGTGGCGTATAAGCAGTTCAAGAGTCGTCCACTGCTCAACTGTCATAGTCATTGCTTAACCTGGAATCGGGATTCGCAACTTGTGTTGGAGGTCGATCGAAAGAGGCGGTGGGGAGAGAGAGAGATTAGTGGTGAGAGAGAGAGACATAAACAAGCTTGTGTGGCATTGAAGGAGATGACTGCAAGTCGCACCGGTTTGGCTATGATTGCGAGGAGTAGATTAGTAGCGGAGATGGATAATAACAATAATGATGGTAGTCTTAATAATAATAATAATAATAATAATGTTGCCCGATTCAATTTGTTTATCCACGTCACTCTTTTGTTCAATTTATTCTGAACTGGCATTTCAGGCCGTCAAATAGCGCGTGCCATGAGGATTCAGTCAATGGAATGACAACACTATGCTAGTATTGAATGTTGCATATCTGCATGTTTAAATGTCGCGGCAACTAAACTCTCAAATCTTCACGGAATTTCAAAAGCGGACAGTGTAACAGTATAGCGGTGCAATCTCAACTACAAGTGTTATGAATAGCAAACAATATTTATTAATCATGACGCGATTTTGCAACATTCCACAGTTATATTATCACACCGTCATGATAGCAAGACCTTGAACTAATGACCACTATCTAAAGCCGTCATCGTGGCCGTCACCACAGCTTCGTCCCCGACCCCCATCCTCCCCTCCTTCATGCTGGTGTCTCCCTCAGCCCCGTGTTCCACACTTGAGCCTCTCTCCTCCTTCACAACATCTTTGTGTTTTTATCTTTTGATAGACGAGAATATTGACCACCATGGACGACCTTGGCCATGGAGATGGCCCGCGACCGTAGACTGAAGTGGCAAACCACGGTGGACGACCTAAGGCAACCTCGAATGGCATCCTCGACTGGAGGTCACCACCCATCAATGACCAAGATGGACCTCGATCGAAATCACAGGCTGCCATGGATGACCTGGATCTGGAGGTCATCAAATGGCCTGAAGGATGCTGTTGGCCCCAACAGGTCATCCATGGCAGAGGTGTTGTAATATAATGCTGAAGTTAAATGGAATTAAACCAATGAGAAATCACCGGAGAAATAAATGGAGAAAACTAAAGAATACCATAGATTTCGTGGTTTGGTTTGAAGATCTGAACTTATTAAATGGAGATAATCCATTAATCAATCGAAGAATTACAGAATTACAATCGCCCGCACACTCAAATTGTTTCCCAGATCTAGATTACATCCAAATCCACAATGTTTACTTCCACGCTATTGCTCCAACGTCGCGGCCAATTCTTGAACTAGTGGCACGCGCACGCATCAACGACAGCCAAACTCACGAGGGTTCTCTGTTCTGTTCAACACCACCGTATTTAAGAACGTTGCTCTCTCTTCGGACCAAAAGCAGGGATCCCCACTATCTTGACATTGTAATGAAGACACGTAATCCCCCAAATCAGGCAATTGGCCGAACCAAATTGAAAGTTTGCTTTTGATGTTTCCGTAGATTTAATTTGACCGGCTGCATCTTCAGGAATATTATCTCTTGCTTTCCGCGCACCAAAAGAGACAAGATAACAGCAGCCATCGGGGGTCTGCCGATTAACAATGGATCGGATTTTGTACGCAGGCTCAAATTCGAACATATCAATAAGAGGAAGGTGCTCTGGCCTCTTGCTACAAACATGGTGCTCCCACACAACGGAAATAAGGCTCGGTGTGAGTGCACAGTGGATGAAGGGTGGAGGCACGGAGGCTGGTGACTGACGACGACCATCTTGGTAACTATGGGCGCGACGGCGGAGGTTTCAACAACAGCTGCCGTTAGGCATTTAGGTTTCAGGCTAGTATTTTCAGAAAGGGGAATGATTACATAATAGTGTTTGGATGACTGTTACTCTAACGGTCTATTTTTTTGCGACAAAAAAATAGATAATAAATAATTAAAAATTACTGTGGAGTCCACTTTTTTGAGAGAATTTGTGGTTCGCAACATACCATTATTCTCGCAGCCACTCAAATACTGTTATGCTAGTATCATCCTTTCGGAAATGACATGATATATTCGTAACTATTCGTATTATAAAAAAAAAAACAGAGAGAGAGACTCAAGATGCACATTTTTACTAGATTGGAATGCTCTAGAATTTTTATCTTTTATTTGGTTGGAAAATGCTCTAGACTTTAGGAGGTAAAATATAAATCTTCCAATTTGAGAAGAGGGGAATAAAACCATGTTCTTTCTTTTCCACGATTATTGACTCCCAGCCTTCAAAATTCTCAAAGATGCACCAACGGACAATATAAGTGGGACTGCCGGAACTGGGGCCACCGGGCTTGGGCACGTCACCAGCAGTTAAAAGACAAAGAAACCTCAGCCAAGCAATAAAAAAAACGTCGACCAAAGTCGGAACCGGCGTGGCGCACCAAGGCCGAATGTTACAATTTCGGCGAAAAGTAAAGCCAAAGTTGAATTCTCCACGTGTATTTCTCCAAGTGGTATCTTCCACGTGGGGAATATTCAAACCCGTTCTTTTCCCATCCAATTCAACCACGTTTTCTAGCACCCTCGCCTTTTGCAAAATCATCTCGTGCCCCATATTTTCTTTTCACCCCCACTCCATTATAATACACTCTGCTCTCTCGAGTCTCGCCGTGGACGCCTTCCATCAAGACACTAAAACCGTGCATGCATGGCTGCTTCATCTTCGGCTCCGGCTTCGGCTTCGTGTGCCCCTCGCCGGAGCCAAAGCGAGTCGCATTCCCCGCCACCCCAGCAGAAGCGGAAGGCCGGTCGCAAGAAGTTCCAGGAGACGCGCCACCCGGTGTACAAGGGAGTGAGGCAGAGGAACGGCAAGTGGGTGTGTGAGATCCGGCAGCCCGACAGCGCCAGGACCCGCCTCTGGGTCGGCACCTTCGCGAGCCCCGAGATGGCGGCCAGGGCTTACGACGTGGCGGCCGTGGCCCTGCGAGGGGAGTCCGCCCTGCTCAACTTCCCCGAGCCGAGCTCGTGCGGCGAAGGAGGAGGCTCTTCTTTGGCATCCTCATCGCCTTCTTCCTCGTCCGTGGTGAGGTCGGGGTCGGAGGAGAAGAATGTCGGAGAGAGTGATGAGTCGGTTTCGAGGACGGCGTCGTTCGTGGATGAGGAAGAGTTGTTCAACATGCCTGGATTGTTAGACAGCATGGCCGAAGGGTTGATGCTCACTCCACCTGCGACGGTGAGCGGGTTCGATTGGGACAGCGTGGACGACGTCGTCGACCTCACTCTTTGGGAGTGACATATATTGTGTATATCCACGGCATCCATTTTTAAGAACCCATTAGTGATTCTAATGTTAACTTCTTCGTTTATGGCTTTCAGAGGACTGCCAGGAAGTGATGTTTTCTTGCCATCCCTTCTCTCAAATTTTTTAATTTTGTCATATTTTCTTCCATCCTCGGACAGCAGATACTTTCTCTAACCAGACTTCTGGATTGTGGGTTGCGTGCATGAACGTCACCGACGTTTCGTATTTAGCTAAGTTTGCATATGTATAATAGACATAACTCATCGATCACAAACTTGATGCATGGATACAGAAAATTTCTCCGATTAGATATGAAGCAAGATATAGCCCTTTTAAAGGATTTGGGAACTGCATAATTCTAGATAATAGGTAAACTTAGCAAAAAAAAAAAAAACATAAAAGAAAGAATTTTTGTGACATTCCGAATTTCGACTCTTTTCGAAGCTTATGGATGAAAAGATATCTATTGATGTATTTCAGTTAGATCTTGCTTGGATTTGATCACTCTCTAGTTAATTAACCAAAAGGGAAACGCTAACTAAAGTTTAAGTACGTGGACTAAAGAACTCGAGCGTGGTTTGGCACTTTGACCATAATGATTGCCGAGGGAAGATTTTGAGCCATTAAAGGCCGATCTGAGATTGGTCTTAGAACGATTTGCCAGCGTTATACAATTGGATCACGGGTGATTCCGTTTGACCTTAAGTATAATTTGCAAATTAAACTAAACCGATCCACGATGATCGCGTCCTTAAGGACTAGTGACCAACCCTTGCAATTACATGACAACTAAAGTTGCCATGGCTTGAATAACTCTTAAACGTGATATTAATCACGGATCGATACGTGTAACTCTTAAAAGCCGCCCGTTAGTTTGAGATGCACTGAAATTACTATTCATGAATTTTGGGTATGAATTGGACTTCGAAATGGGACATCGAATATTCGAGAATTCCAACAGTATTATTTTGGACGTCGCCTCATTGAGGTCAATCAAGATTAGGATTCGTCCCAAAGTGATTGAAAATGGATTGAGAATTGGAAATTACCTTTTTATCCTTGGTTTATGCTCATGCCTCTAAGATTAGTCAATGATAAGATGGTCAATTTGAAATCCGCCATGTGATCGAAAATCCAAGGATAAGGTGGTCCAAAGTTGTCTTGAATTATTGGCTAGAGAACAAGAGGTAAAAAAGTCAAAACCCCAAAAAGCAACCATCAATCAAGCTTGTTTTTCCAACTTGTCAATCACTCTTACATATATCATTCAAGCTTGTCCATCTATCACCTAGTCATTCTTGTTCCCCACTTGCATGTTAGCTTCTTGAGAAGGCTTTAGGCAAGCTTGGAAGACACAACCCACCTCTTTCTTCCTCTCCCTCATCCGAACATCTCTCTCTCTCTCTCTCTCTCTCTATATATATTCCATTTTTTCCCTCTCACTTTACCCTCATCACCAAAGCCCTCTATTTCCCTCAAGCCCTTGTTGTGAGTTTCATGGCCATTTGTCGCCGTGAAACTCGAGAGAACGCCACAAAACCGTGACCTACTGAGAGACTAAGTCATCCACCAGTTCCCTGCACTGAACCGTGAGTTTGTGGGCTGTTTTTGGAGAGTTCTTTGGCTTGGTTCAAGGTAAGAGACTTTCTAAGCTTAGTTTAACATGTTAAGAGGTTGATGTTGAAGTTTAGTGAGGATTCGATGGAGTTTAATAGTTGGTTTTGCTTGATCTTCATGAACCAAACCAGTTTGCTTTTCCAGTCCAAAACCGTGACCTTGGAGGCTGTTTAATTGCTGATCTCGCTTGAAACTTGTGGTAAGTAATCTCTAAATCCTAGCTTGGTATGTTAGGAGTTTAGTGGTTGAGGTTTGATGTGGATTTAGGAAGTTTAATGGTTGGTTCTTGCATGAATTTTCCTAGAGGGTGAATCTGCCATTTCTATCCAATTTTTGGAACCGTGGACTTCACCGGTTGTCTCAAGATTTTTGTTTGCTCAAATCAAGGGTAAGTTGTCCTTAAACCTTTGCTAGGACTCTAGGTTACTAAGAGATGGTTTAAAATTTGAATTGGAGAGTTTTAGGGGCTGTTATTGTGTGAAAAACGTCCTAAGACCCGAGAGCTCGTATTTCCATTTTTTAGCGCCTATCAAAAGTGAAATGGCTCATTCGAAGTCGTTCGGAAGCCGAACTGAACTCTGTTTTCTCCCACACGACCATAAGATCACGAGGAACATGAATCTAAGGTTAGATTGCTCAAAAAATAAATAAAATTATGTCAATTTTCCTGGGAGTAGGTCTAGACATGGAAACCATTTGGGGGTCAATGTGTGCTTGTTTGTTTTAGAATTTAAAATGTGAAATCCATGGCTAAATTGTGATGCTTGGTACTCGATAATGAAGTTCAATAAGGCAATAAATGGTTGAGTTGTGGCATGTGATCCAATGATTGAAATTCGAGGCTTGAAGATTGAATTGAGTATATTGGATTGTGGAATTTCAGATTCCAATTGTTTGGCCATCGATTAATTTATTTATAAGTATATGTGCACATTTTACCTCGATATGTTGCTACGCGGGGTTTGAGTATATCCCGAGGCATTAAACGCGAGATTTGACCTAAGGTGTATTGACGCAGGTCCGAGAATGTCATTGTAACCTAGGGTGTACTAACGTGGGTACAATAATTACGTTAGTCCGAGGCGTTAATACGCGGGCATGGCCATGGAAATTGGAACCACAATGAGTGAATTGCTATCCTATAAGCTTATGAGCTATCGAGTGCCTAAAGTACGAAGCTTAGTCTTAATTGAGTAATTGAATCCTTGAATTGTGAAAAATGTATAGTGCCAATGATTCTTGACTTTGATTATCGTATCGATTGCCATGTATTTATTCTTGTTTAGTAATGCATGTTTTAAAAGTGTTTGAGGGTACTTTTGGCCTAGTTTAGGTTTAGGGTTAACTTATTGAGCTATAAACTCACCTCGTCGTGGGATAAACTTTTCAAACCTAAACCTTGACCTGATCACCATGCCATCACTTTTTGGGATATCGATGGACCTTGAGACCGTGATCACCAAGTACCCAATAGGCAAAAACCAGGCGTACTATAGGAAAGCGGGTACGATGCGGGTGGACAAGAGAGGTGATTCTTGGAGACCCTTGACCTTTTTGGCTTGGACCTACCAAGATGGGGACATATATTTTGGGCCACTTAGGGAGTGTGTCATACCCGACGAGGTACTTGGAGCTGTGGATCCTGCTGGAGCGATTCGCCTAGGTAGCGTAGTGGCTGATTTTGACCTAGGACTTGCCGAGATGGAGCCGGAGATGGAGCTACTAAGACTCGAGCTAGTTGGAGTTATGGCTCTGCCCCCCGGCACTAATTCGAGGTTGGACACCGAGGCCGATCCGGACTTAGAGAGTAAGTTGAGCACACCTTTGGATTCCGATATTGTTTTTGTGGAGTCGAGACTATCGACCGACGACAGTGAGGCTGATGTTTAGGTGTAGTAGTAACACCTACTTTTGGTTACCCTCCTAGGTTAGTGGAATTAGTCTTGGGTTAATATACCCTTTTGATGTTACCTAGGTTAGCGGAATTAGTCTTGGGTTAGTATACCCTTTTGATGTTATGTATCGTGTATTCTCGAATCCAGCTATATTGTATTCCCTATTTAAGTTTATTGTGGAAGACTGATTTAGTGTCATGATATGTATTGTCGTATGTTATCCCGAGTCATCTTCTTTTAAACCGTATGGAGTTTTGTCTACTTTTACTTGTGCATCTCATATCGTGCTTAAGAACACCGTCGTTGTATCCTAGTTTTTTTTTTTTTAAATCGAAGTTAACGACATACGTGGGATGTTATCGATTCCAAAGGGTTCGGGCGTGACAATTTTAATTCCAATCCAAGCCGCCTTAACTAAAGGTGTCAAATGAGTGAGTTGGGTCGGGCTTGCGTATGTAATAAATGGATTCAACCTGAATCCAACCATTTAACCCACATTGGCCAAATTATCTACTAAGCAATTTAAATGATCCATACCCAACCCAATCTATATTTAACCGAAACCCACCCATATAATCTCATGAGAAAATAGAATAAAAAGGCCTAACATTTTTCAACACTAAATAAAGAACAAATTAAAAAAAATGTACCAAATTAAATCAAAACTCTAGCCATAGCTCGAGAAGACTAGGGTTTTGGACCTCGACCGCAGCCCCGAACATAGTGGCCTCCGCGGCAGCACCTAACATGATAAAAAGCAGGCAAATTGTAGGCCTTAGACTTCCACCACCACATGATCAAGTCATGAGCGTTGGCATTGCCACTAGAAATGCAGTTTCATTCCTTGAATATCTCCTTGCAACAACCGTTGTACCTTTGTCAATTCGAAGCTGGAATCATAGATCTAGGATTGACTAAGTAATCGCAGGACCGACCGGAAAAGGTGAAGTCAAGCCGGTGCTTCTGCTTCACTTCGAGGGTCTAGCAAGAACCGGTTGAGTTTGGGGACTTCTGTTGGAAGAAAGAGAGAGGGTGAGGAAAATAGAGATGAAGCAAAGGTGAGGAAGATGGAGACGAAGCATAGGATCGAGAGGAGACGAAGTAGATGTTTGAATAACATCAAATTGATTTTTGGATTTTAGCAACGTTTGTTGCAGTTTCTAAAATTGACTGTTAGTAGCCTTGATTCATGGTAGGTGCCGAGAAAGGAGAGAAGACAAAAGAAGACGAAAGATTCTTGCGGCTATTGAAGAAAAACTATTCATGAATAGTAAAAAGACAAAAAACACTATTGGTCACAAATAAAGGCCGGCTCCTTTTGATTTTCTTCAGCCACGCGAAGCTCCTTTCTACTCCATTTATCTTTTTCCTTTGACTTTATTTACGTGTTTTAAATTTCTCATCTGCACCAACTTCTATAAAGGCTGCTTCGATCAGTTTGTAGGATACGATCGAAGCCACAAAACTCCAAGTGAGCTTTGAGCATTTTGCATTCCAATAAAAGTTCTTCCTTTGGTCATTATTTGTGCCCTTTGTTCTAAATTCCAAATTCATTATTATTGTTTTGATTCCAACATTTGGTATCGTAGCTAGAAATAGCATCTACTAGTTCCGTTCAATTGTAGCTTTTAAAGTTGAATGGAAAGAATTTCAATACATGGTTCGCCTAGATGAAGGTTCTTTTCAAATCGCAAGATTTGTGCAATCCGATTGAAAATGGCTACAAAAAGTGGCCGATGCAAAAGCATTCGAGGTTTTAAGAAAGGAGGAGAAAGAATCTTTGGTAAAGTCTTGGAAGAAAGATTAGAAAGCATTTCATGTGATCTTTTAAGCGATGGAGGAAATGTGCAAACGACCTCAAGACCTTTGCCCCATTATTCTACCTCTTATCTAATTTATTTATTATTTTCTACCAATATTTATTATCTATTTGCGGAAACGTAACCGTAAGCTACCTATATAAATAGACATAGCAACTTTCAAGATATTTATAAATATGCTTAGTTTTATGCATTTTCCTCAACTATATTTTATAATATACACTAACCTCCCTTATTATGTATAATCAAAATTTAAAAGATTACCCTCGATTATGACTACTCCGCCCCTCCATACTCTTCCTAAACTTTTTAAGACCTCTGCTTCATCCCGACTTGAATACTCGTCTAAGGTGTCATTTCGCCTTGGATACCTAACGGTCCATCGAAATTGCACGGAGGACCTATGAGCATTCTTTCACCAACTTTTCAACACCAGTCTCTATATTCACGACTGGAACATTCTATATGAGTCGGCAATCCAAAAAGTGGGGCACAAGGCAAATCCATCTTAGTTTCTTGAAAAACGAAAGGTTGAGTGAGCAGCTCAATAAATGAAATTACTAGGCCTAAAGCGGGAATATTAGCTTTATGCTCAACAAAGTTATCCTGTAATGTATTGTAAATAGTATGAATCTTCATTTGAAAATCATCAAATGCGTGGAGTCCACCACATAACTTTTGTTCAATGCCATGAACACATCAATTCATGCAATTCATATCAAACGACCATTCCTGGCTTGCCAATTTGTGATTATCCGAGTCATAAGCATTTGCCTATTCGAGACATAAATAATTGCCTATCCGGGCCATAATAGTTGCCTATCCGGCCATAATTAGTAAGATGTATTCCGGGAACGCTCAATTGTGGGTTCAACGTCACCAAAAGGTAAAGGTCTTGCATAATCACCTTCACGGGAATGACGGCTCAATATACCCACAATACGAACCCTTGAGACTTTAAGAGAACGTTTGTCTATTCGTGCCATAATTGCTTATCCGGGTCATAATAATTGCCTATTCGGGCCATACGTCGTTCCTCGGATGATTCGCACAAATAGATTCTTGCAGGCACATGCATTAAATCATTTTAATGCAAGAAAATATCGTTATGACATGATTCAAATCATTTTAATGCATTGTCGTGGCTTAATGCAATAACACTCATATCGCACACGAAATGCACACAATTCATGTCAATCTAATACAATACTTTGTTTAAGTAACAAATAGACATTACCGTGTTAGGTCTAGTAATCCCATTTGCTTGGAACTCGAATTACGGTGTCCTACATCAACCAACAAGGAAACAAGATGAGAAGTGGTATGGCGGTAGCGGCGGGATGAGGCGGCTGCGTCGGTGGGGTGGTCGAGAGTGGAAGGTCAATGTGAGGGAGAAGAGGGAGTAAAAAGGGAGAAGAATAGTATATACGGAAGAAAAAGAGGATTGGTGGATGATGGAATAAAGAAATCATATCCCTATTTATAGGAGTTTCTAGCATTAATTACTTGAAACCGACGTTGATCTTATCCTATCATTAATTCCTTGAAAGCGACATTGATCTTATTCTATTACTTGAAAGCGACGTCGATCTTATCCTACATTAATTACTTGAAAGCGATATTGATCTTATCCTATTACTTGAAAGTGATGTTGATCTTATCCTATTATTAATTACTTGAAATTGACGTTGATCTTATCCTATCTTTAATTACTTGAAAGCAACATTGATCTTATTATGTTACTTAAAAACGACATCGATCTTATCCTATCATTAATTACTTGAAAGCGACGTTGATCTTATCCTATCTTTAAATACTTGAAAATGACATTGTTTCTATCCTTTAGAAAAACTTAATTGACTTAGCATTAATTTTATTCTTATCCTTTAGAAAATTGACTTGCCATTGACTCAATTGACTTAGCATTGACTCCCTTATTCTATTTGATTTATGAATATCAATTCAAGAACTATTTCTTCATATTATATTTTCTAATACAATTTTTTGAAAAACTTCTTAAATAAGTTAAGTAATAGCTTCCTTGAGAAATTTTGAAATAACTTTCTCGAAAAGTTACGAAGTAGCCTCTTTTAAAGGTTCATTAAAGATCATGTCAAGAAGATTTATTTTACTTTCTAATTATTTCTAGTACAGTGAAAATTCGGGATGTCACAAAACGATATTTCAAAAAGTATCGAGTGCGGAGACTGCAAAAGTAGCATGTCATATTTTACAAAAATCCTACGAAGGCGACTATCACGTCCGGCGGGTGCAGCAGCAAACGCTTCGAGGTGATTTCGAGTCTTTACACATGGATGACTCTAAATCATTCTCGGCATATTTTGATCGTGTGCAAACCATCATTAACAAATTGAGGATTAATGGTGAAGAACTCCATGATACACATGTGGTATAAAAAATCTTGACTCCACGATACATGTGTCGTAGAAAAAATCTTGACGTCATGGATCGAAAGATTTGACTACATCATCACCGCGATCGAGGAAGGGCAAGATGTGTCGATCCTAACATTGGAGCAGTTGATGGGTTCGCTATGCTTGCATGAGCAAAGAATGAATCAAAGGTCTGTTGGTTCGGTTCCCGAGCAAGCATTGTAAAGTTGGGTCACTCCATTAAGACGAGGAGGCTATCAAGGCGATCGAGGTCGCGAAGGAGCCCGAGGTAGAAGTGGACATTCTAATTTCATTGAAAATATTAAAACACGCGACAAATCAAAATTCAAGTGTTTTAAGTGCAATACATTCAGACATTACAAAATCGAATGCCGGACAAATGCGACTTACGAGTAGGCGGACCACGCACATGCCACCGATGCTAAAGAATACTTAGTGCTAGCATGTGAGAAGGATGACTCGAGCACCGTAGACACCAACATATGGTACCTAGATACCGGTTGCAGCAAGAAGGAATTATTCTTGTAGTTGGATGAGACAAGCCATGATGAAGTCAACTTCGGGAATAAATCAAAGATTCCTATGATGGGCAAAGGTAACGTTAATATCAAGTCAAAAGATGGTACTAATGTTACTATTGCGGACATTTACTTTGTGCCAGGACTTTTCTAGAATTTGCTTAGTGTTGGGCAATTGTACCAAAAAGGTCACAAAGTTAACATTGAAAATGGAGTTTGTACCATCAGAGGTGTAAACGATGAGTTGATCACGATGGTGCATATGACAAAGAATCAGATGTTCCCTCTATTTCTTCAGACGAAGACTCTGTTGAGTTTTCAAGTGATGGCAAAAGATAGCAAGTGGCTGTGGCATCTTCGGTTTCGCCATCTAAATTTTCTTGGACTACAATTGCTTGTCCATAAAAAGATGGTGACCGACATGCGTTTGATTGACAAGTCGGATCGCCCATGTGAAGGATATCTCGTTGGAAAATAGCATCGAGCATCCTTTCCGATTGGAAAAGCTAGAAGAGCCAAGCAGTCTTTGGAGTTGGTACAAACCGATATATGTGGCCCTGTTGAGGTTGAATCATTTGGATAAAAAAGGCACATGCTAATTTTTGTGGATGATTTTAATAGAAAAATTACGGTATATTTCTTGAGAGAAAAATCTGAAGCTTTGTGCAAGTTCAAAGAATTTGAAGTATATATTGAAAAACATAGTGACTATAATCTGAAGATGTTGAGATCGGATAGAGAGAGAGAGAATTTACCTCAAATGAATTTGATAAGTAGTGCAAAATTCATGGAGTGAAATGTCAGTTGATCGCCAAATATACTCTTCGGTAGATTAGTATAGCAAAAAGCAAAAATAGGACAATTTTTGAAATGGCAAGAAGTATGCGAAAAGTTAAAAATTTGCCCAAAAAGTTTTGGGTAGAAACCGTTGTTTCTGTATTTGTACTAAACAAGTGTTTAACAAGGAGTGTTCTTGGAAGAACCCAAAAATGGCTTGGAGCGGCAACATGCTAGATGTTCCATTCTTATGAGTATTTAGGTGCATGGCATATCCCCATATACCGGATGAATGGAGAAAGAAGTTGGATGATAAAAGTGAGAAGTGCATCTTCACTAGCTGCAATGACACAACTAAAGGTTATAAGTTGTATAACCCATTTACCCAAAAGGAAATCATCAGTAGGGATGTCCAGTTTTTAGAAGTTGAAGCCTAAGACCGGAACTAAAAGGGTGACCAGAAAAGCAGCACCATCAAAGATGAACCATTGGAGAGAGAAATAGAAGAACCTCCATCATCTTCAACTAGTGGTACATCTTCACCAATAGCAGCTTTAGAACCACCACTATGTCGTTCACAATGACTAAGGGAGATGCTAGCAAAATTTAGGGATTATGTTGTCACAACAAATGGTGACAGTGATAGTGATGGAATCACTGATGAAACAATGGTAAACTTTTGTTTATTTGCTGAATGTGGCCCTATGACTTATGATGGAGCAGTTGTAGATGAAAAGTGAATCCAAATAATGCATGAAGAAATTTACTCTATTGAGAAAAATGACACATGGGTGCTAACTTCTTGACCACCCAAGAAGAAACTCATTGGCGTCAAATGGGTGTACAAGACGAAGTACAAACCCGATGGTTAGATGGACCGTTACAAAGCCAAATTATTTGTAAAGGGTTACAAGCAAAAGTAAGAAATTGATTATTTTGACGTATTTGCACTAGTGGCGAATAGATGATATTCAGATCATCTTAGCACTTGCAACTTAAAACAGTTGGAGGATCCATCAAATGGATGTGAAGTCAGTATTCCTTAATAGTGCTCTTGAAGAGGAAGTCTACGTGAAGCAACCACGGGGTTATGAGAAGAAAGGGCATGGAAATCAAGTTTACAAGCTGAAAAATGCATTGTGTGGGCTAAAATAGCCACGTCGTGCTTGGAACACGCGGATCGACACGCACCTGTTAGAGTATGGTTTTCAAAAGTGCCCGTACGAGCATACACTATATCACAAGTCAAATACTAACGGTGACATCATAATTGTGTGCCTTTATGTTGATGACTTAATATTTACATGGAGCTGTGAAAAAATGTTTGCTGAATTCAGGGAGGCTATGACTAGCCGGTTCGAGATGACTGATTTAGGATTGATGTCTTATTTTTTTGGCCTTGAAGTGAAGCAGGCACATTATGGCATATTTATTTTATAGCAAAAATATGCGAATGGTATTTTGAAGCGATAGAAAATGGAATCGCTCAAACCAATTCAGGCTTCTATAGTATAATGGTTGGAATTAAAGAAAGAGTGAACCGGTGAATTGGTAAATCCTACTTACTTTAAAAGTATTGTTAGTAGTTTAAGATATTAGGCATATACCAGGCCAAATATTACATATGGAGTGGGAATTATAAGTAGATTCGTGGAAAAACCGTACCAATCACATTTGCGGGCAGTAAAAAGAATTTTAAGATATGTCAATGGAACTTGTGACCATGGAATTCTATATTCTTGTACTGAAAATTTCAGTCAAGTGGGGTACATAGATATTGATTGAGCTGGTGATACCGAGACTCGAAAGAGTACTTCTGGACATTTTTTTTTTTTGGGATCATAAGTGATTTCTTGGTCCTCGAAAAAACAACAAGTTATTGCATTCTTGGCAACCGAAGCAGAATACATGGCGTTAGCCGATCAAACGATATGGTTTTCATAGGATGCTGTATGAATTAATGCACGATCAAACATGTCCTACTAAAATGAAGTGTGTCAATAAGTCGACTATTGCATTAGCCAAGAGTCCAATTTTTCACGGCAGAAGTAAACACATTGACATCAACTATCACTACATTCGTGAGCAAGTCAAAGATGGTGAAATTGAGCTTATCTTTTGTAGATCGGAAGATCAAATTGCAAATATTTTAACGAAACCATTAAAGCCAAATTCATTCGGAAAGTTAAAGAAGATGCTCGGTGTTGTTGAATTCAAAAATCAATTTTAAGGGAGCCTGTTTGAGTAACATAAAATTGATTTTTTGATTTTAGCACGATTGTTGCAGTTTTTTTTTTTTTTTGGTAAGGTAAGTATGTATAGATTTATCAAATTGCAGTTTTTAAATTCGGTTGTTGGTGGCCTTGATTCATGATAGGCATAGGGAAAGGAGATTGAAGACAGAAGAAGACAAAGGATTCCTATGGCTATTGAAAAAAAAACTATTCACGAATAGTAAAAAGATAAAAATTATTTACCATAAATGAAGGCTGACTGCTATTGACTTTCTTCAGTCACGTAAGGCTCCTTTCTGCTTTATCTTATCTTTTTTCCTTTGACTTTATTTATGCGTTTTAGATTTCTCATGTGCACCAACCTCTATAAAGGATGCTCCGAGCAGTTTGTATAAAACGGCCAAAGCCACACAACTCCAAGTGAGCTTTGAACATTTTGCATTCCAATAAAAGTTCTTCTTCCGATTGTTGACACTTGATTTTTAATCATTTTATCTTTATAAAATTAATTAAAAATATCAAAAAAATTTGTAAAATTGTAAAATCAACTTTAAAAGCCTTGGCCCAGCCTTAAGAATCAATTTTGAACAAAAAATATTTTTCATCATTTTTTTAAAAAGCCAAAAATAAAGAAAAATAGTATTCATGGTCAGGAAAATATGAAAAAAATAGTCAATAGTTTTATTTTAATTCACTTTCCGTGTATGAAATTTCAAATTTTGAAAATTCATTTCGAGGTCACACGACCCTTCATTCAAATACCCCAAATTGAACCAAAAAATTCATTTGGGTCCTTTTTAGTCTTTTTATCACTTGGAATCGGTTATGACATTTGATCCTTACACCTTAAATTATACTTTGGTCCAATCATTTTCATGGTTTGAGTGAATTAGAAAAATGGACCTAATTGCATTTTCGGTTTAGTCTTTGGTTTTCAAATTATGGTCAATTGGTCTTTTTCGGACAGTCTCGTGTAAAAATGAACCCTTACCCAAGGGTTTTTCACCATTTTGAATACACTGGCGGGGTCAAATTGGTTCAAATTGGCCACTAAGGGTCTCATTCGATCACATTCGTAATCGGGTCAAATCTTTAAATATGGGGTTTTCATGCTAAATTGAACCAACTTCCCTCAGGCTTGTCATTTTTAGATGAATTGCATACTTTAGAATCCAATTTGGACATTATTTTTGCAAAAAATCTAAACGAATTGGGGTCTGATTTGAGATTTTCAGTCGAACCGGATCAACCGGGCGGGTCAAATCCGGCCCGATTGACCCAGGTCAACCCATCCAGCAGAAGCACCCAGAAGCAGGGCCAGAGCAGAAAAGCAGCAGCAAAACGGGAAGAGCGGCTTCTTCCTTTCTGTCCAACCCAACGCCCAAGACCCCAAAACACCCAAAACCAGCTCAATCCCCACGTCCCCAGATGCTGGTCAAGCTGCCAGCTACTCTCTGTTGGCTTGAGAGCTAAAAAAGGGACCCAAAAAGGCTGTGAAGAGGAGGGGCCGAAGTCAAGAGAGAGGAGGAAGGAGATATAGGTTCTGAGCCATTGAAGGGGAGAGTTCCAAGGTGAGGAGTTCCCAGGCAAGCCCTGGTCATTCGACGATAAGAGGGGATTTTCGGACCAAAAAAGCCGGGGGGGGAGAGGGGGAGGGAGAGGTAGGGAGAGAGAGAGGAGGGGGGGGGGAGAGAGAGAGCCGAGAGAAAAAAGAAAGGAGAGACCGAGAAAGAGAGGGGGAGAAACCAAGAGAGAGGAGAGAGTTTTTGAGAGGCGAAAGCTCCGACGAAGCACCACCCGCGTGCGAAGAGTTCACGACACCGTCCCTCGAGCCCCGTAGTCGCCGAGTTCGCCGAATAGGTGGGTTAAGTCACCCCACTTGGACAACCCCTGTTTTGTGCTTTTTCTTGCTCGAGTTCGGGTCCATTTGATTTCCGGGTCAAACGGAGCCGAACCAAATAGTTCTACGTATTGCTGGTAGTCCATATAGCCTACTACGATTGCTCATGTGCTTCGGTTTTGCTCCTTATGCTCTAATCTAGCGTTTTTCTTATGGCTCATTACGTGTTCGACGAAATGCATTTCGCAGTCCAACCCTCCTACTTTGAGCTCGTTTTTCATCGCGTTCAGGTGCTCGTTTTATATTTTTTTTGGCTGATTACGTTCTTCGCACGTAGTAGAATCCATATCTGTGAGTTTTCGCTCTTGTTTGTGCTTGTGGAGTGAGATATGAGGTTGAGAGCATGCCATGTTAGTTTGTTTTTGTGCTCTGTTTTAGTCTAAAATAGCCCGACCCACCTACTTTGAGGTCATTTTTCTCTCTCATTTTATGTGCATTTCCAGTCATTCTTGGCCAAGTCTCTTCATCTTGCATAGCTCTTCGTAGTGATATATTATTTTCCTTTTGGTGATGCTTGAGGTGTGAGATATGTTCCTCCGAAATCACCTCTGCAACCTGTGGATTTTTTAACTAGAAATTTTGTTAGGTGTTGGATCTGAATCTAGTTCAAACCTCCGACTTTCGGGGCGTTTTTTTCTCTGGTTTTGCATGATTTAAGAGTTTTCCTTGCTTCATATCGTTCATGGTATATAGTTATTCATATTGATATGTGGCTCGGCCATTGGTTGTAACCATGGAGTGAGATATGGGGTCGTGAATATCCCCGTTGGTCTGATTCTGATGTGAAAACAGGGCAAATCTCTGATTTCGAGGTGTTTTTATCATTCGTTTTATGAGCTTTAGGTGTCGTTTTTATTTCATTTTGTTCCTCGCATGCAGAACTTCATGTTGATATATGGGTTTCTTGTTGGTTAGGATCAGAGCGCAAGAAAATTAGTCGCGAACATGCTTATGTGAACCATTTCTAGCTATTGAAAAATTTTCATTGCAAACAATGCAAACCTGCTAATTTGAGGTCACTTTTTACGATGACTTCTCAAGCTTTTTAGTTTGTGCTTTGGTTGATCATACTCTATATGTGTAGCACTTCACATTGGTATCTTGGGTTTGGTCTAATTGCCTCTATGGATTAAGTTATGAGTTCTCAAAATCGCCTCAGTGAGCTGCAAAGTGAGGCTTGGGATTTTGGCTGTGTTGCTTTGCGACTAAGCATATTTCCGACACCGTTACGACGTGCTCACTTGGTCATTTCCCGAGCCGTTGGCCATTTCGGGAACTAGATCATACGTACTTTCACGTGATATGGTTGGTTTCCTATGATTTAATTAAGAACTAAGATAATCATTTTTAAAAGCATCCCGATGTACTATCATGTTGGGGGTTGAAAAATTTTCCAAGTATTGGCTTGCGAGCAGCCATTTTCACAACTTCGTTACGACCCATTCGTTTGGTCATTTTCCAAACCGTTGGCTGCTTTTGAAACCTTATTCCACCTGGTTTTGGATGATAAGTTTGGTTTCCTTTAATTACAAGTGAGGAGTTATTTGCCTGACAAAGTGCCCCGTCAATCGATTTTCAAACCAAAAATTTTCCGAAAAATCGATCTTGTACATGATATTTAGTCAGATTTCCGTTATGCCTTTGCGCCATATGCTATCACTTGAATTTGGTCTGGCCGGATGGCCCTTTTTAAAAAAATATATATAAAATAAAAAAAAATTAGAAAAAAAAAGAATAAAAAAATCGAAAATTGTTTGGAAAATGTGTAGTAAAACTTTCTCGATCACTCGATCTAATTGATGCCATTAGTCTCTATTTCACCTTGGAGATTGGCCGATGTCCATTCCCGTCCATTTCGTTTGTACACCCAACCTTATCATTTATTTTATTGTATTTTATTTGCGGCTTTGTATCTAAATACCCGAGAGCCGCGTGTTTTTATTTACCGCTTTAGAATAGCTCTCTATGCTTCGTCCCTTATACCCTTTGACCGCTTTGGTTGATTTTATTTATTTCTAGATAGAACTCGAAAATAAGAAAAATGCCATTAAATGAACCCCTATAAAACCACTTTGCATGATCGTCTAGCATGGTTGTAAAAACATGATTAGAAATTAAAAAGCGACCAAACCTCGTATGATCACTTTGGGTAATAATCAATCTCATGGTAACCGCAAGGGCTCTAGTAGAAATACTAGGGTAAACTAATCGCCGAACCAAAAAATCTCTGGTTGAGTGAAATTGAGCGATTTCTCCCAATTGTTTGATAGGGTCTTCGATCTACCCTCCTCGAAAGATTGGTGGCAACTCCCTTCTAGACATATACTTACACATGTCACCCGACCACACTAAGGTTGAATACGAACTTTCGATGTTGCGACTTGGTATGGGCTTGGGAGAGCCCGAGCCAAGGGGGCCTACACGCAAGGCCTCCCTTGGCAATCCATTCGCCCGCCTTCCCTTGTGATGGAATTGCGAGGGGCGGGTTGCGACAATCATTATTTGTGCCCTTTGTTCTAAATTCTAAAGTCATTATTATTGTTTTGGTTCCAACAATGGAGAGTTAGGTCTTGATCGAAGGCCTCTCGAGATGTCTATGGAGGTAAGATGGGTGGTGCATGACAGCTTCAAACATTAATTGTTGTCGTCACTGCTCTGCCGTCACCGATTCAATCGGGATCACATCTCTGCTGTTGAATTGCTTGAACAAGAGCACAGAGATTGAAGGCGACAGTGGCTTTGGAAGCAATGGGTTGAAAATGGATTTGTAAAACACTCAATAACACCATTTTGTTTGGGATTTTCTTTTTAAAATCAATTTATGACCGACATCTTCATTTAAGGTAATCCATATATGATCCACTTTCATAAATGTGGGTTAAAATATGTGTGTGTGACTCATTTTGACAGTCTTAGTCTCAACCCACTTCTATGGCCGTATCTTTATGTGTGTGTGTTTGGCATAAGAGACCACGAATGACATCATATTGGAGGTTGCTTGAGGTTATAATAATGTCACTTGAGGTAGTACAGAGGTCACAGCCTCTATTGAGAGAGAGAGAGAGAGAGAGAGTATTGGGTAGTATGTAGAGGTGGCAAATGGATGGGCTAGATTGAATTGGGTTTAGGTGGGTGCAAATGGATGGTTTGGGTTGAGTTGGGTTTAGGTGGGTCATAAACAGGTTCTACCCAAATCCACCCATTTAACTTACACTGACCTTTGACCCCCCAAAAAAAAAAAAAAAGAAAAGAAAAAAACTTACATTGACCTATTTGCTTTTTAAGCAATTTAAATGATCCATATCCAACCCAATTCAAACCCACCCATATAACTTTCATATGTTTAACTAATTCTAAGAGAAGTGTAGGCAGTAGACTGTACAAAATATCTCTTCATACCTGGTGAAGCTGCACTTGTAATATTATAAATCGCTAATTCTAGTTCTGTTGTTCGCACTCTTATAGCTTTATATTCTATTCAAAACTGAGCGGAATTTTTTTTTTTTTTTTTGAAAGTGAGCAGCAGTTTCATGTGCCTAGAGTCCTAAATTGTTAGGGTTTATCTAGAGTTCGAACCATGTAATGATTACTAAATGAAATTAAAATCTCTTCACAAGATTTCAAACGTTTGCATAGGTTGCTTGTAATGTCATTTTTCAAGTGGCCAGAGTTCTAAAACCGGATGGTTTCATACGCACATCAAACCACATAACAATTATTATATATTGTCGGCACAATTGCTATTCTGATGCTTGTCTGGTCATTTTTTTGCCTATAATCTGCAGTTGTTATGCGGCGGAGGTTTTCCAATGTCTCCACATGCTAAGTATCAGCATCAGGAAAGTCAGTGAATTAAACTTCACTGCAGTTTAAAGATGTAAACAGGAAAAAAAAATAAAAAAAGGAACCGGATGGTTCTCAGGTTGACCATGGGATAGATACAAAATCAATCCGTTTTAATCTGGCTTCGGGGTCAACAGGGTTGATTCTCGGTATCACAAATTAAGAATCGACCCCGATTGCGCAACCAAGTTTTCAAGTGACAATCAATTCATCCTAGAATCGATCACACCCTAATTTATTATACCTATGTTAATGTCAAACATATGAAAGAGTTAAGAACTTCCACTAAAGATAGATAAATCGGAGACTTAATCAGAGCTTAATTTAGGAGGGAAAATGTAAATATCCAACTTACCCACTTCAAATGACTGACAAATGGGATGGCTGACATATATCATATTTTTACCTTTTCTTTTCTCTTTTATTTTTCCCCAAGCAAAACACCCTGACTGAAGGTCCTAGCAGGCCCCGGTCGAGTGGTTGTCTTCCACCAACATTGCTCGCCCTCACCTTCGCCCTCGCCTGCTTGCTAGCGCCTCGAACCGTTGCGAAGCACCTCCCCGCTAGCCCTCTCTCTCTCTCTCTCTCTCTCTCTCTCTATCTATCTAGATCACGAGAAGCGGGGTCACTAATAGATTGATGGCAAGCAAATACATTAGGAGTGGAGAGCGGTGGAGCTAGATGAGTGGGAGACGAGAGACATGGAGGGTTTAGGATTTTACTTGGTGGACGTGTGATTTTTCATACTATGTAAAGTAATGGTAATTGATTTTATGATGGGCCAGTTCCCACCTTGAAATTGGGAACTGCCAAAGAAGGGCCCAATTCCACAAATTGGATACCAGGAATTACCCATTGGCTCCTAGACCTAGCAGAGAATGAGACCACCAGTCCATTCCGATTCCCGGGTGGGTCCATGGAACCGACCATTGCACAGTCTATGCTAATCTTCACCATCTGCGCATTACACCCCCCCTCATTGCCTTCTTCTCCTCCTGTGCTCTGCCACCATCTCTGCCAGCAACATCATCGAGATCCACGAGGGCTTTCTCGAGTAATTGTTCTTCAACACTTACCTCAGCCAGACCAAGCTGGCCAACGAGATCAACAGCCATGAGAGACCATCACCATCCTCGCCCTCGACAAAGGCACCATGTTCGCCCCTGTCGACATGATCCCCTCTCTGTCATCAATAACGAGCTCTTTATTTGTGTCATCCTCAACTACTTCGACCCCCAGAAGCTCCACCAGATACCCAAGGGACCACCCTCTCCACCACTCCGTATTAGGCCATTGGGAATCCACCATCTCCTGACCGGCAAGTGATGCTGAGACTTGCGAGCGCCGAGAGCGAGTTGCGAGAGAGGCTGAAGCGAGACCACAACAGAGAGTGAGACTGTGAGAGAGAGTGAGAGAGTGAGCTGTGAGATAGATGAAAGGAATTATGATTTTTTTTTTGGAAAGAGAGCGTGAGGATTAAGGAGCATGAGAGCTGGAATTAGGATTTTTTTGGGTGGTTCCACACCTGAAAAGCGAGATTGGACAACTCATCGATTCTAACTTATTGGAGCCGGTAACTATTCAGAATTGGCCGGTTCGGTCTGATTCGATCGATTTCTCGTCCGATCCGATTCTTTTACACATCCTAATATAAAATGCATCTTTGTGCAAAGTCGAGCCTTTTCGGGGGGATGCGAATTGCGGACTGATCTAGGCCCTCAATTGGGTTGCTAAGATGTCTAATGGGTAAAAGGATCTCGATCACTTTCTGAACTGATGGACAAGAAAACACCTGAATTCTAACCCGGTATCAAATCAGCCCATGTGTAGACCGTGAAGCACCTTCGAAGCCTTTGCAAACCCATGGAGATTGAAATCAAACTTTGTGCAGTGGATCAAGCCCATCCAGAAATTTCGCTCCTCTAGTCAGTCCATTCTCATTTGCTCTTACATTACAATGGAAAGAACTAGATTGTACTTCCAACATTGCAAGGGCAGACATTTTAAGTTGTTCGTTAATAGATGAAATATTTATCTGTTTCTTACCCAAATACGGAACGCTGAAATTTATTAGTAAGATTTTTCTTTCCATAAAATATTTTTGTCGCTTAACCAATTAAGTAAGCCCTCCCCTTATTGTTGCGTTAAGTGATGGTTTGACTTTAAACAAACAATTAAGTTGTTATTGCGCTTAATATTAACAACACTTAGCTATATGAGGTCCTGCAGGATTCGATTATTATTATCAAAATAAGCATGTGGCCCTGTTGGTAAAAAGGATCGAAGGATGGAGAAGCTAGTATTACAGGTGCAGGTACGGAGTTCGACTCCGGAGCTCTGCAAAGTGGTAGAGCGTAGGTCAGAGTGAAAAGAGATAGAGATAAGATAGACGGAAATATCTTTTTTTTATCTTGCACTCTTAACTTTCTATATCAATATGAGGTCGCGCTACTTGGTCAACCACGCAATTGCTAGTGGAAGGACCGCATTATGCCAAAAGGTTGAAAAGTAATAAGGAATAAATCTGAGTATACAAAAAAAAAAAAAAAAACAGAGAGAGTTAAAATCACCCATGCAAAGTATCTCACCGACTTCGACCAAAAAAAAGTATCTCACCGATAAATTTGGACCGCCGTGCCTCCATGGAACACCAGATTTTTGACCAGGTTTTTCAGTTTGACAACACCAGCCAGTCAACAACCAGCGCCAGCCACATCCACTTTATTTTCCTTTGACCTATTCTCAATTCATCTTAAGCAATTGTTTTATAATTGGACCAACTGGTCCTTCTTTCTATATTAATCAAACACGTCACGATGCTTTCCAGTAACACGTCTCTTGTCTGATCTTTCAAAGCTTCTCTCTTTCGCCGTATAAAACTTTAAAAAAAAAAATTGTTTAAAGAAAGAGAGAGATGAGACACTGTGGTGACGATGTCGACCCCCCACCACCACCCCCCCAAATTGATGATTTTTCCATTCCAGCTCATCTACCTTCCCCGACGGGGCCATCTCAACCCCTCTTAAATCGCAATTTGACAGAGTCGTCGTCGGCAGTTTAGTTTCAGTCTGGGTCTCTCATGGGTAGCGATTCCGTCGAAGCGCAACGAGATGAGCACAAGATCGAGGTCTGGGCGGCCAACAAGGACCGACTGGAGTCGATCCACCGGCGTATCTCAGAACCCACGAAGCTGCTGAGCAGAGCCGCCGGGAAGAGCGACTGCTGCATCTTCCGGGTCCCGCATAGCCTGGCCGAGATCAACGGCCGGGCGTACGAGCCCCACATCGTCTCGATCGGCCCGTACCACCGCGGCCAGCCCCACCTCCGGATGATCGAGGAGCACAAGTGGCGGTACCTCGGCGCGGTGCTGGAGCGCACCCGGCCCAGTGGCCTCGGCCTCGAGGACTACATGCGGGCCGTGGAGCCCCTGGTCGGGAGCTCCCGGGAGTGCTACTCCGAGGCCGTGCCCCTCGACGATGACGAGTTCATCGAGATGATGGTGGTCGACGCCTTCTTCATGATCGAGCTGTTCCGCAAGGCCAGCCGGCTTGTCCCCTACGAGCGGGACGATCCGCTCTTCACGATGGCCTGGATTCTGCCCTTCTTCTATCGGGACTTCCTCAGGCTCGAGAACCAGATCCCCTACTTCGTGCTTGAGCTCTTGTTCGAGATGTCGATGGTGTCTGCTGAGGAATCGAAACGGTCGCTGGCTGAGCTCGCGCTCGGGTTCTTCAACAACATCATGCAGAGGCCGGACAAGGTGATTGCTGCTTGCCGCGATCTTAAGGGGAGGCACCTGCTGGACCTGGTCCGGTCGAGCTTCATCCCGAGAGACCGGGATGAGCTGTTGGAGCCGCCGAGGGGAACGAGGGTCCCAACCCACGTGATCCACTGCATATCGAAGCTCCGCCGAGCTGGGATCAAGCTGCGGGCCAGCAAGGAGGAGGGGGAGAGCTTCCTGGTGGTGAGGTTCAGGGGCGGCGTGCTGGAGATGCCGACGATCACGATCGACGACTTCATGAGCTCGCTCCTGCTCAACTGCGTGGCTTACGAGCAGTGCCACCACAGCTCGTCCAAGCACATCACAACCTACGCTACCCTCCTCGACTGCCTCGTCAACACTTACAAGGACGTCGAGTACCTCTCCGAACGCAGCATCATGGAGAACTATTTCGGGACCGACGGCGAGGCCGCGGGGTTTATCAACAACCTCGGCAAGGACGTGGCCTTCGACATCGGAGTGTGTTATCTGGCCGGGGTCTTCAACCGCGTGCACGAGTACTACAGGAACAGCTGGCACGTCTACTGGGCGGGCTTCAAGTACACCTACTTCAACACGCCATGGTCGTTCATCTCGGCCCTCGCTGCCTTCGTCCTGTTGCTGCTGACCATAACCCAGACCTACTTCACCGTCTTCGCCTATCTCCGCCCTCCTAACTGATGGCGATGGGGCCAGAGTTTTGATTGAATTGCAGGATATTCTTTCTTTTGTACAGGAATCGTGGCTGCTTGCGGAGATGAGACATTCCATTTTAGATAAATTACAGATTCAACTTTCAAATTGGCTCTACATGTTCAATATCACTTCTCGCTTTATAAGAGAAATACTTTTGTGGCAGTACTGTTAAGGACAAGACAATCTCAACCATAGATTTACATACCTTCAACGCATGTTTTGTATAAAGTACTCATTGATTGGGAAATCGTGTGGTAAAAAATGACCGACGGTACTATCGGTTTGTCGGGTTAGCAGCTTTCACTATATAATGTTCACATTTTGTATCTTCCAATCTTAAAAGAGCCATTTACCCTTTTACGAGCCCGACATTTGCAATTAAAAAGTGAAATTTAATGATGAGGACTGCTTTAACGTGTCCTCAAGAGTTTTTGTCCATATCCTTTATTCTTATGAAAGACCTCTCTTCTTTGGAGTTTTTTTTTTTTTTTTTTTTTTCAGATATTCGGAAATACGAATAACAAATTGATGGAGAATTCAAATGGCTCGATTGAAGTCTTGTAGGACTAGGAAGGTCATCTGGTCTCGCTCGAAAATAGAATTCCACTCATCTCGAGTTAGAATTGTCTAGTTAGTTCGATAAGGTGAGATTTTAGTATGTTCTCTCCACTTACGCCTTGTTGGATCCTGTGGATCAGAAATTGTTTGAGGCATGAAAGGTTAATGGTGTTTGAGGCCTAAAAGACAATTCTTTTGAAAGGTCAAAAGTGGACTGTGTTTGTGAGATAGCATACTTATCTTGGATTTTCATTGGTCTTTACCATGGAGTGATTGATGTAACTTGAAATCTAATACAAAAGTAAGAATGACAATTGTAAATTTTGAAATGCCAAGAGTCTAGAGAGAACAAATGGTTCTTAAATCTTGACGGTAAGGCTTCGCTAAAGGTTATCCCATCTAGATCCCGAATGTTTTCAAAAAATGGCTCAAGGGTCATTCTTATGTACGTGAGACTACAATGCATGAGGATTGACCTTGACGATCGAACCAAGCCGAAATGATTGGGCCCGACTAATCATGACTTTGTATGCGAGGCGGTAACTAGTCATGACGAATGTGCGTGAAGCTGCGACATGTCGTTCTGTCCTTCATTTCACTTTGCCAAAAGAACTAAAATCTGAATCCACGATTCATGCGGATGTCTTTGTGATTGACATTTTCTCCCCGTGGGCGGTAATTACTTGTTCCTTATCTCATGTCATCTCATTTTATTTTGGGTAGGTCCATGGTTAAGGTTAATTCATTTGGCATGTGATCTATATATACGAATGGGTTGCACCGATATCCATTTTGTGCTTATTCCAAAGCTAGAGATCGAGAAGCTATGGGGCCGCTTGAAGTCGGATGGTCGGTAGTACGTGCTCAAGTGTATCGAATTCATGTTGCCGATTCTTGACATTGATGTTCGGAGCAGGATCATGCATGCACTTGCTCATTTTTGGTGTCCTGAGATGACTATATTTGTGTTAGGAGGTAAGTTTGAGCTTACACCCACTTTGGAAGAATATAATATTGCCTTGAGATCAAGGATTTTTGTCTTAGCCTTTTTAGGACTTATCATTTTTCCTTTTCGTCAGAATGGTATTGATCCTATGATAGCCTGGACGTTAAAACAAATTTACCGTGGGGTCAACTTTGTAAATACTATTCTTGCTGAAACTTTCATTTCGTTGATACGTTTCATTCGTTTCGAAAAGAAAAAAACAAGAAAGAAAATGATAAGACTTTTCGAGCCCCAATTGAGCTTTTACAAATTTGGTTTTCTCACACGTTTCTCAATTTAGGGAAAGCATGTTTGTATTTGAAATGGGCATGACTAATAACCCTATTTTGAGATTTAAATAAATACAAGATCAAACTAAAAACTTGCACTATACACAATGGGTTCATCTATTCGAAGATCCAAGCTCTAAGATTTTCCTATAGCAAGCCGTATAGTTTCGAGTGTTTGAGGCTCGATTGTGCCATAGTGATCAGAAGACCATACCTCCGATGGGCATTTATGGAGCAACCAGCTATCGGCCTCTTCGAGTTGCACGACAATTTTAAGTTCTGCAAGATGTCCCTCCTCATTTGGGCCCAATGAATTTCAAGTCCAGTTCGAGAACGGTGAGAACTATAAGGCCGAGCTTAGACGTCATTCTGAGGCTTGGTAGCAGTGTTTCAATCATAACCTAATTTGGACAACAGATGAGCCCATCGGGAAAATGAAGAATCACTTTACCACGGCCCAATATATTCAGTCTCATACCATCCCCGTTGAGATACTCCTAAAGATCCCAATCGCGACAGTGCGGTATACCCTTTAGACTTAAATCAAATCAACGAAGAGAAGCCAATGAAGGCCTAGGAAAAGGTAGATGCATTGTCTAAGGAGAATGCACAATTATGACATGTCTTGAAGGCCCATTCTCTCTAGAGCATGTGGCTTCTAATAAAAGAAAGATCGTTTGATTTCTTGTTTTACTTAGAAATTGAGTCGTGCCTTTATTTTCGTAGTTTTATTATTTAGGAATGTTATTGTTATGTTTCCAATTTCATACTTTAAAGGAGTCTTTCATTCTTTTAAACGATTCAAGGGACAAAACAGTTTTCTAGGCGTGATTTCTTGGAAAAACGCATTAAACCGTATTGATCTACTCATTTCTAGCTTGATCACCCAACATGAAAGTTGTTCATCATCCTCTCGGCAATGAGTTGAGTCACAAGTCAAGTTTGAGAGGAGATCGTGAAGCTTCTCGACGTCGGATTTATTGAAACTATCCAATACTCTAAATGGGTAGCTAACATAATCCTAGTAATGAAGAAAGACGGTCAAGTCCGGGTATGTGTTGATTACCGAGATTTAAACATGGCTAGTCCTAAGGATAACTTCCCCCTCCCACACATTGATGTGCTCATCGACAGTATATCGGGGTTTGAGTTGTTTTCATTTGTGGATGGTTTCTCTAGATACAATCAGATTTCGATGAACATCAATGATAAGTTGAAAACCACATTCACTATCCCATTGAGAATGTTCCACTACAAGGTGATGCCCTTCGGTCTCAAAAATGCTGAAGCTACTTACTAACGGGCCATGGTCACTTTGCATCATGACATAATGCACATTGAGATCGAATTTTATGTCGACGACATGATTGCAAAGATAAAGCATGGGAAGATCACGTTGAAACCTTGACAAAGCTATTCAAAAGACTTTGAAAGTTTAGATTACAGCTCAATCTAGCTAAATGCATTTTTGGCACCAGCTCGGGCAAGTTGCTTGGATTTATTATTAGTAGCAAAGGTATCGAGATCTACCCCTCCAAGGTGAAAGCCATTTGTGAGTTTAAGCCACCGACAACGATCAAAGAAGTTCGTAGCCTCATGGGTAATCTGAATTATATTGCTCGATTCATTTCTCAATCATCCGAGACCACTAATCCATTCCTCAGGTTATTAAAGAAGAATGCGTCGATCGATTGGGACAATGAGTGGGAGGAGGCTTTTGAAAAGCTAAAGAAACATCTCATGAATCCGTCCGTACTTGCTCCGCCAACGCCGGGGTAACCTCCGATCCTCTATCTCACAATCCATAGCGAGTCTTTGGGTGCTATGCTAGCTCAAGCAAGATAGGAGGATGGCAAAGAACAAGCTATTTCCTATATGAACAAGAAATTCACTACTTCTGAGATGAATTACTCTGAGGCCGAGAAGACATGCACGGCGTTAGTCTAGGTACTATATAGATTTCGGCAATATACTTTGCATTATTAGCTCATGGTGATGGAATGTGATCCTATCAATTACCTATTGAATCAACCTGCCTTGATTGGCGGACTTGCAAAATGGCAGATCCTCATTTCTGAATTTGATGTTTATTATTTATCCTAAAAGTCGGTTAAGGGACGGACCGTAATCGATGTCCTAGGCGAAAGTCTGGGGCAAGATGATGACACCAATTATCTTGAGGATCGAATCATGTCAGTAGATAATTATGTCTGGACCATGTATTTCGATGGAGCTGTAAACTTTTCTGGATCGGACATTAGAGTGGTTCTAATATCCCCTAGTAGCCAACATTATCTTGTGGTAGCAAAATTGGTCTTTCATTACACAAATAACATTGTAGAATATGAAGAGTGCATTCTTGACTTGTAGCCTTTGATCGAAATGGGTATAACTCGGCTCAAGGTATTTGAAGATTCCGCTTTGATTATCCTCTAGACTATTGGAAAATGAAAAACACGAGATGCTAAATTGCTACCCTCCCATGAATATCTAGATGAGTTGGTAGAGGAATTTGATGATATCTCATTCGAGTATTTATCCAAAATTTATAATTAGTTTGCTGATGTATTAGCTACCTTGTCTTCAATGTTACAAGTTACCAATGGACTTGAGGTTGAGCCACTCAAGATCGAGGTGCTACGAAAGCCGGCATATTGTATGGTCGTGACCGATGAACTAGATGGCAAGCCGTAGTACCATGACATCAATGCTTATATTCAGAAGCGGGAGTTTCCCGAGAAAAGTACCTCATCTGATCAAAGGTACATAAAGAAGATGGCCTCGAAGTTCTTTCTAAGTGGGGAGAGTTTATACAAGAGGTCATTCGATTTTGTCCTCTTGAGATGTATTGATTCTACCGAAGTAGTTCGTATAATGATGGAAGTGCATGAAGGGATTTGTGGTCCGCATATGAACGACCACATGTTAGCCAAGAAGATTATGAGGTTGGACTATTATTGGCTCACCCTAGAGAGCGGTTGTATTCGGCATGTTCGGAGCTGTCACAAGTACCGGATTCATGGTAATAAGATCAATGTTTCTCCAATTGAGTTGTATCAATTGTTCGAGCCATGGCCGTTTTGTATGTG
This sequence comes from Rhodamnia argentea, assembly GCF_020921035.1. Taxonomy (NCBI): domain Eukaryota; kingdom Viridiplantae; phylum Streptophyta; class Magnoliopsida; order Myrtales; family Myrtaceae; genus Rhodamnia; species Rhodamnia argentea. Next base: position 14,070,261 of record NC_063156.1, read on the forward strand.
GGGAATTGATGTGATCGTCCCTATCAACCCTAAAGCATCTAATGGACATCGATTCATCTTGGAAACAATTGATTATTTTTCTAATTGGATCGAAGTAGCGTCATATTTGGCGGTCACAACACGGAATGTGGTAAAATTCATTGTCGAAACATCATTTGTGATATTCTCAATTCTGACTCTTTTCGAATTGATGAATGAATGAAATGTCTATCGCTGTATTTCGGTGAGATCTCGCTCATAATTGATCACTCTCAAGTAATTAACCAAATGGGAAAGACTAAGTGGGATTTAAGTACGTGGACTAAAGAACTCGACCATGGATTGGTACTTTGACCATAAGGGCTACCGAGGAAATATTTTGGGCCATTAGAGGCTGATCTAAGATTGGTTTTAGAACGATTCGCTAATGTTATACAATGGTTCACGGGTGAATCCGTTTGACCATGGTATAATTTACGAATTAACCTAAACCAATTATGATGATCGTGCCCTTCGAAACTAGCAATTGACCATCGCAGTTACATGACAACCAAAGTTGGCCTGGCTCGAATAATTCTTAAACGTGACAATAATTACGGGTCGATATGCATAACTCCCGAAAGCCGCTCGTTAGTGTGAGATGCACCGAAACTGCAATTAGATAATTTTGACCATGATTTGGATTTCAAAATTGCATGTCGGGTATTTGAGAATTCCAACGAAGGAAATTTGGATGTCATCTCATCGAAGTCAATTAGAATTTAAGTTCGCTCCGAAGGGTTTGGAAAAAAGGAAATTACCTTTACGCCCCGGTACTTGCTCATTCCTTGAACAAGGTAGTCATTAGTCATTTCCCCATATGTGACCGAACTATGGAAGTGTAGAATAATCTTTGATCTCTTAAAGTGACTAGAGGTCAAGAATGACACATGAAGGAAATTCCATCAACAACTTCCACCAACCAACACTATTCCCTTTGTCATCTCATTCTTACACCATGTCATACACTTAAGTGCCTTGAATTTATCGCAATCACACATCACCTCACTCTTGCAAGTGGACTAAGATTTGAAGAAAGCTCTCTCTCCCTCTCCCTCTCCCTCTTCATTTTGGCTGGTCATCCCTCTCATTTTTCTCCCCTCTCTCTCGTTCGATGCCCCTCGCCAGCCCATCGCCGTCTGTTTTCCGACGATTTTCGCTGCCATCCGTAGTCGGAATCACGCGAGCCACCCACCATTGGAAAGCTCTTTCTCTTAACGTTCCATAGAGTACTTATAAGTCCAAATTTGCCCAGCCGTTTGTCCCGTAGAGCCATTTAAAGCAGCGAAGGTCACCGCTTGACCCTGTTTCGACCCGAGAAGCATCTTAGCCTATTTGGGAGCCTGTTTTGGCTTGGCTTCTTGATAAGACACTTCCTAAGCCTAGTTAAGATATATAGCATTGTTTTTATAAGTTTAAGGATGGATTATTGTGGGTGTTATAAACTAAATCCTTGCCACTCTTGACTAACTAAAACCGATCGGTTTTGCCCGGCGAAGACCGTGAGCTTTACTGTTGCTTTGGGAGGATTTCGCTCGCTTGTTTAGCCTTGTAAGTTGATTATAAACCTTCCCTAGGATGTTAGGTTACTAAGGGACCAAGTTTGAGCTTGATATTGAGTGAATGCATGGCTAGTTTTGTGAGAAACGTCGAGAGACCTGAATTTGTCCATGTTGAGATTAAGTGCTTGATGGCTTGTTCTTGCTTGGAAATCATGCTTTTATGCTTAATCCATGTTAGTTTAAGGTTGTGAATTAACGAACTTGGGTTATTATAACATTGCTAGCTTGAACGGGCTTGATTAAGGACCGTTACGACTCGTATGCACATTTGGGTGTCGTTGTTGAAATTGTTGAGATAAGTTGCCTTAATTGGCCTTGAGAACTGAATGCTTGAGAAGTCCCTTTTGGCCGTGGATATATACCTTAATGGCTAATTGATCACTTGAATTGATAAGCCCGAAATTGATTGAACCGAATGCCTTGATTTGGCGATAAACCGCTTGCTATGATATAAGCTTGCTTGTGTTTGTAATCTTGACTTGTTAATAATTAATGGTATGGCCAATGCATTGCACCGTCAATATACGTTTGAGCCTTTTTTGCCATATTCAATCCTGTGTATCCTATACCAATGGATAATCTGCAAAATAAGTATTTAATCACATTAACTTAGATAAAATGATTATAGATTGTTTTGTCAACTTCAAAATCAATTAGGGTTTTTGTCAACACAAAGTAGCTACAAGGAACAAATTTAAAGCCGACCCATTGTTAATTAGCACTCGAGCCACACGGGTTTGTTTGTGATTCACCATGATATGTAGAGCTTTATTATGGCCCATACCTTCGATCGGTATTTCTTCATCGGAAAATACAACCCGATCCTTCAAAAGGACCGCCTTGACAAAGTTCTCTAGCTTATCCTCGTTGATATTTTTAGGTACATAAATCTTACTCATAACTTTCGTCGGGGAATTCCGATGCTTCTCGGATGATTAGAGGAGTTCTAGTAAGGAGACTTGAGCCAACAATTTCCTCAATTGATCAACCACACTATACTCACTCACTTTGATCACGACCAAAAGCTCCTTCGCTTCTTTCTCAGCAACCGGCTTAGCTGGCCGACTATCATTATAAGCACGCTCGGATCTCGTTATCGGGTTCAATTCTAGATCATAGGACCATGGGATAGTCTTATCATTCACATACGGGAAAGGCTGTAGTGAAGTGATTACAAAACTATTGGGTATGACGATCCCTAACTCATCATCTGTGACCTCCTCCAAGCGGGCATATCACCTAACTCCGGATTAATTTTAACCAAGCTAGCAACATCAACTTCCACTAGGTTGATCTTCGGTTGGGACTCGGCCTGGGATGTAGTCATGGCTGCAAATTCTTGATCCCGGTCAATAATAATTTGAGATACCTTAGCTACCATCCCTGTTTGACTCGTGTATACGATCATTTTATTCTTCCGCATCAAACCCGAAACCTTCTCCTTCCGCTAGCCCAAAGATATAACATCTCCAGTATAGTAATATCCGGCTCAAATTAGAGCATCAAAATGTCGACAAGTCGAACCTTAAAGCTATCCACTTGCCTGGTGTCAGAATCAAATATGACATTAACTTTGCCCGAATGGTTAGGCAAAGGGTTATTCTAGACATTTGGTTTACTAATGCTCTAGAACAGGAGTACTCTAGATTTGAGCAAATCCTAAATGCAACATTTAAGCACATAGCATTCATTTGTGTCATGCCCGGGCTCACTCCGATGGTAATCATACTTCTTAGTTAGGTCATACTTCGGAAAGGTTGCATAGTTCGGCCGCATCGGTTACGTTGACAATAATTTTTTCATGCGTAGGATAGCCAAGACCCGGGAGGGAATACTAGGAAGTGGGGTAAACTATCGATTGTTACACTAGTATCCCCTTTGACCTTCAGCATCGAAATTAGCCTGTTATTGATTAGGGACTTGAGCCTTGGGCGCGTAGACTAGAGGCTTCTAAGTGTAAGTCACATTCCTCTATGGAATAGGTTCTTTTTCTTTCTTTATTGAGAACCGCTTAGCACTAGAGCTAGTATCTCCGTACTATACCTTCTTCAAGCCAATTTCCACTTCCTCACTCATTGCAATGAGGTGATCGAATGATGTAGCTGCGGTCCCAAGTATACCGTTTCACATAACCTATGGGGGGTAGAGATAAATAACCTCATGAGTTCACGCTTAGGTGGGGTTGGCTTGAGCCGAGATGTGTTGTTCCTCCACGTGGTGGCATATTGCTTAATCGTTTCGCCGTTTTTCATCTATGATTGTTCAAAGTTCTCCCTAGAGGTGACGACGTCCAAGTTAAAATAGAAATGTTTGACGAATGCATTGGCCACTTGCTCCCGGTTTCCACGCGGTTAATCTCGTAATCTATGTACCACTTCATGATTGCATCTTTCGGACTAGACTGGAAAGTCTAAACTATTAAAGGGCTATTAGCCACGTACTTGTTGGTACATTTGAAAAAGCTGGATAGGAATGGAGGTGCCGTCATATTTATCAAAATTTGGCATCTTGAACTTATCTGACACTTGTACTTTTGAGTAATGGGTTAGATCAATGGGAGCTATCTTGTGTGGTCCCTCCTGCTCTTGTAACCTCTGCTCCATCTTGGCCAACTGCTTAGCCGTTTCATTGTCCGGTCCCACGCCCAGAAGGCTACCTTGGGAAGCCGAGATCAGAGGTGGTGTGCTCGAGTCCGTGCTAGTTATGATAACATCCTCTAGCGGTAAGGTTTGAATGGGGACTCGTCTCGGAGCTTTATCAGAGTTATCAGCAGGAGTGGGTGGAGAAGAAATGACTTGTGGTGAAGCCGAGCAAGACGATTATTGCTTGCCTACGACACTAGCTATCATTCTTTCCATCATTTGAGACATCATTCCTTCGGATCATTCATTCATAGGATCGAATTGTTCCTTTAAGGCCTTTTGGACAGTTGTGTTGATTTTGGCTATGTCGGCCATCCGCTTGCTACTAAATGGGTAATATGTGGGGAATCCATCATAAATTATCTGTAAAAAGTAATCATTTGATGAGTATAATGAGTGAAGAGGACGAATCAATCCATGGCCTTAACCTAGACACATAAATACGGCCCGACTTGACTCATGACAACTATTTAGGAAAATTCCACTTCTGTCAGATTTTGGAAAATAATTCGTGATAAATCATGGTATATTCAAAATGGCACCAAAATTTATGGACAATTAGCCAAATGGCATCAATACATTTTAATGCTTCTTTGAAAAAATTTTGTCCGGAAAACGTTTTTGTCCTGTTTTAATTTGAAAGATAGATGGTAATTAAAAATGCAAATTAAGGTCCAAAAATTTGTAGATTACTAGTTTAAAGCTCTTCTACCACTTTCATGTTTTGACTCCTTATGAAAAAAGCCGTTTACTTGTGGTAAGAGGTGAAATGAGTCCTAAAACCGGGAAACTATAAAATTCCAATCTGTTTCATCTCAACCATTAATTCCATAGTAAATATAAAATGCCAAGAATTGATCCAAAATTTTTTGGGATGATAGTTTGAGATTCTATGAACAATTTTTCATTTGATGACTAGGAGTTAGAATAAATGAAAAATGGTCTAAAATTTGTTTAGGGAAACAAGGTCAAACCAGAAACTGATTTGATTGATTGAATTGAAAATGTAATAGATGTAATATAATTGTTAATCCAAAAAGTTCCTAAATAAAGGACCTAAGAATGTAAAGACAAACATGGCATGACTCGATAAGACCTAAAATAGCCTATCGGTTGAAGGGCCCAAAAATAAGCCAATGCATGAATTATTCCAATGCGAACCTTGATATCACACAATAAAAGTAACCATCCTAATCTGCTCTCCACATACTCATGGGCGACTTGATCCAGTTGGGCCAACCATTCGATCGGGTCGACCTTGGACATCATAACGGTACGGATGTTATCGTACCCCATGAAGTGATAGATCAACACAACGACACACCTAATAGCCATGAACTGACCCAAAATAAGTATATGAAAAGTACATGTGCAAAAATAAATAAAAAATCATGGGTTTAGAGACAAGTGGAATAATGTTCATGCATGTATTATTAGCCAAGTTTTTATGGCTTTTAGATGACCAATCGTACCACAAGACTCTAGTCTTATTTGGTACCTTTAAAGCTAGGGGATATTAAGAATTTCTCTCGTCCCAGCAAATTTAGGCTAGTGCGTAGAATTCTTAATATAGTCGGGGTCGAAGATAAGGTCATCCGCTCCTTATTCCGAGGCCATGATGAGTCTTGCCCGGACACCATCTTAGGCTCATCTAACATTTTAGATCCAATGCAATGTCATGAAATCATGCACAATAATTATAGTCACTCAATCATGGCAATGTGCAATAAAATAAAGCAATTAAATTCAATGCCAAAAATCAAATATGCCTGCAAAAAATAGCCATAAATCAAGAGTGATTTACAATCGGACAATCCAAAAATCAAGAGCCATTTCAATCAATCAATCACAATCAATCAACCAAGAGATAAATCATGAAAATTAATGGCCTAAATCCACAAGGAAATTTATTTATTTTTTTTGAAAATTTAAGGGTCATTTTTTTTCAAAAATTAAATGTTCCAAAAATTAAAAAATTCGGTGTACCCTTTAATTTTTTTTAAAAAAATAAAAATTTATCCCCAGCTGAGTCGCCAAACCATCGCAACCTAAAATTCGAGGAATTTTAAGTTAATGGATTATCAAGTTAATTATTTAACTACCTAACTCAGACTTTTCCAAGCTCATACCAAATCTTAACTTAGGTTCATTTTATGCAAAATGTATTAAGCTAGGGTGGCCACTAATTGTTTACGGTAGGTCGATTAGAAACATATATAAAATAGCGGGAGGACTATTTTATTCTTATGAATCATAGATAATGAGTCCGGAGACTTGGTTACATTAATTGAAAAATTAATATTCTTTTGGTACCAAATTTCATGAAAAATCTCTTTTGATTGACATTGTGAGTTGAATGATTTAGAAAATAGAGTGGACCATATGATACTTGAAAATCATGAATTTTTGTATTTTCAGATAAAAAGGTGAATATCATGAAAACATGCCACAAAATGTGATAACGTCCAATTTAACTCATGAAAATAATTCCCCAAAGCCTTAATTTATATTAGATGTTATTTATAACATAAGAATGAGGTTCTGACATATTTAACCATAGAAAAATGAGGGTTATTTACGTGAATTAAATTAAGGCAAAGTATGAACACAAATAAAAGAAAATACTCATAATGTACCTTTAATTTCAATTTTCCGACTAATTCAATCATTCCCAAAGATTATAGTTAGAGTAGAATTTATCCACTACATACTCTTAGATTCGAGTCGGTATGCGGATAAAGGTATAAAATAACATCATCCCTTAAGACAAAGGGTGGATTATGAAATTCTATACAAATTATAATCACATTCCATAAGATCATGGAGAGGGAAATATAATTTAATTTGCGAAGGATCAAGGCATAAGGGAGCATATATTATGGGCATTTTTGTTTATAATTGTGCAAACTTTATAATAAAAGCAAAACAATAAAACAAGCATGACCGGATAAAAGCAAGAGTGAGCATTTTATTTAAGTTTTCGAAATTGTGAAAGAGGTGGTCGAAAATAGGAAAGTGGGGTCCACCTTTCCTCATCCAAAGTTCAATTTAATTTTGAGAAGATTATCCTTTAAGATTTGCAAATTAATTACAAATAATTCTAAAAGAAAGTGTCGGATAATTATCCAATTGGATTCCAATCTTATCCATAAACCAAATAATATAAAATCCTCAAGGGATAAGACAATTCAAACTCAAGATAAACAATCCAACCAATTCACATGTTAGAGATAATCATCGAAATTGAAAATTTCTCTATTAAAGTTAGATATTATCCAACTAAGCACAAATCCTTATCCACAACATAGAGATAACAGTTCTTAATCATCGAAAATCGAAAATTTATCCATTAAGGTTAGATATTATCCAACTAAGAACAAATCCTTATCCACAACATAGAGATAACAATGGAAAGTCATTAGATAAGGCAAAGATAGGATAAATCAACCAATCATGGATCATAATTCAAAACAAGGATTATCCATCCACCCATAGGTCAATTCGGCCAAGAGGAATATGTGTGTGCTAAAAATCAATTTCTTGTTCCATAAAAATTCTTAATTTTTTCGATTCATCCAATTTGATCTTGAAAATATGGTCGAACAAATTTACTTTTGAGAAAAGATATGGTTCCAATTAAATCAATTTCTTGAGAGATCAGAATTCCACCAACTTCATGAACAAGTTGAGCTTGATAAAAAAAATAAGAATTTTTTTCCTAACATAGGTCAATTTTCAGCTCTTGACATAACAAGATGAAAAAGGATTGAACTTTCAGTTTTAATTGCAAATCAATGTTCATTCATCAAGGTATTAGAACATATGTGCAAATTATCAAGTAAATAAGCACGAATTGCAACCAAAAGTTGAGAATTTTACCTCTTTCAAAGCTAGATTTCCGGTACACTCAATTTTGGATTTTCATCCCAAAATTACCTCTTTTTGAGCCCAATTCGCTAGAGACTACTCCCAAACAATCTAGCACAAGTAGCAGCAAGGATAGATCTTCAAATAATAGTAAAATAAAGGCTGATTAAACTCAAATTCGAGCTAAACAGTGACCGGACAGTAGCGGTTGAGGGCTGCCGAGGAGCGGTCTCGATCGCCGGTTGATCCTAGGGATACCGGGGCTTGATGGCGGCTGCTAGGGACCGAGGCACCAATGGGCTATTGGTGGCGGCACAATGCTTGACGGATGCCGGCTGGGGTGCACATGGAAGGATCTTAGGCTAGGATATCTCGGTTGAGCTTGCGATTGAAGAGGATTGGCTTGACCTCGAGGGAGACAATCAAACTCTCTAGAAACTTGCTTCGAAGCTCTTAATTTTCTACTCCAATGCTTGGCTAAAAATCTCCTTAAGTGTTGAATGAATTCAGCTTGGGCCAAGGCTTGTTTATATAGACTTTAGTCCTCCTAATCCTAGTAGTGGTAAGATTGGTTTTGGGCCGTCGGATTAAGAATACTAGTTAGGATAGGATTTAATAATGGCCATTAGATTAGAGTCCTAATCCCTTAAGACTCTCACTAGTATAAGACCCCCCAACTAATAAGACTCTTGAATTAATTTGAAATTGGAAGAATCCTAATCCCGCTAGGACACCATGGATTTTCAGCTAAGAGGTGATAGTGAAGGTATGACCAAAAATGGCCTTCCTTGTTGGCTTGTGGCCACATCTCGGGCCTTAATCGGGGCTCTAATTAACTAAATGGATAATTAATTAGAAGCCTCACTTAATTAAATCACCAAAATGGGTTGTATTGAATTTGAATTTAGGTCCAAACCCATATAAAAATTGGCATACTCATGGAGTACGCTTGGCCAAAAATTTCAATCAAATTGTGGGCTTGCGTCGCATCTTTAGGGCTCAAATTAAGGTTTTTCTTAAATACACAATGAATGAGAAATTAATTTTGGGTGAGAAATAAGACTAATTCTATTTTATGCAAAATGAATGATTTAAGGAAAATTAAAATTTAGGTGTCAACACAAGACAGCAGGGACCAACAAGTGATACCAATGATAGCAAAACAGAAACAAAAGCGGAAGCAAGCAGAAGCAATAGTGGTGCGGTGGAGAAGTAGTGGTGGTTTTAGCCATGAGAGGGGTTCTTGGCTAAAACTGGAAGCTCTCACCCTTAGCTTTTTCTTTAAATGTTTCTTAATTTTTTTGAGCAAGCATCGATGTACCTCTAACCCTAGGCATAACATCATTTATATAGGCAAAGACATTGCATGTTAGGGGCCTAAGGATTTTTATTTTTCGCAAATAGACCCGGGATTAAAATATAACTTGTTTCTGAAGGACCAAATTGCATTAAATTGAACCTTTTTGCTCTTTGATAATTTCAGCAAAGTGACATGGGATTGCCAAAATTTTCTTGCTCATAGTGGTAGACATGGCCGGTTCAAAGAGAACCGCCGGTTCGTTCCCAAGAAAAGGTGGAATCGGAACCGGCTGTTTTGGGTTGGTTCCTAGGACGGGTTTCGGTTACGTTTTTTATTATTTAATTTTTAAAATAATAAATAATAAAATAATAAATTATAAATTATAAATTATAATGAAATTGTACATTGTAATAAAATTTGGCAAAAAAGAGAGAGGAAAAATGGGCTTGAACTTAATGAATTATCATTAAGCGCCTACATATCTTCTTGGGGATAGAAGAATCAAAACCCATGTAGTTCTTTTACCTTTGATAACCCAAACTTACCTCATCGTCAATTGTAGTTACCCATTATGGTACCCATGGCGGTGGTATCTCCATAATCCTCACTAAAGAATTCGTGTTCTCGATTTAGCTTTTGGTGTCGAAATCAAGCCTTCGTCCAATCGTCGACACAAGCTTGAGCTTCCACAGACTCCGAACTTAATCTTGAACGGCGAGAGTTCAAAACTAATCTTCCAGTACTAAATGCTTGTTCAACTGCAACTATTGAAGAAGGGGTTACTAATATATGGCGAGCGATGAGGGCGAGAACCGGGTAATCGATTGAGTAACTCTTACACCACTCCAGGATTTGGAAATCTATATTGTGTTCGGTATCACGAAAATCAAATTGAGTGGTTAAATATTTTTCTAATTCAGAAATACTACTTGTTGCTCCTTTTTATTTTTATTTTTATTTTTGTCTACCCTTGAGCATATTGTACCATCTACTACGTGAACTACTAGCTTCGCTTCGTGAGGCAAGAGATTCTTTAACCTCTCATTGTATATTTGAAATACCTATTGCATCTTCCAAATGTAAACAATCATAATAATACACATTCAGATAATCTAGTAAATAATCTAATTTAATAAGTGGATAAAAAACAATACCAATTAAATAGATAAAAGGAAGTTTGAAATAATAATGCAACCATTTTTCTCGAATTACTAAAATAGTCCGAGCTAATTCAATTTTTTTTTCATATTCACTAAAAACACCACCAATATTAATATACTCAATTAAAAATAAATGCGGAGTAGGATAATAAATACCAGATAAAGTATTAGTAGCATCATTAAAAATTTTGAAACAATCTAAATTTTTTTGTAAACATCCCAATATTGCGGAAGTAAAGTAATTTCGGGAATATTTTACGAAATAAACATACATAATAAATTTTTGTAATCAAAAGTTTGACGAAGCAACTCGTAGGTAGAATTCCAATGAGTTAGAATATCTTTTGGAAACCTTTTTGCCCTTCTCCCATGTTTTTTGTAAAATTTTTCCCGTGCTTTCGGAAAATGGGCACGACTCCATAAAAATTTAATTGCACCATTTATTGGAGCGAGAAAAGTATCAAGAGTTTGTAAACCATCTTGTACACATAAATTTAAAATATAGTAAGCACATCTAATGTGAAAAAATTATCCACCAAAAGAGGATTTATAAATATTTTCTAATTTGGGAATGGAAGAGGTATTGTTGACTCCTGATTTTTTTTTATCACCTTTATTTCATTTTTTATTTTTAGAAAATTATTTAAAAATAGTTAAAAAATAATAAAAATTACAAAATTAACTTTGGAAGCCTTGGCCAAGCCTTAGGAACCAATTTTGAACAAAAAACATTTTTCATAATTTTTAATTTTTTTCGAATTTATTTAATTATAAAATACCCAAAAAATACCATTCATGGTCATAAAAATACACAAAAATAGTCAATATTTTTATTTTAATTCCCTCTTCACTTTAGTCACTTCAATTTTTGAAAATTTGATCAGGGTGATCATGTTCCTTCACAAACGTAAACCCAAATCGAGCATAAAAATTCCTCTTCGAGTCTTTTAATTTGCAATTTTCATTTTTAATAAGCCAATACATTGATATCTAGAGCCTTGAAATGCAATTGTGTCAATTTTCCCTCCAATTCTTCAATTTTAGCCAAAAGGGCTTAATTGCACAAATTCTTTACAATTCAATCCCCGGTTTCACAAATCATGAAATTAAATTTTATACGAGCGTACCCATGAAAATAAAATAGCTCTACACCATATTTTTCATCCGTCCGAATCCATTGGTGGCCTTGGTTTGGATTGATTTGATCATTTGATCTTTAAAAAATGCATAAATCATTTTCGGATCAAGATTAAAATTTGGGGTTTTTGTCAAATCCCAAACTTTTAGTTCACGAAAGTACTCTTTTTGAATGAGAAACATGATGGGGAACCCAATTTTGACATCAATTTCACGAAAAATGATCTAATTGAGTCCCAATTTGATCATGTTCCCAAAATCGGATTTGCCGGGTTGGGTCCGACCCGACCCAGCAGACCTCGGTCCGCAACTTAGCCCAAAAATAGCCAAGTACGCACGTTTCTCTCTTGCCCTTCGATCCGCAATTGCGCGACGTCATTCATCCGAGGGTCACCGGATCTTGCCTTTATCATCTTGTGCACCTGGCCGGACGTACGAGAGCGGCCGGCACCTCGGTTTTGTGAAAAAAGGACAATGGCCATTAGAAGGGAGGTGGCAGCCGAGAGAGAAAAAAGAAGAGAGAGAGAGCAAATGAAGAGGGGGGGAATCTGGATTCACTTGTAGGGGGGACGGAGAGAACAACACGTAAAAGAGAAGGAGAGGGAGCTAGAGAGAGAGTGAGAATCTCGGCCGGACCTCCGGTGGTAAAAAAAAGAAAGAGCATAGAGGGGGACCGAGAGTGAACAAGTTGTAAGGAGGCGATTCAAGAGAAGGCATGTCCAAACGAGACCTAAGGCGACGCCGAGTGACCAACGAGCGATCATCAGAACCCCATTCTCCGCCTGTTCTTGCCAAATAGGTCGGTTCCCAAACTCCCCATCACAAGCTCTGTTTTTGTGTACACTACAGATTTAGCTCAGTTTGATTTTCAATCAAACCAAGCTAAGCCAAACACATGTCAACGCCAAAACGTGTCCATACTAGCATTCGTGCATGAGCTCTAGCTTCGACTTGTCTCGTAGGGCTATAATTTTCAGTCTAAGTGCTCATTCCTTGAATGCACACGACCTGTTTGATAAAATGTTCCCGTGGTTGATTATTGATGCTCACTCTCGGTCATGCCATTCGCGACCTTTTTATTTATGCTACTTGCTTATGATGTGACATAGAACCGATTCTAAACCCTTCCTTGACCTCTATTTTGCATCAAATTGTGCCGAGGATGTCGGTCTCGATATCCATCGGTCTCGGTCTTAAGTTGGGCGTTCGCCGAAACTCTTCATGTGGTCATCAAGCTCCTTGTGAGCTCGGGTAAGTCCCCTTACCATCTTTGGGTGCTAACTGGACGATTCGAATCAAGTTTCATTGTAAAACATTTTTTGTAAAAAAATTGTCGTCGGAGCCGATTCTATGCAGAGCTGTTCAGCTGGGTTCCAATGTAATATTTGTCGTAAAATGTTAGTACGTTATCGTGGGGGAGTTGAAGGTTTGGTTGACATTGAAATGGGTGAAAAATTTGCGAGTTTTGGCATCGGGTTCGACTTTCCGGCGAGAATTCCGACGACTTCGCCGGAATTTCTACTATTCCAGTATCATCTCCGTTGGTCTAAGGCCGGGGTTGATCGGTCAAGGCCGACTTGGCGTCACGTGGCACGCCATGTCGCCCGACCACTCTCCCCTCTCTTTTTTTAAAAAGAGCGTTGGATCGAACGGCCGCAATTGTGCCACGTGTCACGATCCGACATTTTCTTTTTTTCTAAAATTATAAAGATGTTTTCTTTATTTATGAAATAGATTTCCGGAAATAATAAAAAATGTCAATTGGGCGATGGTGACTCGTTCCAAGTGTCACACTTGGAGCCGTTCGATGAGGGATTCATTTTCAAAATTAATTAAATTAGGATCGGACGTACCAGGAGAGGCCACGTAGCACATCCTAGAGCGTCGGATAGGGGCGTTTATGCTAATTAGAAAAGATAAATAAAAATAGAAACTTTTTGCAAAAAAGCCAAAACTACGTCGTTTTAGGCCGGTTTGGACCCTTATGGTTTGGATCGGGCGCCCAAGAGGCGCGGGCCAGGTTGACCCAATCCAGAAAATTATATAAATAAAAAAAATTAGGATAATAATAAAAAATCAGAAAATTAGAAAATTCATTAAAAAAAAGGGACAAATCATAAAAAATTAGCGAATATTGGAAAAATTCAAAAAATTCCAAAAAAAATCTCAAAAATTAGGAAATGACCACAATCAACTGGCCATGACTTATTTTGGGTGTTTTGATCCCCGAACTTTTGAAAGAAATGACGATTTCTCCCTTTTGGCTAATCGTCTCCAAAAAAATTTAGAAAAATTCCTAAAAATCCCTAAAAATAGAAAATGGCTATAATCAACTGGCCATGGACTATTTTGGGTAATTCGACTCCCGAGCTTTCAAAAAAATGATGATTTTTCCCTCCTAGCAAATCGTCCCTAAATCTTTCGTAAATCATCCATGAACCCCAATCACCCATTCTCTAAGCCTTTGGAGCTATATTAGGGGACCCTCGATTGGAATTGTTGTGCCTCATTTCTGTAATTGATTGCACGTTTATTTTTATTGAGTGTGACTGATAGGATTAGTCTTCTCGACCTACATGAAAATCCCCGATCCAACTCACCTCATCCGAAAATTGAGCCCGCATGAAATCTTAGTTATGGAAATCACTCCCGTTAGGTACCGAAAGGGCGTCGGTAATGATATCTGCTTAATCAAATCCCTAAACCCAAATCTCTACTTCCACAAAACTAAACTATCTCTCCCAGTCGTTTAGTGAGGTTTTTGGTCCACCTTCCAAGAAGGACCGGTGGTGACTCCAAATGTATGCACATGCTGCACATGCCACCACAACCACACCAAGGTCGAACTCAATCGACTCTTATCATCAAAAAACTCAAAAAAGAAATTTACTCCTGCCGCAATTTGGTATGGGCTTGGGAGGGCCTGCACCGAGAAAGCCTGAAGCCTCCTCAACGAGGAGGCCGAAGGCCCGATGGGTAATCCATTTACCTTCCATCGGATCGGGGTCCGAAAACAGAGGGTCGCGACAGGTATTTGCGGCAGCATTATCAAAATCAATTGAAAATACTTTATTTATCAAATTATATTCTTTTAAAAATTGCTTAATTATTCTATAAATATTATGAGATGAATGCTTTTCATCAAAAAATCGAAATGCAATAAGTCTTTTTTGAATGGTCTAATTGTCACCTATCCAATGACATGTAACACCCATATAAGAATGAATTTGCCAAGGATTACTCCAAATATCGCTACCTAAATGCACACGTCCATTGAATTCGGCAAAAAATTTTGCTAAAGATTTTTTTTTATTTTTTTATAAAGGTGCAAAAATTCGCATTTAAGAGTACTTTTCGGAATAGTTGGTGCTTGCGGAACCAACGCAGTATTTATCAAATATTTCAAATTAAAATTTTTATCAGTAGTAAACGTAGCATGATCAAGGGCAACATATTCAACTAATATTTGTTTTTAAAGTGCATTAGTGTAACAGAATAAAGGATGAGTATCAGAATTGGCGTACCGGAAAATTTATTGTTGCATAGTATCGATCCTCGCTTGCGTTGAATGTTTTTTTGTTAGATGCCGACGAAATGTTCCGTTGCCGTCTCCTTTCGGAAATTTGTATGTTTGCGAGCAATATTTACAATTTATATTATACTTACATTCGCTTTCATCATATACCTTGTTAAAGTGCAGCCACAAGTTGGATGTACTCTCTCGGCCCTTCCGTTCCGGCTCATTTACCATCGACGTTTCTTCGACATCCGTAGGAGGATGAAAACTTTCTTGTGTTGGAACGTGCTCGATGTTCGGAATGGGAACAATGTTGATATTATCATCGTCGTCTTCTCAATATATATACTCACGAGGATCATATCCAGAAATAAGATACTCGGAATCTCCCATTGTTATCTTAGCCTTTCCAGTATTTCTGCTTCCACTTGCCATTTTTGAGAGAGTTGATTGAAAATCCGATTGAGAGAATTTGGCGAGATTGAGAGAATTAAGCGAATTGAGAGAATTGAGAGAATTGTTGAGAGGATTTGTGAGAAAAATGAAAGGAGGAGGATAGGTATTTATAGAGAAGGGGAGGGTTATTTAACTTTTAAAAAAATCAATTCTTTTTTGGTGCAGCAACGGCCAATTTGGCTGTTTGGCAACGGTTCCTTGTGGGGTGGGGGGGCTCTTCCCCCTTCCTTCCCCCCTTTTTTTAAATTATTAAACGGGCCGATTCTAGGCCAGAATCGGCCTTAAGACCTCTATGGATTTAGGCTTTTTAGTAGTAATGAATTTATAATCATAAAACCTTACTTGATTAATTGAACTTGAATGAATTGAATTTGTTGAGAAAAATCCTTAGACGGTTTTGAAATTAACAAAACAATCCAAGTACTCTTGTGTTTTGAGATAATGCCATGATTTACTTGTTTTGCAAATTATCATTTGGTGCGGGGATGCATGGGATTGAATCTGGCAAAAGGATTTGGCTCGGATGTTGTTTCTGAGAGCCTCGGACGTTGGTTCGAGTTCGGACAATGAGCAGGGATAGCTCGGACGTTGGAATGACACTCAAGCTCCGAGAGAAGTACTTCACGAGCAAGAATCAGAACTTCAAGAGGAATTCAAATTGAACTTAATTGATGCATATCAACGTACGCCATCGAGCTGGATCATTCTTGAAGATTCTCGGTGACTGTGATCAATCAAGGATGCAAAACCAATAAGACAAACAAAGACTTTACAAATGGAAGAAACAATCTATGGAAACCCGGGATCATAATTGTATGGGCGATTTGATCCAAGCGGGAAAAAATTTCCTTTGGCGATCCCCAACGGCTAAGAGATCTTCTTTTGGTAATCATCTCGTCCAAAAGGGTAGATTTGGAAAGATTTCTTTTGGATTCCTTGCAACGGCTAGATTGGTGGTGGAAGAGTACAAAAGACATCTTAAAAACGAAGGGAGTAGAGATCAGCATTAAGAGGGAAAAGTGTTCATAATTCCTAGATAGAGTAAACTTCATTTCAATACACTTCTTGATCCATTCATTGTAATTGTGAGGAAGCGTACACACGAATGTTGAGCGCTAGGTATGAAATCCTGCGTATCAAGGAGATCACCGATCTATAACCTCTGAGCAGCTTACTAGTGAAATCCGGCCGATTGGGTGTCAGCCGAAGAAGTGGACGTAGGCTTAACCAAAGCCGAACCACTATAAACTCTCTGTGCAGTTTTCCTTATCTCTTACTTTGATCACTCTAGATATCTTGTGATAGCTAAACTACATACGAACAGCGCGCATTGATCACATTACATATCCCGCATCAATTGAATTAGTTGCTCGTTGCGATTCACTCTATCTCCATCATCCGAGATCTCTGTTTTACGTTGTGTGATCTAAATTCCGCAATAAATTTTTAAAATCACACTCTATCACCTATTCACCCCCCTCTAGGTGAAATCACTAACCACCAACAATTGGTATTAGAGCCTGGTGCTCATATTTTGTGAAGTTTTTTTACTTTTGAGCTAACGATCTTTATGGCTAGCAATTTCTCTCCTTCTTGGATCGAAGGTGGAAGCAACAACGGGCCACCAAACTTTGAAGAAAAAGATTATAGTGACTGGTAGAACAAATTTAAAGCATTCTTCGGATGCCGGGATCCCCAAATTTGGGGTGTCGTATAAAGGGGAGTAAAACCAACGATAGAAACTACAAGTGCAAGGGACAACACAACGCCGATGGCTGCTCTATCTGTAATCGAGATAACCAAGAGAGATGCTCTTGATGCAAAGGCTATTTATTCATTTTACAGTGCATTATTTCCTACTGAATATAGAAGTATTGCAGATTGCTCCTCATCGAAAGAAATATGGGATAAGCTTCACGTCACCTATGAAGGAACAGACAGAGTAAAGGAGACAAAAGTTAATTTTCTACTCGGACAATATGAAGCATTCAAAATGAAGCCTGAAGAGACAGTGAAAGAAATGTTTTACGGGTTCACCGAAATAGTGAATGGTCTCATATATCACGGGCAACCGGTTTCTGGACCGATAAGAATCAACAAGTTACTCAAAGCTCTTATAAAGGAATGGGATAACGTTAAAACTTCCATTCGAGAGACTCAAAGAATATCTCCCTTGTCAATGGATGAGCTTATTAGAACTCTTCAATCTTATGAAGAAGAAAGAATCAATGATGAAACCACAACTAAAGGTAAGAAGTCAATTGCCTTGAAATCTAATGTCGATTCCGACGTTCCAGATTCTCAAGACGAAGATGATGAAGAATTAGCGTTCATGGTCAAAAGATTCGGAAGAATGGCTAAACAAGGTAGGAACTTCAAAGATAGAATAGATCTCGGACGATACAATTAGAGAAGATCATCTGAGACCAAAAATGAAAGCCAAGAAGTCATCCGTTACGAATGTAAGAAAAGAGGCCACATCAAACCCAATTGCCCATTATTAAAGAAGAAAGGCAAGGATGAGAAATCTAAGAAAGCATTGAAAGCAGAGACTTGGAGCGACATCGAATGTGAAAGTGATAAAGAATATGCAAATGTCCGTCTAATGACAGACTCAAATGATGATCTTGAGGTAACTCATTCAAACATCTCACTTGAAGTATCTGCGTATATAGATGAGCTATGTTTAGAATACAAGGCTACTCTTAAGAGACTTTCTGAACCGAAAAAGGAAGTAGCTGTTTTTAAACAAAATGATATTTCGCAAAAAAATAAAATCAGTTTTCTCGAAAAAGAATTTTGTTAACTAAATGAGAAATCCGACTTTATATCTTGCGAAAATGCGCAATTGAAATCAAGGGTGGAAGATCTCGAAAAGAAGAACGATTTCTTGAAAAAGGAAAGAAATCCTCTTGAAGAGGAAAACGTTTCTCCGAAAAAGGAAAAAGATCTTTTCGAAAAAGAGAACTCCATCTTGAGAAAGAAAGTTTTGGAGATACAAAAAAAATTCTCATCCGGTTCAAAAACTTTGCAATATATACTTTCTATACAAGTTCCCTACTACAACAAGTCGGGACTTGGTTTTCAAAAGGAAAGTGATGAGAAAAATTATTTTCCAACAGTAAAAGAAAGACTTAAGCAGCGACCTTCTAAACGCGCCTACGTGAGTCACTTTATGAAACAATTTGTAAGATTTGAAGGACAACATCTCTCGGGATGCTCAAATTGTGGTCATCCGAAACATTCCAGGAGCTACTGCTCAAAGATCAATCGACCAACACGTAACATTCTTAGATATACTTATACGGCTAACCTCAAAGGACCCAAACAAATTTGGGTACCAAAGAAAAAGTTAGAATCTTTATCATTGCAGGTACCGAACAAAAGAAGAGACAAATAGTACCTTGATAGCGGTTGCTCTAGACATATGACTTGATGCAGGAAACGTTTCCTTTGGAGGCAACAACAAAGGAACGATTATCGGCAAAAGAATTGTGAAGATTGGCAATCTACTCATCAAAGATGTTTCATTAGTTACTGGGTTTGAATTTCAATCTTGTTAGTATTAGCCAACTATGCGATATTGGATACAAAGTTTCTTTTGCAGAAAATAAGTGCTAATGTACAAGCCAAGACAACAAGTCATCATTTCTTGGATGAAGATATGGCAACATGTGCCTTCCGGACACATCGTCCGAGAATGAAAAATGTCTTCTATCCGTCAAAGATGATCCGTAACTATGGCACGGGACGCTTGGACATATAAGCTTCAAGCAAATCAACAAACTTTCCAAAAAGAAGCTTGTAATATGACTTCCAAATGCTAGATTCGAAAAGACAAAACTTTGCGAACCATGCACACTTGGAAAGCAAGTAAGAAATTCCTACAAATTCATAAATGAAGTCATCACTACCCATGCTCTGCAGTTGTTACACATGGATATCTTCGGACCTACTCGAACACGTAGTATTGGAGGTAAAAAAGTATTGTCTTGTTATTGTGGATGACTATATTATATTCACATGGGTATTCTTTCTTACTAACAAGAGTGATGCATTCTCATTCTTTAAAACCTTTTCTAAGAAAGTTCAAAATGAAAAAGGTTACTCAATTACAAGCATCAAAACCGATCACGAAAGTGAATTTGAAAATCACTACTTTGCGAATTCTCGTGATCAAAATGGTTTTCAATACAAATTTTCCTCTCCATATACTCCTCAACAAAATGGAGTTGTTGAAAGGAAAAATAGATCCTTGAAAGAAATGGCACGAACCTTTTTAATTGAAAGCAAAGCTCTACCCCATTTCTAGGCTCAAGTCGTTTTAACGCACTGTTATATTATTAATCATGTTTTCCTCATACCATTGATTGAGAAAACTCCCTATGAACTCTACAAGGGAAAGAAGCCAAATATTTCGTACTTTCATGTGTTTGGATGTAAATGTTATATTCTTAAGAATGCAAGTGATCGGACCGGTAAGTTTGATGAAAGATCGGATGAAGGTGTATTCTTGGGGTACTCCACAACTAGGAAAGCTTACTGAGTCTTCAACAAGAACTCTCGGATAGTCGAGTAATCAATGAATGTGAAATTTGAAGATGAGCGGATTACTCGGACGATATATGTTGAAGAAATAATAAGATTTGAGAATCAGAAATCATCATCCGAGAAGGAAAAATCATCATCCGAAGATGCAGAACCGGATGAAACCTCTTAGAACATGGAGAACACTCCGCAAAGCACATCATCTGAAGATTCAAATGATGAAGATTTCACTGAAACCGAACGTGACAAATCAAATAGGAGCTGGAAATACAGATCCAGTCATCCCGCAAATCAGGTCATTGGAAATATAGATGAAGGAGTCATAACCAGATCCAAACTCAAGGATACGATAAATGCCTTTGCTCTTGTTTCTGAAGTCGAACCCAAAAGAATCGAAGAAGCTCTTGAAGATGAAAGCTGGATCGAAGCTCTGCAACAAGAGTTATAAAAATTCAGATCGAATGAAGTTTGGGAACTTATACCTGAACCAAAGAATCATCCTGTTATTGGAACCAAATGGGTTTTCCGAAATAATCTGGATGAAAAAGGAAAAGTAATCGGGAACAAAGCAAGGCTCGTTGCAAAAGGCTACTCATAGGAAGAAGTGATTGATTACGATGAAACCTATACACCAAGAGAAAGACTGGAATCTATCAGATTGCTACTCGCTTACACTTACCATCATGACTTCAAGTTGTACCGGATGGATGTTAAAAGCCCATTTCTCAATGGATATATCAAGGAGGAAGTTTATGTCAAACAACCTCCAGGCTTTGAAGATCCAAAGAACTCAGATCATGTGTACAAGTTGAAGAAAGCTCTCTATGGATCGAAGCAAGAACCCCGAGCCTAGTATGAAAGGTTAAGTAATTTTCTTACTAAAAAAGGTTTCGAAAAAGGTAAAGTTGATACAACTCTATTTATCATAAGGGAAGGTAAAGACATTTTTCTTATTCAAATATATGTTGATGATATTATATTTGGCTCGTTTAACCAATATCTTTGTAAGAACTTCTCTCGGACCATGCAGAATGAGTTTGAGATGAGCATAATGAGAGAACTCAAATTCTTCCTAGGACTACAAGTGAATCGGACTAATCGGGGCACATTCATACATCAAGAAAAATATGCCTTGAAACTAGTGAAGAAATTTGGTTAAAATAACTGCAAGAAAACAGAATCGCCGATGTTGACCTCATCCAAATTGGATACGGATGAACAAGGCAAACAGGTTAATCAGAAGTTATACAAGAGCATGATTGGTTCTTTGTTATACCTTATCGCTTCTCAACCTGATGTTATATTCAATGTGTGCATGTATGTGAGATTTCAATCTGATCTTAAAGAATCTCATATGTCTGCTGTCAAAAGAATCATCAAGTACATAGGAACTAATCCAAACTTAGGATTATGGTATCCCAAAACATCGGATCTTGTATTACATGGCTATTCGGATGCTGATCTTGCAGGTTGTAAGTTGGATAGAAAAAGTACTTCATGCACATGTCAATTTCTGGATCTATGCTGGTGTCTTGGTTCTCTAAGAAACAGAACACCGTAGCTCTATCAAGCTATGAAGCTAGTATGTAGTACTAGGGAGCTATTGCGCTCAAATCTTATGGATGAAGCAACAATTGAAGGACTTTGGTGTTAAAGCTCACAACGTGGAAATCAAATGTGACAACACAAGTGCTATCAACCTCACGAAAAATCCAATTCTGCACTCGCGAGCTAAGCATATTGAAATCAAGCATTATTTTATTCGTGATTGTGTGCATAACTGTGATGTTAACATTCAATTTGTTGATTTTAAACATCAATTAGTTGATATATTCACTAAGGCACTTGACAAAAATACATTTGAGTACATTAGACAAGAATTGGGTATTACCATGATTCCCATTTGAGCTGAGATCTAGACGGGAGAAATTACCTCGGAACTTGAAAATAGCATCTGAAGACTTTTAGTGACTTCAGAGCTTGAAAGCATCACCTGAAGGAATTCAAGGATCTCGTAACTTAGAGGATCATCCGAAGACAACATCTTCCGAGCAGATACGACAAAATATTTGATTGTTTGAAATCTTGGTGCGTAAGTCGTTTTTATTTTTTGCAACAAATAAGGTACGCATCAACACAATCTTCTTAAATATTCGGCAAATATTATGTGATTGTGCTGATTATTCTGATTGAATATTTGATTGCCTTGATTGAAATTAAATTGATTGAGCTGAAATATTCTCAAAATATTTTCGGAAGGATTTCCTCTTTTATCAAAATCAGCATCATCTCTTGTAGAATTTTTTCTTCTTTCTAAATCGAAATCATCTCTCCAACTTTTAAAAAGCTGGCCTTCACACTCATTTTCTTCCAAAACTCTCTATAGTCCTCCATAACCTCAGAATACTAAAACTATCAACACCCTTCAATCCTCATGGACCCCAAAAATACCCCATTCTCAACAGAATACCATGATCTATCTCCAAGTGATCTAGAGAATGATGATCACCTTCCCCTCGACGAGTTCGTTGAAAAAGTCAGAAAAGAAAGAAGGCAGTTATAAAAGCAAAGCATGGAACATTGGAAGAAGAAGACATCTATCATAAAGAGATATTGACAGAATACCAAGATGCTCCGGTTGAAAATCGCGAAGAAGAAACCGATGATCCAACGCAACCAACCGAGAGCCAAGGAGAAAAATCTTAGGGGGAGGACATGGAAACAGAACTAGGCATTAAAGAAGAAGAAATGAGTCAGAATAATGACTTTGACCCGTTGGAGGATGTCCTGTACTACTGGACCGAGATGAAGCACCAAACCACTAGAATGTATAATTTGCTCTTTCAAGAGACAGGAGAAATGAGAGAAAGGCTGATGGAAGAGTTCGGTGCACCGATACGGGACCTTTTAGAGAAAGCAAGACAAACCCTCTTCAAAGCTAACAGATTAACCAAGAGGATGGATACACTTCGGGACTCCATCAACCAAAAGCTGGAAGAATTCTCAAAACTAGTGCTGATGAAATTCCCACAAGACTTTATACTATCCACAGCACCACGTAACTCCTCACAACCAACAGGCGGGGAATCTGACCGGCGTTACGAACTAGTAAGATCTCTGATCGCTAAAAAGGCTGCTTTCTACCTTGAAAGGAAAATAAGGCTGGCCAAAGTTGTTAGGAAGAAAATTCTTACAGTTCGACCGAAAGAAGATGATGAGAAAATTGTGAAAGCTTTGATAAAGCATAACGGGTTCGCTTAGAGCAAGAAGTGATCAAATATGCAACCAAGCCAACCGAGGAAGAATTGAGGAAGGCCTCACCGAAAGAAGTTCAAACCGATAACGAGTTGAATCTGAATGATTTCCACATTCATGATCTCCTTCATTTCTGCAAGGAAAATGAGCAAGACTTTGCTTGAGCGGAATATGCAAGAGTAGTGGTGGAAGAATGCAAATTGGATCCAAGTGACATCCCGACCTGAATACGGGCTCTTGAAAAGCTATCTACCGAGATGAACATGGATATCATCCAGAAAATTCAACAAGACAAACATGATCACACTCATGGAGAATGGAGTCACAAAGAGGAAACAAAGAAACCGGAAATCTCCGACACATACAAACTATGGGATATTCTGTTCAAGCGGGGTGAATGCAAAGATAACCTAAGGAAGTTCAACATAGAATTAAACATTGAAATGACTGTGATCAAAGAACAGCTGAGTTTGAAGAGACAGACCCTCAAAGAAGATATTAACAACAAATACCATCTCACAGGCCTCGAGCTCGAACAGGTTGAAAAGAACCCGCAGAAGATAGCAGCTGAAGTCAATGAAAAACTGTCTCAAATGACACGAGTTGTCGTGTTTCAGATCTACTAAAGAACTCTCCAACACCAAAAAAAAAAAAAAAAATTCCTTAGCTTAGACTTCATCTTGACATCGTTGCCTTGAATAAGATCCTTATCCGTCACACTCAATCCAATTATTTCTCTTCCGATTTATTTGATTGAATGATTCATTATTCTCTGCAAAATTCCATATCCGAATGTTAGCTTGATTGATTTGAGTATACTGCATAGATGACCTAAATAGGCATCGAATTCGGGGGGAGCAATGTTTTATCTTTACAATTTATATCCGACTATGCGGGTGACTCCCTTTTGCTGATGACAAAAAGGGGGAGAATGGTATATTGTGAGATATGTGTGACATAATCGTGTTATAAGTGTTATAACTTGTGATGTCGTGATGTGATATGTGTGATATATGACTCTGAAAAATATGTGAATGAATCGTGTGAAATCAATCTGTGATATGCGTACGTATGTACTATGGCAAGAATCCCTCAAATACAGGATCTTAAGTTAAGCATGATTTGTTGAAACATCATCCGAGAAGGAGTACCTTCTCCTAAGCCGAGCAGATGAGCAAGTTCCCTTCTATCAAAATCACATATTTTCACTTGACAAGTTAAACTTGAAAGCATTGGCTAAACAAGACAAGCTCTGAGTATCCGACGTAACGTGATGCTCCGAGGAGTTACAACTTTCATACTCGCATCGTATATGAAACTATCACACATCTCAATAAGTATATGCACTTAGAATACAAACTCATCAATTGAGATAGCACAAGTTCTAAGACTGCTCATCATCGTATATAAATGCATTTTTTTTCGTAACTTACTTTTGCTAAAAGTACAAAGAACGAACCGTTAAAATTATTCCTTAACAAGATCCTCACTAGAGTAACTTTGCTGAAATTGCTCACCTTTTTAACTCAATTACTCGTTACTATTGTGGATCGTTTTGTCATTATAAAAAAGGGGGAGATTATTAAGAAAAATCCCTAGACGGTTTTGAAATTGATAAAACAATCCAAGTACTCTCGTGTTTTGAGATAATACCGTGATTTACTTGTTTTGCAGATTATCCTTTGGAACGGGGATAGACGGGATTGAATTTGGCAAAAGAATTTGGCTCGGATGTTGTTTCTGAGAGTCTCGGATGCTGGTTTGAGCTCGGACGATGAGCGGGGATAACTCATACGTTGGAATGACGATCAAGCTCTGAGAGAAATACTTCACGAACATGAATCAGAACTTCAAGAGGAATTCAAATTGAACTTAATTGATGCATATCAACCGACGCCATTGAACTGGATCATTCTTGAAGATTCTCGGTGACAGAGATCAATCAAGGATGCGGAACCAAGAAGACAAACAAAGACTTTCCAAATGGAAGAAACCATCTATGGAAACCCGAGATTATAATTGTATGGGTGATTTGATCTAAGCGGGGAAAACTTTCCTTTGGTGATTCGCAATCGCTAAAAGATCTTCTTTTGGTAATCATCTCGTCCAAAAGGGTAGATTTGGAGAGATCTCTTCTCGATGCCTTGCAACGGCTAGATTGGAGGCGGAAGAGTATAAAAGACATCTCGAAGACGAAGGGAGTAGAGATCGGCGTTAAGAGGGAAAATTGTTCATAATTCCTAGATAGAGTGAACTCCATTTCAATACACTTCTTGATCCATCCATTGTAATTGTGAGGAGGTGTACACACAAGTGTTGAGCGCTAAGTGTGAAGTCCTATGTGTCAAGGAGATCACCGATTTGTAACCTCTAAGCGACTTACTAGTGAAATCCAGCCGATTGGGCGTCAGCCGAAGAAATGGATGTAGGCTCACCAAAGCCGAACCACTATAAACCCTCCGTGTAGTTTTCCTTATCTCTTACTTTGATCACTCTAGATATCTTGTGATAGCTAAACCGCACATGAACAATGCGCATTGATCACATTACATATCTTGCATCAATTGAATTATTTGCTCGTTGCGATTCGATCTGTCTCCATTATCTGAGATCTCTGTTTTACGCCGTGTGATCTAAATTCTGCAATAAATTCTTAAAATCACACTCTATCACCTATTCATCCCCCTCTAGGTGAAATCACTAGCCACCAACAGAATTGAGCTCAAAATAGGCCCCGAGGCCTCTATGAATTTTGGTAATCATCCTTCCTTGTTGGCTTTCACATGATGGATTACAGTCCATATGCTTGTCAATTTTAATTCCTTTCTTGCCGCAAATCCAATTAAATGCAAATGTATGAATGTCAAAATTAAAATTATACTAAAATGTAGACTATATGAAAAATGATTTAATTATTTTTTCCTAGAGACTAAGGTTAATTTCTAATTTTTATGCAAGTCACCTTAAAATAAAAAGATTAAAACTTAGGTGCCAACAATTTAAAATTTTCAAATTTAATTAAAATAGAAGTATGATAAAATCAGAAAGGAAGAGTGTCAAAAGCTCAAGTACATATTTCTTTTGTGAATTTTTAAAAGTCTCATATGAATTGTGAAGTAGAAGACCAAAGTTCTACAAGAAAATATCACTTCTACAAAACTTGAATATCTTATCCACTTTTAAAAAAGAGTACTTAGTTTTTAATTTATACGGTGTTTAGATGTTTCGTCCATTTAGTACAGAAAATATAAAAGAAAATGGGGAAATTTTTTGTAAAGGTGGAAGCACATAAGAGAGTAACAATTTGCAATTCAATTAAAATAAAAACATGATAAGAAAATTGGAAAGGAAGGGTTTCACAACTATTCCACTCTTTATTAATCAGAGTTTATTGCGGAGTATGGGGATTTCTTACTCAATCCCGTAATATGTGATTCTTAATATACTCTGTTGGCTAAGTAAACAATACATTAATCTTTCCTTTTAATGGCGATTCTGGACATTTCAAAAGGATTTCTCAGTTTCTAATTAAGTAGATTTTCAGATATAACTACTTTCAGTTTTTTTGTTCAATCTATTGGATTTTCATGACATATACGACATTTTTTTTTTATGGTTATAAGGTAACAATATGAACGTGACTTTTCTTCTTGTTGTAAATTTATGCATCTATCAGCTTAAGACTTAATTAAAAATTTAAGATGGATAGATTTCAAAAGCAAAACGTAAAATTTACTTGAATTATGACAACCCAAATAAGTCATATTTTATCAAAATTATTCTCTGATTATATGATATGTAATTTTTGTAATATGAAGTAACGGGAAATAATAGAAGCTAAAATTATTTAGTTGAGTTTCTGTTGAAATTTTGTCAATTTCTGAGGTAATTGGTTTTTTTTTTTTTTTTTTGGTGCAACCTTGGTTGGTGGCATCTAATGGAATTTCTTGAATAAAGTATCTCATATACTATACTCTTGATATTTTATTTTGTAATGAGATATATATATATATATATATATATATATCAGGTGAATTTCTTTATTTGTTGAATTTCTTAAAATTTTTGAAAGTTAATGCCGATTGACAACCCATTGGCAGGAGCATGGTTAAGTATAGGTCCAGGCTTGTGTAGCTAACCCTTACTTGTGGGATTTTAATGGATGATCTCTAGTATCTGAGGTAGAAATTTCTGATATCCCGACCAATTAAAACGACCCTTTGAAATAATTTGTTAGATCACAAAAGTGGAAACCTCGTTTATCAATTTACTGTGTTCATCAATTGAATGCACAAACACGTCCGTAGAAAATGAAAGTTCTCCCACATATAGACATGACATGTGACTAGGACTTGATGTTGAATTATTTTTAAAACACTTTCATTTATATGCATCGACATGCATGTAAAGGCAATAGACACCGACAACAAGTTTAATTGCAATAATGGCCAGATGGCCATTACAGGATAATCTCTTAAAGCTAAAATTATAATAGCCATATAATGAATCATTTAAATTATATTTCGACTTTCGAGTTAAAGAATTTTTTTATTTATCCTCGTGGCAGATTGTTAAAAGCTTTTTACTAGTGTTCGATATTGAATCTCTCTTCTTTTGATATTTCGAATCCTCTTTTCATGATAATTGTCTTTTTTAAATTTTAAAATGATCAAAACATTAAAATACATTATGTTTTTTAGCAATTGAAATCAATAACTATTCATAGTTTTTAACTTGACCATATGGGATTAGCATATCCGCTTCTAGATCCAGGCTTGTCTCTCGCTTCCTTTAATGGTATCGAGCTATTAATCATTAGCCTAAGTTAAGATCACGAATCTAACTTGCGGATCTGTAAGAAGAGAAGAAATTACTCACCATGGAATCATCCTCCGATCTTACTACCCCAGTACAACTCACTTCCTCGGTTTCTTTAGCTTCTCCTCCCGAACTTCGCAAATCTACGGTTTCCATGATCGACTATCTTTACGAAGTAGCATATTCTGAAGATAGTAAGATTTCGGAGACCCAACTCCCTCTCATAAATCCTTATTCAGCCTTTTTGAAATCCTCATCTTTTTCATCCATCGGATCCATAAAACATCTCATCGGACATGCTCCTCGTGCTATGAAGGAATATGTTTAGTCTTCTAAATTTGATCAGCATCACATTTTGGCAACTCAACAAGAACAGTTCATGACTCTCCGTATTCCCTAGGAGTTTCCTCTTCAGTGGATCCAGCAGGGCTTCACCCATTTGCATTTTGGAGCCATCCGACTTGCTCTATCCTTCCATGGTCGAAAAGGACTGCCTGTCGTAGCAAGGATTTCTCTTTTGGATACTCGCTTTCTAGACTACCAATATGCTTGTATTGGTACAGTTTAGACTAGCTTAAATGCTGGCACAGGTTTTGTCACCCTGTTCCCAAACTTCAACATGGCTCTTGCTGATCCCGACCTGCTTTCAGCTCTTAAAGTTTAGCTTCAAATTATAGGAGCCCCTTAGACTCCTAACTCTTTGGCCGCAACCCTTCACTACCAAATGGTTTACCGAGTTCAAAACCATGCCATAGACTTGAACCTCCCTAATTCGGATGAAGCTTTGATCATCTCCATTGATCATGACCAAACCTCTTGTGTCCATGTACCCAGACAGATCCCTAGAGATCGGCTTGTCAAATTACTACCCGATAGTTGGGTAACAAATTACGAGAAGCTTCACCAGAATTCTCGCCCTGTTCGATCTTACGAGCCTCGGTTTACCAAAAAGAAAGATGGTACTGTGACCATCAAATTTGCCAAGGAAAAAGAAGATTCTTCTTCTTCATTTCCTTCTTTTCCTACCATTCTGTGCTTCACTTCATGTCCGATCGAATCGGTAAGCATAAAGTGCCCGGATCCCAAAGAACATGTCCAGTCTTTTGATTCTAATGGCCAACCTATCTACCATTATAAGGATCCTTCGAGACACAGTTTCTGGGATATTGATTGTGCATGTCTCTCTTGCACAAATCAAGAAGAAGAAGAAGATCGGCCTTTCTCAAAGAAAAAGAAGAAAAAGAAAAATTCATTATACCGGAGGTTTCTTGACGGTGACCCTATTGTAGGACCTCTTGGTGAAGATGGCGGAAGATGACAATATATGGTTCAGTATGGCGCACCCGAGCCTCCTCGGATTTCAGTTCAATCACCTTGCGTTCCGGATAAACAACTCCCTCCACCACCACCACCAAAGAAACCAGTCACCTCCCCTTTTTATAAGCCAATTAAAAAATGGGTCAAGAAAAATCCATTTTACTCGATTGAACTCCCAAAGTCTTATACATGTGCCCCTAAAATAGATTTGCCCCCTATTTTACCAAGCATCTTTATGTTCCAGCTGAAGATTTTCCCCCACTCCGGCCCGGTAAGAAATGAGTCCAGCTCTTCAAACCTTCAATTTCCTCCGTTAGAAAAATTCTCGGATCCTTAGCAAAAATACTACCATGCCCCTAAAATATTAGCTCCTTATGACGTTGATGCACATGGTAGAAGAAGAGGCCCGACTCCAGCAGAACCTGTCTTAAATTGGCATATTGAAAATGCTTTGGCCCAGAATGTTGCTTTTGACACGATTACCGCCCAAGTTGAATGGGTGGACCAGTGTACCACGATGATCAAAAAGATGCTTGAAGATTTTCAAAAGAGGCTTTATTTGCTTGAGACTCATCAAGTTCCTCATCATTTTCTTGAAGATCGGACTCCAGAGATGGACAAGCTTAGAAGACAAATCAAGCTTCTTGAGGAACAGAAGATACGGCTTGAGAAAAATCCATACCAGCTTGGTTTTCCTCCACATAGTTCTCTCTTCCCCGAATTCTTTACTTCTCAAACTACTCTAGCATCTCTAGCTACTTCGGTCTTTTCGAAATCTTCCTCCTTTGCATCTACCCTTGCAACTGCACCACCTTTTCCCAAGATGAATGTCTTAGCCCTTCGTGCAAAACCGCAAGAAATTGAGAAAGAAAAACAAAAAAGAAAATTCCCTCTACCTACTCCTTCTGCACCTCCAAAATCTGAAGAATCACCTCCCGATTCTCCCAAACCCTAGACGCATTCTTATATAGTGTCTAATCCTCTTGAAAGCTTTACGAGGCAGCAAATTTCTTCCATTTTTGCTGTCAATACAACTGAACCCCAAGAATCGTCTGACTCCGATTTAGTCTCGGGATCCTTAAACACCGACCATATCTCTTCAACCTCTTCTGAAACTTCCCTCGACAAAGATCAGCCAATCGATGGAATTATGATGGCAGATCTCACAAAACCCAAAGAAGAAGAGATAAAACCTCAAGTAACCATGCCCTCAAAAAACCAGCCCTCGTCAAGATCCAAAACTTTCTTCACCTTTGATGATCTTCCATTTTACAAATGGTCCGATAGACTCCAGGAGTTTCATGCATGGATGATTGCCAGAAACTTAAGAGAGCACAGTACCTATGAAGTGCTTCTTGAGTTTACCAATGATCTTATAGGAACAATGAAAGATTGGTGGAACTTGGGTTCGGAGCAGGACCAAACATCATTCCTCATGATGAATTTTGATCAAGCCATTCATGTTATTCATACCTATTTCATTGGCCTGCCCGGCAATACCAAAGAGCTCAAGAAGAACGAACACTTTGAGCGAAAATGCTGTTCTACTTCCAAAAAAGACCTTGATCGTCACTTTCGTGAGATGATCAAATTTTTTTACTACCTTGGTGCACATGCAAACCTTAAACCTGTATTCATGGCTTCCATCCTTAAGGAAATCACAGATGAAATGGAGAAGGTTCCGCAAGCTCGCAATAAGACCGTTGCAGAAGTCACCATGGGCGAGATACAACAAGTAATTCATCTTGCTATTGAAGAAAATTGTCACAAAAGGAAACTTTTCCAGCAGTTCCTTTGTGAAAATCGTAATCCAAATAAGAATTGTGACAAATTGTACTTGAAGATAAAGTGCCCAAAGTATTGTGATGATCCGTCCCGCCATACCAAGAAGAAGTCCCACTTCAAGAAGGTTTCCTTCGGAAAAAGAAGAAGAAGCAAAGGGAAATGGAAATTTCTGCGAAAGAAGTCTCGTTCCTCCGTAATAGGGGGAAAGTACAAGTCAGATCGGTGCTACATTTGTAACAAAAAAGGACACTTTGCAAAGAAATGTCCTCAAGCCAAGCACCAAGGAAGCTACATGATTCAGAAAATTTCAAAAACTGTTGGAATCCCCCTCAATGATGAAGATGTTGAATCGGTTTTCTCAATCGAAGATGAACCTTCATCTAAGACTCTTTATGCCATAAAAGGCCCCCTTGTGTAATATGAAAGATAGAGCTTGCTGGTTAAAGGCTTGCCCGTAGTAATATCAGCGTGATCTCCAAAACCATGAAACACTAACTCTCTCCCTTCTTCTCTTCGAGCAGGAGTTCAAGAGTTAGATTCTTTTTGTTAATTTAGCAGTACAATTTGGTTCAGTATGCTCTCCACTTGCCACTTTAATGCATTCTTCCCACGGTTGCACGTTGCACCAACCAACCGGAGGTCGTAAAATTCACCTGGAATCCCCTTCCCAAGAATGCGTCTATGGAACCTATGGATCAGAAATATTTGATGCGTTAAGGGTTGAGCTTCAAGAATGGATTTAGAAGCTAAAAGGCGGATCCCTCGTAGTCGCTTGCAGATAGGCCATATGGGATTAGCATCTCTGCTTCTAGATCCGGGCTTGTCTCCGCTTCCTTTAATGGTATCAACCCGAAAGAAAGAATAGGTAAATTCATGAAATTGTTAGTTTCCGTTAAATTTTATCATTAGCTTGCCGAGTTTGATGAGACGTGGCGGTTGAATGGTGTATCATTTTCTGATTTTTACCTTATGTTTATTACATGCATATCAATTTGAAATTTTTCATAGTATTAACTCAATTTAACGAAAATCAACGAATGTTAAATTTATCACAAGTGTACCGGTTTGAGATTTTGGGGTAAATTTGTCACATACGCACTAGTTTGAATTTTTTGTGGTAAAATATTTTTTGGGTAAACTTGTCACATGTGTATCGGTTTAAGGCTTTTTATTGTCAAAATAATAGTTTGGGGTAAATTTGTTACATGTGTTCCAGTTTGAGATTTTTCGTGATATTAATTCAATAATAAATAAAAATTAATTAAAAATTATCATGTGGTCCACTCTTTTAAGAATATGTGACTCACGACGGATTGCTATTCTCGTAGTCACTTAAAG
This sequence comes from Rhodamnia argentea, assembly GCF_020921035.1. Classification (NCBI taxonomy): domain Eukaryota; kingdom Viridiplantae; phylum Streptophyta; class Magnoliopsida; order Myrtales; family Myrtaceae; genus Rhodamnia; species Rhodamnia argentea. Next base: position 14,102,981 of record NC_063156.1, read on the forward strand.
ATTATTATGCTAGCAAAATCTTTCTTTCAATGTGCTGTGATTAACATTGGCCTCGCTAAATAATGGGTTCTAATAACTCAAGGCCTTTTATTAATTGAATTATGATGGGCTAAATTAAACCCCGTTAAGCTTAATAAAACCCTCTTTCCCATGTAATTTTCGACCAGTACATGAGCTTGGCCGAACGGCGTCATTTAATAACAGGTTTGATCCCTTAAGGCTATTATGATTAAGCTCAAAGCCTTGTAATTCTAGCAGGCTAAACCCAACTCAATTAAAGCTAAGAACTCTGTCCTTTCCCTTGCAATTTTCGGCCAGCACTGTCTCCTTGGGGCTTGGCTGAATTTTTTTCTTTCTCACAGCTCAGTCCACGCGACTGATTCAAGTCTATTCATCGCCGCCGGTCCAATTTAATAAGCAATGAATTTACCTGTATAATGAATGCTCCTATAAATTGTATGTACATTAACCAATATTTTTGTTTAGGGGCCAGGGTAGGTCCCTAATTTTCTATGCAATAAATTTCTAAATGATTAATCAAAATTTAGGTATAACAAGTGCGCGAGTAAGAGCAAAGGCAATGCCCGAGAAAAGCAAAGAGCATCAGAAGAGAAATTCTTGTGGGAAAAGAAAAAAAAATTAAATGAAAAAATAAATAGAAAAAGAGTGAAGCTCTTCTATTTCATATTAGCAGGTGGACTCTCGAGATAATATTAGATTTTAAGAGTCAAATGCTTTCAATAACTTAATGAAGTTGGTAATGATGCCCAATAATCAACAACTCTTAATCAACAACTCTCAAACCCATTTTTGGAAAATTTTAAGCCTTTCACCAAACCTATCTTACAACACGCAAAAAGTCGTTTGAAATAATTAGTCAATAAAAATTATTTTCAACTTACCAACAATAATTTGTTTCTACTCATTTGCATAGTCGATAAAAATATTTTTCCTTCATTCATTTTTGTAAACTTTATAAGCGATTATTTATTTACAGAAAATATTTTTTAAATCTCTCAGTTTCTTGCAAAAAAAAAATGGAGCCTAAAATTGGGCAACTTTCAAAAAGTACAAGAGAAGCTGCGTGAAAAGGAAGGATGCAAGTACATAACATGCGAGAGAAGCAACGAATAGCCATCTGCAGACAGCTTGTTCTCGTAGGTTCCACTGTATGCCTAGTTTGTGCAGGACACCGGAGACGACTCCCCAGAAAACTCTCTCTGGGAATATCCCGTGCAAGAGTCTCCCTACCCTCTCCGAGTGCCAAATAATGATGAAAGGTTGAGCTAATTTATTAGGGATGCTTTTCTCATTACTTGAAGGTTTTATTTATTTCGCGAAAAATAATTGATTCATAAAATTATTTTTTCAAATTAATCGCTCATACCGTTTACAAAAATGAACGAATGAAATTGTCTTTTATGATCTATGAAAATATTTAGACATAAATTACTATCGATAATAATAATAATATTTTTTGAACTAGTCATTCTTCGCGACACAAATGAACTAGATCTGGGTCTTGTTAATATTTTTCTCATCTACACTGGAGAAATGTTGGGTGGACGCATCGTCAGGGGCATTGCCATTTTCATATTGGTAATGAGCATCTTCCCCAATTTTGTATGTTTTTGCTCCTCATATCAATTTTTGTTTTTTTTTTTTTTGGTCAAACTCCTCCTCATATCAATTGCCCCTCCAATTTTGTATGTTTTTGCTACTCATTCCAATGCTTCAGGAGTTGTCGCGGAATCTTGATCGGTTGGCAAATTACATCGCGGCAGTTGAGATAATTCTTTATTCATCCTCGCGGCAGATTGCTAAAAGCTTTTTTCTAGGGTTTGCTCTCGAATTTCTCTTCTATCGCCATTTGGAATCCTCTTTTCAAGAAGATCAAAACAGTAAAATACTTTGTCTCTTTAATGTTTAAAACTATCAAAACATTAAAATACATTATCTTTCAATAGCAATTAATACCACCCAATAATATTGGCTATTCCATAAGAAAACTAGAGATCTACTCCGACTCCTAAACAAGAATACCAATATTTTGTAGTTCACATTTGCATGGAGTATCCCGCGCGGAATTTTTCTTATTGACCGGCGCTCATTGAAATTCGCATATTTGGGACGAAAGTTTTGGATTAACTGAATGGGTTATGACTTATCAATCCACGTCGCAATTTGAAGCGTGTTTTCGGCCAGATTTGTGAGACGACAACCCGAATTGGAGTTGAAATTTGGCCAATGAGGGATGGAAAATAATGATTAATGGCTAGACTAGTGGCCTGAAAATGGGATCACGCTCGGGAGGAGGAGGCGGATTCTGTGGATTCTTTCCCATAAATGATGGGCTCACAAGTATTAAATAAAGGAAGGTGCGAATAAGCAAGGGAGGTGAAGTCGGTGAACCTCTGCAGGATGTTGGACCATGAATGGAGCTAGAAAAGAAAGAAAATAAAATAAGGAAAGAAGCAAGTTGGATGAATAGTGCAGTAATACGAAAGAAATGAAGATTTATTCCATCATCTGGAATAAAAGACAACCGAGAATTATTGGCATCTTTGAATTCGGTGGAAATTCGAGGGGAAACCGTAATTGATGGGCTGACAGAATAAAGAGATTTCTGGAGATGAAAGTTTGGGACTTAGCCATTGATTTTTTCTTTTTCTTTGAATCGGGGAGTTTGACCAAATATGGAGTGGGACGATAAATCTTTTCTGACGGTTTGCACTTATTCCAAGTACCTACCTGTTTGATTGTCATGACAGCAACGCGATCTCGATCTGCTTATTAAACAGAATTGAACTTCCTTCCTTTGACTTTTTTGTGCAGCCCCAATAGGAGGAGAGATCAGCGAGAGAGAGAGAGAGAGAGAGAGAGAGAGAAAGAGCGAAGAATGCAGGCTCTAACCTCTACCGAGTTGTTCCGCAAATATTTAACAGACCTCTCTGCTTATTGATCTCCAACCATTTAAATAGCGGGCATGCTTGGTGGCTTGAAAGACAATGACGTAATTTGCCTTTCGCAGGTACTGTTTCAAGGGCATTCAGGATTGAGAACGGTGGACAAATCAGAATTTGATACCTTTCGCATCGTTCTATAAAATTGAGAATGAAATTGGTTCTCCATAGCTGCCCAATTGCACACTGAATTTGGTGGTAAATCATTATACTAGGTAGAAGCAATTTTTGACAAAGACAAAGAAATAACCCAAGTCTTAAAAATTCATTTGTCCTTGCTTCACGCATTGGGTTGTAAATCGACAAATTTGTTGAATACGTTTGTTCATATTTGCCAGTAAAAATGGAAAATTCGAAGATTTCAAAGTCTCTTGGAAAAGTGGTTATCGGCACATTCAAGATGTGGTTTCCTGTAAAAATGTTTGATAACACCCCTATCTAAACCCAATCATTGTCTGGCTTCTTTGACAAACTATACTAGGTTCAATTGTGGATTTGATTGGTCATTTTGCCCCCCTGTGCGGTAATGCCGGTCGTGCCAGATTATCAATGTTAATTGGCATGTTAGCCTTAGTAGGAATATTCACATTGTGACATCCCAAATTTTCCCCACAGTAAAAATAATTAGAGAGTAAAATAAGTCTTCTTGACATGTTCTTTAAGGAACATTTAGAAGAAATTATTCCGTAACTCTTTAGAAATTTATTTCAAAATTTCTCAAGGAAGTTATTTTCTTAATTTAATTGGGAAGTTTTCTGAAAATTTGCATTAGAAATTATAATAGTTCTTGAATTAATATTTATAAATTAAATAGAATAGGAAAGTCAATTAAGTCTTTCTAAAGTATAAAAATAATGTCATTTTCAAGATAGGGTAAGAATAATGTCGCTTTCATTAGTAAGTCCAAGAAAATATAAATATGACATCCATGATTTTAGTGATTAATAAATCATTTATTGATTGTATTTCTTATTAGTCATGATTAAGAACATGTTACAAGATGAGTAAGGATGAGACGGATCGAGGCGAGGACCGCCAACCACGCTCGGTCTAGCATGGCGGAGCTGGACGCATGCCCTACCGGCGGTGGACATTCCCCATTGGCGTGGGGGCAAGCCGTACCCCACGACCGTTTGCTCAGTAGGCCGGCGCCGATCGGCCGGTCGTGTCGCTAAGGGTCCATCTCCGTCTCAATACTTAGTAGTCAAAAGTCATTGGTTAAAAAGTAAGTCAATGCATAAGTCAATTGGTAAGTCAATGTTTAAGTCAATGCAAAGTCAATTAGATAAGGACGAGATTAGTGTCATTTTCAAGCGTAAAATGTTTGGATAAGATCAATGTCATTTTCAAGTATTAAATGTTAGGATAAGATCAATGTCATTGTCAATCATTAAATGTAGAGATAAAAATCAATATTAACCATACAACTGACCAATCAAGTAAGGATAAGTGGCTACTTTAAGACCTAAGATAGCTAGCTTAAACAAGTGGACCAATGAGAAGTAAGCTCGTTAATGAAACTTAGAAAAGAAGTTAGGAAAATGTCAAGATGAATTAAATGCATTTCACATTAGCAAACTTGGGGTGCAAGCTAGAAAATCAATAAAAATAGCGATGAGATCTCTTCAAAATTTCTATAAACAAACCGTTCCCTCTTTCTTTTCTCTACCCGTAGCTCATGTCCTCTCTATCCATCCGTCTGTCTGTTTGTCTCTCTCTCTCTCTATTCCTCTAGTGTTCTCTCTTGTGTGGCTACGATCTTGCTCGTTCTCATGTGTTCTCGGGTAGTTTTTACATCAAAAAGGTAGGGGGATTACTAGTTTAGGAATGTTAGTTTAATACTTGATTGAAGTGGATGCATGGTTATTATTTATGAATGAGATGAAATACATGTCGGAACGTGTGTATAAAACTTGTTAAAGATAAGTTGAGAAATCACACCATTTTTCATGTGTATAAGTATTTACTGCATGCGGTATATGAATTTTTCTTACAACATGTGGATGATATGATAATCCTAATCAAATATAATAAAGAGGTCATGCATGTCCAAGTATGTGATTGCCATTAAAAAATTATAATCACCACCGTTAGCTAGAAAAACCACGATGTAGGGGCTTAAGGGTAAATGACGTGAGTTCAAAATATGTATGTCAGGGAAAACATATTGCGCTTCCTAAATCAAGATATGTTAATGGAAGACATTCCAGCATCGATAGTAGAATACTCCATTTGTTTAGCGAAAAATGACTAATTTATAAAATATTTTCTTAAAATCTGGAGTACTTGTGAAAAGTACTAGAGAAGCCAGGAGAAAAGGAAGGAAGCAATCACAGAACATGCGAGGGAAGCAATGTATAGCCATTTGGAATTTGCTAGTTCTCATAATCATTGCTTCCATTATACAACTAGTTTGTGCAGGATACCGGAGACGACTTCCGAGAAAATGATCTCCTCGAATATCCCTTGTAAGAGTGCCCCTAACCGCTTCGAGTGCCAAATACTCATGAAAGGTTGAACTGGTTTATGAGGGATGCTTTTTCTCATTACTTGAAGGCTCCATTTGTGAGGTGGAAAATAACTAGTTCGGCAAACATTTTTTTTTTATAATAATTGTCCGCATCGCTTACAAAAATGAATGAACGAAATTATTTTTATAATTATTAAAAATATTTAGACATAAATTATTATCAATAATGATAATATTTTTTATTGATTAAATTATTTAAAGTAATACAATGATTATTTTTTACAAAGATTTTGTAAATTAATTATTTTTCCGAAATGAATGGAGCAGATCCGGATGCAGTTGATGTCAATCTCGTCCACACTATAGAATATTGGGTGCATGTATCATCATTGTCATTCTCCTCTACGTAGAACCGCCACGACAAGGGACACGGAACACGACACTACACGGCACGTCGATAAGTGATTTCTTAAAAATAGAGAATTCTGAAACATTGGAACACGTTATATAATAAATATATATTTATTTATACATGATAAATTATCATTTTTACGGTTTTACAAATAAATAAATAAAAAGCTATCATTTTATATATGTTTTTCTTTTTTTATTCCCTAAAAAAAGAATAAAATAAAAATGAGAAAAAATCACTAAAACAGACCCCTCCTACTTCAAAACCTAATCTACCCCGTCCCCAGGCACAACTGGATGGTCCTCGGCCCCCACCCCCTATTTTTCCTTTTTTTATTAAAAAAAGAAAAATTAGATACCACATACTTCGAAACCCTAATTGCCCACCCTACATTTCTTTTCATCCCCCACCCCCTACATTTCTTTTCATTCCAATAGGCGTAGAACAGCTGGTGATGGTTCAACCTCCGATCTCCGGCCAAGTCCCTCTTTCAACTTCACCATGTAGACCGATCCCAACTCCCTCTCCCTCAAGCTCGCCCACCACCTCCACAACTGCCCCTAGATCGAGCTCTGTACCATGTCCGCCATCCCCCTATGCAAGCTCCTCAAGTGAGGCGAGGCAATGTGAAGTGAGTCCGCTGTGCGGTCGTTGTCCGTGCTACATAGATTCTCGTCTTCATATTGGAAATGGGCATCTTCACCAATTGGCAATTTTACATGTTTTTGCTCCGCTTTCCAATGTTTCAGGGCTGTAGCGGAATCTTGATTGGTTGGCTACTGCGGAAAATCGTGGGTTTGTGCTTTAAAATATTTGATGGCCCGTCCACCGGAAGAAACGAAGAGGCAGATTATGTCGCGGGAGTTGGGAGAATTATTTATTTAATCTCGCGGCAAATTGCTAAAAGCTTTTTACTAGTGTTTGATGTTGCATCTCTCTTCTTTCAATATTTTGAATCCTCTTTTCAAGATGATCTTTAAAATAGTTAGCCTTTCTTTAACGTTTAACTAATTAAAACATTAAAGTGCATTATATTTCTTTAGCAATTGAAATCATTCAATAATTTGAATCCTCTATATATCTAAGTATTGGCCATTCCATAAGAAAATTGTAGATCTACCCGGACCCCTAAAACAAGAATATCTGTATTATGCAGTTTACATGTGCATGCAGTATCACGCGGGCGCCAGTTGAAATTGGCATATTTTGGCTGAAAGCTTTGGATTAACTAAATAGATTATGAATTATCAATTCAAGAGGTGTCCTTTTGCCCACTACAAAGCAGAGTTTCCATGGATTCGGGATCAAACACCTTTCGATACTTTTTTTACTTTAATTCGAAAATGTTTTGCATGCAGTCTTTATCAATTTTTATCCTATGCCACTAGCATGCAACGGGTGATCAAGCGGACACGAAATCAAGAAAGTAACACCCAATAATCAAAGCGGTAAATAGACGGTAGAAAATTTAAAGAACCTGGATGCACTAAGCAAAGCAAGGCATAATAACACTGTCCATTGATGGTCTATCATCCTGCAAATATTCACCGATTTCACGTCCCTTGCTTATTTGCACCATCCTTCATTTAATATTTGTGAGCCAATCATTTATGGGAAAAGAATCCCCAGAGACCTCCTGCTCCTTTCGAGCGTGATCCCTTTTTCAAAGCCACTATTCTAGTCATTACCCATTATCTTACATTCCTCATTTCATAATCCAGGTTGGCTTCTTGGAATTAGTGGATCAAATCTAAGGTAATCATAGATTGTATCGACTAATTTTCCGCATTTCACAAAACTAGAGGATCGTATCCAAATAATCAGAATTTTTATTCAATCTTGCAAAATCACTTTCTTAAATGACGTGGCATAATAACAAGCAAATATGATATGGAAACATATGACACACGGCACGGCAAAATATGAAGGCAACATAATGATATGAGAACATGAGATATGCAAAATATGACATGGCAAAGTATAATATGTAGACAACTAGTATGCGAATGACACTTGCAAACAACGATATGCAAAGATAAATTGCGCCTAGCCTACATGAGATGCAAAGTGATATGCAAAGATGAACAATTTTTTGTATTTTTTCAATGAATTTTCAGAAATTAAAGATATCCATGATTGCTTCAAAATTTTTTTTTTATTCCAAATAAGCCCATGAGATAAGGTTTCTAGGAAACCCTATCTTCCTAAAATCTTAATTAGATAAGGCTTCTAAGAAATCGTATCTTACTAATTTTTAGGAGTTTTAAATTATAAGCGGCTGCCCGCTGCTGCTAGGCTACCCACAACTACTTCTTCCTCGCGCTACAGTTCCTTTCAACATAATGCAGGAAAGCTTTTCTCAAGTGAATAGTAGGTCCTAGGCCAACTCTGCCGATCTTCCCCACCCAATTCGACTCCGATAGCCCATCAAAAATCAAAATAATTGGTGGGTTTTGTACATTATCTTGGCGCAACCACATAGGTCCAAAAATCAACGAAAACGATGAAGAAATTGGCCTGAAATTGAGTGATAACTACTTGGATACAAAACCCTACCTACAAACTTCCATTGCCAAATTCGCCTCCGGCAAACATCCAAATGCCAAGACACCTTAGGGATTTTGTTCCCCATGGCAAGGCAACCCTATCGTAACGAAAGTGGGCCATGACTTATCGAAATTTGGCCAGAATTGGCGAAAAATTCCCTAGCCGGAATAGTCCCAAAATGGTTTACCGAAAAACCCTTGAAAATCACCCGTAATTCAATAAATCAACGCAGATCATATGTTAAACATCAAGGTAAAGATGAACATGCTATGATACCAAATGTAAGACTAAAATTTAGAAACTAACTGATCTCAAAACCTTAATCATGAACGAACTTTGTGCAAATTCGGGAATGAATGAGGAAATGTGAAGAGGAACAAAACATACCTCCAACTATTGGCGAAGATGACGACCACGAATGCGTGTCAAACGATCGGCGAAAATGGGTTCTTTCTAGTCAATTAGCCCCTCCGAATTGATTGTGTGTACTCTGTGCTCTGTAATCGTACCGTTCCTAATGTATGATGTTTCTTAAATAAGAGAAAATCGACGACGACAACTATTGTCCTAACCGGCTTTTGTAAGCGACGTAGGGGGTTTGGCTTATATAACCTATTTAAACTAATGTTTGCCTCTTATTGGTAACTGTCTCTCATCAAGATGGTTATTAGGCAAGACAACAAGACGGTTATTGGGGCGAGACGATTATCACGTAAAATTAATGTGCGTAATATAGTGTTGATGTAATTTATATTGGTATTTCATTAAGGTGGGATTACAATTAATTAATTATAACAGCGTCCCGATTCAAAGACATTAGTTTAGGCGCGGTGTACTTATGTATGGTGCAGGTGTAGGCGTCCTTGCCAACTCATGCAAGTTTTGACCGTGAAATTCTCGTCATTGCCAACTTATGCAAGAGTTTGTTATTAGTTAGGTCAACTAATGAGGGGAAAAAAAATAAGAAGAATCAAGTCAATAAATGGGTTCCTTTTTTTTCGTTTTCTGTCGGTGGTTGAAGCCGTGAATGTGGGTGCATGTGTTTATTTAATCGGAAAAAAGTCGATAGTTGTCATGACAGCACTGCTCGATCTGCTTATAAATGGGAATTGAGCTGCCTTCCTTGACCCTGTGCAGCCCAAATAGGAGGAGAGATAAGCAGGAGAGAGAGAGAGAGTGAAGAATGCAGGCTCTAAGCTCTACCGAGTTGTTCCGCAGACATTTAACAGAGCTGCCGGTGCGTCCTCTGTACTCCTTGATCTCCAACCATTTAAATAGCAGGTGTGTTTGGTCGCCTGATAGACGATGACCTAATTTGCCTTTCGCAGGTGCTGTTTGAAGAGCATTCAGGATTGAGGACGGTGATCTTGAACCGGCCTTCCAAGTTAAACTCCCTCACTTTCGAAATGGTGCGTCCCTCTCTTTTATCTTTACTTGTTTATGTGTCTCTTCACTGATCATGTCTATGGTCGTCTCGTTTGAGTATGCAGGTTTCTGAGATGTTTAGGAAGTTGCAAATCTATGAAGATGATCATACGGTCAACCTTGTTATCTTGAAGGTAATTAGAGGTTGTATTTATGTATTTCATTACTCCCCCGCTGAGTTGCTAGTACATACTGAAGGATATAACATTATGATGATCAATTTACCAATCATTAAATGTTAATGAATAATTTGCTTTCTTTATCATCTCAAATGGCAAATTTGTCTGTTCATTAATTTTAACATTAACAAGAAAGTTAAAAGGTAGCGGCTAAAAAGCAACAATATAACATTGATTGTTTCGATGTTTAGTTCGACAGACACATTGGGATTGGCAAGTCTATATAGTTCCATGCATGTATATATTTATATATATAATATAATATTATATATGTATATGAGGAAACGTTTGGATTATATTTATATTGGATGAGTGTTCGTAATACGCCCACATAAATAGATCATGCTCTATCTGGGATATGAATAAGCTGACTTTTTTTTTTTCTGTTATCATTTATGTTATCCTTTGCCTCTTTCTCAAATATTCAACAGGGAAACGGGAAAGCATTCTGTGCGGGTGGTGATGTTATTGGAATTACTTGCACCATGTTAACAGGTGATCAAATCCAGATACTTTCTATTTGAATTATGTTTCATAATAATGAAAAATAAAAGAGAAATGAGAGTACCCTAGTTAATGGGATATGGGTAATCTTTTCCAAAAACTTACATATTTGAGAAAACAGTTTTTTGTACATGCTGGTAATTTTCAATTAGTGTTAGTAAATATAAAACTACTGTTGATAAAAATAAGTGATTGGTGACTTGTTTTCTAGGTAAATTGTTGGAAGCCTGCCAACCCTTTTGTGAAATTACCGACCTCCTCTAATAATAGCGAATTACCAGCTTATGCGTTAATTTATGTACTTCTATTTGTGTAACTTATACTAATGCGTAGAATTTAGCAGTATTATATGAAATTACCAAACTAAATTAGTGCGAGTCACCAACTTTTGTCTGATTCAGTTATTAAATAATTTGAATTTACTGATTTTCATTTGAGTCACTTACTAACATTTAGATGCTATTTTGTAATTTACCAACTTTTTAAATGAATTACCAACCTTTATTTGCCTTAGTTAGCAATTGTTAAAACATATAAACACTTATTATAGAGTACCCACCCAAATTAGAACAACTTATCAATGTTTTCCCCTTAGTTTACCACCTAGTACTCAATTGCTGACTTTCCTTTGAGTTACGTATCAACATTTATTTAGATTTTTTTTATTCACCAAATTTTCTAATCATTGACCAACTTTTATTAACATGACAGCACAATGCCTTATAATTAGCACATGTTATATTGGTTATCATTTATGAAACTTTAGTTATGTGACTTACCAACTATTCTCCAATTATATTTCCACTATGATGGGTAAGAAATTGGTAACTCCTGAAAACATTTGAAGTGGAAAAATGACAATAAAAGTTTATGAATATAAAAATGACCAAATAAATGTTGTAAAGTAATTGAAATGAGACTTCATAATTTTATCTTGATCAGAGAAAGTTTGTGAATATAAAAATGACCAAATAAACGTTGTAAAGTGATCGAAATGAGACTTCATAATTTAAATCTAGATTTTATCTTGATCAGAGAAAGTCGCTGAAATAGAAGTCAAAAATTTCATACGATAGGTGTGGAATCTAAGACGTTAGTAGATAAGACGAATAATAACTTATAAATATAAGAGGTTTATTTTGTGTGAGATGAGAGATTGATAATCTTTTTTTTTTTTTTTTTGGTAAAGGTAAGATATATATTGACTTTAACCAAGGCGCAGCTATACAAGAGTAGATAGAAGAGCAGAGGGAGCCCGACACTACAAAAAAGGGGTCTTGCACTCGTGATGACACTAGTTAGTGCCATTAGGAGTGCAAGAGTGTCGTGGGTCCAAAAGAGGGACAAGGGTCCCTATGGAAAAAGAAGGAGGAACGGCCAAAACAGCTCGCCCAAAATACAACCAGAAAAGGAAAATGGGATGACCCTCCTATCAGCCAAAAATAGTAGGATCGATGGCCCAACCGGCTTGTATTCTCCTATTTCGAGGCGTGTCTTCAACATGCTTGAAAGTCAGCGCTTTATCCTTCACGGAATCACATAAACGTTGATAATTAATTTAAATAAGAGCTGGTAATGCAAAATTATTTGGCAACATAATCGAAAAAAAATTGTAAATCACTTAATTTTTTTTTTTGGTCGAATCACTTAAGTTAAGGTGAGTAATTTGTAAAATGAATTAGTCAATTTAGAAAGTTGATACACAAAACAAATAAAAGTTGGTAAACAATAACAATTGGAGTTGGTAATGCCAAACTAATTGGAGGTTCGATTGGAAAAAGTTGGTAAGTCACTCACATAAATATTGGTAAATTGGTAAAGAGTTGGTAAATCTAAGGTGTTGATAAAAATGATAGTTAAAGTTAATAGAAGATGGGAACACTTGATTGCAATTTCATAAAAATGTTGGTAAGTTTTCAATAAAATCCTGAAAAATCAAGCGACCGATGATTTGTTTTTACATTCTTTTTTTAAAATGATAAAATCATCATATATACCGACATATGATTAAGTTATAGGTAGGCATTGTAGCTTTTAATCTCATTAATATAGATCTTAATCTTATTATCCAACTAATTTCTATAATTACTTAAACCCTTCAGGACATTGGAGCTTCGGAGCAAGCTTTTTCAGGAAACAGCTCACTTTGGATCACTTGATAGCTACCTACAAAAAGCCTTTGGTGAGATTTGGAGGCTTTTCTTCCTATACAATACTTGCGGGGCTGATAAATTGAATGATAATGCATATGTAATTGGGTTTAGCGATACTCTCTAAACCAACTTAAACACTTTTTTTTAAATGATTCACATTGAAGGTATGCCTCATCAATGGAGTTGTAATGGGTGGTGGCGCTGGAATCTCCATGCACGGGAGCTTTAGAGTCGTGACTGAGAATACGGTGAATAGCCTTCATCAATATTTTTATTCAATTTTTTTGACCAAAAACAATATGTTTTTATTCGATCTTAAAAACCAGACTTAATGGTCATGAACGATAATTGCATGAGTCATAATGTCTTACACATCTGATAAAAAAATTTACTATCACTACAGAAAAAAAAAAAAAATTATACTCTAAAGAGTGTTACGATTCATGTTATTTCAGGTATTTGCGATGCCTGAAGCATCATTTGGACATTTTCCTGATGTGGGTGCTTCTTATTTTCTATCCAAGCTTCCTGGTTACTTTGGTAATTTTAAAAGACTTTTCTTTTCTATTTTTCACTTCCAATGAAACAAAGATCACATATTTTTCTTCGTAGCAAGGGAATTAAAGAGGGAGAAAATTACATTGTATCAATCTTTTCATTTGTCGCCTTTGTGTTTGTTCCCTATTGATAAACACTGATTGACCAGTCAGTGTATGTATATCATACCAAGTTTTTTACTTATCAATTAATCAATCTATCTTATGTGTAGAGTAGATTTTACTACCACTTTTAAATTTTGCACGTGGTGTTACATTGAGCAGGTGAATATCTAGGGTTAACCGGGGCACGGTTAGATGGACCAACAATGCTTGCATGTGGTCTTGCAACTCATTTTGTCTTTTCAAAGGTAACTAACTAGTTAGTAGCGTCTTTGATTCTTGCCCACTTTTTATGTTTAAATTTTTAAAAAAGGAAAAATCTTGACATAGTAGATGTGCTTAACAATTAATATGATTTTATTTTGTCTCTGTCCTTTTAATATGGGTAACCATCTATTTTATCAATAGGATCTTCCTCTTTTAGAACAAGGTCTCTGTTCGGTGGATTCATCAAATACATCAGAAATTGTATCTGTCATCAACAAATATGCGCACAAATCCAATCCGAAAGAGGAAGTCCTCCACAAAAGGTTACTAATACTTTGTTCTATCATTTTACTCTCTTCGTGTCCGGTACAATCTCTTGATCTGAGCTAGTCAGAAAAATTCCAACCACTCTTCATCGTTTGAATAGATTAAAGATTATAAACAAATGTTTCTCAAGAGACACTGTGGAGGGCATACTACATTCTCTTGTAAGTATTTGTTGGCGTGACTTTTGCATTTCATTTCTTTGATTTTTTGTTTTTGCTACAAAGCAGCAACAGCGAGAGTGTGACGGCTAATATAATTATAAGGTGCAGGAAACGGAGTCGCTGGACAACTCGGCAGAGAAATGGATCGCCGATGCAGTGAAGAATATGAACTTTGCTAGTCCGACTGGCCTAAAGATTTTTCTGCGATCGGTAATACGCAAAACATAATGCGTAGTATCCAGCTCAGCGAAAACTTTTATAAATGAACTCTTTTAAATAATAGTGAAATGCAACAAATATCTTCCACTTTTCAAAAATCTACTCTTATGTACTAACTCCTTGCGCACACACATGCATGTTTGTCTATACTTATCGGTGTAGCTGTAGAGCACGTGGTGCACATTATTGCGGGCATGACATTGTCAATTATTTATGTGTAAAATAATGTTAAGAGCAGAATGGCATATCTCCAATCAACAATGAAAAGATCTTGTTTGACTTTGATGTTTAGATAAGAGAAGGGCGTGGTCAGACGATCGAACAATGTCTAGCTCAGGAGTTCACCATCTTTTGCAACATCATGCGAAGGAAGATCACCAATGACTTCTATGAGGTAAATCAAGTAAGAGTTTCGATATGATGTAGTATATACAACACTCTATGAAACTTCTTTTACAAGGTGATCTCACAAGGTCCAAATGTGTATTTTAAACATGTAGGACATACTCAAATACTCAATTAGAGTTTTAACTTATCACGTCATCTTTGTAAGGAACTTCCCAATAGCTGAGGAGTTCTTGCATGGATACCAAAGCACTTAGACCAATATCATCTCAACCATTGGTCATGCGGGTTCACATGCGAGGCCTACATGATCAACGGTAGAAATGAGCTTGGTCTAGATAATCTATGGACCAAAACAACATTTTGTCACTGGAGTATTTAGCAAGTATATCTAGCATTTTTTTTGTAGATATTGTTCTATTTTGTAATCCATTGGTGAATCCGTTTTGGTACAGGGTTCAAGGGCACTTTTATTCGATAAAGACAAAAAGCCCCAGGTGCAAACATATATACTGTTACTCAAGTGTTTAACTTGTCGAGATGCATATTGAAACTTCATATAATAAGACCAACAATACATCCGTTTATTTGACATTTTATACGTTTATGACATCATGCATTAGACAACTTTTGTTGTGTCCAAACACTTTGATTGGTACTCGGCTCTAGCTGTTATTAGTTATTTATTGGCTAAAGTAAGACGCCCAAATCACTAATTTCTCTTAACTAATTCATGGGAGGGAAAGGATATATATGTTGTAATAGCAAATCATAGAGTCTCCTGTATATTATCTTGACTTAAAATCCAAGGATTTAAAAATTCATGACTTCGAAGAGAATCGTTAAAGCCTTGCATAGATTTGACTTCCTATAATCGTTGGTTAGGTATAGTGCAAAGTAAAATTGTGTTAAGTCGTGTACTGTGCATGTATTATTAGTACATTTCCTAATAGTTTAATTTTTGGGGCAAACAATTTGTTTAACAAATTGGATGGATTAGTTCATGAGGTTAAGCTTGAGTCTGATTTCAGTTTGATGAACACAGTGGGATCCACGAAAGTTAGAATTAGTCAAAGCGGAGACGGTGGATATGCTATTCAAAGCATTGGAGGACGACGAGGATTGGAATTGTCTTCAGCTCCCTGCACGACCCTCCAACAACTTGCTTGACCGTGCGAGATCGAAGCTGTGAACAAACCTGTTGATAATGTTTAATTGAGATGAATGCGGTTGGACCGTCATCTATATATTTATCTATTTATGTATGGGAACCTCTAATTAAAAAACCAATGTGACTGTGGTACATTATTTGTAAGTAGATTTCAGTACTAATAATTCCTACACATTTTTCTTTTACAATTGCAGTGGTAAATGCTATTTAAAAGAAACAATAGAAGTTTCTTCAGTTGTTAGATTCAACATACAATGTTAACTGCTAGCTATACAGTATTCACAATTAATTTTTAATTAAATCATATACATTCCTCATGAAAAATAAGTTGGTAAATTTTCTTCCACTCGTGGCAACATTACCGAAGCCAAGTACATTCATGAAACAATATAGGAAGAAATCAATACTTGTCCATGGATTGCAACTTTAGAAGGGTTGGTAGTAAATGTTGCGCCGAGTTAGAAGCTACATATGTACCTGTGATGTTCGGATTCACATAACATGCATAGACAAAAAAAGCATGTAAACACAACGAAAATAAAACCCATACATGTATCTCTAGGAGTGTTGTTCGTGCATTCCAATAAAAAATCAAAATAAAGAAAAATGGTTAAAAGAATTACCTCTCGAAGTATGCTTCAAAATGAAAATTTACATGCAAGTGGTGTGACCACATTTTTGTGCTTACTGAAGCTCAAGTTGCTGGACACATATATTACCAAAAAAAAAAAAAAAAGGATAAGTGCATTGCAAGTCCTAAAACCTGTTATCAAAGTTCAAGTGAGTCATAAATTTTTCAAAACATGCAATTAAGTTCTAAAACTTGTCAATTTGACCCAATCAATTCCTTGCACTAATTCAGTCACATTTGACTAATGAAAATATTGACGCGACTTTTTTATTTTTTATTTTCTCTATCCTTGGTGGTGATGATGTGGTTAAAACACAAAATATGAGACTAAAACGACGTCCTTTCGGTCCACATCTGATTTTTTTTTTTTTTGGTAAGGAACATCTGATTTTTTTAATATATATATATTTCATTTAATTTATATACGCACAATAAACATTATATAAGGAATTTACCAAACAGTCATGGATATAGTTTCAGCATATGAGGTTTCCGTGCTTCCAATCCTCCAACGGCCCAATAGTCATGACATCTTGCTCATCTAGACTAATTATCGAGCAAACCTGTCATAAGTGCTTGACCATATTAAGCATGGTCGGATAGAAAAACATCTTCCGCTACCACTGCACCTACACCAATAACAATTTGGTGAAGAAAAATAAACAATGATAACAAAAAATAAATAAATTGAAACTATAATTTAACATGGGAGGATTATTCATGAATAAAAATCTATTGTTTCTAAACTTAGGTTGAGTGAGAGATGCATGCATGGGCGAGTGATTCCATCGATTAGGATTTTTGTGGGTTAAGAACGTGCAATCGGTAACAATGGGGTGAAGTGTATGAATGGTGTATGGGATTTCGAGAATAAGTGTTTGGAACAGTAACTAATTGATAGAGTACAATCACCACCAAGGCATAAAGACGCACCACCAATCAAGGATAAAAATCGCGATTGGATAGAAGCATACCACCAAGTCCTAAAGGTTAAACTACTAGCTAAGGATAAAGGGTTTTTTGGCTCGCCACCAAGGAGTAATCCATTCTACAAGGATAAAGATGCCAAAGGTAAATAATTCAACTTATGAGGAGGAATTTTCATTCAATTAACAAGTCTGTGTTACAATGGAGAACTCTCCGCATTACATAAAGGGTCTCAGACATAGGAAATAGAATAAAAATAAAGACATGAGGAATAGACGACATAAGGACTCCACAAGTAGTAAAGACATGGGACCCAAAAAGTAATTAACTCCTAGCAACTAGAACAAACATTGCTAACAACTAGAAATCATCATGTATTAATGACATGGAGATTCGCAACTTGGACTCTTCAGTAAATTCGTGCTCCAGCCTCGACCAGCAAATAACCACCTTGGGAGATTTCCAAATAATCAAGGAAATGGCTTAGATTAGTTCCCCAACGGTATGTTGTTGGTTCATTATGAAATCAGCAACTACTTTGGTGAAATATAGCTTTATCGGCTAGGTCGGGAATTGGCAACTTATTAGTCGGCATCTTGGTCGTTAGTCTTAATATTGGCATCTCCATGATTATTCCATTGTAGCAAGTTATAACCAAAATCAATTTTAGCGTGAATGAACAACGGTGTTGTTGAACTTGCAGATGGAACTAGATCGAAACTTGAAGATTGTTTTGGTGTGTCGGATGCTCCCGCATGAGTGAGTAAACTAGAAAAGAAAATATTTAACAATCATTTGGCTAGATATCCGTGTGTATTGCAGGTCAGTTTGTTGAGTTGCTTACAAGAAAGCTGCTTAGGCTAAATATGTGTGGAAATAATCTCACCCTTAATAATTAGCTGTGACCCTTACAAATTAAATGAATAATCGGAGATAACTCTTATCATTTTACAATTTATGTTTTTCTTTTGAAAGAGATGAACAATATGGGCATACACAATATAACAAATTCACAACTAAATGATGTTAGACAATCATTAATATATATAGAATAATATCCCATATTTTACGAACGCATGATATTAGAGTATGATTACAATTAC
Source organism: Rhodamnia argentea (assembly GCF_020921035.1). NCBI lineage: Eukaryota > Viridiplantae > Streptophyta > Magnoliopsida > Myrtales > Myrtaceae > Rhodamnia > Rhodamnia argentea. The sequence goes on from NC_063156.1 coordinate 14,121,384, forward strand.
ACATCATTTTTAGAAGTAAATGATAAAAAACAATTAACTAAAAATAAATTTTAGCAAATACAAAAACAAAATTACATAATGTTTATAGAATACAGAATATAATTGTACATAATTTAGACAACCTCTCATATTTTATAAATAACCGTGACTGTATGTATATGTAGTGATGATTTAGTTGACTCTAAGGACATAACTTTTTAGGGTTCTAATTGAAAATTACGTGTCAACATGCACACAAAATATAAATAAGGACCAATTAGGCCTAAGTACACTACAAGTGCCAAAACTTGTATATGGTACTCACTTTAGTGTCAAAACTTTCAGAACGATCACTTAAATGTTAATTTTTTTGTAAAATGATCACTTCAGTGCCAAAACTTTCAATTTTTTTTAAATGATCATTTAAGTGTCATTTTTTTTAAAAATGAACAATTCAAGTGTCAACTCTACCAAGACACGTCAGCTCAAATATTAATAAAAAATAGCACGTGTCAGATTTCTGACAAGTCATGTTCGCTCAAATTAAAGTTGGCACTAGAGTGATTGTTTTTAGAAGAAGTTGGCACTTAAGTAATCATTTTTTAAAAGAGTTGTCACTTAAGTGATCATTTTGAAAGTTTTGGCACTAAAGTGAGTGCCGTACATAAGTTTTGACACTTCTAGTGTACTTTTTTAAAATTAAAATTACTTAAATTTTAAATTATTCAGATTAAAGTAAAAGAATTATCAAATATAAACTCTATTACTCAATAGTTGGTGATAATAACTCTGATCAATTTACGATTGGTGACAACAAACTTGAACAAGGGGTTACGGAAAACTTTTGAATGACGTTTTGGAGTAGTTTCGGTGCTACATGGATTTCGGCAAGTCTTGAAGAAATTCTCGGAGTAAAGTGGACTTTAGTTAGCACAGACTTTACTAATAAATGAAAATTATAAAATGATAAAAATGAATTGAAAATCAATAGAAATAGTTACCAATGATTTCAAAACAGTAAAAAAAAAAAAAAAACAATATTTGTCTGGGTGTTTCTTTACCAAGAAAGACTAGATGAATAAATACTAGATTCCATCTAATGAACTTGGCTACATTTGTGATGTGGGAGCATCAAGTTCTATCCATCGACTCCCAAGCTCAATTCAATCCCCGTCGGTTAATCCAACCGATGATGTGGGAGCAGCTAATTTTAGGAACAATCTGCAAGTTCCAAGATGGTTCCATCGGCAATTCCAGCTAAAGCAGGTTTTGGTCATTACTTGTTTCTAGGGGTGATTGGTTACAGGGTCAGTAGGTTCTAAACCTAAAATCTCAAATCTACCCTGTTATAACCGATTCTCAGTTTTTGGAACTTGGAACTCACCCTTTTTTTTTAACCGGTTCTAAAACCTACTGTATTTTTTCGGTTCTGTTTCAGGATCTACCCAAGAACCTATTTTTTTCACTTCACTTTTTAAAATAAATTAATATGAGCAACAAAACAACTCAAAGTAAATTATGATCAAAATAAATCCTTATTTGCCAAACATGTGGTCACGTACAACTATGAACGACGAAAAGTTCAAACACATAGACACATACAATTATAGGCAATAAAAAGCTCAAACACGCAACATAGAACATAAATTATATGACTTTACTTTCCATTCATCAATATAAATATTTAAATTCCATTGTCCATTCATCCATAAAATGTTGCTCCAAAGAATAGAGAGATACGACAAAGAATGGAAAAGAAACAAATGAGGTGAGGCAGAGTTAGTCTCAATTTAGAGAAATTATGTCGTTTTTACTATAGCTAAGAACTGATTCCAAAATTGGTCCGCTTCTCGGGTGGGTTTTCACTTGGAACCAAACCTGTTCATGTTGGAATCGGGAAGGTAATTAGTTTTTTGGGCGGTCTAGTCCAATTGCACACCCCTACTTGTTTCAGTGGATTAATAAAGGAGATGCCAACATGAAGTTGCTATCCAAGATGCCGATTAAAGAGTTGTTGATTCTTCGTTGTCAATTTTGTTTTAAGTTGCGGATTCACCAAAGAACTTGCTATTTTTAAAGCTAATCAACAACATATCGACGGGAGGCTGTTTTGGATGAATTCCTTTGTTGTTTGTTGATCTTGAGAAGTGTTTATTGAGCTGTCCATGTTGATTGGCGAATTTGGAGTCTTCGTTATTTTCTGGTCAAGTGTCTTTAGTCCTAGTTTTATGTGTCTTAATTGGGTTCGGTTTTAAGAGTCAAAGTTCAAATTTTTAGATGCTTTAATGCTTTTCTGGTTAATGAGTTTTTTTATTTCATATTAGAGTTCCCATGTTTCTTTAATGTGTTTTCTAATTCCCATATCATTGTTAGTTGGGTAGTTGTCGATTCTTAAATGCTATGCCTATCTTCTATGTCATTGTTGTAATCGATGGTAATTGGACAAAGTTTTTCATGTTTTCTAAAATTCAAGAAAAGATTAAATATTTGAATTATTTCCGTTCCTAGTAAACAACTTCAATTTGAATGTCCTATCTTTCATTGAATTTAGGACACATTGGAATTGGACTTTACTCACTTTGGACGGTTTATTGGTTTACTTTGAAATTGGCCGGGGGCAATTACCATGGATTACATTCCTTCCGATAGGATAGTGAAACGAACATGCCTTTCATCATTTTAATCCATGTAATCATTGCGAGTGATCTCTACGCCCATAAACAAATGTCTCTATTTCACCCTTCATCTCACTCATCCCTCAAGTGTGTGTGGGACACGTTTAGGCATGGCTTGCTTCTCATCATCCGAGGTACTCCTTTTGATAGACTTTAAGCAATTTCATTAGGAAACTCATTTCATTTTCATTAAAATTCAATTCCCATGGAGAATTATAATGCATGATGTATGTTTCAAACATGTTTTGGATAATTTCAAAGCTCTTGAATTAGAATGCGAATGAAGCTCTAAGCTGGATATTCTTCTTAAGATGTTGGCTCGTTGAATGCTCAAATGCTCTTTGAAATCTTTATAGATTTTATGAACTTTCTAATTTTAGAATGCAAAGGACGTGCGTTTGAAAGCTCTAAAAGATTAGGAAAGGGGTACTTACCTATTCGTCGTGGCGGAGAATCCCTATAAGAATAAAAGGGAATGTGTTAGTGTATGTCCTCGAATTTGAAGCAAATTGCAACAATACAACTTCACCCTTGATTATATGTTCCAATCTGGATGTCACCGTATAGATTGTGAGGATCCGTAATCCACTCGATGAGATGAGATTGTTAGAGGTTCTAAGATTCTTTGGAGTCTTCAAGTTTTGAAGGGAATGGATACTTACCTCTCCACCATGATGGTGAGTCCCTACTATTTTACCGCTATGGCGATGATCCCTCCACCTGGTCCCACAATGAATCTTACTCGTGGGTTTGCATTGGAAGAGATCCCTTCATTAGGTTGTGTCGAGCACTGCCTTGTCATTTGTCATCTTAAAAGCTCCTTTTGACATGATCTATATTTGCTCGACAGCTGCGAATCCCTTTGAATGTTTTCCATGCGACTCTTCGAAGTTCCTTATTCAAAAAATGAGAAAATTCTTGTCAAAATGTATGTTAGAGCATGTGGTATGGAAGTGATACGTTTTACCCTACACTCGATCTTATATCCAAAGATCATTTCTTGAATACTTGATTTTCGAAGCTAGTATTTCTTTTCGCCTTGAATCCATGTCGGCGAGCTCCTTTATTTTGAGTTCTTTTGAGTGCCAATAATTTCCTGTTGAAATGAGGACAAACTCATGTTAGGATCAAGATCATCGAAGATCAAATTAGAACGATACGAAGTTACCCTTCACTTGAGTACGTATGTCGATAATTTACTCCGATGTGAACGACCTCTATCGAATCATTTCATTCAAGTTTTATACATGTTGCTTACGAGAAAACATATACTAGGTTTACTTGACAGGTACGTACCTGTCAAGTAAACCTAGTAATGTATGATTGATAATGGATGGCTAGGATTTAATCTAGCTTTATTTTGCTTTATTTGAACAGCCCATATTGAATCTTGCTTAGCAAGATTGATCGGACGGCTGTGATTGATTCCTGCTTTATATAGATTAATCGTGTGATGAAAATTAAATACACGTTAGAGCATATTAATCGTACGGTCCTGGTTAATTGACACGTTAGTATAGTTTAATGGTATGGTATGTATTAAACGTGCGCTAGTATATTTTTGATTGTATGGAAATTATTGATTGCTATGTTGGTATAATTTTGATTGTGTGGCGTAGATTAATTTTTGTGGTAGCATAAATTAATTGTTTGGCCCGATTGGCCGACGGCTTGAGCGTGATTTAATCAGGTGGTCACGATTTATTATTTATTCAACATGAGTGAATCACATGGTCCCGATCTAGTATTTATTCAGTCTACTTAAATCCAGTGGTCTCGATTGGGCAATTGAGGAAAATTAGAAAGATCGTGTGGTCCCGATATTTATTTGGAGAAAAATTGGCAAGATCGGGTGGTCTCGATCCGCTAATCAGGAAATTTAGCATGATTACATGGCGAAGATTGATCGATTGGAAGGTTTTATGTGATCATATGGTATCGGACGAGCGATCGAGGAATTATTGTTATCATATGGTCTTTATGAGGATTATTTGAGAGGAAATGTGAAATTTTACCCCGATGCGTTATGACGCGGGGCTCTGTTATTATTTTACACTGAAGTGTTATGATGCGGTGTTCGTATCTTATAAGACCATATTTTGCCTAAGGCGTTATGACATGGGCTCTGTTGTTATTATTCTACCATGAGGCATTAAACGCGGGTTCCGTGTAATATTTTATCCGAGAGGCATTAAACGCGGGATATTAACCCGAGGCGTTATTACGCGGGTTATAGTGACCCGAGGCGTTATTACACAGGTTCGAACTATATAATGGCCTGAGGCGTTATTACACGGGTCTGTCCATTTATATGATAGCCTGATGCGTTAAACGCGGGCTTTTGATCAATGTCGAATATTTTATTTACGATCCGAGGCATGGAACGTCGATGTAGGAGAAACGTGGAATTTTTGTAAAGGTGTGGCAATTTTGGGAGAAATAATGAAATATTCTGGAATTTATTTGTTGAATTATTGATTGAAGGAGGAATTATTGAGAATTGCTCACCTAGGACATGTCTAGAGGCACTAACGCCCTAACCTATGATTAGAGACTTTCTTACCGAGATTTATTCTCACCCCGTTGTGGGCTGTCTTTTTCGGATCTTCTCCCTCAATAATGAATGACCCACCTTAGAGATTCGGCATTCCCCAGGACATGGATACATTAGTGAAAGAGTATCCGGTTGGGGAGGATCGAGTATACTATATGCATGCTACCATAGTTTGGGTGGATATGGGAGAGCTCTATTGGAAACCCCATACATACGTGGCATGAACGTACCACTACGAGAATATGTCAATGGGTCCGCCGAGCGGCTTCGATATTCCCCGTGATGGTATTGGGGAACGGGACCCCACTAATGCTGCACCTCCGGATGGCGTAGTGGTGCACCCCGATGCTAGACCCGCGGGTTTGGAGCTCGACCCCGAAGTCATGGTACCGGGAGAGGATGGGGAAGTTGTATAGCCATCGGATGCGAAACGGTCATCGGAAGTGGATGAGGATGAGTTGGCGGTTATGGATGAGATAGTAGCGGATAGCGAGGACACGACCTAGGATAGTTGGCCTCTTGACTTTTGTAGAGTATTTTCTTTTGGAAGCATAGTGGGCTTCGATCACGTAATCTTTTTGTTATAGGTGGTCACAGACTTGTACAGTGGTCTTTGAAGCCCTAGGTTTAAGAGCGGTAACAATTATGTATATATGTACATAAGTTTTTTTTACCATCCCAAGTTATCGTTTTGCTATTGGTTTCTATATGGGGATTTGTTTCTGCTTCCACACGTGTTGTTTTTCTTGGCCTTTGGATCCTGGAGAACCGTACATAAGCGTGGTCAGAGGGGATATCGACGGGCTTGCGGGGTTTGGGTCGTGACATCCCCATTGTGACATTTTGAAATTCCTGTCCTTTTTGAGATGTATGAATGATGAATGATCTATCGGTGTATTTTAGTTATATTTCACTCTGGTCCGATCAATCATGAGTTAACCGACCAAAAAGGGAAAGGCTAACGCACGACAAAGTACGTGGACCTAGGAAACTCAAATAAGGATTGACATTTTGACCATAAGAATTGCAGAGGGGATATTTAGAGCCAAGAAAGGGCGATCTAAAGAAGATTATGGAATTCATTGCTAGTATTGTACGATTGGTACGCGGGTGATTCCGCTTAACCAATGTATAATTTGCGAGCTTTTCCTAAATCAATTTCTGAAGATCGAAACCTATGGACTAGTGATAAACCCTTGGAATTACATGACAACCAAAATGGCTATGACTAGAGTATACCTAAGAGTAATGAAAATTGCTGAGTCGATACGCGTAACATTGCTGCAAAAGCCACCCGTCAGTTTGAAACAAATTGAAATTACAATTGATATAAAATGAATCAGGAAATAAAATCTCAAAATTTGGACAAAGGAATTGAAGAATTCAAATTTTGGTTTTGGATTAGACGTCGCCTCATTGAAAGCAACTTGTGGTGGAAAAATCAAATTTTCAGCCGACAGAAGTAAAATGACCATTTTGCCCCTAGAGTATTAATTTTGTTTAAAGTACAAGGAAGGGCAATATGGTCTTTTAGGAATACATCTCAGCTGAAATTACCAGAAAATTAGGGTTAATAATGGTTGAAGTAATTTATGTGGTGGAGGATTTACTTGCCAAGTGTCAAATGGGGGTGGTGTGTGATTGACTAATACTTTCTTGAAGCCAATAATTCAAGCAATTAAGGGATAATAACAAAGAAGAAAGCTACTTCAGCTGAAGAACCTCCCATAAGCCTCCCTTCCCCTCCAATTGCAGCTTCTTCTTCTTCTCCTTGCGGTTGTAGACAAACCAGAAACTGCCTCACCTGAACCAGTTTCTGATCACTCCTTCATCGGTCACTGCTCACTCCCCGACAAAACACTAGCCACAAGATGACTATCCCCTAAAATTTCAGTCTCTTGCCAACCTTCTCCAACCGGAAGCACCTCATTTGGTCACCAGAACAGTTCTGGCCGGCCAAAAGAAAATCGGTCGACAGTTTTGGAGTCATCTGAGGGTAAGTGGCATAACTTCTTCATTTTAGCTCCGTTTGGCGTGAAATTTTCGGCTATGGCTCAAGGACTGATAGGACTAGGTCTGGATGATTTAAGACTACTATGTTATGTTGGAAAAAATTAGAGTTATATAGCTGAATTGGAGCTTATTACTGCAGTAGTTTTCTGGCCGGTTGTTGCTTACTGATTTCTAAACTGTTAGAGGTCCCAAATTGAAGTGAATTGCTGTCAAATTTTTAGTAGACCTCATTAACATGTAGAATGAGGGTTTGGCAAATGCAATTGGTGAAGATTGAGTGATTAGAATAGTTAAATGGATTGAAATTGACAGATTAATGCAAAATCGGGAATGCCCTGTTTCTGAACGTGAGAAACCGAATTGTTTAAGGGCCAAATTGAAGTCTTTTGGTCTTGAATGTAATTGTGGGATGTCTTAAGATAGTGATTAAGATGTGGTTAAAAATTGGGCGCAAATGGAGTTCGATTTGATTAAGTTTTGGATTAATTTCTATAGGCGCGACTTGAGTTGTTGCTGGCCGGTTAGAGGAAGAGGGAATCCATTTGGCTTGGGCACTTGGAAGAATAATTGTGAGTAATTCTTACCCTTCCTAGAACATAGATATGTTCATGGATGTAATAATTGTTGGAATGTAATACAGTGTGATGGGATTTGTGACTGGAATTACTGGATTAGTTATGTATTGTTTGGGCCAATGAGGTGGCATAGGGGACCCGAGGCATAGAATGCGTAGGTTCCACGAATCATTAAGCCTGAGACGTGTTTACGCGGGCGAGTTTATTGACATTGAGATCATATAGCCCGAGGCACTTTGACGTGGGCTAATGTATTGAATTTGAATTAAGCTTGAGATGTTTTTACGCAGGCTAATGTATTGAAATTGAAATATAATGCCTAAGGCGTGTTTACGAGGGCAAATGAAAGTGAAATTGATATGATGCCCGAGGCGTTCTTACGCGGGCGACTTGATTTTGTTATTGAAATTCGTGTGATGCTAATGCGACTACTTAGGTCTTTATTTTGATAAATTGTTATATTTGAATGCCATTCATGCCGAGTTTTCTGAATTACGTGAGGTTACTAAAGTTGAATTTTCTGCTATGCCATGCTATTACATTTCCTTCTTCTATTTTGTCTTTGAACTAGTGGTCTAGTTAGGGTTAGGATTTACTCACCGAGATGTCAATCTCACCCCTTTGTGGGACCCTCCTTTTTAGAACCCCGACATTGAAGATGGTTCTAATCGGATTAGGCAATCCAAAGGAGAAGACGGTAACTTTTGAGGAGTTTCCAAAAAGTAAAGGTGTAGTATATATTAGAAAGTGTACCAAGATTTGGGTAGACTTAGGAGCGGGACAGATGCAGCTTCATCCATTTGAGTCTTGGTTCCTTCGCTTGGGAGATAGTGACCTATAGGGTCCTCTTCAACCCGAAGACGTTCCGGTGGAGGTCGTTCCAGAGTGGTGCCACCCGACCCGTCCCGAGATACAGATGGACGTAGAGATATCTGCGGCTGGATCTAGGAACATATCATAGAGGAGCCCTACCCCAGTAGACGATCGGCATGTTGTTGTGATCTTAGATTCGGAGGATGAGGAAAACATCGACGATGAGACAGAAGAGGAGATTGCCGAGACGGACCCGGATTATGTACCAACGATCGCCGAGGACGAGAGTGGCGGGGTTATCGGGAGTTCTTACGCCTAGCTTGGATATTCCAGTTTGCTTTGTTAGATCTTTTGAGGCCCAGTAGTTTTCTTTTGGGGCTTGTTCTCTTGTTCCTACTTTTGTTCTTTTGTGGGTGCTACATTCGGTGTCGCTGATGTTTACCGCTTGACCGACGTTGTATATATTTGTGAATATTTGGTTTCGCTCTTTTGTCCACTTGTTCTCTAGTCGGGGTTTTAGTTACCTTCTGTTTGCGCATTACATGTTTTATCGTATGTCGTAATGTGGTATCCTGGGTTAGTATTTTACGGCTTAGGTGGATCTATGTTCGAGGAGGATTGCGGGACGTGACATCCCCGTTTTGTTGGTATCAGAGCAAGGTCAGCTCGATCCATGGTGATTGAGGATTGGAGTAATAAGGAGGAGTGAAATGTGGACAGTGGGGTAGTAAGACCTTAAGGGGACCTCTTAGAGTCATGTGTGCATGGCATATGAATTGGCGCATGTGATTGGCGTCTGGCATAGTATGGAAGTGATAAGTTCGTAAAGACCAAGTGTCGCACTAGCGTTTGTATCGCTTGAGAGTGTTGATTGATATGATTGTTTTTGCTTCTAATAAGTTGCGGATGCGTCTGGACTTGAGGTATGGTTGTGTACCCCGATGTTGTGCTCTCGTGAATGCCCGAGTAATTGACCATTGTGCTGTATTACTACTTTGATGTGTAGCATGGATTTGTTAGACCTAAGTCTCTAATTCCCTGGTTGGAATTCGGGGTCTTTGAGAATCGGAAAAAATGAGTCAACGTGGTAGAGGTACTAGGGAAGTGTCACGCCCCGAACCTTACGAGCACGCCAACACCCCGCATGGGCTGTAAATTTATAAACTTCCCAAGGATCCAACGGCAACGAACTTAAGCCTAAAATGATAAGCACATGCGGAAGCGAGAACTACACTCCATACAATAGAATGAAATACAATGACTCGGGATGAAAAAGGGGGATTTAAAACTTACTCCATACATTTCTTAAAAACGTCAAATTGACTTCGAAAGTTACTACTTGATAATTCTCAAAATACAACTTCTCTTAATAAAACAAGGGAGATGAAGTTTAACCTTACAGAGCTATACGGGCGGACACAACCCCAAATATAAAAACACAGCTCTCTAAGACTACAAAAAGAAGTACAGTCAGGTAAGGTTAACGGTTCATCTACTTCAAAAAGGGCATCTTTAAAAGCCAATCCATGGCGGTCATGGGACTTCATCATTTGGGACTTGAAAATTGTTATCCCACGACGGGGTGAGAATAAATCTCAGCAAGTTATTCCTAAACCTAGACCAGGCCAGTAGTACCTCCAGACAATTCCTAAAACATGTAATTCTACTCAAAGGGACAATTGCTCAACAAGCAAAACGACAAAAGCACACTACAAACATAAGATAGAAGTTCGCAATTCAAGTCATACTTTACGGTTTTAAGGTCGAGCTTTGTACTTGGACATTTCACAAATCACAAGATCATAAAGGTGTTTCCTATCGTATATCTCAATCACATACCAATCATTGATATCAGATTGCCAAGTGCCCGCGTCATAACGCTTCAGGCCATTTTAAGCATTAAGACTCGCGTAATCACGCATCAAGTCATTATAAATATTAAGACTCGCGTAAACACGCATCAAGTCGTTATAAATATTAAGACTCGCGTAAACACGCATCAAGTCATTATAAATATTAAGACTCGCGTAAATACGCATCAAGTCGTTATAAATATTAAGACTCGCGTAAACACGCATCAAGTCGTTATCTCGCGTTTAACGCCTCAAGATAAATTCAATTCCCTGCGTATCACGCTTCAGGGTATTATGTGATCACAAATATATAATCAATTCGTTTGCTTAGCCAAACTTGAATTCAAGGTCAATCATGACCTAAACAACACAAGCCATGCCAACTAATCACAGCACGGGTTCGAGCAAACATGAATTGCACAATCACAAAGGACATCTCATGGTTCACCTACTATGCCCCAAACACATCAATTCAATCATGTTCCACATCATAATATCAAACATACTATGAGCAATTTATCAATTCAGTCAATCGATCATTTCAATCCCTCATGACCGAATACAAGGTACTTAGCTAATCAATTCCAAATGCTCAATTCACATTGGCAAACCATAGCCAAACATAATAACGATAACTAATCAATCCATAAGGCACCTCAAGACCAAACACATATAGGGCAAACAAGTTAATTTAGCCACGTCCATGCATCCTCGGCGGTATCCACCTACTGATTTCTACATCGAGACCTACTCTCAGAAAAACTGACATTTTTCTAATCTCTTTTTGAGCAATCCAAACTCAGAATCATGTTCCTCATGATCTTACGGTTGTGTGGGAGAAAACGGAGCTCAATTCGGACTCCAGACGACCTCGAACGAGCCATTTCAATTTCGACGCGCGCTGAAAAACGGGATTAACGGGTCTCTCGGGTTTCACACATTCTTCATACAAAACTACCTTAAAATCCTACCAATCCAATTCTAAACCATCCATTAGTAACCTAAAGTCCTAGACTAAGTTTAAGAGTAACTTACCACAAGATTGAAGCTTGAAAAGCCAACCAAGGGGCGGTAAGACTTCACGACCAGATCTGGAACAGATTTGAGGGCTGATTCAGTCCAAGGAAAACGCTTGAAGTCAGCCACTTAAATCCTCTTAATCCACTCCAAACTTCTTCCACAACTTGTCTAACATACTAAGCGAGGTATATGGAGTTTCTTACCTTGAAACCACTCAAGAAACTCCTTAGAACAGCCCTACAAGTCCACAGTTCCAGTGAAGGGCAGCAGCTGTCTTGGCTTGCCTTTGCCGGCTCTCAATGGCTCGCGGACGGCGGTTCAAGGCTCACAGTGCTCTTGTGGAGGAGGGTGGTCGATGGTGGTGGTGGTGAGGCATCCCGGTGCCCAACGGATAAGGTAACAAGAAGGAAATGGTGGTGAGAAAGGGGGGAGGGAGAGTGAAAATGAGCTCTTGCTTCTCAAGAGCTTGTTCCCAAATCCAAGAGAAAGAATGAAAGATTGAGGTGATGGGTTGTCTTAGACTAGGCTTTTGACTTGACGGGGGCTTAGTAGACTAGGTGGTTGAGGGTTTTAAGGAGAGTTGTCTAGGGAGTCACATCAATAATTCAAACTTTTGGCTTCTTGCAAATAACAACAAGAGGGGCAATCTTGTAAATCCAACTCAAGTCTAAAGACTACTTTGCCCTTAATCTAACTTGAGGAATGAGCTCCAATCCAACGGTAAAAGAGAAATTTTCTAATTCCATCTATATCTCACTTTTCTAATCATTTGGGACGAACCGTAAACTTAATTGACTTTGGTGAGGCGACGTCCAAAATATTCATATTGTGATCCTTAAAAGTCCGATGCCCAAGTTCGAAGTCCAATTTAATGGCTAATCCCAATCGATTGCAACTCAGTTTATCTCAAACTAACGGGCGGCTCTTTAGGAGTTACGCGTATAGACCTTATGATTCGTATCATACTCAAGCTATGGCGACCTTGGTTGTCATGTGATTGCGAGGGTCGATCATTAATTCTGAAGGACGCGATCGTCAAGAAACGGTTTAGGAACGTTCACAAATTATACTGTGGTCAAACGGAATCACCCGCGATCCAATTATATAACGCTAGCAATTTGTTCCTTAGTCATTCCTGGATCGGCCTACAATAGCTAAACCTTCTCTCGTCAACCCTTATGGCCAAATTGTCGATCCATGGTCAAGTTCTTAGGTCCACGTACCCATTTCCCAATTAGCCATTCCCCTTTGGTTAGTTAACTCAAGAGTGATCAATTTTGAGCGAGATTTCTTGAAATACATCTATGACATTTCATTACTTCAAAAGGGTCGGATTTCGGAATGTCACAACTCTTCCCCTCTTACAAAAATTTCGTCCTCGAAATTTACATCAATCCAACTACTAAAACAAGTGGGGGTGCAGACACCTCATCTTGTCCTCGTTTTCCCATGTGGCTCCTTCTATTCCATGGTGCTCCCAGATTACCTTGACTAGCGGAATCATCTTATTCCTCGGGACTTGCTCCTTTCTGTCTTCGATTCGAATTGGGCTTTCCACATAAGACACTCTATCGTCCACTTCAATGATTTCATGATCCAGCACATGAGTCGGGTCCGGTTCGTACTTCCTCAGCATTGATACATGAAATACATTATGAACCCGCGACAAACTCGGGGGCAAGGCAAGGCGATATGCCGAATTTCCAATTCTTTCTAGTATCTCGAAAGGACCTACATACCTCGGACTTAGCTTTCCTTTCTTTCCAAATCGAGATAGTCCTCGCATTGGCGATACTTTAAGGAAGACATGATCTCTTACTTGAAATTCCAAGGGCCTACGTCGCTTATCAGCATAGCTCTTTTGGCGACTACGAGCAGTCTTAAGTCTTTCTCTAATAACCTTCATTGCCTCAACAGACTGTTCAACTAATTACGGACCCATTATACTTCTTTCACCAACCTCATCCCAGCACACTGGAGTCCCGCAAGTTTTGCCGTACAATGCCTCAAATGGTGCCATCCTGATGCTCTGTTGGTAACTGTTATTGTAGGCGAACTCTGCTAAATGCAAATGTTCTTCCCAACCTCCTTTGAAATCTATTACACATGCACGGAGCATATCCTCCAACGTCTGAATCATCCTCTCAGACTGTCCATCGGTCCGAGGATGATATGCCGTACTAAACCGCAACTTTGTTCCCATGGCATCTTGAAGACTTTTCCGGAAAGTCGCAGTGAATTTAGGATCCCTATCCGACGTAATCGTCACTGGGACTCCATGCGGGCGGACTATCTGGCGCATGTATAACTCTGCATATCTATCCATGGCGAAATCCTTTCGCACGGCCAGGAAATGTGCAGACTTGGTCAATCTATCCACGACTATCTAAATCGAATCATGCCCTCTCTGACTCTTAGGTAAACCCATGACGAAATCCATGGTGATATGTTCCCATTTCCACTCGGGAATCTCCAAGGGTTGCAGCATACCACCGGGCTTACAATGTTGGGCTTTCACTTGTTGGCATGTTAAACACTTTGCTACGTGCTTAGCTACATCCACCTTCATTCTGTTCCACCAGTAGTGCTGTCGTAAGTTCCGATACATCTTTGTGCTACCCGGATGAATACTATAGTTACTTCGATGAGCTTCCGACAAAATCCTTTCCTTAAGCTCCTTATCGTTGGGTACGCATAATCGTCCACGAAACTTCAAGATCCGATCCTCGGATACTTGAAAGTCAGGTTTCCTCTTATTTGAATCCATTTCCAAAATCTTTTGGATGTCGAGGTCCGTAGATTGCAATGCCTTAATCCTCTCTTGAATCTCGGGTTCAACCCTCAAAGTAGCCATCAAACTTGAAATATGACAAACCTCGAACTTAAATTTCGAATCCCTTACTCCTTCAAGTAAAGTCCATTCCTTAACCATCAAATGCGTGATGCTTGATTTTCTACTAAGGGCATCCGCTACCTTATTTGCCTTCCCAGGGTGATATAGGATATCACAATCACAATCTTTAAGTAATTCCATCCATCGACGTTGCCTCATATTGAGCTCCTTGCGGGAAAACAAATACTTCAAGCTTTGATGATCTGTATAGATCTGAAATCTTTTGCCACACAAATAATGCCTCCAAATCTTCAACGCAAAGATAATAGCCTGCCAACTCCAAATCATGCGTTGGGTAGTTCATCTCATGAGGTCTTAACTGTCATGATGCATAAGCAACAACTCTTCCATTCTGCATTAATACGCATCCTAATCCCTTTAGGGACGCGTCACTATAAATGTCATAACCTCCAGGACCGGAAGGAATAGTCAATACTGGTGCGGTCGTCGCCTTATGCTTAAGTTCTTGAAAACTCCTTTCACACTTATCTGTCCACTCAAACCGCGTTTCCTTCTTAGTCAACCTTGTCAATGGAGTAGCTATTGAGGAGAACTTTTCCACAAACCTTACGTAGTAACCTACCAATCCTAGAAAACTTCGAATCTCGGTAACTAACGTTGGTCTTGGCCAATTCATAACCGCTTCAATCTTGGAAGGGTCCACCGAGATCCCATCTCCAGAAACTACATGACCAAGGAAAGCTACTTTATTAAGCCAAAACTCGCACTTACTAAGCTTAGCATTGTCGCGACCCTCCGGAAATTTTTCCGGGCGGAATAAGGGCTAACGAGCCGATCCCTTAATTAATTTTTAACCCCGGTTGTCGGCGGGGTATTTTTTAGGATCGCGGGTCTCTCCCAAGACCCATTACTCGAATCGCGATGTCGGGTAAAATTTATCAAATATCGAAATTGACCTTGTGTGGTCGGGTGGCATGTGCGAGGTGTACATGCAATTTGGAGTCGCCACCGATCGATTTATTGGAAGGTACGATCGGAAAACCTTACCGAGCGGTCGGGAGAAACCGTTCGGTTCCGCGAAAACCGGAGATTTTGGGTCCGGGGACTTGGTTACGCCAAGTTTCAAATTTGACGCCCTTTCGGTTACCGATGTTGATTGTTTTTCTAACCCGAGATTTCATGCGGATGCGATATCGGATGAGGTAGGTCCTAAAAAAAATCTAAGTATTCATGCGAGATGGGATTTTTCTATCCTAATCAATCACAATCGGAAAAATTAAAGCGCAATTAAAATCCTTACAAACAATCAAATCAATCAATCAAGGTTTGATATGTCTAAAATGGCCCTATCGGCCCACACAAAAATCAATTTTGGGTATCGGGGTGATTTGGTAAAAATTCGGGGCGGAAGGCCCGGAAGGGTAGAATGGTCATTTTTTTGGGAGTTCGGGACCCGAAAATCACAAAATCGGGGTCGGGCCAGTTGAATGTGGCCATTTCCCATTTTTTGTGATTTTATGGAATTTTTCTAATTTTTTCTATTTTTTGGAATTTTCATTTATTTTAAAAAAATATTGGAAATTTTCCGGATCGAAATTAATCGACCCTCGTAGTCTCAAAAATTTTCAATCCAGACTTTACGAGTCCCGAATCGATCTAGAAATTTTTAGAAATTTTTTATGAAAATCTGGGAATTTTTATGAATTTTCTAAGTATTTTTATAATTTTTTTGGATTTTTGGAAATTTCTTTTTATTTTTTTATTATTAATAAACCAGACCGGGTCAACCCGGTCAACGACCGGTCAACCCGGTCCGACCGGCCACAGACTACCCACTCAACACAAAAACGACGCCGTCCCCTATTTTCCAATATTTTTGTGATTTTCTAAACTAATTTCCGAATATTCGTATATATTGAAAATGGATGGACGGGTGAGATCAATCTGTGAATCAATCTCGGCCGTCGGCCCTCTACTAAACAAAACGACGCCGCATCTGTCTAATACACGGACGGCCCGGATTAAAACTATTGACACGATCCGAGCCGTCGATTCCTTACTAAGCTAAACGACGACGCATTTGGACCCTGGATAGAAAACGACGCCGCACCACTTAAACCGAACAAACGGTCAAGATCTAACCTAGACTTAATCTAAGCCGTCCGTTCTATCCCCGCCAAAACGACACCGTATCAAATGTGTACATGGACGGTCGAGATCTAACTCCGAATCGAATCGAGCCGTTCGTTGTTTCTTTGGATAAAACGACGCCGCACACCCTAGACTAAACGGCACCGTTTTGATTTTTTATTCTCTAATCTAATAAACTAATTTCTAAGAAATACAAAAAAACAGATCCGACGGCCCTAAATCAAACTCAACTAATTACCTAGGCCGTCGGATCAAGGCTGACTCGGCTCGTCCGCGCCAACGGCCGAGCCGAGCCGCCGATACCGTGGACCAATAGGGACTCGACACGTCGGCCACGCCGACCACGTTGACCGCCACGTCATCGTGTTCAACCTTGCGCCCGGCGACACAACGAACGGCCGAGAACGTTCCGGCGAGATCCAACGGTGAGATCTCGCCGGAATAACACCAAATCAACGCCATTACACTCGCCTCACTTCACGGATTGACATATCTAAGAATCAAACCTTTTTAACCACTAAATCGCGAGAATCAAGCTAAGCACGATCACGGCATCACAAACTTCAACCGGACGATTTGAGCATAACTACCAAATTAATTCACAAGATCAGCTCAAATGAGGTTTAGAAACCTTACCCTGCAGTCCGATTGACCTGGTTTGGTCTAGGATTTCCTAGACAGGCTTCGACAGGAAACGGCGATGGAGGTTGGGTTTCGCGGACTCGATCGGCGGGTTTTATACAAAATCAAAGCAGAACGGATATGCAGAGGTGATCAGCAATGCACAAGGATGAAAACGCACAAAGTAATTGCAAGAATCGTTCGTGAATCAATGCGATGCCATGATCGTGCCGAGCCGAGGTCGAGAAATCGACTTACCGATTTAGGACGTCTCCGGCTGATTGAGCTGGTGCGATCAACTCGTCCTAGCTCGGAGGAAGTTCCGGTGATGATCCGCCGCGCCGATTCGACCCGGATTGGCTGGGCCGAAGAGTCACAGGTTCGGTCCGGGCTCCGGCGAAGACTTCGACCGAGAGCGTCTCTCTCTCGCTTTTTCTCTCTCTCTCTCTCTCTATTTTGATACTTGGCCGGCACGAATGAACCTCCCCTTGCCTCCGGAATCTTCTTGGCCTTTTATACCCGGTTTCAAATTTGAGCGCGCACGGGAGCTCGAGTTGGCCGAAGCTCTCACGTGCCAATCGCACGTCAAATGGCTCGCCGGACGGTGACGGAATCGGTTGTGATTCCGTCACGACCCGTTAAGTCTTAAATCGCCGGCAAACGAGCGCGAATTTGACACTATTTTGAGAGTGTTGACTTTCGGACGCCGGGAGCCTTTGACCGGCGATTCCGATCGTCTCCGGCGGCCATTGGCCGTGCCGCCGGTGACCATCAACGCTCCTCACCCCCGCAAAACAAAACCCCCATGTCAATTAGATCAATTATGGTCGAATTGCCCTTCAATTTGATCAATGAAACTCGTCGTCCAAAACTGCAAATCACGCGGGTAAGAGGTTGAAGATGAAGTATCATTGGGACCGGTTCGACCGGTCCGCCGGGGTCGACCGGTCCGAACCGGTTCAGACAGTAAAATTCATGCAATTTTCAAAATTAAACAAAATCGGTTGGGAATTTTCACAATTAAACCTCAAAATTGCACTTAGGGGCCTGAATATTATCTAGAAATGCAACTTTTCCCAAAAGTTCTCACCAATTTATGCAAAAACCCCAAATTTTTTAATTTGCCCAAATTAGGGAAATGTTCAATTGGATGTCAATTTGATAAAATTGGACTACGAGACCCATACCAATCGATTCAGAATGTTCAAAAACCTTATGGGTAGCCTAATTGTGTATAGAAAGTTCCTCAATTGAAAGTAATTTCAAAAATTGGCCAATTGAGGGACTAAATTGCAAATAATTTGGAAATTTTGTGCAATCTGTGCAATTCGCGCAATTTAGGGTGCAATTGATCAAATTGAAGTTCAAAGGGACCACAATTGAATGTCTAGACTCCAAATGTGCAAAAATTGCAAATAAAAAGACTCAATTGGTATTTTTTATGCAAATCCAACCTTAGGCATTGTGAAGAAACACCTAAAATTGAACTTAATTTTCAATTTTTCTTGAGGTCAATATGAAAATGGAATTAAAAGAAAAAAATTGGATATTTTTGTGTATTTTTGTGACCTCGAAAGGTATTTTTTTATGCATTTTCTAATATTTTCCTATTTTCCGAAAATATTAAAAAAAAGTGAAAAATATGAAAAATTATTTTTTGTTCCAAATTGGTTCCTTATGCTTGGCCAAGGCTTCCAATGTTGATTTTTAATTTTTTTGATTTTTTTGTGAATTTTTAGTAATTTTAGAAAATAAAACTAAAGGAAAACTGACTAAAAATTCGGGTGTCAATTTGCCCCTCTTTGAAAGTAATCTCGGTTAGAGGTTGCTTTCAAAGACAAGGTGACACCTGGATCCTTAATCGACTCTGCTGGGGAAAAATCTAAAGAAAATAAGTCTTTGACATTCGATTGCTTTACCTTCGCAGTTTAAGCTCTGACTCCGTGGGGAATTATTTCAGTTCATGCTCATTTTATGTGAAAGAGAAATGAGAAGAGAGAGACTTACCTGTAGCTCACCTGTCTATGGTTTGAGATTTGTCGATCCGAGGTTGAAAAATTGAATGCACGGAATTACCTGTGGACGGTTTGGCGCGATTTTGCAATGGTCGGCGTCCGTATGGTGTTGAGTGGTGGTTTGAAGATTTGTGGGGAAGGTTCACCCTTGTAACAAAGGGGTTTCACCTATTTAAAATGGGTTTGACTATCCACTAGGGATTCATCATTTAAAAAGGGGGCAGATCGGCTTTCGTCTCTCCAACTAATCACCGTTCGAAAGGGGGGTTCACCCTTGTAACAAAGGGGTTTCACCTATTTAACGTAGATTGGCTATCCTCCATGCGGGGACTCACCATCTAAAAAGCAGATCGGCTTTCGTCTCTCCAGCTACTCACCGTCGGAGGGGGAGGTTCACCCTTGTAATAAAGGGGTTTCACCTATTTCAAAGAGATTGGCTATCCTCCATGCGGGGACTCACCATCTAAAAAAGCGGATCGGCTTTCGTCTCTCCAAACTACTAACCGTTCGAGGGGGAGGTTCACCCTTGTAACAAAGGGGTTTCACCTATTTAAAAGAGATTGGCTATCCTCCATGCGGGGACTCACCATCTAAAAAGCGGATCGGTTTCGTCTCTCCGGCTACTAACCGTCGAGGGGGAGGTTCACCCTTGTAACAAAGGGGTTTCACCTATTTAAAAGAGATTGGCTATCCTCCATGCGGGGACTCACCATCTAAAAAGCAGATCGGCTTTCGTCTCTCCAGCTACTAACCGTCCGAGAGGGTGCCATCTGAGGACCTAGGTTGACTAGTGTACCTACAGAGCTCAAACCCTATTTCAAATTTTCTAAAAAGCAGATCGGTTTTCGTCTCTCCAACTACTAACCGTCTGAGGGGGAGGTTCACCCTTGTAACAAAGGGGTTTCACCTATTTCAAAGAGATTGGCTATCCTCCATGCGGGGACTCACCATCTAAAAAGCAGATCGGTTTTCGTCTCTCCAGCTACTAACCGTCCGAGAGGGTGCCATCTGAGGACCTAGGTTGACTAGTGTACCTACAGAGCTCAAACCCTATTTCAAATTTTCAAATAAGCAGATCGGTTTTCGTCTCTCCAGCTACTAACCGTCCGAGAGGGTGCCATCTGAGGACCTAGGTTGACTAGTGTACCTACGAGCTCAAACCCTATTTCAAATTTTCTAAAAGTGGGGGATATGAGGACCGGGGACTCCGGAAGACTTGCAGAAAATTCAAGTTAATCAAATCTTTAAAATGTAACTTTTCCGAGGATTTGGGATCACCGGGGAACCTGCAGAAAGTTCAATCAAACATCATTAGTATGACAATTCTAAGTCCTGAGGAGAGACTTAAGAATTCTTAGACAAATTTTCAAAGTGTATTTGCGAAAGAAATGTATCCAATCACAATTTCAAATTTTTACCGAGGATGGATTCTGAATGACACATCCCGAGTGTTCTACAAAGAGATTGTTTTAAAAGTTTTTCAAAAGTGTTTTCCTTCATCCAAGAGGGCTTCTCACCATTTAGGAAGGCTTTTCTTAAAATTCAAATCTGCTCACAGGAAACCTAACCTTGAGGTTTCGGGATAATTCGAGATGCATACAATCCGACTAATCGTAGAAGGCATTTTAAAAGGGACTGTAATTCGGGCCAGGTCAAAGGCTCATCAAAAGATATTCAATTTAAGGTTTAGAAATGAATTTTGATCTGAAATAGCTTCTTCGGGTCTACAAGTCAAGAACCCCGAAGTCATGATAAGACAGGATTGTACTTACCTCTTTAAGCGGTAGCTTCCTGTATGATTTCTTGCATTAACCTGAAACACCTCTTAGATCGGAAAAGTTTTGGTGACAGGTTGTATTTTGGCTTAAGGTGGGCTCTTTAAGAATGGCCATATTTTCAAAAAAAAGGGTGAACTTTGGTGATCACCTTGACATTCTTCCAGCATTCATTTGCTTTTTGCGGAAGATTCATGATCATTCTTTTTCCAATTGATTTTGAGGATTTTCCTCTTTCCATCTTGATGATTTTTCTTCGGAATTTGCCCCTTTTCGGGGTGTTCTTTTCATGGGCTTTGGCCTTGCTTTTACCAGGCACTTTGCTTTTTCTAGCCCTTTCGTTCTTCATCATTTTTGCATTGGATCGGCTCTTTTGAGACCCAGTATCAAAATTCAAAGTTCTTCCGATCATGCTTTTTGATTCATTGCTGGTTATTCCTTTGCTTTGCCCCAGTGTGGGGGGGTGATCACCAACAAGGGTTTAGAAATGAATATTCAAAGGCTCAAATTGGCTTTTCAAAGGGTAAGTGTTTGGGATATCGAAATAAAGTGCTTTTCTTCACTTTGAGGTGTTCCGAGTCTCTGCTAGAAATCACCTGAAGCTATCACAAAAAGATTGATGCAGGTTAGCACAATAAAGCCTTACCTGACCTTTTCTTCAAGAAATCATCCAATGAACCTCCAAATATGCCCCAGTGCGGGGTGGTTCTTGACAGGGTTGTATTCATAAAATTCTCCCTTTTTGGCTCAGATTGGTTATCAAGGGATATAAATGTGTATGGATAATTTTGAAATGGAAATGCCTTTCATCATTTCAATCCATGTAATCACCGCGAATGACCCCTACGTCCCGAGGTTAAGCTCTTTCGCTCTATCACTCTCACTCATCACTCAAGTGTATCGGGGACATGTTTGAAGATAATGCTTGCCTCTTTTCATCCGAAGGACCAGTCTTTTGAAAAGCTTTCAAAACATGCTCTTTTTATAGAAACTCGGGGCATTTTCATCAAAATTCATCGTTTGCAAAATGTTCTCATCAAAAGATATATTCAAAAGATGTTTTTGAAACTTGTAATGAATGTCTCTTTGAAAAGGGCCTTGTGACTCTATGAATCCAAGTTTTTCAATTTCGAGCACGACGGCGTATGAAAATTCTTTGTAAAGGAAGAGAACCTCAAACCTGTCTTCTTCAAATATTAGCTTCTGTCCCCTGTAAAAACAAAAGGAAACAACCATCTCAAAATATTCAAAATTTTCAAATCCCGAAGTGATTTCTTCTCGTCTTCTTCGGATGTTGACTCCTGTTTCCCGTAAAACAAAAGGAAACAAATCAGTTCAAGATATTCAAAATTTTCAAATCCTGGAGCGACTCCTTTCTGTCTCCTTCGGATGTCGACTCCCGTTTCCCGTAAAAACAAAAGGAAACAAATCGGTTCGAGATATTCAAAATTTTCAAATCCTGGAGCGACTCCTTTCTACCTCCTTCGGATGTCGACTCCCGTTTCCCGTAAAAACAAAAGGAAACAAATCGGTTCGAGATATTCAAAATTTTCAAATCCTGGAGCGACTCCTTTCTACCTCCTTCGGATGTCGACTCCCGTTTCCCGTAAAAACAAAAGGAAACAAATCGGTTCGAGATATTCAAAATTTTCAAATCCAAAATAAAAGATAACTTCCCTGTTTTGATTAATTGCTCTTTAGAGTTCTTCATGATTCCCAACTCACCTACAAAATACAAACGTATGCAAATGCATGTATGCGAGATGTCATGCGAATGCAAAATTCTATGTGACTCGAGATCCGCTCATCAATCGCTTCGAGGCTCAATTTTATTTCAAGGGTAATATCTCTTCACGGCGTCCGCATTTCTTGGACTCGCCAATTCTTCTCCATCCATGTTTACAAGTATAAGAGCTCCCCCGGATAAGACCTTCCGAATCACGTAGGGGCCTTCATAATTTGGCATGAATTTGCCCCCTGGATGTTGGGCATTTGGGAGCATTTTCCTCACAACTAGCATCCCTGTTTCAAAATTTCTGGGCTTGACCTTCCTGTTAAAAGCTCTGGCTACTTTCTTCTGATAGCTTTGACCATGGCAGATGGCCCTTAATCGTTTTTCATCAATCAAATTCAATTGTTCATGTCTCTGTCGGTTCCACTCCTCTTCCGTGAGCTCAACTTGAGACAGGATCCTTAAAGAGGGGATTTCCACTTCTACCGGTAGGACTGCTTCCATACCGTATAGCAAAGAGTAGGGAGTTGCCCCGGTTGAAGTACGTATTGAAGTTCGATAAGCCATGAGAGCATATGGCAATCTTTCGTGCCAATCTCTATACTTTTCAGCAGTCTTGGCCAATATCTTCTTGATGTTCTTGTTAGCCGCTTCCACGCCTCCATTCATTTGCGGGCGGTAAGGTGAAGAATTAAGGTGTCGTACCTTAAATTGTTCCAATAGTTGATCGACTACCTTGTTGTTCGGATTAGAGCCATTGTCTGTAATGATGGCTCTTGGCACTCCATATCTTGAGATGATATCTCGCTTGATAAACTTAGCCACACTATTCGCAGTGACATTGGTATATGAGCTGGCTTCAATCCATTTGGTGAAGTAATCAATAGCCACCAGAATAAAGCGATGTCCGTTTGAGGCCTTTGGGTTAATAGGACCAATCATATCAATTCCCCACATGCAGAATGGCCATGGCTCTGACATTTGATGTAGCTCGGTTGGCGGTGCATTTATCCTGTCGCCATATACCCGGCATTGATGACAGGATCTAACATGCTGGTTGCAATCCGACTCGATAGTCAACCAGTAATACCCGAGTCTCATGATCTTCTTGGCGAGAAGGTGGCCATTCATATGCGGTCCACATTCCCCTTCATGAATCTCTTTCATAATGAGATTTGCTTCTTTGGAATTCACGCACCTCGGCAGGACCGAGTCAAAGGATCTCTTGTATAGGATCCGTCCGCCGAGGAAAAATTTAGATGCCATCTTGCTTATGTACTTTTTATCTTCCGGTTGGTATCGTCCGCGGGAATTCACCCTTCAGTAGGTAATTCTTGATGTCATGATACCACGGTTCTTCACCGGGTTCTTCTTCAATGACCATGCAAGATGCCGGTTGTTCTAAGATATCAATCCTTAATGGCTCTATTTCGAGACCATTTTGCACTTGTAACATGGCTGATAATGTGGCCAAAGCATCAAGCAAAATGGTTACGAGTTCTCGCGAGATATTCAAAAGTGATCTCCTCAAAATGTCGGATCATCTCCTCGAGGTACTTATGATAAGGAATAAGCTTGGGATCCTTTGTCTTCCACTCCCCTTGAGTTTGTAAAATGATTAGCATGGAATCTCCATATACCAAGTAGCTTCTTCACCTTTAATGAGATGGCCAATTGTAATCCTAGTATGCGAGGCTTCATATTCGTAAATGTTGTTGGTGCGGGGAATACCAACTTGGCTGAAACTGGATAATGTTGATCTTCGGGGGATATCGAATCGCCTTTGATGCACGATCCAAGGTGAGGTTCACCGCACCGTCAAAGTACATTATCCATTTGTCTTCGATATGTTCGAATTTGACCTCCCTTGTTTGGCTCTAAAACATCCTTAGGAGGATTCTCGGCTAGCTTGTCGCAATTGCTCTTCCCTTAACAGATTTTTGGGGAGAGGTTTTGATATCGAACTACGAAAGCAGTATTTGCCAATTAGCCATTTTTCCTAACAACGTTGGCTTCTCTAAAAGGTATTTGATAGGGTCATTTTCAAGTGACCAGCTCTATATGATAGTGCAGCGTATACGCCTCAATTCGTGGAGGACCCAAACCAATGCTACGCAAGTCCTTTCCACTACCGGGTACTTGCTTTCGGATGTTGTGAACTTTTTGCTCAAATAATATATGGCCCGCTCTTTATGATCCTTGGGGTTAGTTTGAGCTAATAAAGCTCCCAGGGACTCATCATTAACCGTCAGATATAGAGTTAAAGGAACGTTAGGGATAGGAGGTACCAATACTGGAGGTTGTACCAGGTATTCCTTGATCTTCTCAAATGCTTGTTGACATTCCGCATCCCATTTGACCTTCGCACCTTTCTTTAACAGCTTGAAGAAGGGTTTCGCCGTTTCGACAGGTTGAGATATAAATCTGGATATATAATTCAACCTTCCCAAGATGCCCCTTATTTCCTTGACAGTGGTAGGAGTTCCTATTTCCCATATGGCTTTAATCTTGGAAGGGTCAATTTCAATACCACGGCTGCTCACCACAAACCCTAGCAGCTTTCCGGATCTTGCGCCAAATACGCATTTCGCAGGATTCAACTTGAGCTTATACTTTCTCAATCGGTCAAATAACTTCTTCAGCACTTTAACATGGTCTTCTCCAGTGTCTGGACTTGGCAATCATATCATCCACATAGACCTCAATCTCCTTATGTATCATGTCATGAAAAAGGGTCACCATAGCCCTACGATATGTCGCACCTGCATTTTTCAATCCAAATGGCATTACCTTGTAACAAAAAGTTCCCCATTGTGTAGTGAATGAGGTCTTGATCTTATCTTCTTCCTTCAGCATGATCTCGATTATATCCCGAGAATCCATCCATAAAGGAGAATAATTCAAAACCCGCAAGATGCGTCGACGAGCACATCAATGTGCGGTAAGGGAAAATCATCCTTCGGACTAGCTTTGTTTAAGTCCCGATAATCCACGCATATTCTAATTCTTCCGTCCTTCTTCTTAATCGGGTACGATATTGGCGACCCAATCAGCATATGGGACAGCCTCGATAAATCCAACTTTAAGGAGCTTCATCACCTCTTCCTTGATTTTATCCGCCGGTTCGGGATTCATTCTTCGGGCGATTGATTTACTGGGTGTGCAAGAAGGATTTGTGGGCAAAGCATGCTCCACAATCTCACGATCTAGACCCGGCATGTCAGCATACGACCGTGCGAAGATATCTTGATATTCCTTGAGTAACACCGTCATTCTTAAAATATCTCGCTGCAGAACGGGTGTCCTCCTATTTTCACTTCCTTGACGCAAATGTAATCCCCCAAATTAATAGTGATAGGTTCTTCGAAATAGGAGGCTTAGATTCTTCGAAATAATCCCATTCTCTCTTGATATCGCTCACATCAACCTCGTCTATATCAACTTCACATGCATAGTCATCGAGCTGATCCGAGTCACATATTAACCTGTTATGTATGGGTGGGATGAGATGCCCGAAATGCACCATGAAAGGTTAGTATTTAAAGATGATAAAATTGAAGGATGCATGATTTTTATCATGAAAACATTTTTCAAATTCCAATTTTTTAGACAAAGAAAGGAGAACTAGTCCACGATCTTCCGGCCATCCCGGTTCTCAAAAGCTATTTAAAATCCAAGATCATATGGCGGATCGGGCCTCAAGTTTCATGGTAGAGTCAATTGTCATCATCGGACCAATCCGTTGCTCCATATGTCCGTAATCAAGTTTGTGATGATTTTCATTAATAGATGCAATTAAGAGCAATACAGATCTTGCACTTCCTGGATCACAAGCATGTGACCCAAGGGGTGCTAAAAAGCGAAAAGCTTCAAAAACAAATGCAGTAATCAAAATGCATTAAAAGATAAAGTTCGAAAGAGCCTTTTACTCGGGGGTGGGGAAATCATCGTCCGGCCACTCAATTATCACGTTCATTCGATTATCCAGGAACGGGTTGAATAAGTCGCTCTCGCATCTTCAGCGATATCTTCATCTTCCAGCCATTTGCCTCCCTTAGAGAATACCTCAAATAAAGGGTTCAGGAACATTTTTCCTTTGGCCTTCCATGCATCGGTACCTATAAAACGGCCACCTTGGCGTCCACGGCGTCCACGGTCTCCATAACAATTGTTTCGACCTCGGCCTCGACTGTGTTATTCTTCATTATCCCATTATAACCCGGACCAACCTTGTGGTCATTTGAGCCCAAATTCAAAGGGTTACGGATTCCCCGACCATATTTCCCTAATCCAAGACCCGGAATAAATCCATTCGAGAGTAGCACTTTTCCCGCCATAGTCGCGGGTCTCGAAAGTTACGTGTAGCCACTTTTGCATCCGGTGACACATGCATGACGAGATACAATGTCAAAGGTGTGATAACTCGGTTCCTCCTCTTTTGAGGGTTCAATGTACGGGACCATCCCTTTTAAAGCGGCTCGATGCCCTGTCTCGCCATGGACGGTGATCAACTCGACCCTTGACCACAAATTTTAACTTTTGATGCGAGAGAGGAAGGTACCGCTCCGGCACACATGAATCCACGGTCTTCCCAGGAGCAAGGTGAAGGCGCTTGGAATATCCAATACTTGGAACGGTATAGAGAAAGTTACCGGCCCAATGTCGATGTCCCGGATTCAATCTCTCCTACAACATTCTTGGAGACTCCATCAAATGATCGGATGGTGGCCTTGGATGTCTTCACAAAATCTTCATTGATCCCCAAGCTTCTCAAAGTGCTTAGTGGACACGGGTTAAAAGCGAACCATTATCAATCGGGACGCGAGGAACCTCCTTCCCGTGACACCTCACGGCTATGTAGAGGGCTCTGTTGTGGACTCGCCCTTCTTTCGGGAAATCTTCGTCCGAGAAGGATATCTCGGTCCTTCGAAGGATAGCACCCACAAAGTTTCCTAGTTGCACTTCGTTAATTGTCTGGAACATGCACCTCATCCAGCACCTTCAAAAGGGCGTCTTTGTGCTTTTCAGAATTTTTGAAGAGATCCAAGAAGGAAATCTCGTGCGGGCATCTTCCGCAGATTGGTCAACGACCTCATATTCACCGGTCCTCACGACCGATTGCAACTTCTCAACCTCTACCGCAGTTGGGATTCTCTTTTCGGAATCCGCTTCTCTCGGGGATAACATCTTCCGGATCTCATTATGGCGTCAATCTCGCCCGTTCCATAATCCGAGTGAACCGCCCTTGAGTTGTACTCTTCCACAGGCGGTAATTTAATCCTCACCGGTATGATCTTTTCTGGTAATGATTCAGATGTTGATGGTTTTTCCGAACTAGAAGTTTCCAACTCCCAGCTATTAACTTTGTTCAAATCAATCACAAAACGAATTGGGGCATCTACCATCCCAATCATTTCATCCTCATGAACGTCATCGGGGTTATGTTCTGGACTTGGCCTTACTAGCGTGGCATTTTCTTCATCTAGATCCCTCTGCCTTTCCCTTTTGACTCTTAGGATAATCCCCTCAATTCTCATACCAATCTCCACCAGATGTTGGAACGATGAGTACGTGTATGCATACATGCGATCAAAGTATTCCGCCGGAAGAGACTTCAATACGAACTCCAGCATTTCTCTCTCTGACAGCGGCGGTTGCACCATCACAGTGTGCTTCTTCCATCTCTTAGCGAAAAGTTCAAAACTCTCGTCTTCACCTTTTCGGATGTTCAACAGATTAGCCTTAGTGAAATAACCCTCGATTCCAGCCTTCAAAGTGTCGCATGAAGTGCTCGATAAATCCTCCCGGCTCGGGACCCAATCCAGATCGATTGATTGGAACCATATCGGCCATAGGCCCGTTAAACCTTGTCCAAAGTTCCGGATTAGTGTTTCATCATCTTCATGGTGGCCAATCATTTGGCGGAGATAATATGAGATATGCGCCGGAGGACACCCGGCGCCATTATACTTCGTGCGGAAGACCACTCTCGGGTTCGCACCTTGAGGCGGGACGTTTCTTGCTTGAGTAAGTGGCGTAATCAGCTCCTTCAACTCATCCATTTTCCTCGACACGTCATCTCCTTGCTCTTGCAGTATAGCGATCTTTCGATTACGTGTGTCTCCATGGTCCGCCGTATCTCCGAATCTGCATGTTTTCTTCTACCGCCATAGTATTCCTTTTGGTCGTCAATTGCGATAAATCTGCTACCATAGTTGTTAAATGACGCATGTGCGTCTCCAGTTAGTAAGTCGCATATCAACCTCTTGGTTCTTTGTTCATCCCGAGGAGCCGCTTGGTCCTTAACTTCATCGACCGTTCCCACAAATTCGTCACTTGCGGGGTCATCCATTCCACCCCACCCATCGGGGACTACATCTCCGAGTCAACAAAGAAACTCGGGGCGCCGAATATAGCACTTTAAAGTTGTACCCACCACTATCTTCCCCCAGGTTATCAACTATTTCGCCCCTCTCTAGGGCTTTTCGCAAAAATCTTCTATCGCCTCGGCGGGCCTTATCCAGACGGACTTCATATTCGTCTATCTCTTCAATTTCTTGACCATCTTTGATGCTCATCAAATATCCCGAGGGTATTTTCAAAAGAGCTCCCCTCGTAGGTTTCATCGCGAACTCCTCGGACAAAGCATGTCTACCACCACGTAGGTCCCCTTGAAAGCAACATTTTCCATTCTTCCTATGACGCCTAAGCTAATCAATTTTTCCAAGCAAGCCTCTTTTTGCTCCCGGGAAATACTCTCTCCTTCCGGGTATTGCGAGGCCAATGTCAAGACATCCCGCATTTTACCCATATCGGCTATGAATTCAAGAACCTCTTCCTCTTCACCTCCAAAAATCGCGTTCACCTCGCAATGCTCGGGTAGCGGGTTCTGCTGCACATTCGGTTCGGCTTTATCAAACTCCAGAACTTTTCCGTCGATCAATGCTTGCACCTTGAACTTCGAGCGAGACAGGTTGTCCGCGTTATGCCCCCTTTCTCCCATATGGTATATGCACGTCCGGGTCTCATCATACCCAGGAAATCTTGGAGGGTGAGCTCGAGGTGGCTCTTTTGCAACTAAGCGATTCTCCAACAGCATGGGTAACAATTTGGATAAGGGTCGGGGTAGTGGGGTGAAAACAACCGGGTTCTTTTTTCTGAATTCCGGTGGTTTGGAAGCGGTCCAGGAGGACGTTCCTTGGGTAGGAATTGAAGGCGAGAAATTTCTAAGCTTTGGCGGGTTAGGGACAAAGGCTACTTCTCCGGTTTGCTCCCTATTATCCCTTCTCAAAGGGTATTGGCGTTTGAAAGGCGCCTCGGGTATCTTCTTTTCTCTTAATGCCCACTCGGGGCGCTCCGCCACCTTGATCGGGTGTGCAAATGTCCGACACCCGGAGGTGTTCGGTTTGTCGAAAAATTCAAATGGAAGGGCCTTGAGAAAAAGGTCTATTAGTTCTTCTTCCGGGACGGGTGGCTTTACCCGCACACCCAACGCCCTCCATCTTTGGGCGTAGGCGCGAACGGCCTCGCTCTTTCCCTTTATGGTCCTTAAAAGGTCCTCCCTAGTTAGGGCGGTCAAAGTGTTAAACTTGTATTGCCGACGGAACTCGTCTCGCCGTTTTTCCCAATCGGCGAGCCTCTCTGGCTCCAATTCAATGAACCACGCCAGGGCTGCCCCGAGATAGGCTTTCCTGGAAAGTGTTAACCAAGAGAGTGGAATGTTGTCGGAGAATCGCGACATTCGGCGCAAGTAATACTTCAAGTGCGCCTTAGGACACCCGGTCCCATTATATCTCCTCACAAAGTCTGGTTCCTTGTAATCGCGGGAACCTCTATCTTTTCGAATGGTGCAACCTTGTCGAACCTCGAGAGTTCATAACCCCGACTCGCCAAACACTCTTCGATCTTAGCGAGCCTCCTAATTTCCTCTTCCATTTTGAGGACTTGCTTCTCCTTTTTCTCCAAATCTATCACAACGGGAGGATCCTTAGGTGGTTTCTCCGGATTCAAAGTGGGATTAGCGGCGGGCGCCGGATTAGCGTTCGCTCCATCGGATGACCCCGCAGGAGCTTGAGAATTAGGGTCAACGGGGTATCTCCCCTGGCTTGCAATCATCATTGCCTTCATCTCCGCCACCATTGTGGCGATCATATTCATTTGGTTTTCCGGATTACCCACACGAGGTGCGAGCTCTTCTTGTTCCATCCTTAACTGCGCGTTTTGCTACGAGTCCTCGTATTTATCACTCACCTGTTTTCAAAATATCAAATCAGTATGGGAAATATTAAGGATTGGAGACATTGATCCGTGGTAATTGACTTTTCTATATGTATGCATGAAATGCTCATAAAAGAAATAATACGTATTCATTACAAACCAAATTGTTCAAAAGTATCTAAAAGATAACAAATATGTAAAATCTAGATGGGGGAATGGATCTATCCGAGCCGGGGACGCTTCCACTCTTCTTGCTCTTCTGATCCATCGGAATCCCACAAGTATGGGTCTTCTCCTTCTTCCGACATCCACCGCTCCGGATCCTCGGGAATGTACGGCTCTACTCCCGGTACGTAAGGTACTATGTACTACGGCTCATATGACTCCACCTCTTCAATCCGAGGAGATACGCACTCGGGTACATATGGCTCGACCGTTGATTGGCGATACTCCTTACACTTCTTGATATACTCCTTGGAGGCTCTATGAATGTTCATCTCATCATCCAAATAATCCGGCCACTCAACTTGTTGCAGCGGGGAGTTCTTCAAAGCATGAAGGATAAGCTTGATCCGGGCCCGATACAACTCCTTTGTTTCCTTAGTGAGCTTTCCTCGTGTCATATCAAATGAGAAAATCCCGGGACAAACATCCGGTGGTATCTCTTGTAGAACTCCAAATTGCCTCACCACTCGAATGGGGTAATACGCCACACGCGCGGTACATCCCAATAAGGGAATAGGGTTATCTTCAATACCCGAAATGCGAGCTTCTACGATCTTGGGACAAGTCAAACGCCATCTAATATGCTCGGGTTTCAAATTGTCCAATAGCTCAACCCACTTTTTGAATGAGTATTTGGGTACAAGGGATTGACACTTAAGGAAGGATCTAAGGGGGTGAACGTGCTCATTGATCTCATAACACCCCACCCGGAGTTGGAAAGTCTTTATATGAGAGGTGAACCACAAGTGGAGTAATCCGCTAGACGCTTGGAAAACGGCCTTTTTGAAGACTTGGAACGATTCGGGGAGAGAAAAGTCTCAGCTAAGATCATGTACGAATAATCCCAGCGACAACACGCTTGTCCGGCTATATGGGTTATGGAGGGGTCAAAAGTAGTTCTAGAAGTCGGGAATAGAACGAATGCAAAGAAAGCCAAGATAAACACCTTTCCCGATTTATGACCGGTTTCGGTGGGTAGAGAGGAATAATTATCGAAAAGGAACGAGAAGGTGAATTTGTCGGAATTGGACTTGTAAACTTTTTCAATTTCAGAAGTTTTAAGGCGAAGGAAACTCGATAACGAACGAGTGGAGTCCATGTCCAAAGGGGGTTGAGCTATACGTTCTTCAAATTTGGCCCCGATAATAGCGGTATACTCCTCAAGCGTAGGGGTCAATTCCAATCCTTGAAAGTTGAATGTCATTGTTTGCGCGTCCCATGCCTTGGCTAGTGCTTGAATGAGCGCCGGTTGGTATTCCACTTTGATCAAATTTACAAGTCGTCCCAAACGTCCTTCCACATAGGCTTTGTTGACGATGTCGAGGCGATCCCACCATATAGCGAGTTCCTTGCGCGGTATTGGGATGACTTTGATGTCTCCATTCCCCATGATCTAAAAATGCCAAAATGATGATCCTAAAGTCAATTACCACGGTTTAATATGCATATGCATGTAATGTGATGCAAATGTGCTAACCAAATTCCATGTCATCTTTTGGTAACATGAGGGTCAACTACTCCCACTTGACCCAAATAAGCCAAATAGGGTATTTATGGACCAAATCTCACCCAAAGATGGCATGTAATTTGATTAGGATCGTTTAAGCATAATCGGGGTAAAAAGTCGTTCACAAATTGATAACTCATGAAATCTACAAGTCTAATGCAATAAAGTCGAAAGAAATAGGACATGATAGCATCTAGAGATGTTCGGACAATAAATGTTGATGAAAGTACATAATAGACTCAAAATAAAATCTAAAAAATGCCCCAAAGTCGTACTAATCTAGACAATCGGAAAGGTATCCTCATCGGATGGAATCTCCACTATCTCGGGAAGCTTGATATCTTCTTCATCATCGGAGGATATGGTGATGACTTCATTCTTCTTGATCGGGGAGTGTTTTGGGGCCGTCTTGGTCGCACGTGGCTTCCTTGCCAACTTCATGTATAACTCCCAGATTCTTTCTTTCTCGCGCTCGAGTTCCAAATATCGTCCACATCGGGTATAATCGCAACTCTCGCTACGGATGCGGTTCCGTCCGTTGAGCTCTCGTCCGTGAACAAATCCGAAAACTCGGAAAGTAGCGGGTACTCGGTCCTCGCGTCGCATGGTCCTCCGCTCCCATGTGAATACATCGGGTACGTCAACACGACCTCGGGGCGTCATCTATCCTAAAAAAGAAAATTTGACTTTCAACCCCGATCACTTAAACGATCTTACAAATTGTGATGATATGTAATGAAAATGTATGATATGCAAAATTTAAATTTACAAGTTCAAAATAAAAAGGGTAGAAAGCCTTACCAACCGATGTTACTCTCTTTTTGGTTTTTGGTTTTAGGTATACCAACCATCCATTTCACATGCGCATGAGACAGGTGAGGTTTAACTCTAAAGAAATCAAAAAGGCTCGGGCATGGACCTAAAAAAGGCTCCCGCTATACAAATCGATGGGCCGTCCACAAGCGCAATCAAACAACAAGTGGGTAGGACCATCAATCTTGCATAGCGAGCGGGATCAAATATGGTCAACCCAAGTGCAATCAAACACAAGAGCTTCGCATACCGATCCCTATCTATGGCGACCTAAAAGGTGATTTCGCGGCTCGGGTTTAGGCGCTTGTGTGTGTAGTGTCGTGATCCTCGAAAAATGCAAGACATGCAACACAATTTATATTCAAAACACCGCTTCAAAACTTGCATAAATAAACAAACAATCCAAAACTCCATATCCGCATCAAAAATGGTTACCACGTACGTCACCCCTTATAACTCCCATCTGCATCAACATTTAACACTTTTTGTTATTAGACGTACCTCACCTTCAAGAGCATCTGCAGAAAACGGGGTTAGAAAACACTCAACATTTTTATCGGCTTAAATCCTCTAAATTCTTCCCCGGTGGAGTCGCCGGTCTGTCGCGACCCTCCGGAAATTTTTCCGGGCGGAATAAGGGCTAACGAGCCGATCCCTTAATTAATTTTTAACCCCGGTTGTCGGCGGGGTATTTTTTAGGATCGCGGGTCTCTCCCAAGACCCATTACTCGAATCGCGATGTCAAGTAAAATTTATCAAATATCGAAATTGACCTTGTGTGGTCGGGTGGCATGTGCGAGGTGTACATGCAATTTGGAGTCGCCACCGATCGATTTATTGGAAGGTACGATCGGAAAACCTTACCGAGCGGTCGGGAGAAACCGTTCGGTTCCGCGAAAACCGGAGATTTTGGGTCCGGGGGACTTGGTTACGCCAAGTTTCAAATTTGACGCCCTTTCGGTTACCGATGTTGATTGTTTTTCTAACCCGAGATTTCATGCAGATGCGATATCGGATGAGGTAGGTCCTAAAAAAAATCTAAGTATTCATGCAGATGGGATTTTTCTATCCTAATCAATCACAATCAAAAAAATTAAAGCGCAATTAAAATCCTTACAAACAATCAAATCAATCAATCAAGGTTTGATATGTCTAAAATGGCCCTATCGGCCCACACAAAAATCAATTTTGGGTATCGGGGTGATTTGGTAAAAATTCGGGGCGGAAGGCCCGGAAGGGTAGAATGGTCATTTTTTTGGGAGTTCGGGACCCGAAAATCACAAAATCGGGGTCGGGCCAGTTGAATGTGGCCATTTCCCATTTTTTGTGATTTTATGGAATTTTTCTAATTTTTTCTATTTTTTGGAATTTTCATTTATTTTAAAAAAATATTGGAAATTTTCCGGATCGAAATTAATCGACCCTCGTAGTCTCAAAAATTTTCGATCCAGACTTTACGAGTCCCGAATCGATCTAGAAATTTTTAGAAATTTTTTATGAAAATCTGGGAATTTTTATGAATTTTCTAAGTATTTTTATAATTTTTTTGGATTTTTGGAAATTTCTTTTTATTTTTTTATTATTAATAAACCAGACCGGGTCAACCCGGTCAACGACCGGTCAACCCGGTCCGACCGGCCACGTACTACCCACTCAACACAAAAACGACGCCGTCCCCTATTTTCCAATATTTTTGTGATTTTCTAAACTAATTTCCGAATATTCGTATATATTGAAAATGGATGGACGGCTGAGATCAATCTGTGAATCAATCTCAGCCGTCGGCCCTCTACTAAACAAAACGACGCCGCATCTGTCTAATACACGGACGGCCCGGATTAAAACTATTGACACGATCCGAGTCGTCGATTCCTTACTAAGCTAAACGACGACGCATTTGGACCTGGATAGAAAACGACGCCGCACCACTTAAACCGAACAAACGGTCAAGATCTAACCTAGACCTAATCTAAGCCGTCCGTTCTATCCCCGCCAAAACGACACCGTATCAAATGTGTACATGGACGGTCGAGATCTAACCCGAATCGAATCCGAGCCGTTCGTTGTTTCTTTGGATAAAACGACGCCGCACACCCTAGACTAAACGGCACCGTTTTGATTTTTTATTCTCTAATCTAATAAACTAATTTCTAAGAAATACAAAAAAACAGATCCGACGGCCCTAAATCAAACTCAACTAATTACCTAGGCCGTCGGATCAAGGCCGACTCAGCTCGTCCTCGCCAACGGCCGAGCCGAGTCGCCGACACCGTGGACCAATAGGGACTCGACACGTCGCCCACGCCGACCACGTTGACCGCCACGTCATCGTGTTCAACCTTGCGCCCGGCGACACAACGAACGGCCGAGAACGTTCCGGCGAGATCCAACGGTGAGATCTCGCCGGAATAACACCAAATCAACGCCATTACACTCGCCTCACTTCACGGATTGACATATCTAAGAATCAAACCTTTTTAACCACTAAATCGCGAGAATCAAGCTAAGCACGATCACGGCATCACAAACTTCAACCGGACGATCTCGAGCATAACTACCAAATTAATTCACAAGATCAGCTCAAATGAGGTTTAGAAACCTTACCCGCAGGTCCGATTGACCTGGTTTGGTCTAGGATTTCCTAGACAGGCTTCGACAGGAAACGGCGATGGAGGTTGGGTTTCGCGGACTCGATCGGCGGGTTTTATACAAAATCAAAGCAGAACGGATATGCAGAGGTGATCAGCAATGCACAAGGATGAAAACGCACAAAGTAATTGCAAGAATCGTTCGTGAATCAATGCGATGCCATGATCGTGCCGAGCCGAGGTCGAGAAATCGACTTACCGATTTAGGACGTCTCCGGCCGATTGAGCTGGTGCGATCAACTCGTCCTAGCTCGGAGGAAGTTCCGGTGATGATCCGCCGCGCCGATTCGACCCGGATTGGCTGGGCCGAAGAGTCACAGGTTCGGTCCGGGCTCCGGCGAAGACTTCGACCGAGAGCGTCTCTCTCTCGCTTTTTCTCTCTCTCTCTCTCTATTTTGATACTTGGCCAGCACGAATGAACCTCCCCTTGCCTC
Organism: Rhodamnia argentea; assembly: GCF_020921035.1. Lineage (NCBI taxonomy): Eukaryota > Viridiplantae > Streptophyta > Magnoliopsida > Myrtales > Myrtaceae > Rhodamnia > Rhodamnia argentea. The sequence continues at coordinate 14,157,858 of NC_063156.1, forward strand.
CGGAATCTTCTTGGCCTTTTATACTCGGTTTCAAATTTGAGCGCGCACGGGAGCTCGAGTTGGCCGAAGCTCTCACGTGCCAATCGCACGTCAAATGGCTCGCCGGACGGTGACGGAATCGGTTGTGATTCCGTCACGATCCGTTAAGTCTTAAATCGCCGGCAAACGAGCGCGAATTTGACACTATTTTGAGAGTGTTGACTTTCGGACGCCGGGAGCCTTTGACCGGCGATTCCGATCGTCTCCCGCGGCCATTGGCCGTGCCGCCGGTGACCATCAACGCTCCTCACCCCGCAAAACAAAACCCCCATGTTAATTAGATCAATTATGGTCGAATTGCCCTTCAATTTGATCAATGAAACTCGTCGTCCAAAACTGCAAATCACGCGGGTAAGAGGTTGAAGATGAAGTACTGTTCTGGACCGGTTCGACCGGTCCGACCGGGCGAGTCGACCGGTCCGAACCGGTTCGCACAGTAAAATTCATGCAATTTTCAAAATTAAACAAAATCGGTTGGGAATTTTCACAATTAAACCTCAAAATTGCACTTAGGGGCCTGAATATTATCTAGAAATGCAACTTTTCCCAAAAGTTCTCACCAATTTATGCAAAAACCCCAAATTTTTTAATTTGCCCAAATTAGGGAAATGTTCAATTGGATGTCAATTTGATAAAATTGGACTACGAGACCCATACCAATCGATTCAGAATGTTCAAAAACCTTATGGGTAGCCCAATTGTGTATAGAAAGTTCCTCAATTGAAAGTAATTTCAAAAATTGGCCAATTGAGGGACTAAATTGCAAATAATTTGGAAATTTTGTGCAATCTGTGCAATTCGCGCAATTTAGGGTGCAATTGATCAAATTGAAGTTCAAAGGGACCACAATTGAATGTCTAGACTCCAAATGTGCAAAAATTGCAAATAAAAAGACTCAATTGGTATTTTTTATGCAAATCCAACCTTAGGCATTGTGAAGAAACACCTAAAATTGAACTTAATTTTCAATTTTTCTTGAGGTCAATATGAAAATGGAATTAAAAGAAAAAAATTGGATATTTTTGTGTATTTTTGTGACCTCGAAAGGTATTTTTTATGCATTTTCTAATATTTTCCTATTTTCCGAAAATATTAAAAAAAAAGTGAAAAATATGAAAAATTATTTTTTGTTCCAAATTGGTTCCTTATGCTTGGCCAAGGCTTCCAATGTTGATTTTTATTTTTTTTGATTTTTTTGTGAATTTTTAGTAATTTTAGAAAATAAAACTAAAGGAAAACCGACTAAAAATTCGGGTGTCAACAAGCATAAAGCGAGTGTTCTCTTAGGGTCCGTAGAACTATTCTCGGATGTTGTTCATGTTCCCCACAAGTCCTTGAGTAAAACAAAATATCATCTATGAATACGATAACAAACCGATCCAAATACTCCTTGAATACTCGATGCATCAAGTCCATAAAAGCGGGTGGGGCATTAGTCAATCCAAACGGCATAATCGTAAACTCATAGTGCCCATACCTCGTCCTAAAAGCCGTCTTCGGTATATCCTCCTTTCTGATCCTTAATTGATGGTAACCCGTCCTTAAGTCAATCTTGGAGAATACCGACGCTCCTTGCAACGGGTCGAACAAATCGTCTATCCTTGGCAACGGATACTTATTCTTGATGGTAACTTGATTCAGCTGCCTATAGTCAATACACAAACGCAATGACCCATCCTTTTTCTTTACGAATAATACCGGTGCTCCCCACGGCGATGCACTTGGACGAATGTATCCTTTGTCCAAGAACTCTTGCATCTATACCTTTAACTCTTTCAACTCCAATAAGGACATCCTATAGGGCGCCTTCGAGATCGGTTCCGTTCCGTGGGCTAACTCAATCACAAACTCTACTTCCCTTTCGGATGGCAATCCCGGTAATTCTTGAGGAAAGACATCGGGAAATTCATGCACCACAGCTATACCATCTAGCTTAGTCTCTTCAATTGTCGAATCAACCACAACGACTAGATAAGCTTCACATCCTTCATCTATCAACTTAGTCACCTCAAGTGACGAGATCAAAGGGATCGAGATTCCTCCTCGACTTCCCGCAAATTCGAATCTAGGGCGACCAATCAGATGGAATTGGATCACCCCGCTACCACAATCCACTATAGCCTTTTGCTTACCCAACCAATCCATACCAATAATAACATCAAAGTCATACATGGCCAATACTGCTAAGTCTATCGGCTCTTCGCTACCACCAATAACTATCTTACAATTCTGGCATCCTAACGAGACTAGCACCTTATCCTTTAAAGGGGTGGTAACATGCAATATCACATCCAGCGGTTTCAATTCCATTTCGGCCAAATCAGCAAATTGTGCAGACACAAAAGAATGCGATGCTCCAGGATCAAATAAGGCATAAGCAGCTTGGTCACATAAAGAAATCTTACCCGTGACCACGCCGGGCGCATTCTCCGCCTCCTTGCGCGCCACAGCATATACTTTTCCTTGATTTGGCGGCCTATTTAGATTAGCCTGCGGAATAGCTCCAACTTGAGGTCCCGCCCGAGGTCGTTACACTTGAAACCGAGTTCCCGCAGCTAGATTTGGGCAATTCCTCTTATGGTGGCCAGGCTGGCCACAACTATAGCATACTCCCATCTTGCTTGGGCAAGGCCCATTCCCATGCTTCCGTCCACAAAGCCGATAAGTCCAGTTAGCTTGATATGTTGGCTTCCCAATATTCTTCTTGACGGAAGGGACGAAACGCCTATTGTTAGTCACATGCCTCTTGCCAAAGTGACGATTATCCCTAGCAGGAGCAAATCGTGGTCCAAATGTGATTCCTCTTTCTCTCATGTCCCGTTCTACCAACCGGCCTCTTTCATACTGCTCATCATAATCTTTCAAATTCAGAAGCACTAGCTGGCTGCGAAGATCGGACCTCAGTCCATCTCTAAACCTCCTTGCCCTATCCACGGGGTTCTCAACCATTCTTGGAGTATACTTGGACAATCTGGAGAACTCAGCTTCATACCGATCAATTGTCATCCGATTCTGGCGGAGGTTCTGAAATTCAACCAGCTTTTGTTCTTGGGCCGCCTCCGAGAAATACTTTGCATTAAATGCCTCAGCAAAGACAGTCCAATTTGGCACAGTGCCTTCAAGGAAAACTCTTCCCTTGGTGGCCTTCCACCAATCATTTGCAATCCCGTGAAGCCGGTAAACCGCTAGGGTTACTTTTTCAGCCTCGGTGCACCCTAAAACTTCAAAGGCCTTTTCTAATTCCTCGATCCATCTAGGGGCAGCCTCGGGATCTCCCTTGCCATCAAACTTGGATGGCTTCAGCTTCATGAACTATTCTACTAACTGACCCATCAAGCGATTTTCGTTACCATGGGCATTACCACCTCCGTTACCCCGACCATTATTTCCATTATTCCCATTGTTCCCATTCACCATATTCACGGCAAGAATCGCAGCTTCAGCAACTTGGGCAACATTAGCAGCCCTCTCTTGAGCCTGTTGGGCGACAGTGGCAGCTCGTTCTTCAGCCTGCCCGCCCATCATATTCCCAATCTGTTCTAGCGCTCTAAGGACCCCATCTACTCTTGGGTCTTCAACCACTTGTGCTCTTGAGCTAGAGGCTCTTCTTGTACCTCTACCCCGATTGCTCATCCTCGCTAATCTCACCACACCCGAACCACTATAATTCCATCCGAGAATCAGAGACCTAAGCCGTCTATTTAAGTTTAGCGATTCGAGCTACTTATCACCTCAACAAATACAACCAGGGATTCATCACAATTCAAGCAATCATAGGTAACACATCAAGAGTTCTCATTCATACCTCAAGTCCGGACGCATCCGCAACTTAGCATCATCACAACATGCCACTTAACACTGTCGCGACCCTCCGGAAATTTCTTTCCGGGGTGGAATAGGGCTAACGAGCCGATCCCTCCTTTTATAGACATATATATGGGGGATCGCGAGTCTCTCCCAAGACCCATTACTCGAATCGCGATGTCGGGTAAAATTTATCAAATATCGAAATTGACCTTGTGTGGTCGGGTGGCATGTGCGAGGTGTACATGCAATTCGGAGTCGCCACCGATCGATTTATTGGAAGGTACGATCGGAAAACCTTACCGAGCGGTCGGGAGAAACCGTTCGGTTCCGCGAAAAACCGGAGATTTTGGGTCCGGGGACTTGGTTACGCCAAGTTTCAAATTTGACGCCCTTTCGGTTACCGATGTTGATTGTTTTTCTAACCTAAGATTTCATGCGGATACGATATCGGATGAGGTAGGTCCTAAAAAAATCGAGTATTCATGCGGATGGGAATTTTCTATCCTAATCAATCACAATCGAGGAATTAATGCGCAATCAAAATCATTACAAGCAATCAAATCAATCAATCAAGGTTTGATATGTCTAAAATGGCCCTATCGGCCCACACAAAAATCAATTTTGGATATCGGGGTGATTTGGTAAAAATTTGGGGCGGAAGGCCCGGAAGGGTAGAATGGTCATTTTTGGGAGTTCGGGACCCAAAAATCACAAAATTAGGGTCGGGCCAGTTGAATGTGGCCATTTCCCATTTTTTGTGATTTTATGGAATTTTTCTAATTTTTTTCTATTTTTTGGAATTTTCATTTATTTTTCAAAAATATTGGAAATTTTCCGGATCGAAATTAATCAACCCTCGTAGTCTCAAAAATTTTCGATCCAGACTTTATGAGTCCCGAATCGATCTACAAATTTTTAGAAATTTTTTATGAAAATCAGGGAATTTTTATGAATTTTCTAAGTATTTTTACAATTTTTTTGGATTTTTGGAAATTTCTTTTTATTTTTTATTATTTTTTATTACTAAACCGGACCGGGTCAACCCGGTCAACGACCGGTCAACCCGGTCCGACCGCCTCGGACTCGCCCGCAATACCTAAAACGACAACGTACGTATATACCTATTTATTTGATTTTTTCATGAATTTCTAAACCTAATTTCTAATATTCTGAATATAAAAGAAAATAACGGACGGTTGAGATCAACTTCGAAGATTAATCTCGACCGTCCGTGAGTCTCAAAGCAAAACGACGCCGTGTCTACTCCCGCCCACAAAATGACGCCGTATTTCAATTTCAAATGATCGGCCAAGATTAAGTCTTTGGATTCCATCTCGGCCATCAACTCGCTTAGGCTAAAACGACAGCGTATTGAACATTTAATGCGACGGCCACGATCGATCCCCCGAACTAATCCTAGCCGTCGCCTCGTCTAGCTATAAAACGACGACACTTTATTTAAAAACCTTGAACGGTCACGATTGGCTCTAGATCTGATCTGAGCCGTTCGTCCGCCTACGACTCAAAAACGACGTCGCATCCTTTAATATCGCGAACGGTCACGATTAAACTTGGACTCGATCCCCACCGTTCATCACGTCCCGTAACCAAAACGACGCCGCCCGACTCTAATCAAACGGCACCGTTTCATTTATTTTCTATTTTCTTCCTAATATACCAATATCTAGAAAATATAAAAATTAGATCTAACGGTCCGAAATTAAACCTACCTAATTTTCACCACCGTTAGATCAAAGTCGATCGGGATTGTTCGCGCCAACGACCAAGCCACCTCAGCATGAACCGGACCTATCACCGAATGACACCTAGGACGCCGACTCGTTGACCATGACATGTCGCCTTCTTCTTCAACCTAGCGACGACACGGTAATGGACGGCCGAGAACGCTCCGGCGAGATCTAACGGCGAGATCTCGCCGGAATGACGCGAGACCAACACCGGACGACTCGCTCGGACTTCCCGATCAACATATCCAAAGATTAAGTGATTGTATCCACAGAATCAACATATATCAAGCTCACACAGCATCGAGATCGCATGGTTCAATCAAGCAAAAAAGAGCATTACAGTTCAATTCCTTCACACAGAAGCTCGAAGATGAGTTGAGGAAACTTACCTCGAGTCCCGATCGGACTCGCGGAAGGCTGGAGAGGTCTGGCCGGCGTTCGGCCGGACCGCGATGATTGGAGGTTTCGACTCGGGATGTTCGAGCAAGATTGGTGCAAAAACCAGATACGAGCATGGTCGGTGAGGCTCGTGCATCAAAAGGCACACAACAATTTCACGAATCATGCTTAGGATGTGAGGATGCCATGATTACACAGTAGCGAGATAGGAAGATTAACTCACCGATTCTGGAGCTCGCAACTTGACCGAGCTGTCGCGATCGAATCCCGGAGCCTAAACGAAGCTTCGGACGTGATTTCAAGTCTTGATTCGCTCCGGATTGGCCTCACCAAGAGCTCACGGTCGAGCTCGAGTTCTCAACCGAGCGAGCGGGAGAACGAGCTCTCTCTCGTTTTCTCTCTCTCTCTCTAGCTCTATCAACAACTTGCGAACAGAAATGAGCCCCTTCTCGGATCGAGAACCTTCTTGGCTATTTATACCCAACCTTTGAAAAATGCGCGCGGGGAGCTTGAGCTGGCCGAGCACTTCACACGCGCACACACGTGCCATTTGGGTCGCCGGGACGGCGACGGAATCTGTTATGATTCCGTCCAAGTCCGTCAAGTCCCCGTTGAGCCTTAAACGAACACGAATTGCATCTGGTTTTGCAAATGTTGACTTTCTCGTGCGCCGGAACTTTGACCGGCCCACCGGAGCTCCTCCGGCGACCATTGGTCGCGAAACTAATCCCAATCAATAGGTATCGATCCAATGTATAAAACCCCCAAGTTGATTCATTCGATTAGGCTTGCATTGGCCTTCAATTTGATGGTTGAAGTTCACCCACGAACCTGCAAAATCACGCGAGTCACCCGAGGAAGAAGACAACATTGCGGGACCGGTTCGACCGGTTCGACCGGCGATCAGGACCGGTCCGAACCGGTTCGGGGCGTGTTTATGCACAATTTTCCAAATTAATCAAAATCGGTAAGGAATTTTTGCAATTAATTTTCAAAATTGGACTTAGGGGCTTGTATATTATCTAGAAATGTAATTTTGCCCAAAATTTCCCATCAATTTATACAAAACCCCCAAATTTTAAATTTGCCCAAATTGGGGAAAACTTCAATTGGATGTGTAATTGATCAAATTGGACCATGAGACCCATTCCAGTTGATTTAGAATGCATGAAAACATAGAGGACCAGTCCAATTTTGCCACGAAAGTCCCTCAATTAAAAGTAATTTCAAAAATTGACCAATTGAGGGACTAAATTGAAAATATTTTGGGGATTTTGCCTAATTCGTGCAATTCGCGCAATTGTGGGTGCAATTGATCAAATTGCAGTTCAAAGGGACTGCGATTGAATGTCTAGACACAAAATGTGCAAAAATTGCAAATAAAAAGATTCAATTGGTATTTTTTATGAAAATTCAACTCTAGGTGTTGTGAAGTAACTCCTAAAATTGAACTCAATTTTTGATTTTTCTTGAGGTCAATATGAAAAGGGGAATTAAAAGAAAAATATTGGACATTTTTCTGTATTTTTGCGACCTCGAAAAGTATTTTTTATGAATTTTTCAAATATTTTCCTATTTTCCGAAAATATTAAAAAAATGCGAAAGATATGAAAAAATATTTTTTGTTCCAAATTGGTTCCTTAAGCTTGGCCAAGGCTTCCAATGTTGATTTTATAATTTTTTAATTTTTTGTGAATTTTTAATGAATTTTGGAAAATAAAACTAAAGGAAAACCGACTAAAAATTCGGGTGTCAACATTTGCCCCTCTTTGAAAGTAATCTCGGTCATAGGTTGCTTTCAAAGACAAGGTGACACCTGGATCTTTTGTCGACTCTGCTGGGGAAAAATCTAAACAAAATAAGTCTTGACATCAAATTGCTTTACCTCTGCCGTTTACGCTCTAACTCTGTGGGGAATTATTTCAGTTCATGCTCGTCTTATGTGAAAGGGAGATGAGAAGAGAGAGATATTTACCTGTAGCTCACCTGTCTATGGTTTGAGATTTGTTGATCTGAGGTTGAAAAGTCGAGTGTACGGAATTACCTGTGGACGGTTTGGCGCGATTTTGCAATGGTTAGCGTCCGTCTAGTGTCGAGTGGTGATTTGAAGATTTGTGGGGAAGGTTCACCCTTGTAACAAAGGGGTTTTACCTATTTAAAATGGGTTTGACTATCCACTAGGGATTCATCATTTAAAAAGGGGGCAGATCGGCTTTCGTCTCTCCAAAACTACTCACCGTCTCGAAAGGGGAGGTTCACCCTTGTAACAAAGGGGTTTCACCTATTTAAAAGAGATTGGCTATCCTCCATGCGGGGACTCACCATCTAAAAAGCAGATCGGCTTTCGTCTCTCCAGCTACTAACCGTTCGAGGGGGGGAGGTTCACCCTTGTAACAAAGGGGTTTCACCTATTTAAAAGAGATTGGCTATCCTCCATGCGGGGACTCACCATCTAAAAAGCGAGATCGGCTTTCGTCTCTCCGACTACTAACCGTTCGAGGGGGAGGTTCACCCTTGTAACAAAGGGGTTTCACCTATTTAAAAGAGATTGGCTATCCTCCATGCGGGGACTCACCATCTAAAAAGCAGATCGGCTTTCGTCTCTCCGGCTACTAACCGTCGAGGGGGAGGTTCACCCTTGTAACAAAGGGGTTTCACCTATTTAAAAGAGATTGGCTATCCTCCATGCGGGGACTCACCATCTAAAAAGCAGATCGGCTTTCGTCTCTCCAGCTACTAACCGTCCGAGAGGGTGCCATCCGAGGACCTAGGTTGACTAGTGTACCTACGAGCTCAAACCCTATTTCAAATTTTCAAAAAGGCAGATCGGTTTTCGTCTCTCCAGCTACTAACCGTCCGAGAGGGTGCCATCTGAGGACCTAGGTTGACTAGTGTACCTACAGAGCTCAAACCCTATTTCAAATTTTCAAATAAGCGAGAGGATCCGAGGACCCGGGGATGCCAAAAGACCCGCAGAAAATCCAAGTTAATCAAATCTTTAAAATGCAACTTTTTCGAGGATTTGGGGTCACCAGGGAACCCGCAGAAAGTTCAATCAAACATCATTAGTATGACAACTTTAAGTTCTTGGGAGAAATTTAAGAATTCTAGACAAATTTTCAAAGTGTATTTGTGAGGGAAATGTGTCCAATCACAATTTCAAATCTCTATCGAGGATGGATTTTGAATGACACATCCCGAGTGTTCTTCAAAAAGGTTGTTTTAAAAAATTTTCAAAAGGATTTTCCTTCATCCAAGAGGGCTTCTCACCGTTTTGGAAAGGCTTTTTCTTAAAATTCAAATCGCTCATAGGAAACCTAACCTTGAGGTTTCGGGATCATTCGAGATGCATACAATCCGACTAATTAGAGAAGGCATTTTAAAAGGGACCGTAATTCAGGCCAGGTCAAAGGCTTATCAATGGATATTCAATTTAAGGTTTAGAAATGAATCTTGATCAAAAATAGCTTCTTCGGGTCTACAAGTCAAGAACCACGAAGACATGATAAGACAGGATTGTACTTACCTCTTTAAGCGGTAGCTTCTGTGTGATCTCTTGCATCAACCTCGAAACACCTCTTAGATCGGAAAAGTTTTGGTGACGGGTTGTATTTTGGCTTAAGGTGGGCCCTTTAAGGACGGCTATATTTTCAAAGAGGGGTGAACTTTGGTGATCACCTTGACATTTTTCCAGCTTTCATTTGCTTTTGCGAGTAGATTCATGATCATTTTTTGCTCAATTGACTTTGAGGATTTTCCTCTTTTCATCTTAATGATTTTTCTTTAAGATTTATCTCTTTCCAGGGTGCTCTTTTCATGGGCTTTGGCCTTGCTTTTACCAGGCACTTTGCTTTTTCTAACCCTTTCATCAATCTTTGCATTGATCGGCTCTTTTGGAGACCGGTATCAAAATTCAAAGTTCTTTCGATCATGCTTTTTGATTCATTGCTGGTTATTCCTTTATTTGCCCCAGTGTAGGGAGGTGATCACCAACAAGGGTTTAGAAATGAGAATTCAATGGCTCAAATTGGCTCTTCAAAGGATAAGTGTTTAGGGATATAGAAGTGAAATGCTTTTCTTCACTTTGAGATGTTCCAAATCTCTGCCGAGAATCACCTGAAGCTATCACAAAAAGATTGATGCAGGTCAGTACAATAAAGTCTTACCCGACCTTTTCTCCAAGAAATCATCCAATGAACCTCCAAATATGCCCCGGTGTGGGGTGGTTCTTGACAGGGTTATATTCACAAAATTCTCCCTTTTGGCTCGGATTGGTTATCAAGGGATATAAATGTGTATGGATAATTTTGAAATGGAAATGCCTTTTCATCATTTCAATCCATGTAATCAACGCGAATGACCCCTACGTCCCAAGGTTAAGCTCTTTCACTCTATCACTCTCACTCATCGTTCAAGTGAATCGGGGACGTGTTTAAGGACAAAGTTTGCCTCTTTTCATCTCGAAGGATCGGTCTTTTGAAAAGCTTTCAAAACATGCCCTTTTTATAGAAACTCGGGGCATTTCATCAAAAATTCATCATTCGCAAAAATCTTCATTGAGAGGGTATTCGAAAGACGTTTCTGAAATTTGAAAGGAATGTTTCTTTGAAAGAGCTCTGTTGCTTTGCAAATCCAAATTTTCTTAATTTCAAGCACGACGGTGTATGAAAATACTTTGTAAAGGAGGAAAACCTCAAACCTGTCTTCTTCAAATATTGACTTGTTCCCTGTAAAAACAAAAGGAAACAATCGGTTCAAAACATTTAAAATTTTAAGTTCAAGCGGTTTTTTCTTGTCTCCTTCGAGACGTTGACTCCTGTTTCCTGTAAAAACAAAAGGAATCGATCGATCAAAGATATTCAAAATTTCAAATCCCGATGCGACTTCGTTCTACCTCCTTCGAATGTTGACTCCCGTTTCCTCCTTCGGATGTTGACTCCCGTTTCCTGTAAAAAACAAAAGGAATCAATTAGTCAAAGATATACAAAATTTTAAGTTCAAGCGATTTCTTCTCATTTCCTCCGGATGTTGACTCTCGTTTCTTAAAAAACAAAAGGGATCAATTAATTCAAAGATGTTCAAAATTTCCGATCACATTCCAAATTTCAAATCCCGGCGACTTCCTCCCGTCTCCTTCGGATGTTGATTCTTGTTCCTCCGCAAGGTTCTTCGTGATTCCCAATTTACCTCGCAAAATACAAACGTATGCAAATGCATGTATGCGAGATGTCATGCGAATGCAAAATTCTATGTGACTCGAGATCCGCTCATTAATCGCTCCGAAGCTCAATTTATTTCAAGGAAAATATCTCTTCACGGCATCCGAATTCACTGGACTTGCCAACTCTTCTCCATCCATGTTTACAAGTATAAGAGCTCCCCCGGATAAGACTTTTCGAATCACGTAGGGGCCTTCATAATTTGGCGTAAATTTGCCTCCCGGGTGTTGTGCATTTGGGAGCATTTTCTTCACAACTAGCATCCCTGTTTCAAAATTTTTGGGCTTGACCTTCTTGTTAAAAGCTCTGGCCACTTTCTTCCTGGTAGCTCGACCATGACAGATAGCCCTTAATCGTTTTTCATCAATCAAATTCAATTGTTCACGTCTCTGTCGGTTCCACTCCTCTTCCGTGAGCTCAACTTGAGACGGGATCCTTAAAGAGGGGATTTCCACTTCTACCGGTAGGACTGCTTCCATACCGTATACCAAAGAGTAGGGAGTTGCCCCGGTCGAAGTACGAATCGAAGTTCGGTAGGCCATGAGAGCATATGGCAATCTCTCATGCCAATCTCGATATTTCTCGCCAGGTTTTGGCCAATATCTTCTTGATGTTCTTGTTTGCCGCTTCCACGGCTCCATTCATTTGTGGGCGGTAAGGTGAAGAATTTAGGTGTCGTACCTTAAATTGTTCCAACAATTGATCGACTACCTTGTTGTTCAAATTTGAGCCATTGTCTCGTAATGATGGCTCTTGGCACTCCATATCTTGAGATGATATCTCGCTTGATGAACTTGGCCACACTATTCGCAGTGACATTGGCATATGAGCTAGCTTCAATCCATTTGGTGAAATAATCAATAGCAAACCAGAATGAAACGATGTCCGTTGGAGGCCTTTGGGTTGATAGGGCCGATCATATCAATTCCCCACATGCGTAACGGCCGGGGCTCGACATTTGATGTAGCTCGGTTGGTGGCGCATTTATCCTGTCGCCGTATACCCGACATTGATGACAGGATCTAACATGCTGGTTGCAATCCGACTCGATAGTCATCCAAGAATATCCGAGTCTCATAATCTTCTTGGCGAGGAGGTGACCATTCATATGCGGCCCGCACTCTCCTTCATGAATCTCTTTCATAATGAGATTTGCTTCTTTGGAATTCACGCACCTCAGCGGGATCGAGTCAAAGGATCTCTTGTATAGGATCCGTCCGCCGAGGAAAAATTTAGATGCCATCTTGCTTATGTACTTTTTATCTTCTCGGTTGAGCGTTCAAGGGAATTCGCCCTTCGGTAGGTAATTCTTGATGTCATGATACCACGGTTTCTCACCGGGTTCTTCTTCAATGACCATGCAAGTATGCGGGTTGCTCAAGGATGTCAATCCTTAACGGTTCTATCTCAAGACCATTTTGCACTTGTAACATGGCTGATAATGTGGCCAAAGCATCAGCAAAATGGTTCGAGTTCTCGCGAGATATTCAAAAGTGATCTCCTCAAAATGTTGGATCGGCTCCTCGAGGTACTTATGATAAGGAATAAGCTTGGGATCCTTTGTCTTCCACTCCCCTTGAGTTTGTAAAATGATTAGCATGGAATCTCCATATACCAGTAGCTTCTTCACCTTTAATGAGATGGCCAATTGTAATCCTAGTATGCAGGCTTCATATTCAGAAATGTTGTTGGTGCGGGGGAATACCAACTTGGCTGAAACTGGATAATGTTGATCTTCGGGGGATATCAAAACTGCCCCGATCCTTGATCCAGTGAGGTTCACTGCGCCGTCGAAGTACATTGTCCATTTGTCTTCAGATATATTCAGGATTTGACCTCCCTTGTTTTGCTCGAAACGTCCTTAGGAGGGTTCTCGGCTAGCATATCAGCAATCGCTCTTCCCTTGACAGATTTTTGGGGAGAGGTTTTGATATCGAACTACGAAAGCGTATTTGCCATTTAGCCATCTTTCCCAACAACGTTGGTTTCTCCAAAAGGTATTTGATGGGGTCATTCTCGGTGACCAATTCTATATGATAATGCAGCGTATCTTGCCTCAATCGTGGAGGACCCGCACCAATGCTACGCAAGTCCTTTCCACCGCTTGGATACTTGACTTGAGATGTTGTAAACTTTTTGCTCAAATAATATATGGCCCGCTCTTTACGATCCTTGGGGTTAGTTTGGGCAAGTAAAGCTCCCAGGGATTCATCATTAACTGTCGGATATAGAGTTAGAGGAATGTTAGGGATAGGAGGTACCAATCTTTGGAGGTTGTACCGAGATATTCCTTGATCTTCTCAAATGCTTGTTGGCATTCCGCATCCCATTTCACCTTTGCACCTTTCTTTAGCAACTTGAAGAAGGGTTTCGCCGTTTCGATAGTTGGGATATGAATCTGGATATATAATTCAATCTTCCCAAGTAAACCCCTTACTTCTTTAACGATAACGGGAGTTCCTATTTCCCATATGGCTTTAATCTTGGAAGGGTCAATTTCAATACCACGGCTGCTCACCATAAATCCTAGCAGCTTTCCGGATCTTGCGCCAAATACGCATTTCGCAGATTCAACTTGAGCTTATACTTTCTCAATCGATCAAATAACTTCTTCAGCACTTTAACATGGTCTTCTCCAGGCTTGGACTTGGCAATCATATCATCCACATAGACCTCGATCTCCTTATGTATCATATCATGAAAAAGGGTCACCATAGCCCTCGATATGTTGCACCTGCATTTTTCAACCCAAATGGCATCACCTTGTAACAAAAAGTTCCCCATTGTGTAGTGAATGAGGTCTTGATCTTATCTTCTTCCTTCAAACATGATCCGATTATATCCCGAGAATCCATCCATAAAGGAGAACAATTCAAAACCCGCAAGATCGTCGACGAGCACATCAATGTGCGGTAGGGGAAAATCATCCTTGGGACTAGCTTTGTTCAAGTCCCGATAATCCACGCATATTCTAATTCTCCCATCCTTCTTCTTAACTCGGTACGATATTGGCGACCCAATCAGCATATGGGACAGCCTCGATAAATCCAACTTTAAGGAGCTTCATCACCTCTTCCTTGATTTTATTCGCCGATTCGGGATTCATTCTTCCGGGTGATTGATTTATTGGTGTGCAAGAAGGATCTCGTGGGCAAAGCATGCTCCACAATCTCACGATCTAGACCCGGCATGTCAGCATACGACCGTGCGAAGATATCTTGATATTCCTTGAGTAACACCGTCATTCTTAAAATATCTCGCTGTGCAGACGGGTGTCCTCCTATTTTCACTTCCTTGACGCAGTCCGGAATCTCCCAAATTAATAGTGATAGGTTCTTCGAAATAGGAGGCTTAGATTCTTCGAAACAATCCCATTCTTTCTTGATATCGCTCACATCAACCTCGTCTATATCAACTTCGCATGCATAGTCATCGAGCTGATCCGAGTCACATATTAACTTGTTATGTATGGGTGGGATGACATGCCCGAAATGCACCATGAAAGGTTAGTATTTAAAGATGATAAAATTGAAGGATGCATGATTTTTATCATGAAAACATTTTTCAAATTCCAATTTTTTTAGACAAAGAAAGGAGAACTAGTCCACGATCTTCCGGACATCCTGGTTCTCAAAAGCTATTTAAAATCCAAGATCATATGGCGGATCGGGCCTCAAGTTTCATGGTAGAATCAATTGTCATCATCGGACCAATCCGTTACTCCACATGTCCGTAATCAAGTTTGTGATGATTTTCATTAATAGATGCAACTAAGAACAATACAGATCTTGCACTTCCGGATCACAGCATGTGACCCAAAGGGTGCTAAAACATTCAAAAAGTTTTAAAGCAAGTGGAGTAATCAAAATGCATTAAAAGATAAAGTTCGAAAGAGCCTTTTACTCGGGGGTGGGGAAATCATCGTTCAGCCCACTCAATTATCACGTTCACCCGATTATCTAGGAACGGGTTGAATAAGTCCGGCTCTGCATTCTCGAAATGTCCTCATCTTCCAGCCATTTGCCTCCCTTAGAGAATACCTCGAATAAAGGGTTTAGGAGCATTTTTCCTCTAGCTTTCCATACATCGGTGCCTATGAAACGGCCACCTTGGCGTCCACGGCGTCCACGGTCTCCATAACAATTGTTTCGACCTCGGCCTCGACCGGTGTTATTTTTCGCTATTCCATTATAACCCGAGACCAACCTTGTGGTCATTTGAGTCCAAATTCAAAGGGTTACGGATTCCCCGACCATGTTTCCCTAATCCAAGTACCCAGAATAAATCCATTCGAGAGTAGCACTTTTCCCGCCATAGTCGCAGGTTTCGAAAGCTCGGTATAGCCACCTTTGCATCCGGTGACACATGCATGACGGATACAATGTCAAAGGTGTGATAACTCAGCTCCTCCTCTTTTGAGGGTTCAATGTATGGGACCATCCCTTTTAAAGCGGCTCGATGCCCTGTCTCGCCATGAACGGTGATCAATTGACCCTTGACCACAAATTTTAACTTTTGATGCGAGAGAGGAAGGTACCGCTCCGGACACATGAATCCACGGTCTTCCCGGGAGCAAGGTGAAGGCGCTTGGAATATCCAATACTTAGAACGGTATAGAAAATGTTACCGGTCCAATGACAATGTCCAATTCGATCTCTCCTACAACATTCTTGGAGACTCCATCAAATGATCGGATGGTGGCCTTGGATGTCTTCACAAAATCTTCATTGATCCCCAAGCTTCTCAAAGTGCTTAGTGGACACGAAGTTGAAAGCGGAACCATTATTAATCAAGACGTGAGGCACCTCTTTTCCGTGACACCTCACAGCTATGTAAAGGGCTTTGTTGTGGACCCGCCCTTCTTTCGGGAAGTCTTCGTCCGAGAAGGATATCCGGTCCTTCGAAGGATAGCACCCACAAAGTCTCCCAATTGCACTTCGTTAATTGTCTACGGAACATGCACCTCATCCAGCACCTTCAAAAGGGCGTCTTTGTGCTTTTCAGAATTTTTGAAGAGATCCAAGTAAGGAAATGCGTGCGGGCATCTTCCGCAGTTGGTCAACGACATCATATTCACTTGGTCCTCACGACCGATTGCAACTTCTCAACCTCTTCCGCAGTTGGGATTCTCTTTTCGGAATCCACTTCTCTCGGGGGATAACATCTTCCGGATCTCATTATGGCGTCAATCTCGCCCGTTCCATAATCCCAATGAACCGCCCTTGAGTTGTACTCTTCCACGGGCGGTAATTTAATCCTCACCGGTATGATCTTTTCGGTAGTGATTCGGATGTTGATGGTTTTTCCGAACTAGAAGCTTCTAACTCCCAGCTATCAACTTTGTTCAAATCAATCACAAAACGAATTGGGGCATCTACCATCCCAATCATTTCATCCTCATGAACGTCATCGGGGTTATGTTACGGACTGGCCTTACCAGCGTGGCATTTTCTTCATCGAAATCCCTCCGCCTTTCTCTTCTGACTCTCGGGATAATCCCTTCAATCCTCATGCCAATCTCCACCAGATGTTGGAACGATGAGTACGTGTATGCATACATGCGATCAAAGTATTCCGCCGGAAGAGACTTCAATACGAACTCCAGCATTTCTCTCTCTGACGGCGGCGGTTGCACCATCACGGTGTGCTTCTTCCATCTCTTAGCGAAAAGTTCAAAACTCTCGTCTTCACCTTTTCGGATGTTCAACAGATTAGCCTTAGTGAAATAACCTCTGATTCCAGCTTCAAAGTGTCGCATGAAGTGCTCTGATAAATCCTCCCTCCTCGGGACCCAATCCGGATCGATTGATTGGAACCATATCGGCGCGAGGCCCGTTAAACCTTGTTGCAAAGAGCTCAAAACTCTCATCTTCACCTTTCCGGATGTTCAACAAATTAGCCTTAGTGAAATAACCCCTAATCCCAGCTTCAAAGTGACGTAAGAAGTGCTCCGATAAATCCTCCCAGCTCGGGACCCGGTCTAGGTCAATTAATGAAACCATGCTAATGCGGGGCCCGTTAAACTATGTCCGAAATTCGGATCAATGTTTCATCATCTTCATGGTGGCCAATCATTTGGCGGAGATAATATGAGATATGCGCCGCGAGGACACCCAGCGCCATTATACTTCGTGCGGAAGGTCACTCTCGGGTTCGCACCTTGAGGCGGGACGTTTCTTGCTTGAGTAAGTGGCGTAATCAGCTCCTTCAACTCATCCATTTTCCTCGACACGTCATCTCCTTGCTCTTGCAGTAGAACGATCTTTCGATTCCGTGTCTCCATGGTCCGCCGTATCTCCGGAATCTACACGCTTTCTTCTATCGCCATAGTATTCCTTTTGGTCGTCAATTGCGATAAATCTGCTACCA
This sequence comes from Rhodamnia argentea, assembly GCF_020921035.1. Classification (NCBI taxonomy): domain Eukaryota; kingdom Viridiplantae; phylum Streptophyta; class Magnoliopsida; order Myrtales; family Myrtaceae; genus Rhodamnia; species Rhodamnia argentea. Next base: position 14,175,439 of record NC_063156.1, read on the forward strand.
TAGTTGTTAAATGACGCATGTGCGTCTCTAGATTAGAAAGTCGCATATCGACCTCTCGATTCTCCCTGTTCATTCCGAGGAGCCACTTGGTCCTTAACTTCATCGATCGTTCCCACAAATTCATCGCTTGCGGGGTCATCCATTCCACCCCACCCATCGGGGACTACATCTCCGAGTCAACAAAGAAACTCGGGGCGCCGAATATAGCACTTTAAAGTTGTACCCACCACTATCTTCCCCCAGGTTATCAACTATTTCGCCCCTCTCTAGGGCTTTCGCAAAAATCTTCTATCGCCTCGGCGGGCCTTATCCAGACGGACTTCATATTCGTCTATCTCTTCAATTTCTTGACCATCTTTGATGCTCATCAAATATCCCGAGGGTATTTTCAAAAGAGCTCCCCTCGTAGGTTTCATTGCGAACTCCTCGGACAGACATGTCTACCGCCACGTAGGTCCCCTTGAAAGCGACATCTTCCATTCTTCCTATGACGCCCAAGCTAATCAATTTTTCCAAGCATGCCTCTTTTTGCTCCCGGGAAATACTCTCTCCTTCCGGATATTGCGAGGTCAATGTCAAGATATCCCGCATTTTACTCATGTCCACTATGAATTCCGTAACCTCATCCTCTTCACCTCCAAAAATCGCGTTCACCTCGCGATGCTCGTGTAGCGGGTTCCGCTGCACATTCGGTTCGGCTTTATCAAACTCCGGAACTTTTCCGTCGATCAATGCTTGCACCTTGAACTTCGGAGCGAGACAGGTTGTCCGCGTTATGCCCCCTTTCTCCCATATGGTATACACACGCCTGGGTCTCATCATACCCAGGAAATCTTGGCGGGTGAGCTCTAGGTGGCTCTTTTGCAACTAAGCGATTTTCCAATAGCATGGGTAACAATTTGGATAAGGGTCGGGGTAGTGGGGTAAAAACAACTGGGTTCTTTTTCTGAATTCCGGTGGTTTGGAAGTAGTCCAGGAGGACGTTCCTTGGGTAGGAATTGAAGGCGAGAAATTTCGGGCTTTGGCGGGTTAGGGACAAAGGCTACTTCTCCGGTTTGCTCCCTAATATCCCTTCTCAAAGGGTATTGGCGTTTGAAAGGCGCCTCGGGTATCTTCTTCTCTCTTAATGCCCACTCGTGGCGTTCGCCACCTTGATTAGGTGCGCAAATGTCCGACACCCGGAGGTGTTCGGTTTGTCGAAAAATTCAAATGGAAGGGCCTTGAGAAACGGATCTATTAGTTCTTCTTCCGGGACGGGTGGCTTTACCCGCACAGCCGGTGCTCTCCATCTCTCGGGCGTAGGTGCGAACGGCCTCGCTCTTTCCTTTTACGGTCCTTAAAAGGTCCTCTCTAGTTAGGGCGGTCAAAGTGTTAAATTTGTATTGCCGAAGGAACTCGTCGCCGGTTTATCCCAATCGGCGAGCCTCTCTGGCTCCAATTCAATGAACCACGCCGGGCTGCCCCGCATAGGCTTTCCTGGAAAGTGTTAACCAAGAGTGGAATGTTGTCGGAGAAGCTGCGACATTCGGCGCAAGTAATACTTCAAGTGCGCCTTGGGACACCCGGTCCCATTATATCTTCTTACAAAGTCTCGGTTCCTTGTAATCGCGGGAACCTCTATCTTTTCGAACGGTGCAACCTTGTCGAATCTCGAGAGTTCATAACCTTGACTCGCCAAACACTCTTCGATCTTAGCGAGCCTCTTAATTTCCTCTTCCATTTTGAGGACTTGCTTCTCCTTTTTCTCCAGGTCAATCACAATGGGAGGATCCTTAGGCGGTCTTTCCAGATTCGAGTTGGATTGGCGGCGGGCGCCGGATTAGCATTTGCTCCATCGGATGGCCCCGCAGAGCTTGAGAATTAGGGTCAACGGGGTATCTCCCCCGGCTTGCAATCATCATTGCCTTCATCTCCGCCACCATTGTGGCGATCACATTCATTTGATTCTCCGGATTACCCACACGAGGTGCGAGCTCTTCTTGTTCCATCCTTAACTTGCGCGTTTTGCTACGAGTCCTCGTATTTATCGCTCACCTGTTTTCGGGATATCAAATCAGTATGGGAAATATTAAAGGATTGGAGACATTGATCCGTGGTAATTGACTTTTCTATATGTATGCATGAAATGCTCATAAAAGAAATAGTATGTATTTATTACAAACCAAATTGTTCAAAAGTATCTAAAAGATAACAAATATGTAAAATCTAAATGGGGGAATGGATCTATCCAAGTCGGGGACGCTTCCACTCTTCTTGCTCTTCGATCCATCGGAATCCCACAAGTATGGGTCTTCTCCTTCTTTCGACATCCACTGCTCCGGATCCTCGGGAATGTATGGTTCTACTCCCGGTACATATGGTACTATGTACTCCGGCTCATATGACTCCACTTCTTCAATCCGAGGAGATACGCACTCGGGTACATATGGCTCTACCATTGATTGGCGATACTCCTTAAACTTCTTGATATACTCCTTGGAAGCTCTATGAATGTTCATCTCATTATCCAAATAATCCGGCCACTCAACTTGTTGCAGCGGGGAGTTCTTCAAAGCATGAAGGATAAGCTTGATCCGAGCCCGATACAACTCCTTTGTTTCCTTAGTGAGCTTTCCTCGTGTCATATCAAATGAGAAAATCCGGGACAAACATCCGGTGGTATCTCTTGTAGAACTCCAAATTGCCTCACCACTCGAATGGGGTAATACGCCACGGCGCGGTACATCCCAATAAGGGAATAGGGTTATCTTCAATACCCGAAATGCGAGCTTCTACGATCTTGGGCCAAGTCAAACGCCATCTAATATGCTCGGGTTTCAAATTGTCCAATAGCTCAACCCACTTTTTGAATGAGTATTTGGGTACAAGGGATTGACACTTAAGGAAGGATCTAAGGGGGTGAACGTGCTCATTGATCTCATAACACCCCACCCGGAGTTGGAAAGTCTTTATATGAGAGGTGAACCACAAGTGGAGTAATCCGCTAGACGCTTGGAAAACGGCCTTTTTTGAAGACTTGGAACGATTCGGGGAGAGAAAAGTCTCAGCTAAGATCATGTACGAATAATCCCAGCGACAACACGCTTGTCCGGCTATATGGGTTATGGAGGGGTCAAAAGTAGTTCTAGAAGTCGGGAGTAGAACGAATGCAAAGAAAGCCAAGATAAACACCTTTCCCGATTTATGACCGGTTTCGGTGGGTAGAGAGGAATAGTTATCGAAAAGAAACGAGAATGTGAATTTGTTGGAATTGGATTTGCAAACTTTTTCAATTTCGGAAGTTTTAAGGCGAAGGAAACTCGATAACGAACGAGTGGAGTCCATGTCCAAAGGGGGTTGAGCTATACGTTCTTCAAATTTGGCCCCGATAATAGCGGTATACTCCTCAAGCGTAGGGGTCAATTCCAATCCTCGAAAGTTGAATGTCATTGTTCGCGCGTCCCATGCCTTGGCTAGTGCTTGAATGAGCGCCGGTTGGTATTCCACTTTGATCAAATCTACAAGTCGTCCCAAACGTCCTTCCACATAGGCTTTGTTGACGATGTCGAGGCGATCCCACCATATAGCGAGTTCCTTGCGCGGTATTGGGATGATTTTGATGTCTCCATTCCCCATGATCTAAAAATGCAAAAAATGATGATCCTAAAGTCAATTACCACAGTTTAATATGCATATGTATGTAATGTGATGCAAATGCGCTAACCAAATTCCATGTCATCTTTTGGTAACATGAGGGTCAACTACTCCCACTTGACCCAAATAAGCCAAATAGGGTAATTATGGACCAAATCTCACCCAAAGATGGCATGTAATTTGATTAGGATCGTTTAAGCGTAATCGGGGTAAAAAGTCGTTCACAAATTGACAACTCATGAAATTTACAAGTCTAATACAATAAAGTCAAAAAAGATAGAACATGATAATATCTAGAGATGTTCGGACAATAAATGTCGATGAAAGTACATAATAGACTCAAAATATAATGAAACCTAGAAAATGCCCCAAAGTCGTACTAATCTAGACAAGTGGGAATGGTATCCTCATCCGATGAAATCTCTACTATCTCGGGAAGTTTGATATCTTCTTCATCATCGGAGGATATGGTGATGATTTCCTTCTTCTTGATCGAGGAGTGTTTTGGGGCCGTCTTGGTCGCACGTGGCTTTCTTGCCAACTTCATGTATAACTCCCAGATTCTTTCTTTCTCGCGCTCGAGTTCCAAATATCGTCCACATCGGGTATAATCGCAACTCTCGCTACGGATGCGGTTTCGTCCGTTGAGCTCTCGTCCGTGAACAAATCCGAAAATTCGGAATGAAGCGGGTACTCGGTCCTCGCGTCGAATGGTCCTCCGCTCCCATGTGAATACATCGGGTACAACAACACGACTTTGGGGCGCCATCTATCCTAAAAAGGAAAATTTGACTTTCAACCCCGATCACTTAAACGATCTTACAAATTGTGATGATATGTAATGAAAATGCATGATATGCAAAATTTAAATTTACAAGTTCAAAATAAAAAGGGTAGAAAGCCTTACCAATCGATGTTACTCTCTTTTTGGTTTTTGGTTTTAGGTATACCAACCATCCATTTCACATGCGCATGAGACAGGTGAGGTTTAACTCTAAAGAAATCAAAAAGGCTCGGGTATGGACCTAAAAAGGCTCCCGCTATACAAATCGAGGGGCCGCCCACAAGCGCAATCAAACAACAAGTGGGTAGGACCATCAATCTTACATAGCGAGCGGGATCAAATATGGTCAACCCAAGTGCAATCAAACACAAGAGCTTCGCATACCGATCCCTATCTATGGCGACCTAAGAGGTGATTTCGCGGCTCGGGTTTAGGCGCTTGTGTGTGCAAGTGTCGTGATCCTCGAAATATGCAAGACATGCACCACAATTTATATTCAAAACACCGCTTCAAAATTTGCATAAATAAACAAACAATCCAAAACTCCATATCTCGCATCAAAAATGGTTAGCACGTACGCCACCCCTTATAACTCCCATCTCGCATCAACATTTAACACTTTTTTGTTAGTGGACGTACCTCATCTTCAAGAGCATCTCGTAGAAAACGAGGTTAGAAAACAATCAGCATTTTTATCGGCTTAAATCCTCTTAAAGACATCCCCAGCGGAGTCGCCGGTCTGTCGCGACCCTCCGGAAATTTCTTTCCGGGGTGGAATAGGGCTAACGAGCCGATCCCTCCTTTTATAGACATATATATGGGGGATCGCGAGTCTCTCCCAAGACCCATTACTCGAATCGCGATGTCGGGTAAAATTTATCAAATATCGAAATTGACCTTGTGTGGTCGGGTGGCATGTGCGAGGTGTACATGCAATTCGGAGTCGCCACCGATCGATTTATTGGAAGGTACGATCGGAAAACCTTACCGAGCGGTCGAGAGAAACCGTTCGGTTCCGCGAAAAACCAGAGATTTTGGGTCCGGGGACTTGGTTACGCCAAGTTTCAAATTTGACGCCCTTTCGGTTACCGATGTTGATTGTTTTTCTAACCTAAGATTTCATGCGGATACGATATCGGATGAGGTAGGTCCTAAAAAATCGAGTATTCATGCGGATGGGAATTTTCTATCCTAATCAATCACAATCGGAGGAATTAATGCGCAATCAAAATCATTACAAGCAATCAAATCAATCAATCAAGGTTTGATATGTCTAAAATGGCCCTATCGGCCCACACAAAAATCAATTTTGGGTATCGGGGTGATTTGGTAAAAATTTGGGGCGGAAGGCCCGTAAGGGTAGAATGGTCATTTTTGGGAGTTCGGGACCCAAAAATCACAAAATTAGGGTCGGGCCAGTTGAATGTGGCCATTTCCCATTTTTTGTGATTTTATGGAATTTTTCTAATTTTTTTCTATTTTTTGGAATTTTCATTTATTTTTCAAAAATATTGGAAATTTTCCGGATCGAAATTAATCAACCCTCGTAGTCTCAAAAATTTTCGATCCAGACTTTATGAGTCCCGAATCGATCTACAAATTTTTAGAAATTTTTTATGAAAATCAGGGAATTTTTATGAATTTTCTAAGTATTTTTACAATTTTTTTGGATTTTTGGAAATTTCTTTTTATTTTTTATTATTTTTTATTACTAAACCGGACCGGGTCAACCCGGTCAACCCGGTCCGACCGCCTCGGACTCGCCCGCAATACCTAAAACGACAACGTACGTATATACCTATTTATTTGATTTTTTCATGAATTTCTAAACCTAATTTCTAATATTCTGAATATAAAAGAAAATAACGGACGGTTGAGATCAACTTCGAAGATTAATCTCGACCGTCCGTGAGTCTCAAAGCAAAACGACGCCGTGTCTACTCCCGCCCACAAAACGACGCCGTATTTCAATTTCAAATGAACGGCCAAGATTAAGTCTTTGGATTCCATCTCGCCCATCAACTCGCTTAGGCTAAAACGACGCCGTATTGAACATTTAAGAGACGGCCACGATCGATCCCCCGAACTAATCCTAGCCGTCGCCTCGTCTAGCTATAAAACGACGACACTTTATTTAAAAACCTTGAACGGTCACGATTGGCTCTAGATCTGATCCGAGCCGTTCGTCCGCCTACGACTCAAAAACGACGTCGCATCCTTTAATATCGCGAACGGTCACGATTAAACTTGGACTCGATCCCCACCGTTCATCACGTCCGGAACCAAAACGACGCCGCCCGGACTCTAATCAAACGGCACCGTTTCATTTATTTTCTATTTTCTTCCTAATATACCAATATCTAGAAAATATAAAAATTAGATCTAACGGTCCGAAATTAAACCTACCTAATTTTCACCACCGTTAGATCAAAGTCGATCGGGATTGTTCGCGCCAACGACCAAGCCACCTCAAGCATGAACCGGACCTATCACCGAATGACACCTAGGACGCTGACTCGTTGACCATGACATGTCGGCTTCTTCTTCAACCTAGCGACGACACAGAATGGACGGCCGAGAACGCTCCGGCGAGATCTAACGGCGAGATCTCGCCGGAATGACGCGAGACCAACACCGGACGACTCGCTCGGACTTCCAGATCAACATATCCAAAGATTAAGTGATTGTATCCACAGAATCAACATATATCAAGCTCACACGATGCTGAGATCGCATGGTTCAATCAAGCAAAAAAGAGCATTACAGTTCAATTCCTTCACACGTAAGCTCGAAGATGAGTTGAGGAAACTTACCTCGAGTCCCGATCGGACTCGCGAGAAGGCCGGAGAGGTCTGGCCGGCGTTCGGCCGGACCGCGATGATTGGAGGTTTCGACTCGGGATGTTCGAGCAAGATTGATGCAAAAACCAGATACGAGCATGGTCGGTGAGGCTCGGGCATCAAAAGGCACACAACAATTTCACGAATCATGCTTAGGATGTGAGGATGCCATGATTACACAATAGCGAGATAGGAAGATTAACTCACCGATTCCGGAGCTCGCAACTTGACCGAGCTGTCGCGATCGAACCCTGGAGCCTAAACGAAGCTTCTGGACGTGATTTCAAGTCTTGATTCGCTCTGGATTGGCCTCACCAAGAGCTCACGGTCGAGCTCGAGTTCTCAACCGAGCGAGCGGGAGAACGAGCTCTCTCTCGTTTTCTCTCTCTCTCTCTAGCTCTATCAACAACTTGCGAACAGAAATGAGCCCCTTCTCGGATCGAGAACCTTCTTGGCTATTTATACCCAACCTTTGAAAAATGCGCGCGCGGGAGCTTGAGCTGGCCGAGCACTTCACACGCGCACACACGTGCCATTTGGGTCGCCGGACGGCGACGGAATCTGTTATGATTCCGTCCAAGTCCGTCAAGTCCCCGTTGAGCCTTAAACGAACACGAATTGCATCTGGTTTTGCAAATGTTGACTTTTCGTGCGCCGGAACTTTGACTGGCCCACCGGAGCTCCTCCGGCGACCATTGGTCGCGAAACTAATCCCAATCAATAGGTATCGATCCAATGTATAAAACCCCCAAGTTGATTCATTCGATTAGGCTTGCATTGGCCTTCAATTTGATGGTTGAAGTTCACCCACGAACCTGCAAAATCACGCGAGTCACCCGAGGAAGAAGACACATTACGGACCGGTTCGACCGGTTCGACCGTGATCGAGACCGGTCCGAACGGTTCCAGACGTGTTTATGCACAATTTTCCAAATTAATCAAAATCGGTAAGGAATTTTTGCAATTAATTTTCAAAATTGGACTTAGGGGCTTGTATATTATCTAGAAATGTAATTTTGCCCAAAATTTCCCATCAATTTATACAAAACCCCCAAATTTTAAATTTGCCCAAATTGGGGAAAACTTCAATTGGATGTGTAATTGATCAAATTGGACCATGAGACCCATTCCAGTTGATTTAGAATGCATGAAAACATAGGGGACCAGTCCAATTTTGCCACGAAAGTCCCTCAATTAAAAGTAATTTCAAAAATTGACCAATTGAGGGACTAAATTGAAAATATTTTGGGGATTTTGCCTAATTCGTGCAATTCGCGCAATTGTGGGTGCAATTGATCAAATTGAAGTTCAAAGGGACTGCGATTGAATGTCTAGACACAAAATGTGCAAAAATTGCAAATAAAAAGATTCAATTGGTATTTTTTATGAAAATTCAACTCTAGGTGTTGTGAAGTAACTCCTAAAATTGAACTCAATTTTTGATTTTTCTTGAGGTCAATATGAAAAGGGAATTAAAAGAAAAATATTGGACATTTTTCTGTATTTTTGCGACCTCGAAAAGTATTTTTTATGAATTTTTCAAATATTTTCCTATTTTCCGAAAATATTAAAAAAATGCGAAAGATATGAAAAAATATTTTTTGTTCCAAATTGGTTCCTTAAGCTTGGCCAAGGCTTCCAATGTTGATTTTATAATTTTTTAATTTTTTGTGAATTTTTAATGAATTTTGGAAAATAAAACTAAAGGAAAATCGACTAAAAATTCAGGTGTCAACAAACACCTCATTGAAACTTTAGCCAAACAACACCCAATGCCAAGTACGAAGCTTTACGACCTTTAATCACACAAGGTAATGCGAAACAAGTGTACCAATTACAAGCGTCAATTCACATGACATGCAGAATGTGCTAAACTTTTATAATCGCCTAAGGTCTTACTATCTAATCATCCTAAAGTCATCGCTCCTTATTACTCCATGTCTCAACTAACTTGGATCGAGCTGACCTTGCTTTGATACCAAGTAAACGAGGATGTCACGCCCCGAACCTTACGAGCACGCCAACACCCCGCACGGGCCGTAAATTTATAAACTTCCCAAGGATCCAACGGCAACGAACTTAAGCCTAAAATGATAAGCACATGCGGAAGCGAGAACTACACTCCATACAATAGAATGAAATACAATGACTCATGATGAAAAAGGGGGATTTAAAACTTACTCCATACATTTCTTAAAAACGTCAAATTGACTTCGAAAGTTACTACTTGATAATTCTCAAAATACAATTTCTCTTAATAAAACAAGGGAGATGAAGTTTAACCTTACAGAGCTATACGGGCGAACACAACCCCAAATATAAAAACACAGCTCTCTAAGACTACAAAAAGAAGTACAGTCGAGTAAGGTTAACGGTTCATCTACTTCAAAAAGGGCATCTTCAAAAGCCATTCCATGGCGGTCATGGGACTTCATCATTTGGGACCTGAAAATTGTTATCCCACGACGGGGTGAGAATAAATCTCAGCAAGTTATTCCTAAACCTAGACCAGGCCAGTAGTACCTCCAGACAATTCCTAAAACATGTAATTCTACTCAAAGGGACAATTGCTCAACAAGCAAAACGACAAAAGCACACTACAAACATAAGATAGAAGTTCGCAATTCAAGTCATACTTTACGGTTTTAAGGTCGAGCTTCGTACTTGGACATTTCACAAATCACAAGATCATAAAGGTGTTTCCTATCGTATATCTCAATCACATACCAATCATTGATATCGGATTGCCAAGTGCCCGCGTCATAACGCTTCAGGCCATTTTAAGCATTAAGACTCGCGTAATCACGCATCAAGTCATTATAAATATTAAGACTCGCGTAAACACGCATCAAGTCGTTATAAATATTAAGACTCGCGTAAACACGCATCAAGTCGTTATAAATATTAAGACTCGCGTAAACACGCATCAAGTCGTTATCTCGCGTTTAACGCCTCAAGATAAATCCAATTCCCCGCGTATCACGCTTCAGGGTATTATGTGATCACAAATATATAATCAATTCGTTCGCTTAGCCAAACTTGAATTCAAGGTCAATCATGACCTAAACAACACAAGCCATGCCAACTAATCACAGTATGGGTTCGAGCAAACATGAATTGCACAATCACAAAGGACATCTCATGGTTCACCTACTATGCCCCAAACACATCAATTCAATCATGTTCCACATCATAATGTCAAACATACTATGAGCAATTTATCAATTCAGTCAATCGATCATTTCAATCCTTCATGACCGAATACAAGGTACTTAGCTAATCAATTCCAAATGCTCAATTCACATTGGCAAACCATAGCCAAACATAATAACGATAACTAATCAATCCATAAGGAACCTCAAGACCAAACACATATAGGGCAAACAAGTTAATTTAGCCACGTCCATGCATCCTCGGCGGTATCCACCTACTGATTTCTACATCGAGACCTACTCTCAGAAAAACTGACATTTTTCTAATCTCTTTTTGAGCAATCCAAACTCAGAATCATGTTCCTCATGATCTTACGGTTGTGTGGGAGAAAACGGAGCTCAATTCGGACTCCAGACGACCTCGAACGAGCCATTTCAATTTCGACGCGCGCTGAAAAACGGGATTAACGGGTCTCTCGGGTTTCACACATTCCTCATACAAAACTACCTTAAAATCCTACCAATCCAATTCTAAACCATCTATTAGTAACCTAAAGTCCTAGACTAAGCTTAAGAGTAACTTACCACAAGATTGAAGCTTGAAAAGCCAACCAAGGGGCGGCAAGACTTCACGACCAGATCTGGGACAGATTTGAGGGCTGATTCAGTCCAAGGAAAACGCTTGAAGTCAGCCACTTAAATCCTCTTAATCCACTCCAAACTTCTTCCACAACTTGTCTAACATACTAAGCGAGGTATATGGAGTTTCTTACCTTGAAACCACTCAAGAAACTCCTTAGAACAGCCCTACAAGTCCACAGTTCCAGTGAAGGGCAGCAGCTGTTTTGGCTTGGCTTTGCCGGCTCTCAACGGCTCACGGACGGCGGTTCAAGGCTCACGGTGCTCTTGCGGAGGAGGGTGGTCGATGGTGGTGGTGGTGAGGCATCCCGGTGCCCAACGGATAAGGTAACAAGAAGGAGATGGTGGTGAGAAAGGGGGGAGGGAGAGTGAAAATGAGCTCTTGCTTCTCAAGAGCTTGTTCCCAAAGCCAAGAGTGTTGACACCCGAATTTTTAGTCGGTTTTCTTTAGTTTTATTTTCCAAAATTCACTAAAAGTTCACAAAAAATCAAAAAAAATTAAAAATCAACATTGGAAGCCTTGGCCAAGCATAAGGAACCAATTTGGAACAAAAAATAATTTTTCTTATTTTTCACATTTTTTTAATATTTTCGAAAAATAGAAAAATCTTTGAAAAAATCATAAAAAATACTTTCCGAGGTCACAAAAATACACAAAAATGTTCAATATTTTTCTTTTAATTCCCTTTTAATATTGACCTCAAGAAAAATCAAAAATTGAGTTCAATTTTAGGTGTTCCTTCACAATGCCTAAGGTTGAATTTACACAAAAAATACCAATTGAGTCTTTTTATTTGCAATTTTTGCACATTTAGAGTCTAGACATTCAATTGCAGTCCCTTTGAACTTCAATTTGATTAATTGCACCTCCAATTGCACGAATTGCACGAATTAGGCCAAATCCCCAAAATGTTTGCAATTTAGTCCCTCAATTGGCCAAATTTTTGAAATTACTTTTAATTGAGGGACTATCATAGTAAAATTGGACCGTCCCCCTATGTTTTCATGCATTCTAAATCAATTGGCATTGGTCCCATGGTCCAATTTAATCGAATTGACACTCAATTGAGTTTTTCCCTAAATTGGGCAAATTGAAAAATTTGGGGTTTTTGTGCAAATTGATAAGAACTTTTGGGCAAAATTACATTTCTAGATAATATCCAGGCCCCTAAGTTCATTTTTGAAATTTAATTGCAAAAATTCCCAGTAAATTTGGATTAATCTCAAAAATTTGCAAAAATTTCTTGTCTGAATTGGTTCGGACCGGTCTGACCATTGGTCGAACCGGTCCAGCACAATGTCATCTTCCCCAAATCAACCCCGCGAGTTGTAGCTTTGGACAGTGAGATTCAACGGCCAAATTGAAGGTTAATTCGCGTGTAATTGATGCAATTGACTTGGGGCTTTTGTTGTGCCGGTCGAGAGGAATTGATTGCCACCCACGCCGCGATCAATGGCCGCCGGAGCACGGCGAAATCGCCGGTCAAAGGCTCGGCGCATATAAAAGTCAACATTTCGCAAAAATGCACAAATTCAAGCACAATTCGTGACTAACGGAGAACCAAACAGAGCGTATCTTCATGCCCGTCGCCGTCCGACCTCCGGTGACCAAAAATCACGTGATGGTGCACGTGAGGACAGCTCGGCGAGACCCTCCCCGTACGCGCCAAATTTCAAAAACGAGTATAAAAGGGAGGAAGGTTCTCGATCAACGGAAGGAGGCTCATTCGTGCTCACCAAGTCTAACAGATTAGAGAGAGAGAGATTTAGAGAGAGGGACGAGCTCTCGCACGACGCCATCGCCGGAGCTCCAAGCTTGGACCGCAAGCTGCTCGGCCGGCCATCACGGACCAAATCGAACTACCGGACCGCCGCAGGAAGCTCTCTTGAACTTCCAGGAGCCGATCGAACCGGTTCATTTGGTCAGAGACTTCAAGAAACGGTGAGTCGACTCTCCGAGCTTCATCTTGTGCAATCATGGCATCTCGTGTCTTCGTGTTCGATCTTTGAAATTGACGTGTGCCTTTTCTCTTCTGGACATCTACGACCACGATCGGAACTTTCTTTTGCATTGATTTTGCCCGAGTCGCCTCAATCGAACATCCAAAATCTCGCGGTCCGGTCGATCTTTGGCCAGGCTATTCTAGCAACTGCGGGTTCGATCCGAACCCGAGGTAATCATCCCGAACTTGCCTTGAATGATTTTGAAGCTTTAATTCGATTGTTATGCTCTGTATGTCAAGATTGATGTCTGCAACTATGTGTCTGTGCGAGCTTGAATAATGGTGATTCTGTGGATAAAATCGCGTGATCTTTGGTTATGTTAATATAGAGGTCATACCGAGTCGATCGGCGTTGGTTTTGTGCCGATCCGGCGAGATCTCACCGTTGGATCTCGCCGGATCTTTTCTAACCGTCCATTTCTAGTCGTCGCGGCGAGGAAGAAGAAAGCGACGTGGCGTGGTCAAGTAGTCAACAAGCTGATGTGTCGAGCGCTGGTTGGTCCAGCTCGTCGCCGACTCGGCTCGGCCGTTGGCGCGGACGAGCTGAGTCGGCTCGCATCCGACGGCCATAGTAATTAGGTAGATTTGATTTAGGGCCGTCGGATCTGATTTTCTTTTTTTCTATTATTTAGTATAATAGGTAGAAAATAGAAATTAGACGAAACGGTGCCGTTTAGGTCTTTGGACGAGCGACGCCGTTTGGAGAATGAAGCAGAAGTGTCGTCGTTTTGAGCTTAATAGGGGTGGACGGTCCGGATTGGATCCGAGATTGAATCTTGGCCGTCTATTCGCTTGATTGGGCGGCGTCGTTTAGCGTATAGGACGAAAGTGTCGTCGTTTTATATGTAGAAGGGATGAATGGCTCAGATCGAGCCTTGAAATTAGATCGTGATCGTTCGTTCGGTGCCTAATGCGGCGTCGTTTGGTTTAATAGGAGTCGACGGCCGCGATGAAGTCTCGGGATCTAATCGTGGCCGTCCATGATATTATAGGTACGACGTCGTTTAGTGTAGAGTTCCAGAAGCGGCGTCGTTTTGTCTAGAGAAGGAGTCGACGGCCGAGATTGATCCGGGAGTTGATCTTGGCCGTCCATTCTATTTTCGTATATTCGGATATTAGAGAATATTTTTTAGAAAATCAAAAAATGAGTAGAAAATATATACGATGTCGTTTTCATTGTCGCGAGTGAGTCGAGCACTGTTCGACCGGGTTGACCGGTAGTTGACCGGTTGACCCGGTCCCGTTTATCAATAAAAAATAAAAAAATTAAAAAAGAAATTCCCAAAAAATTGCAAAAAAACCTAGAAAATTCATAAAAATTCCCTGATTTTCACAAAAAATTTCTAAAAATTTGTAGATCGATTCGGGACTCATAAAGTCTGGATCAAAAATTTTGAGACTTCGAGGGTCGATCTATGTCGATCCGGAAAATTTCTAATATTTTTTAGAAAATAAATAAAAATTCCAAAAAAAATAGAAAAAAATAGAAAAAATTCTGAAAAATCACAAAAAATAGGAAATGGCCACATTCAACTGGCCAAACCAAAATTTTGTGATTTTCGGGTCCTGAACCCCCAAAAATGACCATTCTACCCTTCCGGGCCTTCCGCCCCAAATCTTCGCCAAATCACCCCGAAACCCAAATTTGATTTTTGTGTGGGCCGATAGGGCTATTTTAGACATGTCAAACCTTGATTGATTGATTTGATTGCTTGTAATGATTTTGATTACGCATTAAATTTTTTCGATTGTGATTGTTAAGATAGAAAATTCCCGCATGCATGAACACCCTAGAAATATTAGAACTTACCTCACCCGATATCGCATCTGCATGAACTCGTGGGTTAGAAGTACACTCGACATCGGTAACCGAAAGGGCATCAACATGAAATTTGGCGTAACCAAGTCCCCGGACCAAAAAATCTCTGGTTTTCGCGGAACCGAACGGTTTCTCCCGACCGCTCGGTAAGGTTTTCCGATCGTACCTTCCAATAAATCGATCGGTGGCGACTCCAAATTGCATATACACCTCGCACATGCCACTCGACTACACAAGGTCAATTTCGATATTCGATAAATTTTACCCGACATCGCGATTCGAGTAATGGGTCTTGGGAGGGACCCGCGATCCCAATATAAAATATATATAAATAAAAAGATAGGGATCGGCTCATTAACCCTACTCACCCCGCCAGGATTTCATCGCCCGACGGAGGGCCGCGACGCATCGGCGACTCTACTGGGGAAAAATTTAAGAGGACTTAAGCCGATGAAAATGTTGATTGTTTTCTAACCTCGTTTTTCTGCAGATGCTCTTGAAGAAGAGGTACGTCCACTAACGAAAAGTATTAAATGTTGATGCGGATGGGAGTTATAAGGGGTGGCGTCTGTGCTAACCATTTTTTATGCAGATAGGGAGTTTTGGATTGTTTGTTTATTTATGCAAATTTTGAAGCGGTGTTTTGAATATAAAATGTGGTGCATGTCTTGTATATTTTGAGGATCACGACATCGCACACATAAGCGCCTAAACCCGAGCCGCGAAATCACCTTTTAGGTCGCCATAGATAGGGATCTGTATGCGAAGCTCTTGTGTTTGATTGCACTTGGGTTAACCATACTTGATCCCGCTCGCTATGCAAGATTGATGGTCCTACCCACTTGTTGTTTGATTGCGCTTGTGGGCGGCCCATCGATTTGTATAGCGGGAGCCTTTTAGGTCCATACCCGAGCCTTTTTGATTTCTTTAGAGTTGAACCTCACTTGTCTCATGCGCATGTGAAATGGATGGTTGGTATACCTAAAACCAAAAACCCAAAAAAAGAGTAACATCGGTTGGTAAGGCTTTCTACCCTCTTTATTTTGAACTTGTAAATTTTAATTTTGCATATCATGCATTTTCACGACATATCATCACAATTTGTAAGATCGTTTAAGTGATCGGGGTTGAAGGTCAAATTTTCCTTTTTAGATAGATGGCGCCCCGAGGTCGTGTTGATGTACCCGACGTATTCACATGGGAGCGGAGGACTGTTCGGCGCGAGGACCGAGTACCCGCTACATTCCGAGTTTTCGGATTTATCCATGGACGGGGAGCTCAATGGACGGAACCACGTTCGTAGCGAGAGTTGCGATTATACCCGTTGTGGACGCTACTTGGAAATCAAGCATGAAAAGGAGAGAATTTGGGAGTTGTATATGAAATTAGCGAAGAAGCCTCGTGCGACCAAGACGTCCCCAAAACACTCCCCGATCAAGAAGAAGGAAGTTATCACCATATCCTCCGATGATGAAGAAGATGTCAAGCTTCCCGAGATAGCGGAGATTTCATCCAATGAGGATCTTGTTCCGGTTATTTAGTTTAGTATGACTTTGGGGCATTTTCTAGGTTTTATTACATTTTGAGTCGATTATGTACCTTTCATCGACATTTATTGTCCGAACATCTTTAGATACTATCATGTTCTATCTATTTTGACTTTATTGTATTAGACATGTAAATTCCATGAGTCATCAATTTGTGAGCGACTTTCTATCCCGATTACGCTTAAACGATCCTAATCAAATTACATGCCATCTTTGGGTGAGATTAGGTCCATAACTACCCTATTTGGCTTATTTGGGTCAAGTGGGAGTAGTTGACCCTCATGTTACCAAAAGATGACATGGAATTTGGTTAGCACATTTGCATCACATTTCATGCATATGCATATTAAACTGTGGTAATTGACTTTAGGATCATCATTTTTGCATTTTTAGATCATGGGGAATGGAGACATCAAAGTTATCCCAATACCGCGCAAGGAACTCGCTATATGGTGGGATCGCCTCGACATCGTCAACAAGGCCTACGTGGAAGGACGTTTGGGACGACTTGTAGATTTAATCAAAGTGGAATACCAACCGGCTCTCATTCAAGCATTAGTCAAGGCATGGGACGCACGCACAATGACATTCAACTTTCGAGGATTAGAGTTGACTCCTACGCTCGAGGAGTATACCGCTATTATTGGGGCCAAATTTGAAGAACGAATAGCTCAACCCCCTTTGGACATGGACTCCACTCGTTCGTTATCGAGTTTTCTCCGTCTTAAAACTTCCGAGATTGAAAAAGTTTACAAGTCCAATTCCAACAAGTTCACCTTCTCATTCCTTTTCGACAATTATTCCTCTTTACCCACCGAAACCGGTCATAAATCGGGAAAGGTGTTCATCTTGGCTTTCTTTGCATTTGTCCTATTCCCAACTTCTAGGACCACTTTTGACCCTTCCATAACCCATATAGCCGGACAAGCATGTTGTCGCTGGGATTATTCGTACATGATATTAGCCGAGACCTTCCTCTCCCTAAATCGTTCCAAATCTTCAAAAAAGGCTGTTTTCCAAGCGTCTAGCGGATTACTCCACTTGTGGTTCACCTCTCATATAAAGACTTTCCAACTCCGAGTGGGGTGCTATGAGATCAATGAGCACGTCCACCCTCTTAGATCCTTCCTTAAGTGTCAATCCCTTGTACCCAAATATTCATTTAAAAGGTGGGTTGAGCTATTGGACAATTTGAAACCCGAACATATTAGGTGGCATCTGACTTGGCCCAAGATCGTGGAGGCTCGCATTTCGGGTGTTGAAGATAACTCTATTCCCTTATTGGGATGTACTCGCGCCGCGGCGTATTACCCCATTAAAGTGGTGAGGCAATTTGGAGTTCTACAAGAGATACCACCGGATGTCTGTCTCGGAATTTTCTCGTTTGATATGACACGAGGAAAACTTACAAAAGAGGCGAAGAAGTTATATCAATCTCGGATTAAGCTCATTCTACATGCTTTGAAGAACTCCCCATTGCAACAAGTTGAATGGCCGGACTATTTGGACGACGAGATGAACATTCACAGAGCCTCCAAGGAGTATATCCAGAAGTTTAAGGAGTATCGCCAATCAACGGTCGAGCCATATGTACCTGAGTGCGTATCTCCTCGGATTGAAGAAGTGGAGTCCTATGAGCCGTAGTATATAGTACCGTACGCACCGGGAGTAGAGCCGTACATTCCCGAAGATCCGGAGCAGTAGATGTCAGAAGAAGGAGAAGACCCATACTTGTGGGATTCCGATGGATCAGAAGAGCAAGAAGAGTGGAAGCGTCCCCGACTTGGATAGATCCATTTCCCCATTTAGACTTTACATATTTGTTATCTTTTAGATGTTTTTGAACAATCTGGTTTGTAATAAATACATATTATTCCTTTTATGAGCATTTCATGCATACATATAGAGAAGTCAATTACCACGGATCAATGTCTCCAAATCCTTTAATATTTCCCATACTAATTTGATGTTCTGAAAATAGGTGAGTGATAAATACGAGGACTCGTAGCAAAACGCGCAAATTAAGGATGGAACAAGAAGAACTCGCACCTCGTGTGGGTAATCCGGAAAACCAAATGAATGTGATCGCCACAATGGTGGCGGAGATGAAGGCAATGATGATTGCAAGCCAGGGGAGATACCCCGTTGATCCTAATTCTCAAGCCCCTGCGGGGTCATCCGATGGAGCGAACGCTAATCCGGCGCCCGCCGCTAATCCAACTACGAATCCGGAGAAACCGCCTAAGGATCCTCCTATTGTGATAGATTTGGAAAAGAAGGAGAAACAGGTCCTCAAAATGGAAGAGGAGATCAAAAGGCTTGCTAAGATTGAAGAGTGTTTGGCGAGTCGGGGTTATGAACTTTCGAGGTTTGACAAGGTTGCACCGTTTGAAAAGATAGATGTTCCCGCTAACTACAAGGAACCGGACTTTGTGAGGAGATATAATGGGACCGGGTGTCCCAAGGCGCACTTCAAGTATTATTTGCGCCAAATGTCACAATTCTCCGACAACATCCCACTACTGGTTAACACCTTCCAAGAGAGCCTATCTCGGGGCAGCCCGGCGTGGTTCATAGAATTGGAACCAGAGAGGCTCGCCGATTGGGACAAACCGGCAGACGAGTTCCTTCGGCAATACAAGTTTAACACTTTGACCACCCTCACCAGAGAGGACCTTCTGAGAACTACAAAGGGAAAGAGCGAGGCCGTTCGCGCCTACGCCCAAAGATGGAGAGCATTGGCCGTGCGGGTAAAGCCGCCCGTCCCGGAAGAAGAACTAATAGATCTGTTTCTCAAAGCCCTTCCATTTGAATTTTTCGACAAACCGAACACCTCTGGGTGTCGGACATTTGCGCACCCGATCAAGGTGGCGGAGCGCCACGAGTGGGCATTAAGAGAAAAGAAGATACCCGAGGCACCTTTCAAACGCCAATACCCTTTGAGAAGGGATAATAGGGAGCAAATTGGAGAAGTAGCTTTTGTCCCTAACCCGCCAAAGCCCAGAAATTTCTCGCCTTCAATCCCTACCCAAGGAACGTCCTCCTGGACCGCTTCCAAACCACCGGAATTCAGAAAAAAGAACCAAATTGTTTTCACCCCACTACCCCGACCCTTATCCAAATTGTTACCCATGCTGCTGGAGAATCGCTTAGTTGCAAAAGAGCCACCTAGAGCTCACCCGCCAAGATTTCCTGGGTATGATGAGACCCAGACGTGCGTATACCATATGGGAGAAAGGGGGCATAACGCGGACAACCGTCTCGCTCGAAGTTCAAGGTGCAAGCATTGATCGACGGAAAAGTTCTGGAGTTTGATAAAACCGAACCGAATGTGCAGCAGAACCCGTCGCTCGAGCATCGCGAGGTGAACGCGATTTTTGAAGGCGAAGAAGAAGAAGTTCGGGAGTTCATAGTGGACATGAGTAAAATGCGGGATGTCTTGACATTGGCCTCGCAATACCCGGAAGGAGAGAGTATTTCCCGAGAGCAAAAGGAGGCTTGCTTGGAAAAGCCGATTAGCTTGGGCGTCATAGGAAAAATGGAAGATGTCGCTTTCAAGGGGACCAACGTGGCGGTGGACATGTTGTCTGAAGAATTTGTAATGAAACCTACGAGGGGAGCTGTTTTGAAAATACCCTCGGGATATTTGATGAGTGTCAAAGATGGCCAAGAAATTGAAGAGATAGACGAATATGAGATTCGCCTGGATAAAGCACGCCGAGGCGATAAAAGATTTATGTAGAAAGCCCTAGAGAGGGGCGAAATAGTTGACAACCTGGGGGAAGATAGTGGCGGTTACAACTTTAAAGTGCTATATTCGGCGCCCCCGAGTTTCTTTGTTGATTCTGGAGATGTAGTCCCCGATGGGTGGGGTGGAATGGACGACCCCGAAAGTGAAGAATTTGTGGGGACGGTAGATGAAGTCAAAGACCAAGCGGCTCCTCAGAATGAACAGGTGAATCGGGAGTCCAACGTGCGACTTTCTAATTTGGAGACCCATATGCGACATTTAACAACCATGGTAGCGGAATTATCGCAACCGATGGCTAAGAATGACGCCACTAGAGTAGAAGAGAACATGCAGATTCCGGAGATGCGGCGGGCTATAGAGACACAAAATCGAAAGATCGCCCTACTGCAAGAGCAAGGGGATGATGCGTCAAGGAAAATAGATGAGTTGAAAGAGCTGATTACACCACTCACCCAAGCAAGAAATATTCCGCCTCAAGGCGCGAACCCGAGAGTGACCTTCCGCAAGAAGTATAATGGCGCTGGGTGTCCTCCGGCGCATGTCTCATATTATCTTCGCCAAATGGTTAGCCATCATGAAGATGATGAAACGTTGATTCGGAATTTCGGACGTAGTCTAACGGGCCCCGCGCTAGCATGGTTTCAGCTGATTGACCTAGACCGGGTCCCGAGCTGGGATGATTTATCAGAACACTTCATACGACACTTTGAAGCTGGAATCAGAGGTTATTTCACTAAAGCTAATCCGTTGAATATCGGGAAAGGTGAAGACGAGAGTTTTGAACTCTTCGCTAGAAGATGGAAGAAGCATGCGGCAATGGTGCAACCGCCACTGTCGGAAAGGGAAATGCTGGAGTTTGTACTCAAGTCACTCCCGGCGGAATACTTTGACCGCATGTATGCGTACGCGTATTCGTCATTCCAACATCTGGTGGAGATTGGGATGAGAATTGAAGGAATTATCCCGAGAGTCAGAAAGGAAAGGTAGAGGGATCTGGATGAAGAAAATGCCACGTTGATGAGGCCAGGTCCGTAACATAACCCTGAAGATGTTCATGAGGACGAGATGATCGGGATGGTAGATACCCCGATTCGTTTCGTGATTGATTTGAACAAAGTTGATAGCTGGGAGTTGCAAACTTCTAGTTCGGAAAAACCATCAACGTTTGAATCACCACCGGAAAAGATCATACCGGTGAAGATTAAATTACCGCTTGTGGAAGAGTACAACTCGAAGGCGGTATACTGGGACTATGGAACGGGCGAGATTGACGCCATAATGAGATCGGGAAGATGTTATCCACCGAGAGAGGCAGATTCGAAAAGAAAAACCCAACCTGCAGAAGAAGTTGAAAAGTTGCAATCGATCGTAAGGACCCGGTGAATATGAGGTCGTCGACCAACCGCGGAAGATGCCTGCATGATTTCCTTATTAGATCTCTTTAAAAATTCTGAAAAGCACAAGAATGCCCTCCCGAAGGTGCTAGATGAGGTGCATGTTCGGGAAACAATTAACGAAGTTCAACTAGGGGACTTCGTAGGTGCTATCCTTTTGAAAGACCAGATAACCTTCTCGGATGAAGATTTTCCAAAAGAGGGGCGTGTCCACACAATGAGCTCTCTACATCGCCGTGAGGTGTCATGGAAAGGAGGTTCCTCATGTTACGATTGATAATGGCTCGGCTTTTAACCTATGTCCTCCGAGCACTTTGAGAAGCTTGGGGATCAATGAAGATTTTGTGAAGACATCCAAGGCCACCATCCGGTCATTTGACGGAGTCTCCAAGAATGTGGTGGGAGAGATCGAATTGTACATTGTCATTGGACCGGTAACATTTTCTATACCGTTCCAAGTACTGGACATTCCTAGCGCCTTCACCTTGCTCCTAGGAAGACCGTGGATCCATGTGTCCGGAGCGGTACCTTCCTCCCCGCATCAAAAGTTAAAATTTGTGGTTAAGGGCCAACCGATCACCGTCCATGGCGAGACAGGACATCGAGCCGCTTTAAAAGGGATGGTTCCATACATTGAACCCTCAAAGGATGAGGAGCTGAGTTATCATACCTTCGACATTGTATCTGTCATGCACGTGTCACCGGATGCAAAGCTGGCTACACTAGAGCTTTCGAGACCTGCGACTATGGCGGGGAGAGTGTTACTATCGAATGGTTTTATTCCGGGTCTTGGGTTAGGAAAGTACGGTCGGGGAATCCGTAACCCTCCGAACTTGAGCTCAAATGACCACAAGGTTGGTCCGGGTTGTAATGGAATAGCGAAGAATAACACCGGTCGAGGCCGAGGTCGAAACAATCGTTATGGAGACCAAGGAGGCCGTGGACACCAAGGTGGCCATTTCATAGGCACCGACGCATGGAAAGCTAGAGGAAAAATGTTCCTAAACCCCTTATTCGAGGTATTCTCTAAAAGAGGCAAATGGTTGGAAGATGAGGACATCTCCGAGGATGCAGAGCCGGACTTATTCAACCCGTTCCTGGATAATCGGGTGAACGTGATAATTGAGTGGCTGGACGTTGATTTCCCCACCCCCGAGTAAAAGGCTCTTTCTGAACTTTATCTTTTAATGCATTTTGATTACTGCATTTTTTTTGAAGCTTTTCGCTTTTTAGCACCCTTTGGGTCACATGCTGTGATCCAGGAAGTGCAGATCTGTATTGTTCTTAGTTGCATCTATTAATGAAAATCATCACAAATTTGATTACGGACATGTGGAGCAACGGATTGGTCCGATGATGACAATTGATTCTACCATGAGACTTGAGGCCCGATCCGCCATGTGGTCCGGGGTTTTAAATAGCTTTAGAGAGCCAGGATGTCCGGAAGATCGTGGACTAGCTCTCCTTTCTTTGTCTAAAAAATTGGAATTTGAAAAATGTTTTCATGATAAAAATCATGCATCCTTCAATTTTATCATCTTTAAATACTAACCTTTCATGGTGCATTTCGGGCATGTCATCCCACCCATACATAACAGGTTAATATGTGACTCGGATCAGCTCGATGACTATGCATGCGAAGTTGATATAGACGAGGTTGATGTGAGCGATATCAAGAAAAAATGGGATTGTTTTGAAGAATCTAAGCCTCCTATTTCTGAAGAACCTATCACTATTAATTTGGGGGATTTCGATTGCGTTAAGGAAGTGAAAATAGGAGGGCACTTGTCTGCAGCAGATGTTTTAAGGATGACAGCATTGCTCAAAGAATATCAAGATATCTTCGCCTGGTCATATGTTGACATGCCGGGTCTAGATCGTGAAATCGTGGAGCATGTTTTGCCCACAAATCCTTCTTGCACACCAGTAAATCAATCGCCCCGAAGAATGAATCCTGAACTAGCAGATAAGATCAAGGAAGAGGTGATGAAGCTCCTTAAAGTTGGATTTATCGAGGCTGTCCCATATCTTGACCGGGTCGCCAACATCGTACCAGTTAAGAAAAAGGATGGGAGAATTAGAATATGCGTGGATTATCGGGACTTGAACAAAGCTAGTCCCAAGGATGATTTTCCTCTACCGCACATTGATGTGCTCGTCGACGATCTTGTGGGCTTTGAATTATTCTCCTTTATGGATGGATTCTCGGGATATAATCGGATCATGTTGAAGGAAGAAGATAAGATCAAGACCTCATTCACTACACAATGGGGAACCTTTTGTTACAAGGTAATGCCTTTTAGATTGAAAAATGCGGGAGCAACATATCGGAGGGCTATGGTGACCCTTTTTCATGACATGATACATAAGGAGATTGAGGTCTATGTGGATGATATGGCTGCCAAGTCCAAGCCTGGAGAAGACCATGTTAAAGTGCTGAAGAAGTTATTTGATCGATTGAGAAAATACAAGCTCAAGTTAAATCCTGCGAAATGCGTATTTGGCGCAAGATCTAGAAAGCTGCTAGGATTTGTGGTAAGCGATCGTGGTATTGAAATTGACCCTTCCAAGATTAAAGCCATATGGGAAATAGGAACTCCTGCCACTGTCAAAGAAGTAAGGGGCCTACTTGGAAGATTGAATTATATATCCAGATTCATATCCCAACTATCAAAAACCGCAAAACCCTTCTTCAAGCTGTTAAAGAAAGGTGCAAAGGTGGAATGGGACGCGGAATGCCAACAAGCATTTGAGAAGATCAAGGAATATCTAGTACAACCTCCGGTGTTGGTACCTCATATCCCTAATGTTCCTTTAACTCTATATCACGAGGTTAACGATGAATCCTTGGGAGCTTTATTAGCTCAAACTAGCCCCAAGGATCGTAAAGAGCGGGCCATATATTATTTGAGCAAGAAGTTCACAACGTCTGAAGCCAAGTATCCAGCGGTGGAAAGGACTTGCGTAGCACTGGTCCGGGTCCTCCACGCATTGAGGTAGTATACGTTGCACTATCATATAGAACTTTTCACCGAAAATGACCCCATCAAGTACCTTTAGGAGAAGCCAACGTTGCTAGGAAAGATGGCTAAATAGCAAATACTGCTTTCAGAGTTTGATATCAAAACCTCTCCCCAAAATTCTGTCAAGGGAAGAACAATTGCTGACATGCTAGCCGAGAATCCTCCTAAGGATGTTTTAGAGCAAAACAAGGGAGGTCAAATCCCGAACATATCCGAAGACAGGTGGACAATGTACTTTGACGGCGCAGTGAACCTCACTGGATCAGGCACTTAGGCGGTTTTGATATCCCCCGAAGATCAACATTATCCAGTTTCAGCCAAATTGGTGTTCCCATGCACCAATAATATTTCTGAATATGAAGCCTGCATTCTTGGGTTACAATTGGCCATTTCATTAAAGGTGAAGAAGTTCTTGGTATATGGAGATTCCATGCTGATTATTTTACGGACTCAAGGAGAGTGGAAAACGAAGGATCCCAAGCTTATTCCTTATCATAAGTACCTCGAAGAGCTGATCCAACATTTTGAGGAGATCACTTTTGAATATCTGCAAGAACTCGGAATCATTTTGCCGATGCTCTGGCCACATTATCAGCCATGTTACAAGTGCAAGATGGCCTCGAGATAGAGCCATTAAGGATTGACATTTTGGAGCAACCCGCATACCGCATGGTCATTGAAGAAGAACCCGATGAAGAACCGTGGTATCATGACATTAAGAATTACCTACTGAAGGGTGAATTCCCACAAGACAGTCAACCGGAAGATAAAAAGTATATCAGCAAGATGGCATCTAAATTTTTCCTTAGCGGACGGATCCTATACAAGAGATCCTTTGACTCGGTCCTGCTGAGGTGCGTGAATTCCAAAGAAGCAAATCTCATTATGAAAGAGATTCATGAAGGGGAATGCGGACCGCATATGAATGGCCACCTCCTCACTAAGAAGATCATGAGACTCGGGTATTATTGGATGACTATCGAGTCGGATTGCAACCAGCATGTTAGATCCTGTCATCAATGCCAAGTGTACGGCGACAAGATAAATGCGCCGCCAACCGAACTACACCAAATGTCAGAACCATGGCCATTCTGCATGTGGGGAATTGACATGATTGGCCCTATCAACCCAAAGGCCTCTAACGGGCATCGTTTTATTTTGGTGGCTATTGACTACTTCACCAAATAGATTGAAGCCAGCTCATATGCCAATGTCACTGCGAACAGTGTGGCTAAATTCATCAAGAGGGATATCATCTCAAGATATGGAGTTCCAAGAGCCATCATCACGGATAACGGATCCAATCCGAACAACAAGGTGGTCGATCAACTATTGGAACAATTTAAGGTACGACACCTTAATTCTTCACCTTACCGCCCACAAATGAATGGAGCTGTGGAAGCGGCAAACAAGAACATCAAGAAAATATTGGCCAAAACTGCTGAGAAATATCGAGACCGGCACGAAAGATTGCCATATGCTCTCATGGCCTACCGAACTTCAATACGTACTTCAACCGGAGCAACTCCCTACTCTTTGGTATACGGTATGGAAGCGGTCCTACCAGTAGAGGTGGAAATCCTCTCTTTAAGGATTCTGTCTCAAGTTGAGCTCGCAGAAGATGAGTGGAACCGGCAGAGACATGAACAATTAAATTTGATTGATGAAAAACGGTTGAAGGCTATCTGTCATGGTCAAAGCTACCGGAAGAAAGTGGCCAGAGCTTTTAACAAGAAGGTCGGGCCTAGAAATTTTGAAGCGGGGATGCTGATTGTGAAGAAAATGCTCCCAAATGCCCAACACCCGGGAGGCAAGTTTACGCCAAATTATGAAGGCCCCTACGTGATTCGGAAGGTCTTATCCGGGGGAGCTCTTATACTTGTAAACATGGATGGAGAAGAATTGGCAAGTCCAGTAAATGCGGACACCGTGAAGAGATATTATCCTTGAAATAAAATTGAGCTTCGGAGCGATTGATGAGCAGATCCGAGTCACATAAGATTTTGCATTCGCATGACATTTGCATACATGCATTTGCATATGTCTGTATTTTGTAGGTGGACTGGGAATCATGAAGAACTTTGCAGAGCAACCGATCAAAACAGGGAAGTTATCTAGTACTTTGGATTACAACTTTTGGAATATCTTTAAGCGATCGTTTCCTTTTATTTTTTTTTATAGGAAACGGGAATCAACGTCCGAAGGAGATGAGAAGGAGTTGCTTCGGGATTTGAAAATTTGAATGTCTTTAAACTAATTGATTCCTTTTGTTTTTATAGGAAACGGGAGTCGGCGTCCGAAGGAGATGAGAAGAAATCGCTTCGGAACTTAAAAATTTTGAATATCTTTTAATTGATTCCTTTTATTTTTACGGGAGACGGGAATCGACATCCGAAGGAGACAAGAAGAAGTCCTTTCGGAACTTGAAAATTTGAATATCTTCGAACCGATTTGTTCCCTTTTGTTTTTACGGGAAACAGGAGTCAACATCCGGAGGAGACAAGAAGAAGTCGCTTCGGAACTTAAAAATTTTGAATATCTTGAGCTGATTGTTTCCTTTTGTTTTTACAGGGGACAGAAGCCAATATTTGAAGAATACAGGTTTGAGGTTCTCTTCCTTTACAAAGAATTTTCATACACCGTCGTGCTTGAAATTGAAAAAACTTGGATTTATAGAGCCACAAGACCCTTTCAAAGAGACATTCCTTCACAAGTTTCGGAGACATCTTTTGAATATATCTTTTGATGAGAACATTTTGCAAACGATGAATTTTGATGAAAACGCCCTGAGTTTCTATAAAAAGGGCATGCTTTGAAAGTTTTTCAAAAGAATGATCCTTGGGATGAAAAGAGGCAGGCATTATCCTCAAACACGTCCCCGATACACTTGAGTGATGAGTGAGAGTGATAGAGGGAAAGAGCTTAATCTCGGGACGTAGGAATCATTCGTGATGATTACATGGATCGAAATGATGAAAGGCATTTCCATTTCAAAATCATCCATACACATTTATATCCCTTGATAACCAATCCGAGCCAAAAAGGGAGAATTTTATGAATATAACCCTGTCAAGAACCACCCCACTTTGGGGCATATTTGGAGGTTCATTAGATGATTCCTTGGAGAAAAGATCGGGTAAGACTTTATCGTGCTAACCTGCATCAATCTTTTTGTGATAGCTTCGGGTGATTTCTCGCAGAGACTTGGAACACCTCAAAGTGAAGAAAAGCATTTCATTTCTATATCCCCAAACACTTACCCTTTGAAGAGCCAATTTGAGCCTTTGAATATTCATTTCTAAACCCTTGTTGGTGATCACCTCCCCACACTGGGGCAAACAAAGGAATAACCAGCAATGAGTCAAAAAGCATGATCGGAAGAATTTTTGATACTGGTCTCGAAAAGAGCCAGTCAATGCAAAAAATGATAAAGATTGAAAGGGCCGAAAAAAGCAAAGTGCCCGATAAAAGCAAGGCCAAAGCCCATGAAGAAAGGAGCGTCCCGAAAAAGGAACAAGTTTGAAAAATTGAGATGAAAAGAGGAAAATCCTCAAAGTCAATTGAACAAAAATGATCATGAATTTACCGCAAAAGCAAATGAATGATGGTAAAAATGTCAAGGTGATCACCAAAGTTCACCCCTCTTTTGAAAATATGGCCATTCTTAAAGAGCCCACCTTAAGCCAAGATACAACTTGTCACCAAAACTTTTCTGATCTAAGAGGTGTTTCAGGTTGATGCAAGAAATCATACAGGAAGCTATCGCTTAAAGAGGTAAGTACAATCCTGTCTTATCATGACTTCGGGGTTCTTGACTTGTAGACCCGAAGAAGCTATTGTTGATCAAAATTCATTTCTAAACCTTAAATTGAATATCCTTTGATAAGCCTTTGACCTGGCCCGAATTACGGTCCCTTTTAAAATGCCTTCTCCGATTAGTCGGGTTGTACGCATCTCGAATGATCCCGAAACCTCAAGGTTAGGTTTTCCGTGAGGAGATTTGAATTTTAAGAAAAGCCTTCCCAAATGGTGAGAAGCCCTCTTGGATGAAGGAAAACCCTTTTGAAAAACTTTTAAAACACCCCTTTTTGTAAAACACTCGGGATGTGTCATTCAAAATTCATCCCCAGTGAAAATGTGAACTTGTGATTGGATACATTTCCCTCGCAATTATTCTTTGAAAATTTGTTTGGAATTCTTGAGTTTCTCTCCAAAACTTGAAATTGTCATTCTAACGATATTTGATTGAACTTTCTGCGGGTTCCCTGGTGATCCCAAATCCTCGGAAAAGTTACATTTTAAAGATTTGACTAACTTGGATTTTCTGCAGATCTTTTGGCATCCCCAGGTCCTCGGATCCTCTTTTAGAAAATTTGAAATAGGGTTTGAGCTCAGTAGGTACACTAGTCAACCTAGGTCCTCAGATGGCACCCTCTCGGACGGTGAGTAGCTGCATAGACGAAAGCCGATCTGCTTTTTAGAAAATTTGAAATAGGGTTTGAGCTCTGTAGGTACACTAGTCAACCTAGGTCCTCAGATGGCACCCTCTCGGACGGTGAGTAGCTGCATAGACGAAAGCCGAACCGCTTATTTGAAAATTTGAAATAGGGTTTGAGCTTCTGTAGGTACACTAGTCAACCTAGGTCCTCGGATGGCACCCTCTCGGACGGTGAGTAGCTGCATAGACGAAAGCCGATCCGCTTATTTGAAAATTTGAAATAGGGTTTGAGCTCTGTAGGTACACTAGTCAACCTAGGTCTTCGGATGGCACCCTCTCGGACGGTGAGTAGCTGGATAGACGAAAGCCGATCCGCTTATTTGAAAATTTGAAATAGGGTTTGAGCTTCTGTAGGTGCACTAGTCAACCTAGGTCCTCGGATGGCACCCTCTCGGACGGTGAGTAGCTGGATAGACAAAAGCCGATCCGCTTATTTGAAAATTTGAAATAGGGTTTGAGCTTCTGTAGGTACACTAGTAAACCTAGGTCCTCGGATGGCACCCTCTCGGACGGTGAGTAGCTGGATAGACGAAAGCCGATCTGCTTTTTAGATGGTGAGTCCCCGCATGGAGGATAGCCAATCTCTTTTAAATAGGTGAAACCCCTTTGTTACAAGGGTGAACCTCCCCTTCCAGACGGTGAGTAGCTGCATAGACGAAAGCCGATCTGCGTTTTAGATGGTGAGTCCCCGCATGGAGGATAGCCAATCTCTTTTAAATAGGTGAAACCCCTTTGTTACAAGGGTGAACCTCCCCTTCCAGACGGTGAGTAGCTGTATAGACGAAAGCCGATCTGCGTTTTAGATGGTGAGTCCCCGCATGGAGGATAGCCAATCTCTTTTAAATAGGTGAAACCCCTTTGTTACAAGGATGAACCTCCCTTTCGGACGGTGAGTAGCTTCCTAGATGAAAGCCGATTTGCCCCTTTTAAATGATGAGTCCCCGGTGGATAGTCAAACCCATTTTGAATAGGTGAAACCCCTTTGTTACAAGGGTGAACCTCCCTTCTAAGTCTTCAAATCACCACTCGACATCATACGGACGCCGACCATTGCAAATCTCGCCACGCCATTCACGGGTAATTCCATATACGGAATCTTTCAACCTCAAATCGACAAATCTCAAACCATAGACAGGTAAGCTACAGGTAAGTCTCTCTCTCTCTTCTCATCTCTCTTTCACATGAAATGAGCATAAATTGGAAATAATTCCCCACGGAGTCAGAGCTTTAAACTGCGAAGGAAAGTCAATTGAATGTTAAGACTAGTTTTCTTTAAATTTTTTCCCAAGCAGAGTCGATTAAGGATCCAGGTGTCACCTTGTCTTTGAAAGCAACCTCTAACCGAGATTACTTTCAAAGAGGGGCAGTTGTTGACACATGAATTTTTAGTCAATTTTCTTTAGTTTTATTTTCCAAAATTCACTAAAAATTCACAAAAAATCAAAAAAATTAAAAATCAACATTGGAAGCCTTGGCCAAGCATAAGGAACCAATTTGGAACAAAAAATAATTTTTCTTATTTTTCACATTTTTTTTAATATTTTCGAAAAATAGAAAAATCTTTGAAAAAATCATAAAAAATACTTTCCGAGGTCACAAAAATACACAAAAATGTTCAATATTTTTCTTTTAATTCCCTTTTAATATTGACCTCAAGAAAAATCAAAAATTGAGTTCAATTTTAGGTGTTCCTTAACAATACCTAAGGTTGAATTTACACAAAAAATACCAATTGAGTCTTTTTATTTGCAATTTTTGTACATTTAGAGTCTAGACATTCAATTGCAGTCCCTTTGAACTTCAATTTGATTAATTGCACCTCCAATTGCACGAATTGCACGAATTAGGCCAAATCCCCAAAATGTTTGCAATTTAGTCCCTCAATTGGCCAAATTTTTGAAATTACTTTTAATTGAGGGACTATCATAGTAAAATTGGACCGTCCCCCTATGTTTTCATGCATTCTAAATCAATTGGCATTGGTCCCATGGTCCAATTTAATCGAATTGACACTCAATTGAGTTTTTCCCTAAATTGGGCAAATTGAAAAATTTGGGGTTTTGTGCAAATTGATAAGAACTTTTGGGCAAAATTGCATTTCTAGATAATATCCAGGCCCCTAAGTTCATTTTTGAAATTTAATTGCAAAAATTCCCAGTAAATTTGGATTAATCTAAAAAATTTGCAAAAATTTCTTGTCTGAACCGGTTCGGACCGGTCTGACCGCTGGTCGGACCGGTCGAACCCGTCCCGCACAATGTCATCTTCCCCAAATCAACCCCGCGAGTTGCAACTTTGGAAGGTGAGATTCAACGGCCAAATTAAAGGTTAATTCGCGTGTAATTGATGCAATTGACTTGGGGCTTTTGTTGTGCGAGTCGAGAGGAATTGATTGCCACCGGCGGCGCGATTAATGGCCGCCGGAGCACGGCGAAATCGCCGGTCAAAGGCTCGGCGCACACAAAAGTCAACATTTCGCAAAAATGCACAAATTCAAGCACAATTCGTGACTAACGGAGAACCAAACGGAGCGTATCTTCATGCCCGTCGCCGTCCGACCTCCGGTGACCAAAAATCACGTGATGGTGCACGTGAGGACAGCTCGACGAGACCCTCCCCGTACGCGCCAAATTTCAAAAACGAGTATAAAAGGGAGGAAGGTTCTCGATCAACGGAAGGAGGCTCATTCGTGCTCACCAAGTCTAACTGATTAGAGAGAGAGAGATTTAGAGAGAGGGACGAGCTCTCGCACGACGCCATCACTGGAGCTCCAAGCTTGGACTGCAAGCTGCTCGGCCGGCCACCACAGACCAAATCGAACTACCGGACCGCCGCGCAGAAGCTCTCTTGAACTTCCAGGAGCCAATCGAACCGGTTCATTTGGCCGGAGACTTCAAGAAACGGTGAGTCGACTCTCCGAGCTTCATACTGTGCAATCATGGCATCTCGTGTCTTCGTGTTCGATCTTTGAAATTGACGTGTGCCTTTTCTCTTTTGAACATCTACGACCACGATCGCAACTTTCTTCTGCATTGATTTTGCCCGAGTCGCCTCAATCGAACATCCAAAATCTCGCGGTCCGGTCGATCTTTGGCCGGGCTATTCTAGCAACTGCGGGTTCGATCTGAACCCGAGGTAATCATCCCGAACTTGCCTTGAATGATTTTGAAGCTTTAATTCGATTGTTATGCTCTGTATGTCAAGATTGATGTCCGCAACTATGTGACTGTGCGAGCTTGAATAATGGTGATTCTGTGGATAAAATCGCGTGATCTTTGGTTATGTTAATATAGAGGTCATACTGAGTCGATCGGCGTTGGTTTTGTGCCGATCCGGCGAGATCTCACCGTTGGATCTCGCCGGATCTTTTCTAACCGTCCATTTCTAGTCGTCGCGGCGAGGAAGAAGAAACCGACGTGGCGTGGTCAAGTAGTCAACAAGCTGATGTGTCGAGCGCCGGTTGGTCCAGCTCGTCGCCGACTCAGCTCGGCCGTTGGCGCGGACGAGCTGAGTCGGCTCGCATCCGACGGCCATAGTAATTAGGTAGATTTGATTTAGGGCCGTCGGATCTGATTTTCTTTTTTTCTATTATTTAGTATAATAGGTAGAAAATAGAAATTAGACGAAACGGTGCCGTTTAGGTCTTTGGACGAGCGACGCCGTTTGGAGAATGAAGCAGAAGTGTCGTCGTTTTGAGCTTAATAGGGGTGGATGGTCCGGATTGGATCCGAGATTGAATCTTGGCCGTCTATTCACTTGATTGGGCGGCGTCGTTTAGCGTATAGGACGAAAGTGTCGTCGTTTTATATGTAGAAGGGATGAATGGCTCAGATCGAGCCTTGAAATTAGATCGTGACCGTTCGTTCGGTGCCTAATGCGGCGTCGTTTGGTTTAATAGGAGTCGACGGCTGCGATGAAGTCTCGGGATCTAATCGTGGCCGTCCATGATATTATAGGTACGACGTCGTTTAGTGTAGAGTTCCAGAAGCGGCGTCGTTTTGTCTAGAGAAGGAGTCGACGGGCGAGATTGATCCAGGAGTTGATCTTGGCCGTCCATTCTATTTTCGTATATTCGGATATTAGAGAATATTTTTTAGAAAATCAAAAAATGAGTAGAAAATATATACGGTGTCGTTTTCATTGTCGTGAGTGAGTCGAGCACGGTTCGACCGGGTTGACCAGTAGTTGACCGGTTGACCCGGTCCTGTTTATCAATAAAAAATAAAAAAATAAAAAAAGAAATTCCCAAAAAATTGCAAAAAAACCTAGAAAATTCATAAAAATTCCCGGATTTTCACAAAAAATTTCTAAAAATTTGTAGATCGATTCGGGACTCATAAAGTCTGGATCAAAAATTTTGAGACTTCGAGGGTCGATCTATGTCGATCCGGAAAATTTCTAATATTTTTTAGACAATAAATAAAAATTCCAAAAAAAATAGAAAAAAATAGAAAAAATTCTGAAAAATCACAAAAAATAGGAAATGGCCACATTCAGCTGGCCAAACCAAAATTTTGTGATTTTCGGGTCCCGAACCCCCAAAAATGACCATTCTACCCTTCCGGGCCTTCCGCCCCAAATCTTCGCCAAATCACCCCGAAACCCAAATTTGATTTTTGTGTGGGCCGATAGGGCCATTTTAGACATGTCAAACCTTGATTGATTGATTTGATTACTTGTAATGATTTTGATTACGCATTAAATTTTTCTGATTGTGATTGTTAAGATAGAAAATTCCCTTTCGCATGAACACCCTAGAAATATTAGAACTTACCTCACCCGATATCGCATCCGCATGAACTCGTGGGTTAGAAGTACACTCGACATCGGTAACCGAAAGGGCGTCAACATGAAATTTGGCGTAACCAAGTCCCCGGACCCAAAAATCTACGGTTTTCGCGGAACCGAACGGTTTCTCCCGACCGCTCGGTAAGGTTTTGCAATCGTACCTTCCAATAAATCGATCGGTGGCGACTCCAAATTGCATGTACACCTCGCACATGCCACTCGACCACACAAGGTCAATTTCGATATTCGATAAATTTTACCCGACATCGCGATTCGAGTAATGGGTCTTGGGAGGGACCCGCGATCTCAATATAAAATATATATAAATAAAAAGATAGGGATCGGCTCGTTAACCCTACTCGCCCCGCCGGGATTTCATCGCCCGACGGAGGGTCGCGACAAAGAGAAAGAATGAAAGATTGAGGTGATGGGTTGTCTTAGACTAGGCTTTTGACTTGAGGGGGGCTTAGAAGACTAGGTGGTTGAGGGTTTTAAGGAGAGTTGTCTAGGGAGTCACATCAATAATTCAAACTTTTGGCTTCTTGCAAATAACAACAAGAGGGGCAATCTTGTAAATCTAACTCAAGTCTAAAGACTACTTTGCCCTTAATCTAACTTGAGGAATGAGCTCCAATCCAACGGTAAAAGAGAAATTTTCTAATTCCATCTATATCTCACTTTTCTAATCATTTGGGACGAACCGTAAACTTAATTGACTTTGGTGAGGCCACGTCCAAAATATTCATATTGTGATCCTTAAAAGTCCGATGCCCAAGTTCGAAGTCCAATTTAATGGCTAATCCCAATCGATTGCAACTCGGTTTATCTCAAACTAACGGGCGGCTCTTTAGGAGTTACGCGTATCGACCTTATGATTCGTATCATACTCAAGCTATGGTGACCTTGATTGTCATGTGATTGCGAGGGTCGATCATTAGTTCCGAAGGACGCGATCGTCAAGAAACGGTTTAGGAACGTTCACAAATTATACCGTGGTCAAACGGAATCACCCGCGATCCAATTATATAACGCTAGCAATTTGTTCCTTAGTCGTTCCTGGATCGGCCTACAATAGCTAAACCTTCCCTCGACAACCCTTATGGCCAAATTGTCGATCCATGGTCAAGTTCTTAGGTCCACGTACCCATTTCCCAGTTAGCCATTCCCCTTCGGTTAGTTAACTCAAGAGTGATCAATTCGAGCGAGATTTACTTGAAATACATCGATGACATTTCATTACTTCAAAAGGGTCGGATTTCAGAATGTCACGGGAAGCATCTAGCTCAAGGGCAGGTAGAGGTGCTAGGGAAGCATCTAGCTCCGGGGCAGGTGGAGGTGCTAGAGGAGCATTTAGCTCAAGGGCAAGAGTAGTATAGGATCCACGAGTTGATGGAATTTTGAGAGCGTTGGAACAAATTGGAGAGTTAATTGGAAAGGAGGTGTAGGATAGGGCAGCTGCAGCTCTTCGATAGGCTGAGGATAGAGTTGAGATCATTGCTCAAGCTGCTGAAGTTGCGGTGGCTCTTGTAAATATGGCGCATGAAAATAATGCCCGGGACACCGAGGCTAGAAATGCCCAAGGTGATGCTAATGCCAATCGACGGATGCGTTAATTGGTTGAATAGTTTATAAAGTTAAAACCAATCCAGTTTGATGGCACTGGAGATTCCGAGTCGGCACCAAGATGGATTGAGAAACTTGAGAAAGCCTTTGGGGTACTGAAGTGCACCGATGAAGAGAAAGTATTATTAGATGTACATCATTTGGAAGGGACCGCCAATGATTGGTGGAATGCTTTGAAAGATGGAGTGTTTCCCGAAGGTATTGCCTTGACGTGGGTTGCTTTCATATCTTCTTTTAATGATAAGTACTTTTCGGAGACGGCGCGTGAGAGGAAACGGATTGAATTCCAACGGTTAAGACAAAATCAGTTAACCGTGGATCAGCACGAAGCCGAGTTCGCGAGATTGTCAAGATATACGCCAAGATCCGTTGAGAATCCTAGGGAGCAAGCGCAGAGGTTTTAGGATAGTTTGAGACCGGAGATTCGCAATCGAATCATAACTGTAAACTTGAGAACGTATAGAGATATCGATGAGAGAAGTCGGATGATTGAAAGAGACATAAAAGAAAGAGCCGATGTTTCTAGATTGCGGTTCACTCCTTCGAGAGATAGTCGACAGCTGGGTAAGAAGCTAGTAGTAAATAATAAACGTTTCATTCCTCCAATTCGAGGGAACATCGGAAAACCGTCGAATCAGCCGAACCGGTATTGCTGCCTTTGTGGTAGAAGACATGGAAGGGGGCCTTGTCCTACTAAGGCAGGTGCATGTTTCGGGTGTGGTCGGCTTGGCCACTAGATGAGAAACTGTCCTAGATAAGACCCGAGAACCGGACCACAAGGACAAAGGCTGGAGACAGGACCACCGGCCGTAGCACGGCGGGATCAAATGAACCGACCACCGGCCCAAGGAAGGGTTTATGCTGTTGCACGTCGAGATGCTGAGGAAACACCGGGAGTGGTCACGGGTACAATCTCTTTATGTGATCAATCTGCGTATGCTTTATTTGATCATGGATCTACGCATTCGTTTGTGTCTGCTCAATTTGCGGAGTTAGTTGGCATGGCTTTAAAACCACTGAATATGTTACTGCATGTTGCCACACCATTGAAAGATAAGGTACTAGTCTCAATGAGATGTCCTAATTGTAAAATAGTTGTGAGTGGTAGCGAAGAAAGAATAGATCTAGTGGTATTATTTATGTATGACGTTGACGTGATTATTGGGACGGATTGGCTGGGTAAACAAAAGACCCTAGTTAATTGTGGTAATCGGATGATTCGATTTAATCCTATTGGTCGTCCGAGTTATGAACTAATAGGAAGTCGAGGTGGAACCTTGATTCCTTTAATTTCATCCCTTGAAGTGGAGAAATTGATAGTGGAAGGGTGTCAAGTGTATTTGGCTGCGGTTGTTGATACGACCACCGGGGAATTTAAATTGGAAGATATTGCGGTGGTATGTGAATTTCCTGACGTCTTTTCCCAAGAGTTACCAGGATTGCCACCAGAGAGAGAAATCGAGTTTGTGATTGAGTTAGTACCTGGGACAGAACCAATCTCGAAGGCACCTTATAGAATGTCATTACCGGAATAAAAAGAGTTAAAGGTGCAGATGCAGGAATTGTTAGATAAGGGATTCATTAGACCGAGTGCGTCGCCCTGGGGAGCGCCGGTGTTGTTTGTGAAGAAAAAGGATGGATCCTTGCGGTTATGTATTGATTACGTGCAATTGAATCGGGTGACCATTAAGAATAAGTATCCATTGCCAAGAATAG
This sequence comes from Rhodamnia argentea, assembly GCF_020921035.1. NCBI lineage: Eukaryota > Viridiplantae > Streptophyta > Magnoliopsida > Myrtales > Myrtaceae > Rhodamnia > Rhodamnia argentea. The sequence continues at coordinate 14,212,649 of NC_063156.1, forward strand.
ATGATTTGTTTGATCGGCTGCAAGGAGCCTCTGTGTTTTCAAAGATTGATCTAAGGACTGGTTATCACCAGTTGAGGATTAAAAAGGAAGATGTTCCGAAGAGCGCCTTCAAAACGAGGTACGAGCATTATGAGTTCACAGTAATGCCTTTTGGATTAACTAACACTCCAACTGCTTTTATAGACTTAATGCATCGTGTATTTAAGGAATTTCTTGATCGGTTTGTCATTGTTTTTATCGATGACATCTTGATATATTCAAGAAGTAATGCAGAGCATGAGAGACATTTGAGAATCATTCTGCAAACTTGAAGGGAGCATTCGTTGTATGCCAAGCTTAATAAACGTGAGTTTTGGCTAAATACAGTGGCATTTCTTGGCCATGTAGTTTCCGGTGAAGGAATATTTGTGGATCCTTCAAAGATAGAAGTAGTAACGAATTGGCCACGACCTACGACGACCACCGAGGTCCGAAGTTTTCTGGGATTAGCTGGATACTATTGACATTTTGTAGAAAGATTCTCGTCGATTGCCATTCCATTGACAAGGTTAACAAAGAAAGACACGAAGTTTGAATGGACTGATAAATGTGAACGAAGTTTTTAGGAATTGAAGCATCGTTTGACGATCGCACCATTGTTAACCATTCCTTTTGGACCGGGAGGTTATGAGGTATACAGTGATGCGTCACTAAAGGGATTGGGGTGCGTACCGATGCAACATGGGAGAGTTGTCGCCTATGCTTCTCGACAATTAAGACCCCGGAGATGAACTACCCGACGCATGATCCGGAGTTGGCGGCAATTGTCTTTGCTACGAAAGTCTGGAGACATTACCTATGTGGAGAGAAGTTCCAAATTTACACCGATCATCAGAGCTTGAAGTATTTATTCTCACGTAAAGAGTTGAATTTGAGACAGCATCGGTAGATGGAATTGCTTAAGGATTATGATTGGGACATACTGTACCATCCTGGAAAGGCGAATAGAGTTGCTGATCCGCTTAGCCGAAAGTCTAGTATTGCGCATTTATTAGTCGGAGGATGGTCGGTGCTGGAAGGATCGAGGGACTCTGAATTCAAATTAGAAGTGAGTCAATTGACAAGCTTGATAGCGACTTTGAGAATTGAACCGGAGGTTCAAGAAAGGATCAGAATTTCACAGGCTGCGGACCCCAAAATCCGGAAAATTCTTAGCATGAATGTATCGAAAAGGAAAGACGATTTTCAGAGAGGAGCCCTAGCCTAGTAGACGATCAGCATGTTGTGGTGATCTTAGATTCGGAGGATGAGGGAGACACCGATGGTGAGACAGAAGAGGAGATTGCAGAGACGGACCAAGATTATATACCGACGACTGCCGAGGACGAGAGTGGCGGGGTTATTGGGAGTTCTTCTATCTAGCTTGGATATTCTAGTTCGCTTTGTTAGATCTTTTGAGGCCCAGAAGTTTTGTTTTGGGGCTTGTTCTCTTGTTCCTACTTTTGTTCTTTTGTGGGTGCTGCATCCGGTGTCGTTGATGTTTACCGCTTGACCGACATTGTATATATCTATGAATATTTGGTTCTACTCTTTTGTCCACTTGTTCTCTAGTCGGGGTTTTAGTTACCTTCTGTTTGCGCACTACATGTTTTATCGTATGCCGTAATGTGGTATCCTGGCTTAGTATTTTACGGCTTAGGTGGATGTACGTTCGAGGAGGATTGCGGGACGCGACACCCGTTTGGAGCCGTATTAGAGCAAGGTCAGCTCGATCCGAGTTTGGAAGAGATATGGAGTGATAAGGAGCGATGACTTTGGGATGGTTAGACAGAGAGACCCTAGGTGTTTACGCGAGTTAAACGCGTTATGTAGGGCATTTGAATGTGCACTTGTGATTTGCTTGATTAACTGCTTTTGTGTTGAGTGTTTAGTGTTGTTTGTTAAATCATTCTACCAGAAGCGATTGTTAGCTTTGTGCTAATTGTCGTGATAAGCGGTGTGGAACCGCTTGACTCGAGTAGGTGGCTTATGTCTCTAATTCCTTGGTTGAATTATTTGGGTTCAAGTGTTGTGAAAGTTAATGGGAATGGACAACCGAGGTAGAGGTTCTAGAGGAGGTCCTAGGGGAAGTTCTAGAAGAGGTTCTCGGGGAGCATCTAGCTCCCGAACAATAGTTAGGGAGGATTCGAGAGCGGATGGAGTCCTAAGGGCTCTAGAAGAGATTAGCAATTTGATGGGTAGGCATACTCAAGAATAAGCTGCCACTATTGCCCAAGCCGCCGAGGTCGCTATTGCTATTGCTGCTGTTGTTGCCCATGGGGTAAATGACAACCAAGGAAATGATAACGGAAATAGACAAATGCACCGGTTGGTGGAACAGTTTCTAAAATTGAAACCGGCAAAGTTTATTGGAAAGGATGACGCAGAAGCTGCACCTCATTGGATAGAGTATATGGAGAAAGCGTTTGAGGTTTTGGGTTGCACAGAGAAGGAGAAAGTGACTCCGGTAGTGTATCGGTTGCGGGACACGGCCGGTGATTGGTGGAAGGCCACTAAAGGAAGAGTTTTCCCGGAGGGTACTGTCACAACCCTCCTTCGGCTTTCCGGGGCGAGAGTTAATGAGCCGCGCTTCCGACCAAGTTGGGAAGTGGTTCTTGGCGCCCGGGTCCCTCCTAAGGCGCATTACTCGAATCGTGATATGAAGAAAATTTTTATCGGGGTCGACCTTAGTGTGGTCGGGTGACATGTGCGTAGTGTACATGCATATAGAGTTGCCATCGATCGATTTTTGGAGGGTATGATTGAGAACCCTATCGAGCGGTCAGCAGAAACCGTTCGATTCTGCGAAAACTAGAGAAATGGGTCCGGGGACTTGGTTACGCCGAGATTCTGCGAAAACTAGAGAAATGCGAAAACCCTTTCGGTTACCGAAGTTGAGTGATTTTCTAACCTAGGAATTCATGCAGATGAAATTTAGGGTGAGGTAGGCTCTAACGATCTAAGGTTATCATGCGGATGGGAATTTCTACCCTATCAAGCACGATCAGAAAATAAAAGCGCAATCAAGATAATCGCGACCAAATCAATCAATCAATTCAATAAGATATGCCTAACATGGCCCTATCGGCCCATAGAAAAGTCCTATTTAAGTGTCGAGGTGATTTGGGAAAATTTTGGGGCAAAAGACCCGGAAGGGTAAAACGGTCATTTTGGGGGTTCGGGACCCAAAAATCACAAAATTGGGGTTAGGCCAGTTGAATGTGGTAATTTCCCTTTTTTGTGATTTTTATAATTTTTTTGGAATTTTTCTAATTTTTTTGAATTTTATTTATTTTCTAAAATTGGGAATTTTTTTCGGATCAGTATAAACCGACCCTCTAAACCTCAAAATTTCTCAATCCAGACTATAAGAGTCCTGAATCGACCTAAAAATTTTTTAGAAATTTTTTGGAAATATCTCGAAATTTTTATGAAATTTTTATGAATTTTATTAATTTTTTTGGATTTTTGGTAATTTTTATTAATTTTTTTATTAATTTTTCAGACCGGGTCCAGATTCAGCTCAGACCCGTGCGACACCAAAACGATGCCGGATCCTATTTATTTATATTTTTTAGAATTTCTAAAATGATTTCCTAATATTTAGAAATATAGAAAATGAATGGACAGTTGAGATCAATCCTGGAATCGATCTCACCCGTCGACCGACTCGAGCACACATACACATTGCTACATTGGATCATGTCTATCGATCTGGGTAGATGAGGGATTGCCTCACTTAGTAGCACACCTCTTCAAAGCCTGGTTCTTTCGTGATGAGGACCGGCTCTTCACATGCTTTGTGGATTTGAGGGGCCACCTAACCCGACCTCTCACATCCCCGCCCGAGATTCGATGGATTTGGATACACCTAGCGGGGAGGTAATGGACCCTGAGTTCAATATGGAGTCGGAGCCCTCCATGGCCACACCCTTTTCTGGCCAAGACTCTTTGTCCTAGGTGTGTGACGATCCTCTTTTTGAGAGCCCCGTTGATGCTTAGGCCGAGGGTGACGTAGCCCCTCTTTTAGGAGTAGATGAAAGATTAACCATTCCCGACCGTGGTATCTTTTTATTGGTCTTAGAGAGCTCCCTCAAAGAATGGGGTTGTATAGGCTGATAGCTCTAAAGGGTTAACAATCATCTATTCATATTAATGAAATTGAAAAATGTCTGTTGGTTGAATGATCGCGTTGCTTTCCTACTTTTCTATCCCTATTTGATATTTTGTTCGGGAGTTGTACGTTTTCGCTTGCATAATAAAAGATCAAATGATTGGGTCGATAACGTGCCTGGAACGTTATCCTTCATGACCTGTGGTGTTTTGGTTGGGATGTTGCGTGCTTGAGAGTCGGGACGTGGCAAAAATGGAGGAAAGAGGGAGGATGATAGAGGTAGGGGAGGGGTGCCGCACAAAAATGGAGAGGAAAAGGGGGAGAGGAGATTTAGCTATGGAGGGAGAAAGAAAGAGAGGAGAGAGAGAAAAGAGAAGAGAGAGAGAGAGAGAGAGAGAGGAGAGAATTGATGGTGAGGTAATGGGTAATAAATAGGGTGGGGCCCACGGTCAAGTCAGCATAATGGCTTCCATCTTATATGGATAATATATAGGGGCAACATGATAATTTGGTTTACGGGGGTAAATTAGTCTACCGGTACTAAAAATTGAGGGCTATTTATCAATTTCATATCTAAAGCTCGATTAGGGTTAGGCTCAGGCATGAAGGGTCTCGGCATTATGACGCGATGGCTCGACTACCGGGATTGACTTTCTCCGACCGACGTCTCATGATAATCCAATATCCATTTTAAATGAATAAATCAACATCTAATTATTGTCCCTTAATCCTCAAAAATCCAATATTATTTACTAGATTGAAATTCGTAGTTAAAATCCATCGAATTCATTTATCTTATAGACGTCGAAATTTCGAGACGTCACACGAATATTGCCTGAAAGAGAAAGGGCCTACTCCCATAAAAAAAAAAAGGGAAAGAAAAATAAGAGCTCTTTCAAAAAATCTTTAGAGAGGAAGGGAGGTCTCAACTGAAGTTGTTCACAAGAATGTTCCTCAAGATAATCATTTTTAAAGAAAATCAATAAAAAGTTGCTTGTTAGCATAAGTACCCGTGCTCAAGGTGTCGGAGATGGATGATCACCAATCTCATCATCGTACACCCTTTTTATAATGAATAGGCCTTTCATTTCTAAGCCTACCCCGAACCTATGTTACAACCCTTATCGATGTCTCTTTAGATTAGGGCACTTGTGTTAAGGTAGGATTTCAAATGCTTATAAATGTCGCTCGAAGAAGTGTAAGCAAGATCATTTTATCTCATTTTTGCGGGGTTCCCGACTTGTAAACCCGATGCAGCTGATAATGGTCTCATTTCATTTCAAAGCCAAATGACTCACATGAGTCCCCTTTGCTAAAGCCTTTGACCATAAAGCCCGAACTACAGTCCTTGTAAAAGACCCCTCATATTGGTCTGGTCATACTAATTCTGTGATTACTCGGACTCTTGTCAAGTATGATGATGACAGTCTTGAGTGTTTTCTTATACCCACATGAATGGTCGGGTTTCAAAAGTTTTTATGAGAGTGAGAGAAAAAACCTTTTTGACTAAGGTTCTTCATTCAATTTGATTGGATTTATCAAAAGGATGAAGCATACTTCCTTATTGATAAATCCCCCAAAGAACCTTTGACATGCAAGTAAAAGCTCCCAAGCTTTATTGACATATGATGTTGCATTTGCATAGATTTTATTCATAATTACACCGCAAGAGATTAAGCAGCTATGACACAATTAGCTTAGCCACTTCCTAATCAACGGTCGGAAAATCTAGGTAAGTTTTCTGAACCCTTTTCAAAATTGACTTTAGTTGTCATTTTGACCTCTTGTGATTGTATCGACAAGATTCGGATGACTCACTTCTTTTATATTAACACCGATTTAGTTTGGGTAATACACCTCTCATATGTATGCTTGTTGGTTCACGATCGTTTGCTCTCGTGATACCTTTTATCCGATTCATAATCGATCCGCTATTGTAATCTAGATATTTATCCTACTCATGAACGACCTGCTTTCATGATATATTTATCGAACCAAGATCAACCTGCTCTCGTGGTTTCAATAAATCCTTATCAAGTCATAATTGACCTACTCTTGTGACTTTGATACCCTTTCAAGTTCATGATCGACATGCTCTCATGTTCTTGATCTCTCTTATCCAGTTCATAATCAACCTGCTCTTGTGATCCGGATATTTACTCCAGCTCATGATCGACCTGTTCTCATGAGATATTTGTCGAACCAGGATCGACCTACCTCGTAGTCTCGATAAATCTTTATTAAAGTTATAATCGACCTGCTTTTGTGGCTTTAATATTTTCCGGTTCATAACTAACCCGCTCTTGTGATCTCGGAAGAACACTACGTATATCTTGCGCTATCTCACATCAAAGTGAAACTTCCGGTAACGGATAAGGCCCCAGTACCTTGAGATCCTTGCTTCCCCAAAAGAAGTTTGGAAATTAAAGGAATTATCAGCATTATAAGGTATTTGGTAAAATAGGTATTTTCATATGTGATTCATGTGCAGATTTCTCTTGGCACATTTTATTTGCGATCTTACCACGAAGGTGGGGTTAAAACTCCCACCAAAAATCATATTTCATCATTTGCATTTACAAAATTTAGATTCAATTTGGTCTTTGAGTGAAACCTCTGCAAGCCTCCGCTCAAAGAGGGGCAGTTGTTGACACTTAAATTTTGATTTTCACTAAATCATGCATTTTAAGCATAAAATGAGAATTAGTTATAGTTCTCAAAAAAATAAATTTCTCATGCATTGTATATTTATTTTATGTCGGTCGTGCATATCATCGCATTTGGGCGATAGGAGAGTCAATTGAGCTTAATGCGACGGGCATATGGACTAGACTTAGTCATGAATTTCAAGCTAAGGCCAAGAGAATAAATGCCGAACATTTGAGGTCAATTGGACCTATTTTCAAGTGCAATACAGTCCATTCAAGCTTAAATCTATAATTAAGGCTTTTAATAAAATGTCCATTATTTAGAAAAAAAAAAAAAAAAACCTTGATTGAGCCCGGGAATTTGAGATGAGCCCATAATTTGTTCAAAAAATTAGGCTAAGGCTTGAGTGTGGGTGTGCCGAATTCTTATACGGGTTTTAGACCTAAATTCGAATTAAAAAAAAAAAGCCAATTTTGCTCATTTAATATGTGAGGCCTTTAATTAATTAGCCATTCAATTAATTAGAGCCCAATTAGGTCCAAAATTGCATCTTAAGCCCTCAAGGAAGGCCATGTTCGGCCATCACATTCACCACCACGTCTTGGCTGAAATTTACTAAGATTCCTAGTAGGATAGGTCTCTTTCAAGTTCAAATTAAATCCAGAATTTTATTAGGTTGGAAGGTCTTATCTTAGTGAGTGTTTTAAGGAATAAGGACTCTAATCTAATGGCTCTTGGTAATTCCCAGTCTAGCTAGGATTCATGATTCAATGGTCGATAACGACTCCTACTCTTACTAGGACTAGTCAATCTAGCTTTATATAAAGCAAGCCGTCACACTCGTGTGGGGGGTCGGCAACATTGGAATTTTCGGCACTTCAATAGCTGAGAATTAAGAGAGTTTTGAATAGTCTAAGAAGTTTGATTGTATCCCCAACCGATCGAGACAATCCTCCCAGATTCAAGGTCAATCATGCACAAACCGTGCATCTCTCAGTTCAGCCCTCCTCTCTATGCTATCCACCTCCGGGGTCCACCATCCGCCCTTGCGTAGTGTCCCCAACTCAATTGCTATCATCCCTAGCTCGACGTCATATGCTGCTACCTCGGATCCACCACTGTCCAGCCTCGGTATCGCATACATAGCCTGTGGATCAACCCCCAGAATAGCTCCTGCCAATCAGCTACCAAACTGCCATTGTTCAGCCCTGGTTTGAGCTCCATCGATCTTTGTTGTGTCATTATTTAGAGGTTAACCTTGCTATTGCTCGTGATATATCAGTTGGAAGTGTTTTCTAGCAAATCAAACTTGAATAAGCGCAAATTTGGACATAAATCCATCGAGCGCGCATGCTGGAATTTTTGCTTGGAAAAGGTAAAAATTCTCAACTTTTGATTGCAATTCGATGCTTGTTAAATTGGTCGCTTGCATATGTATTTAATATCACATGTTGATTTGCAATTGAAGTGGAAAAACTTGATCTTGTTGTCAAGTTGTGTCAAGAACCAAAAATTATCCTATCTTGGAATAGAGCTATGATTTTTCAAGCAAGTTTAATTGGACCATGAAATTGGTTGAACTATATGCATAATTTGAAAATTAATTGGTTTTAATTGGAAAACATATTTTTCTCAAATTAAAAATTATTCGACATTTATTCTATGGTGCAAATTAAATTAGAAAAGATTGAATTATTTTTGAAATAACGGTTTAATTGGATGAGCCTTGCTCCAATTTTATCTTGAATTGGTTGAATTGAACATATCTATTTAGTTGTTTAATGCTACCTCACGTTATGGATAATGGTTATGTAAATTGAACTTTATCTAATTATTGCGAACCTCTCAATTGGATAATATTTAATTTGTTGTGGATGAACTTTCAATCTCAAAGATTACCTATGTCATGTAAGTTGGTTGGATTGCTTATCCGATGTTTGAATTATTCTTATCTTATCTCTTGTGAATGTCCTGAATTTATTTGAATAGAGACAAGGTTTGAATTCAAATGGATGTTTATCCAATTTTTTTTTTAAATTATCTGAAATTTAATTTTCAAATCTTAAAGATAATTTTCTCAAACTTTGAATTCGAATTTTGGATGAGGAAAGATGGTCCCCATTTAAATATTTTCGGCCACCTCATGACTTTTTGAAAATTTAAATAAGTTGGACTGTTTTTACTTCTCGCCTGGTTGAGTTTACTTATCGTCTGGTCTTATTTGTTTATTTTATTTTTATTATACAATTCGCATATTTATAAATAAAAATTCCCATAATATATGCTCTCTCATGCCTAGACCCTTTGGAAAATAAATTATATTCCTTAGTCATGATCTTATGGAATGAGAATTATAATTTAATGTAGAATCTCGTAATCTGTTTTTTGTATTAAGGGCTGCTGTTATTCTATACTTTTATCCGCATACTAGCTCCTACGAGGAAGTAGCAGATAAATTTTGCTCTAGCCCTAATATGTGGGAATGAGAGAATTATTGAAAAAATTGGAATTAAAAGGTATATTATAGGCATTTTTATTTATTTTTGTTCATACTTGTTTTATTTTAATTCATGTAAATAAGGTCCGTTTTTATATAGTTAATCATGCAAGGATCCGTTTTTATGTCGTAAAGAGCGTCTAATATAAGATAAGACTTTGAGAAATCATTTTCTTAAGTTAAATTGGATGTTATTGCATTTTAAGAGATGCTTTCCTAGCAAGTGTCATTTAATCCGAAAATACAAAAAAAAATAAAAAATCATGTTTTCGAGTATCGTGTGGTCCATTCCATTTTCTAAATCATTTCATTTGTATCATTCAATGGAAAGGGAAATTTTTCATGAAATTTGTTACCAAAAGAGTATTAATTTTTCTAAATTAATGTAACCAAGTCCGCTAACCCATTTTCTTTGGTTCGCAGAAATAAAATGGTTATCATGCTATTTTTTTAGGTTTATAATCGACCTACCAAGAACGACTAGTGGCAGCTCCAATTTAATAATGTAACCTAAGTTGGGATTTGGTATGGGCTTAGGAGAGTGCGAGTTAGGTTAATTAAATGATAAACCTGATAAGGTTTTCTAATTTTAGCTCATGACAGAGATAAGATAAGATAACTACTAGATAAGCAAGCCAACCAACTCAAGTGTTATAGATAATCATTAAGATCAAAATGTTTTTTTTTTTGGTAAAGATTGAGATCAAAATGTTTATCCATTGCAAATTAAACATTATCCAACTTAACTCAATTATTATCTATAACAAGAGATAGCATTAAACAACCAACGGATAAGTGCAATAGAACCAAAATTGATTGCAATTCAAAGTAATGACCATCCACAACCACCATAAACCAAGTCAGCCAAGGACAATGCATGTGCAGAAAATCATTAGTCAACATACCAAAAATTCAATCTTTTTTAATTCAATCTGGATAATAGAAAGAACGTTGAACAATTTTTAATTTGAGAAAGTGATGTTCAATTCTCAAATTATGAGCATGATTCAACCAATTTCATAATCCAATCGAATTAACTTGAAAAATCAGAATTTTGCCCATCAATGCTCAAATTTTCTGTTCTTAGCAAAGATTGATAGAAAAAGTTTGATTTTTCCAACTTTAATCACAAATCAACATACGTTCATCAATATATATGAACATATATGCATGTTAGTAATCATACAAACATAGATTAGCAATCAAAAGTTAAGAAAAAGATTACCTTTTCAAGTGAAATTCCCAAAACCCACGTAAGCTGATTTTTTGCCCAAAACTACCCCTTTTGTGCGAAATTTGAGCCCTAAACGGCAAGGAACTCTAGCATCAAATAGTAAACAAGTTAATCGTTGAATTCCAAGAAAAGACAACGCTAAATCAACCTCGAATACAGTTGAACAATGGCTAGAACTTGGAGGGACAGCAGCTTGTTCGGCAGTTGTTTGAAGCGGTCAGCAATTCTGAGGTGGTGAGTTGAGCTCTAGGGCTGTGATGGCTAGTTTGTGGCTGAGCAAGGGTTGCCTAAATGTCTTGGTGGTGGATGAAGCTGGTTGGATGGTGGCGTGCACGGAGGAGGCTGCTCAATGAGTAATTCGGTCAGATGAGGGTCTCGGGACCAGGAAGGATTGTCTCGATCGGTGGGGGAGACAATCGAACTCCTTAGATTTCCTCGAGTGTGCTCTGGATTTTCTGCTCTCGATATGGCTGAAAATTATGAGAATAACGGAAATCCCCCATGACGTTAGTCAAGCCTTGCTTATATAGAGCTCCACTCACTAATCCTAGCAAAAATAGGAATTCATTGTAACCGTAGGATTGACTACCCTAGCTAGAGCAGGATTAGTTTTTGGCCATTAGATCATTAGAGTCTTAATCTAATAAAACTTTAGTTGAGATAGGAGTCCTAATTCAATTAAACTCTTAATTTAAATTTGGAGGAGTCCAAATCAAATGAAACTCTAAGCTTAGCTAAGATAGGACTCCTAATTAGATGAAATTATGAATTTATTTGAAATTTGAGGAGTCCTAATACCCTAGATCACCTATCAATTTCGGCCAAGTGGGGTAGGATGTGATGTGGCCGAATTCTTCATGTTCTTATGGGCTCATGGTGCGATTCAGGGCCTAATCGGCCATTAATTAACTAAATGGGTAATCAATTAAAGGCCTCACATAATTAAAAGAGCTCATAATTGAGTTCTGGTCTAGTCAACTATCAAATTAAGCTAAATTGTTTCGCCTCTAGCCTGAATGCAAAATGCAATACATGCTAAACTAAATTGAATACGCTATGCATGAGAAATTAATTTTTGTGAGAACTATGACTAATTCTCATTTTTTGCTTAAATAAATGATTTAAGAAAATCAAAATTTAGGTGTCAACACAAACCACTAAACCAAACATAACATCATAGAATTGAGGATCGTCCAAGATAATCAACCATATCTCACATCAACGGCATATATCGGAATACTACCAAAGCTAATACGATCCTCATAGATAGTAGATCTCGGAATCATATCCAAATCATCTATCACAAATCATCAACCACCAGAATTCAACATTTGCATCCATAATCATAAAAAACATAGTAATAAGGATAGAGATCAACTTGCCTCGACTAAGTGAGAAATCAAATAGACGATTAGACGGACGAACAGACAAACGATTGGATGATCGAGCTAGGGCGGCGTACGAATAGGGCGGTCATAGCATGGCATTCAAACAGCGACGTCGATTGGCGGTGTCGAGTATGGCCGAGAGAGAGAGAGGGCCGGCGATTCAGCAGAGTAATGATGGAAATTTCGACTAAAGCTGCTAATGAACTGACGGTGATTTCTACTTATAATGGTCCGATCGGCTTGCGATCAGCAGCTTATGGGGTATCGTGCTTCAGTTGCTTACATCGGAGTTAACTTGTGACATGTTGTGCTTAATCGTTTGCTTGTAGTAGAGTTAGCTTGTGACGTATCGTGCTTAGAGGCAGCAGCTTGTCATACGCTTCTGTTTTGTCATGCTTGACACTTTGTTGTGCTTACACCGGCCAAATTTCAAATTTCATACCAAATGATCCTAAACTGTCAAGCACTAACCTCCTCCTATTTTAACCAGGTGAAAGTTCCATATCGTGTTCCTAAAATAGTGCCGTGTCCATAAAAATTCCTAAAATATGCACGAAAATTCGGATAAAAATTCCTTACATCTTATCCAATAATCCGAACTCGGTAAATACTAATTCACCCATAAGCAGGTGAAGGTTTTCAAGTCATCACATGACTAGAGGCTCCTCCAATAGCATAGCAATAACTTGGATAGAGGTCGTCATAATGGTGTAAAAACTGGCGATGACTTCTTCTTAGGCTTGGGTTCTTTGGATGCCGATCATGAAGTGCTGCCTTGCGTCATGGTAGAATTCGGGAAATTCTTCGACTTGGGAGGATTTAGCATGAATGCAATATCACCAGAATGCTCCCTCTATTTTCTAGCAGGTTATTGACATTTAAACGTTGTTTCGGGTACTCGTTTCTCCCGAATAGCCCATTCACGCCTTTCCACGACCTTAATCAGATGTGCGAAAGTCTGGCATCCCGATGTGTTGAACCTCTAAAATTACTCATATGGTAGTGCTTTTAAAAATGTATGCATTATCTCATCTCTTTCAAATCATTCATTTTTCGTGAACTAAACGCACACCAAATAAAACTCCACATAAATTTTAGTGGAGAAATTGACTAATGAGAAATTTTTTTGGATTTTAATTTTTTTGTACAGTAGTTTTCTCATAGAAATTTACGCCAACACCAACATGTAGGATGATAAGACATATATAGTTTTCTCACAAAAAGGAAGCACATACAAAACATGTGAGAGGAGCAACGAATAGATTGCTGGTTCTCATAATCACAGCTTCCATTATATGCTCAGTTTGTGCAGGACACCGGAGACGACTCCCCAGAAAACTATCCCCGCAAATATCCGTACACTACAAAAAAACAAGGATTTAGCCACGGATTTTGCCACGAAAAATTGACCAAAATTCGTCGCTAAACCAATTTGCGACGAAAATTAGCGACGAAAAAATATTCGTCGCCAATTCGGCGTCGCAAAATTTAGCGACGAAAAAATAAAGTTCGTCGCTAATTAGCGACGAATTTTGCGACGACTATTTATCCGTGGCTAATTAGCGACGAATAAGTTTCGTCGCAAATTAGCCACTAATTTTGCGACTAATTACTCTCCGTGGCAAATTAGCGACGAAACTTATTCGTCGCTAATTAGCCACAAAAAAAAAATGTCGTCACTAAATTTAGCGACGAAAAAATAATTTTTCGTTGCTAAATTTTGCGACGCCAGATTAGCCACGAATTTTTTTTCGTGGCAAAATTCATCGCAAAACCCAATTAGCGACGAATTTTACTGAATTTTTCGTGGCAAAATTTGCTATGAATTTTTATTCGTCACAAAATTCGTCACAAATTTGCTACGAATTTTTATTCGTCGCAAATGTTTGTCTCAAAAAGCGCGTTTCTTTTTTTAGTGTTCCTTTTCATTCAATGGCATAGGGGGTGAGGGAGTCTTGGATGGCAGCGGGTCGAGGGAGTCCTCGGGCTGAGGTGGATGGCGACGGGCCTGGTGAGTTGGACAGTGGCGGAGGGGGTGGGTCTCAGCTGGAGCAAGGAGCGTCGCGAGCAGAGGAGGAGCAGAGCAGGAGGGTAGTCGGGGTGCCGGGACAAGGAGAGGGAGAGAGACTGAGAGATGGAGATGGAGGTCGGGGGCTCGGGCTCGGGCTCGGGGCGGACGGCTGGAGGGACGGCTTTAGGCTGTGGGCGTCGCGGCCTGAGTTGTGGGGAACAGAGAGGCGGTGGGGTGGAGGTCGACGACGGCTACGCGGGGCTGGCGGGCAAGCAGCAATGGCCGCAACGGCGGGGTGACGACGAAGGCCGGTGGTGGTCAGCTGGAGGCTGGCGTTGGCTGGGGAGGCTGCCGAATGAAGAAGAAGAAGAAGAAGAAGAAGACGAAGAAGAAGATGATGAACAGGGGGGAAGGGGGGTCTGTTCGCACCAAGAGGAGGAAGAGAGAAGGTGAGTGGGGGGAAGAGAGAGAAGGACTAAGAGAGAGAAGGTGAGGGGGAGGCTGCCGAATGAAGAAGAAGAAGAAGAAGAAGAAGACGAAGAAGAAGATGATGAACAGGGGGGAAGGGGGGTCTGTTCGCACCAAGAGGACGAAGAGAGAGAAGGTGAGTGGGGTTAGGTGGGGGAAATTGAATGCCGTGGAGAGTGGAATGATAGAAAAGGGGTGAGAGAGTTTATAGAATGGGATTGGCGGGAGGAAAGAGTGGGAATTGCAAAATTTCAAAAGCTCCCTAAAAAATTTAGCGACGAAACGCATAATTTCGTCGCTAATTTAAAAAAAAAAAATTGCGACGAAAGATGAAATTCGTCGCAAAATTTGCAACAAATTCTCATTTCGTCGCAAACTACTGATATAAATTAAATAAAAAAGGAAAAAAATAATTAGAGACGAAAAAATAATTTCGTCACTAATTTCCAGAATAAATTAAATAAATTTGCGACGAAATGTATTATTTCGTTGCAAATTTAGCTACTAACACTGTTTTTTCGTCGCAAATTAAATAAATTGAACATTTTCTTTTTTTTATTTCCTTCATATTAGCGACGAATAATACATTTCATCGCTAAATTAGCGACGAAAATAATGAATCGTCGCTAATTTTAATATTTTCTTTGTTATTTTATTCATAGTGCTAATTTTGCGACGAAAACAAAAGTTCGTCGCTAATTAGCGACTAACGTTTATTTTCGTCGCTAATTAGCGACAACCGTCAATTTTCGTCGCTAACTTTTAATAAAAGAATTTGTGACGAAAAAGGATGTTCGTCGCTAATTGGTGACGAAGCCCATTTTCGTCGCAAAGGAGATAGCGATGAATAATTATTTCATGGCCATTTTCGTAGCTAATTAGCCACGAAAAATTTTTCGTGGCTATTTTCGTCGCTAATTAGCCACGAAAAATTTTTCGTGGCTATTTTCGTAGCTAATTAGCCACGAAAAAGTTTTCGTGGCTATTTTCGTCGCTAATGGGCGACGAATGTTTTCGTCACTTATTTCGTCACAAATAGCGACGAATATTTATTTTGTCACTATTTTCATCGGAAATTAGCGACGAATTTTTTTCGTGGCAAATTTTTCGTGGCTAAATCCGTGTTTTTTTGTAGTGGTATAAGAGTGTTTCTAACCTCTCCAAGTGCCAAATATGGATGAAGGTTGAGCTGGTTTAACATGGATGCTTTTTCTCATTACTGGAAGGCTTCGTTTGTTTTGCAAAAAATGACTAATTTTTGAAAAATATTTTCTTAGAAATTGTTGCTTATAAAAATGAACGAATGAAATTCTTTTTATAGTTTATGAAAATATTTAGAAATAAATTATTGTCGATAATTATAACGTCTTTCATTGACAAGCCATCATTTTAAAAAATTAATTTTCAATTTAAGCAAATGAAGCAGATCTTGATCTCGTTGACATCAATCTCGTCCATACTAGAGAATATTGGGTGCATGCATCATCAAGATCGTGGTCATTTTCATGTTGGGAATCAGCATCTTCACTAGTGTTTGATTCTGAATCTCTCTTCTTTCAATACTTTGAATCCTCTTTCCAAGATATTCCAAACATTAAAATACTTTGCAAAACGCTTAAAAAAATCGAAATAAAACACATTATCTTTCTTCTGCGATTAAAATCATTTAGTATTTGAATACTCTTTGCTTAGTTCGTATTTGCATGGGGTATCGCACAGTGAACGTTTCTTGTTGACCAGCGCCAATTGAAATTCGCATATTTTGGACCAAAGCTTTGGAATAAATGGATGGACTATAAATTGTCAACGCACGTATGTGGATTTCGGCCAGATTTGTGAGACGAGAAACCGAATTGGAGTTGAAATTTGGCCAATGAGGAAGGGAAGATAATGGGTAATGGCTAGACTAGTGGCCTGAAGGCACACTCGAAAGCAGGAGGAGGTTTCTGGGGATTTTTTCCCATAAATGATGGGCTCATAAATTCAAAATAAAGGCAGGTGCGAATAAGAAAGGGAGGTGAAATCGGCGAATCTTTGCAGGAAGTTAGACCATGAATGGAGCTAGAAAAGAAAGAAAATAAAATAAAATAAGAAACGAAGCAAGTTGGATGAACAGTGCAGTAAGATGAAATAAATAAAGAAGCAAGTTGAGTAGAAAATGTCGTGATTCAAATAAGAAATTTGTTGTGTTCGATCAAGGATTTAACTACTTGAATAAAAAAAAATTCTAAGGTTTGTAAGGATTTGCAACGGAAAGCAAATTAACTGCATTGTAGCTCGAGTAAGAAGGGACCGACACCAAGAACCGGATCAACAGTTATGAGTTCCCTTTTTATGGAACTGAAAACTGTACCAGCACCCTCGAGAACCGAACTAAACCGGCCGATCTGATCCAGTCCAAACAGTTTCCGATCCGATCAATTTTGTTTGCTCACCCCTGCGCCCATCAACTGAGGTCATTTTATTTCTTCCCTCGAACGTGTCCAGTGGAGTTCCGCTGTTTTCTCCAATTCATCTTCGTGTCTATTTTATCTGTTACTGCTTATTCAATGTAGATGATGACTCACGACTGACAAGATTATACAATCACTCTTGGATTCGAATTATACTTGAAAATGGAAGCCCATGATCTAATTAATGTGGCATCTTTTCCAAGAGGAGGTTTCAATAATGAGTTGGTAACTCTGGCTTAGCACATGCCTAGCTCAGTACTTTATATAACCTCCTTCTTGTCTACTTTATATAACCTACTTTATATCGGTTCGAGCACTATTCTTGCAGCTGAGCATCTTTCACTTCTTGTCTCCGTCAACAAATATACTACCTCCTCCTCCTCCTTCTCCTCCTCCTCCTCCTTCTTGTAATCGTATCAATGGGATCTTCGGGTCGCCTTCTTTGTCCAATCCCATCAAGGGGATCTTCAGGTGCAATCCGATCGATGGGATGTTCAGGTCGCCCTTTTTGTCCAATCCGATGTATGGGATCTTCAGATGGCAATGTCCCACCAGCAATCCTGGCCATCGGCACTGCCAATCCTCCAACTTTTATAAATCAGGACGATTTTCCTGATTTTCTCTTTCGGGTCACGAATTCTGAGCATTTGACTCGCGTTAAGGAGAGGTTCACCCACTTATGTAAGCAAATTTTCTCCCTTTTTCCTTTGCCTGCCTTAAGACAGTTTGATTGTGGAGCACCATCATCATCATCTTCTTCTTCTTTTCCCTCCGTCATCATATTTCTGACAGACACTTCTTGGGTTGCAGGTAACAGATCTGGCATGAAGAAGCGTCATTTTGTCATGACAGAAGAAATTTTCGAGGAAAATCCGTGTATAAGCTCTTCCGGTGCCGCTTCGCTCAACCTATGTCAAGATTTGGCCATCAAGGTGCACCCAGAATTGGCAATGGAAGCAGCAACCAAGGCCATCGACGAATGGGGTCAACCAAAATCGGCCATCACCCATGTCATCATGTGCTCTTCGTCTGGCGTGGACATGCCTGGCTCAGATGCGAAGCTCGTCCAGCTCCTCAGCCTTTCCCCTTCTGTCAACAGGCTCATGCTCTACAGTCACGGCTGCCATGCCTCAGGGACCGTCCTCCGGATCGCCAAGGACATCGCTGAGAACAATCCTGAGGCACGAATTCTCGCGGTTTCCGTCGAGACAACTATCCTTCCGTTTCAAGCACCTAGTGTGACGCCTGGGAAATTTGGACTATGTAAATGTGCCCGAATTCAATAAAAAGAAGAAATTGAATTTTAATCGGTGCAAATTTTGGGATCGCAAGGACATAAGTGATGATTTTTGGACGAGTCCCGAAATATTGTTCGATTTCGATTGGACCTCGAAATCGTGGTCATCGCGACTTAGGATTTTAATCCTCGCGCCTAGCCTTTTCCCGGACCGACCCTAGCCCGTAGAAATCCAAATTTATTTTCTATCGATTGAGCCAAAAATCCGATCAGTCCTGAGTTATCGAATTACCACTTTGCCCCACCAATAATGCATGTGAGACAAAATTTATTCAAATCCACGTGGGCCCCATTTTTCTCTTCCACCAATCACCATCTCACATGCCCACTTATTCTCTCTCCTCCCCCTTCTCTCTTGTCACCCCCCCCCTCTTTTCACGTCACTTCCCCCTCCTTTCAATCAACTTCTCTCTCCCTCTCTCTTTGTTGACCGCACAAGCCCCCTCTTCTTTCTTCTTCCTCTTCCTTCTTCTTCCTCTTCTTCCTTTCCTTCTCTGGTCTTCTGTTTTGCGACGCCCCCTCCCCAGACCCGAAGCCACAGCTCCGCCAGCCACCACCGCACCGCCTCGCTACCGTCGCATCACCACGCCATCCCGACCGCCACTTCACCTCCTCCGTCATCGGTCGCCGCTCGTTGAGCTCGGCCATCGCGAGTCGCAAGGACCCGCATTCCCGGCGCCCGAGGCCATAGCTCGCCGCCTCGTCACCCTCATCTCTCTCCCGAGCCAACCTCCACCCGCCACCCGGTCGCGCTACCGCCGTTGCCGCACCGCCAGCCCATGGTACAGCCATAGCCGCCTCAAGCCGCGAGATCCGAGGACCCGAGACCTCACCCGACGCCGACCCGAGCCCCTCGCCTCGGCCTCCGTTGCTCCTCGCGCAAGACCCACTAGATCTGGCTATCCCGACCGCCGGAATCGCAGCCCCGCCGTCGTCCCGAGAGCGTGGAGCCAAGATTTTTCCGTTTGGGTGAACAGTGCCGTGAACAGTGTTTTGGGTGAACAGTGACAGTGAACAGTACTGGGTGAACAGTGATCAGGGAACAGTGCTCGTGAATAGTAACCGGCGTGAATAGTGCCTCCGCCGGGGAACAGTGTTTCCGCGCGTGAACAGTTTTTTCCGTGTGTGAACATTGATTTTCGGCCCCGACCTCGAAAATTGTGCCCGACCCGACCTCGACCACCGTTTTTGGTGAGTTGATCCTAATCATTGGTTAGGGCGCTAATTGCACCTAGAATTAGTTAGCCAATCGGTAGGGAATTTAGGTAGATTTGATTATGGTCAGATTAGTTAGAAACCCGGTTTAGGGTAAATGACCATAATCGATTAAATTAGAATTGTCTGTGGCTAATTGTTGTTAAATGAATTTGACTATTTGTTGTGATTTGATCGCGAGCGAGCGATAGGTTAAGGACGAGCGATCGATTGGCGACTATAAATCAAATTGGTTAATTAATGACTCTGGTACGAAATTGAGCCTTTATGTGGCCTAATTGAATTGGTTTATTCGTGTTGAATTGATGACTTTGTTTGGGTGGATCGCCTCGTTGAAATGTTGATTTGAGTACCTTGAATGCTCATTGAGTGAAGTGGCGTTCGCTTGGGAATTAATTATCCCATGTGTCTTTGCAGCGTCTATTTGGTAGTCTGCATATGCATATGATCGTGTGCAAGATCAAAGACATATTTTAGCATGAAAATGGCCATGGGCCGAGTCTTTGAGCACGTTGTGTGAGCATTCGACCTAAATCAAAGAGAATAAATTGATTGATGTGTCGGGTGTGCTGTATGGTCATATGAAGGAACGATGATGGGTTTTCCTGGCAAGTTCGAACTGTACACATAGTACATACCGTACCATATTTATGGGACCACACGACTTGCTAGAAGCACGATAATTCATGCCCCGTATGGTACGTACGGTTTTAAGGGATTATCGGATGCCGGTCATGACTTGTGATGGACCGAAGCCCCGTATAAGGATGCCTACTTGCCGTGCCGTGCATGGTGCACTGGATACACCGCTTGTAGTAGCCGTTGCCGAGAGGGAAAAGGAACGTAGCCCGGTCCTGCCGGAAGAATGCGGGATCGCATTAATTGTGAGAGTCGATCACGCCGATCGCGTGGATCCTCATCATTGTGGCGCCATGAGCGCGATCATCGTTAATAAATGGACTTGTGTGGTGTCCAGTGCATACTTGTGAGTGTGATGCGCGTTTAGTTGGTTGTCCGATGTGGCTGTTGAGTGGAGTCAAGCATTGCATTATGTGTGGGTGAAGGGTGGTAAGTATGCATGTGGGTGATTATTGCCATGTGATATGATGGCTGGATATATGTCCATATCGTGATTTTTATAATCCTCGTGTTTAGGAGGTTCTGGTGAATCAGTATCCTAACCGAGCTTAGGCTTGATTCACCGAGATTTATATCTCACCCCGTTGTGGGAACCACTTTCGGGTCCCAAGTGATGGAGCTTTGCGGACACCAAGGTCAAGTTATGAGGGTAGTCTTTTGGAGTAGATGAGAAGTTAACCTTATCTGACCTAGTAACCTTTTGAGGTCTTAGTGAGCCGCCCCGAAGTATGGGGTTGTATATCTTTCTGTAGCTCGGTAGGGTTAAGGCTCATATGCTGTCTCGTGATCGTATATGTTACCTTTTGATTGTCTTCCTTGGTATGTATTTCCTGCTATGCTATCCCTGTTTGTTTATATGTTGTCCGGGAGTAAACCGTTTCCGCATGCGTATATAATTGAAAGGTCGATAATGCGCCTGGGACGTTATCCTTCATGACCTCGTGGCGATTTGGTAGGGATGTTGCGGGCTCGAGAGTCGGGGCGTGACACCTAGTGTGGACGATCCTGCATCTTTAATCCCTAGCTCCACCCTCGGGGACGGCGCAGCAGCTATGGTTATCGGCACTGTTCCACTAGACACGACTATAGAACGGCCCCTCTTCCAGATCATCTCCGCCTCACAAATGCTTGTCCCCGGCATAGATGGAGCTCTTACCGTTAAGTATCGGGAACATGGCCTCGTCGTAACTCAAGCGAAAGAGGTGCCCCAGCTGATTTCCTCCAACCTGGAGGCATGCTTGGCCAAAACTTTCAGCTCAGCCACCAACAGCGACGTCGTCAAGGACTGGAACTCCATTTTCTGGGCCGTGCATCTCGGATACACACAGGTTTTTGACCGGGTGGAAAAGACGCTTGGGTTGAGCAAAGAGAGGCTAAGAGCTTCGAGGCACGTGCGAGAAGAGTACGGGAACATGGCAAGTGCCACCGTGGTGTTCATTCTAGATGAGCTAAGGAATAAGTCGATGAAGGAAGGCATGGCCACCACCGGAGAGGTGCTCTTAGGGTTTGGCCCCGGCATCACCATCGAGACTGTCGTTTTGCGAAGTGTGCCCCTACAGGCGGTGGCGAAGTCACATCCTTTCCCTGTTTGAGGCCGAAAACAAAAATTTCTTCAGCACAGAAAATCTTAATATTCATGAATCTAAATTATCCCTGGGTGTGTCGAACTTTAATTCTGGTGAATGATGAAATTGAGATCCTAATTATGTAGTCAATTGAATTTTCTTTGATGAGTATAAGTTAAATAACTGCTTCGAATGAGTTGCGTGGATCTTTTGCTGTAAACCTTGGTTTCTTATGTTCATCTAAAGTAAAAAAATTGTAGTCAAAGACTCGAACCCCGTAAAATCTTGGGATCAAGTTGGCATATACAATGAGAAAGCTATCCAATCCACAGAACTTACTTCCTCATTTCTTTGATTTTTTTTAGCGCCACATGAACATATACCCGTAATCTACATATATCGACTTCGTTGATGTAAAAAATAAACTCTTTACAAACATAAATCACTTGTATATGATGCCGAAACGAGATAGAAAATAGGCTAAATAGAAGAACTTGAATAGATAAGAGAAACAATCTGTTCACTCGGTTGTGATTTATCAAAATCAACGAAAATATCAAAAGTTTGAAATCTCTACTCTTCTAAGAACCTAAACACCTTTATGTATGGTGCTAACCCTAATTAATCTAGGAAACAAAATATTACGAAAATATCACTAAAATCACGAAATTGTCTAAAATCCTAAAATTATGTAATATTATGCAATATTATAGAGATTGGCAACTTTATTTGCATCATTCTCCCTTGCTATGAAAAAGATTTGTCCTTAAATCTGGCTCGTCTTTGTTGACTTCAATCTCTGCAAATTCAATCCCGTCTCCAAGATTACGAAATCTGCTTCGTTCGAGATGGCCTCTCCAATGAATCAAGTAATACATCTGCTTGAGCTCCAAGAAATTCTCTGAAAACACATCTTCAAGTTTATTCATTAAAAGATGCAGTGCAAAGTGTAGCGAACTTCGTTTATTACTTGATTCCCTTTCATCTACGTGAACTTCCACATCGACCTCTTTGCTTGCCCACAACTAGATGGGAAAATTAATAAATTCTGAGTACTTCTTCACTAAATCCTTCAATTTGGTCTCTTCCAAGTATTCCCCATCTTCCTCTCTTAGATGTAGTTTAATCTCAATTCCACGTCCTAGCGGCTCATTCTATGTGTCTTCAGAAATTGCAAATGCCCCATCAGCCTTTGATTCCCAAACATATTGTTTGTCATCATTATGTTTGCTGATGACTTCGACATAGTTGATTGGTGGGTGAACAATCTTCATCAACTCCCCATTAATCCGCTCCTCGATTGCTTCGGTTGCTTTTGTAGGTTGTCCAGTACTTATTAGCAACAAGAACTACTTCATTAAATACATCGAGCTACTCATCTGATGCCGCGATCATCTTACAGTTACTAGCATCAAAATCAGGACCCGGCACTTCCAATGCTTGTTCATACTTACCCTTCCCATAATCAAATATAGCTTCTGCAAGCAGGATCACCTGATACATGGCCTAGTGCACCATGATATGATACTGGGCAGTGACTTTAAGTATCTGGCGTACAAAAACTGCTGCATCTTTCTCAGTATAACGGCTGTCTTTTTTGGACAATATCCGATCGAGTAACTCACAACCACTATATATTCCACGAACAACATACAAAGTTGTGTGGAAGCCCCCACGAGATTCAATAACACCTTCATGAATATTAACAATATCCAATAGTTCAAGTTCACGTACCTTCGGAGAACTCGATGTGCCCAACACGTTCACAGTACCTGTACAAACTTCCGCGGACGACAGATTGAACGTGTAGTCGCGCAATTCTTGTACTTGGCACATACTTGCAATCGTGCCCTCCTTGAACGCGTCCACCTCCCATGCCGATATCCGCATTGTCGCTGGGGCGACCTTGCCGCCCTTCGCTGACACGATGGCTCCTACCGTCGTGCCTTGATTTGTATCTTCTTGTTCTCCATCGGATTCATCATAAACTCGATCTTCATTAAAGATTGGATCTTCAACAAATATTGGATCTTCGTTAAAGATTGCATCTTTGCCAAATATTGGATCTTCGTCAAAGATTGGATCTCTGTCAACGATTGGATCTTGAAGCTTAGGAATCTCAATCTTCATCCCGAAATTGAGAAAAGTGGACTGACTTCCAGGTTGTACTCCTTGATTTTGTCCCTGGTTCAAATCCTCAAAAGGATTATCATCCTTCTCTTCATCATCCGATGGATCCTCATATTCCGCTCCTTCTTCGGATTGAACATCCAACCTCGCCTATGCAAGTTGTCGCTCCAAATCATGGATTTATCTTCTCTACGCTTGCATGAGTCGTCGCTCCAATTCTTGGATTCGCCTTTTCTATGCCTAATTTTCTAATTCTCACAGGTCTCTTAGACACGGTCCTTCGTCCGCATCGGGAACGACTCCACGCCCCCGGCCACCACAAGTCCGCCATCCATGACCACCTCGATTCTATTTAGCCGTCGGTCCAAGGCAAACCTTCGTCTGCATCAAGAACGACTCCATGGCCCCGGTGTCTACCACGAGTTCGCCATCCACGACCACCTCGATTTTGTTTAGCCATTGGTCCAAGGCAACTCGTGCTCTTATACCAATTGATGCTAAAACGTGATAGAAAATAGGCTAAGCAGAAGAACTTGAATAGATATGAGGAACAATCTGTTCACTCGGTTGCGATTTATCAAAATTAGCGAAAATATCAAAAGTCTGAAGTCTCTACTCTTCAAAGAAACCTAAACACCCTTATATATGATGTTAACCCTAATTAACCTAGGAAACACAATATTACGAAAATATCACTAATCACGAAATTGTCTAAAATCCTAAAATTATGAAATATTACAAAGATCACCAACTTTATTTGCATCAGTATATAATACATTGTTTATATTTAGCTTTAGAAATACCACATGCAATAGTTATTCAGTATGAATAATTGTTCTTGGATCTCCCTAAGAACAAAATATTTTGTTGATACATAAAGATAGATTATGTTAGTAATAATTTCCCTAAGATAATAATGTTGATACATAATACGTAATACTTAATCTATTCTATTGGTAAAGTAAACACTATATTGGGAAAAGTACACTAGAAGTGCCATAACTTTTGTACGGCGTTCACTTGAGTGCCATAACTTTCAGAACGTTCACTTAAGTGCCATAACTTTTAAAAATCGTTCACTTGAGTACCATGTTGACGTGGCAGCCGGAAAAGTTATCTGTAGCATGCCGGAAGCGGATGTGGCACGCCGGAAAAGTTCTTGTAGCACTCAAGTGAACGATTTTGCTCCGACGTAGCACTCAAGTGAACAATTTTTGAAAGTTATGGCATTTAAGTGAACGTTTTGAAAGTTATGGCACTCAAGTGAATGTCGTACACAAGTTATGGCACTTCTAGTGTACTTTTCCCCACTATATTCATCTTTCTTTTAAATAGCAATTATCGTCTTTCCAAAAAAATTTCTCAGTTTCTAATTAAGTAGATTCTCATATACAACTACTTTTAGTTTTGTTCTCAATCTTTGGGATTTTCATGACGTATAGGTCACATTCCATGGATATAAGGTAAAAATTAAATTAAATATAAACGTGACTTTTTTCTAGGTTGTAAATTTTAAACTTCTATTAATCTAAGACTTATTTGTAAATTTAGGATAGATGGATTTGAAAAGCAAAAGGTAAATTTTACTTGAATTGTGAAAAGGTAATAAGTCATATTTTATCAAAATTATTCTCTGATTAGATGATATTTTCTTTTTGTAATTATGTGGCAGGGAATAAAAGACGAAATTTAGTTGAGTATCTGTTGAAAGTTTCTAAAATTCTGAGTTAATTGGTTTTATTGTGCAATCTTTGTTGGTGGCATCTAATGGGATTTCTTGAATAAAGTAACTTATATAGTATATTCATATTTCTTTTTTCTAATGACATATATATTTAGATATCTTGAGTGAATTTCTTTATTTGGCGAATTTCTTAAAAGTTTGAAAGCTAATACCGACTGATAACCCATTGGCATGGGCACGGTTAGGTATAGGTCTTTGGCTTGTGTAACTAACCCTTATTTATGGGATTTTAATAGATGATCTATAGTACATGCAGTTGAAATTCCTGACATCCCGACCAATTGCAGCGACCCTTGAAATAACTTTAGATTAGAAAGGTGGAAACCTCATTTATCCATTTAATGTTGCAGAAACACATTAGTAGATGTTGACACGTAAATTTTGGCAACTCATTTATTGCATACAAAATTAGGGATTGACTTCGACCCCTTAACAAAAAATTTAATTTTTCTTGGTCAAACTCAATTTTTTTTTCTTTTTACATATAGGCACATTTGCATATTTATTGGGCCGGTGATGAAAAGGCTTAAGTGAATGGTTTTGATCTTAATTTAGCTAGTTTGGACAAAGCCCGTAGTGTGGAAAGTTCGGCGAAGCCCATGAACATTATAGGGCCAAATATTGCACAATAATATTATATGAACGTATAATATCGGCGAATTTTCAGGTGAGGTGTGTACATCACGCGTCCGCTCCATAGTTCTCCATCGCACCAAAACCGACAAACACCTAGAGAGCTCCTTGTAAGTTTCCCGACAATCCTAGCTATGCTCTGATAATATCGGCGAATTTTCAGGTAAGTTCCTTGTTGTTGGGGCTAACGAACAACCTAGAAGGGGTTGAATAGGTTGAATAGGTTGCATGGTGATTTATAAAAACTTTGCGGAATAATAAACAATCACTAGTGAATATGGTTACGTACAAAGAGCCAGTGTGAGTGATGTCGTTAAGTAAAACAGATAGTAGCAAAGCAAATCATACACATTGTGATGATCCAAATTTTCATGTGCTTAATTAAAAGGTGAATCGGTATTATTGGGTTCAGATTATTGGACAAGTTTAGAGAAGTTATTTAGTGACTCGACATTGTTTTTAGGGACATTGCGATTAATTAGGGTCCTATTGGGTCAAATATGTGCAAAATTGGAAATTGAAAGCAGGGAGCGACACGAGGTTGCTCGTGGACACGTGGGGGGCTACATGTCAACACTTAGCAGCATGCAAGGCCACGTATCACCATTGTAGGACACATGGCAAGGTGGTGCCATGTGTTGTCGACATGTGGCAGACATGTATCATGGTACATGACACATGTCAAACACGAGTCAAGTTGAGGTTCTTTAGGTGCTAACTCGCAGAAGCCGGCTGGTCTTCCCTTGCTTCCCCTATATAAACCTCTAACGTCCATTCATTTCGTCATTCGTTCACTAGAACAACCCTCTCTCCTTCTCTAAAACTTCTTCGACACATCATTACTCTACTGAATAGCCATTACACTTTGTCGTGTGTTTCCTTCTTATTATGGTCATTTAATCGATGAGAATTTAAAAATTTTGTTTCACATGAATTAATTCATTAAATATATAATAATATACGGGACGGCTTGAGATTGACGTGCCTAGGACGTCATGGAAGCTCACCCGCCGATACTTAGGCCTCATGATCGTAACCAGCTCCGACTGCGGCTCTAAGTGAAGCTAAGTCAAATGCACACAAAGAACATTGTGTCTCGAGTGTGGAATTGGGGTCAAGTCGGGGGTGTCACATAAATAGACAACCATACATAACAAGTTCATGACAAAAATTCTAAACCAACTAGCAATCACGCCTAAAAGGGTATGGCTTTAATGGGTTTGCTAACTGGATAGAACACATCAATCATAAACAACAAACTCACCAAATACTAAATTCATGTATATATACATATATTTTTTAACCAATTCTTTACAAAAGTTTAAAGATTCTAGGAGAGCTAGAAGACACAATAATAACTCTCAGCCTAACGGCACCCTCAATGGCTTCATCTTCACCATGAACATCCACAAGTTACTCCTTGCTACCGGCATCACTGGTTTGCTACACTAATATGAAAATTTGTTATTCCACGAGGATGATCTCAACCGCTTTGCGAATGAACATCTAACCCAATAGAATGCAATCATTGAGATCAAAACATAACATCCATAATTCATGGTTTCAATGCATGCATAAGATGATATATATATATATATATGCATGAGATTGTTTTCCAATCTCGTTTATTTCATATGCAATGCAACGCTAGCTCACAAAGAGAATGTCCTCTTCAAATCACACAGCAGAGCCATCTCTTCACTAGAGGCATCCCTAAATCACACAACGAAAGCCCTCGCAGAATGCATGCTGCGACATCTCTTCACCAGAGGCATTTAAGATCACACGGTAGGGGTATTCCCAAATCACACACCGGAGGCATCCCGATTCCATATCGGTTCCACAGTGAATCGTCGACAGAAGTTCTGTCTCTACAGCATTACTCGGAGGCATGGTTGATAGAAGCATCTGCCTTGATGAAATCGTTTTTCATAATAAAATGACATGACAAACTTATGCAATGAAATCTTCCCTTTGTCGAAATTCATTTTAGAAGTACTTCTGAATACGATGATATGCGGATGAATAGCTTATCATATAGGCAAAGTAGGATTTCAAGAATATGAATCAAGTATAATCTTAGGAATATGAGCGTATTCTTAAGTTATTTAAGATGTATAATTCTTATGCCAATCCAAACAGACTATAAAAGTTAGAAATCCACTCACCTCGATTATTTTGAGAAGATAACGTAGAAATGGCGTATGAACAATCTTGGATTTGCCTTGGCTGCTATAAATTGGCGCCACAAACCCTTAAGCCGACCTTGATCATTACAAATTATTGGGTTCAGATTATTGGACAAGTTTAGAGAAGTTATTTAGTGACTCGACATTGTTTTTAGGGACATTGCGATTAATTAGGGTCCTATTGGGTCAAATATGTGCAAAATTGGAAATTGAAAGCGAGGAGCGACACGAGGTTGCTCGTGGACACGTGGGGGGCTACATGTCAACACTTGGCAGCATGCAAGGCCATGTATCACCATTGTAGGACACATGGCAAGGTGGTGCCATGTGTTGTCGACATGTGGCGGACATGTATCATGGTACATGACACATGTCAAACACGAGTCAAGTTGAGGTTCTTTAGGTGCTAACTCGCAGAAGCCGGCTGGTCTTCCCTTGCTTCCCCTATATAAACCTCTAACGTCCATTCATTTCGTCATTCGTTCACCAGAACAACCCTCTCTCCTTCTCTAAAACTTCTTCGACACATCATTACTCTCTTGAATAGCCATTACACCGAATTTGTGATGATCAAGGTCGGCTTAAGGGTTTGTGGCGCCAATTTATAGCAGCCAAGGCAAATCCAAGATTGTTCATACGCCATTTCTACGTTATCTTCTCAAAATAATCGAGGTGAGTGGATTTCTAACTTTTATAGTCTGTTTGGATTGGCATAAGAATTATACATCTTAAATAACTTAAGAATACGCTCATATTCCTAAGATTATACTTGATTCATATTCTTGAAATCCTACTTTGCCTATATGATAAGCTATTCATCTGCATATCATCGTATTCAGAAGTACTTCTAAAATGAATTTCGACAAAGGGAAGATTGCATTGCATAAGTTTGTCATGTCATTTTATTATGAAAAACGATTTCATCAAGGCGGATGCTTCTATCAACCATGCCTCCGAGTAATCTTGTAGAGACAGAACTTCCGTCGACGATTCACTGTGGAACCGATATGGAATCGGGATGCCTGCGGTGTGTGATTTGGGAATACCCCTACTATGTGATCTTAAATGCCTCTGGTGAAGAGATGTCGCAGCATGCATTCCGCAAGGGCTTTCGTTGTGTGATTTAGGGATGCCTACGGTGAAGAGATGGCTCTGCTGTGTGATTTGAAGAGGACATTCTCTTTGTGAGCTAGCGTTGCATTGCATATGAAATAAACGAGATTGGAAAACAATCTCATGCATATATATATATATCATCTTATGCATGCATTGAAACCATGAATTATGGATGTTATGTTTTGATCTCAATGATTGCATTCTATTGGGTTAGATGTTCATTCGCAAAGCAGTTGAGATCATCCTCGTGGAATAACAAATTTTCATATTAGTGTAGCAAACCAGTGATGCCGGTAGCAAGGAGTAACTTGTGGATGTTCATGGTGAAGATGAAGCCATTGAGGGTGCCGTTAGGCTGAGAGTTATTATTGTGTCTTCTAGCTCTCCTAGAATCTTTAAACTTTTGTAAAGAATTGGTTAAAAAATATATGTATATATACATGAATTTAGTATTTGGTGAGTTTGTTGTTTATGATTGATGTGTTCTATCCAGTTAGCAAACCCATTAAAGCCATACCCTTTTAGGCGTGATTGCTAGTTGGTTTAGAATTTTTGTCATGAACTTGTTATGTATGGTTGTCTATTTATGTGACACCCCCGACTTGACCCCAATTCCACACTCGAGACACAATGTTCTTTGTGTGCATTTGACTTAGCTTCACTTAGAGCCAGAGTCGGAGCTGGTTACAATCGTGAGGCCTAAGTATTGGCGGGTGAGCTTCCATGACGTCCTAGGCACGTCAATCTCAACCCGTCCTGTATATTATTATATATTTAATGAATTAATTCATGTGAAACAAAATTTTTAAATTCTCATCGATTAAATGACCATAATAAGAAGGAAACACACGACAAATGTACATAATAATCTAATATATGCCTCTATTTCCATATGAGATCGATTTAGGGGTAAGGCTACACCTATCTCCTCTAGTGGCGTGGATGTCTAAGAAGTTGCCAATCAAAAATCGTACTTCCTTCTTTATCAAAAACTTACATTCCTCCATTATTGCCTTACATATCATGCGGCCATCTACCACCATTGAAACCTGGAGTTCTATCAAAATCTCTTATTGGACCTATTAGATCTTCACCAAGTACCAAGTACCACGCCACATATGGGTGAGGGACCCAATGGTCTAGTCCCTCCTCCACATATAAGGTTGTGAGATAACAGCGGAAAGTAGTATCGCCATCGACGTCCACGAAATCCACGTGCATAACATCGATAGATATAATGTTATGTCCTGATTCTCGAGTATGTAACATCCTTACCAAATCGCTACAGGTCATGAAGGATAACGTCCCATGCATGTTATCGACCCAATCATTTTATCTTTTATCACGCAAGCGGAAAACGTACAACTCCCGGATAGATTATCAAGCATGGATAAAAAAAAGCAAGAAAGCAACACAGTCATTCAACCAACATACATTTTGCAATTTCATTAATACTAAAAGATGATTGTTAACTAGAGCTACCAGCTTATACAACCCTAGTTTTCGGGGCAGCTCTCTAAGACTAACAAAAAGATACCGCGATCGGGAAGGGTTAATCTTTCATCTACTCCCAAAAGAGGGGCTACATCACCCTCGGCCTGAGCATCAATAGGGCTCTCAAAAAGAGGATTGCCACATGCTTAGGATAAGGAGTGCTAGCCAGAATAGGGTGTGGCTATGGAGGACTCGGACTCCATATCACACTCGGGGTCCATTACCTCCCGGTCGGGTGTATCCAAATCCATCGGATCCTAGGCGGGGAATTGAGGGATCGGGTTAGGTAGCCCTTCAAATCCACGAAATGAGCCGAAGAGCCGGTCCTCATCACGAATGAACTAGGCTTTGAAGAGGTGTGCTACTAAGTAAAGCAACCCCTCGTTCATCTAGACTATTGTGACGTGGTGCTCCTAGACATGCTCGATGCCCACGATCGGATAGTGGATGATATAAAAAGATTGATCAGTAAGGACGCCAAAGCGGACATATCTTTCCATTACCTGGGACCTAAAAGTGTTAAATAACGGAATGAGAATAATCTCGGTGAGTTAACGCTTAAGCCTGGCTAGGACGTTGATTCGCTCAAAGCATTGTATCAACCAAACACAAAATCATTGTGTATACGTCAATCACATGCAAGCTTACCATCCTTCTATTATACATAATGCAATGCTCGACATGACCCAATAGTCACATTAGACAACCAACTGGCATGGCATTACATCAACTTTCATGCATAGGACACCACACGAAGTCCATTTATTAACGGATGACCCACGCGGCTGGCGTAGTTGGTGCGCATGACTAGTGTGGCCTAATACTACAACTAGCAATGTCTATTGGTAAGACCAGGCATCGTTCCTTACTTCTAGCGACGGTGATTGAGTGCCATGTATCCAATGCAACTAGTACGGCATAGCAGATAGGCATTCCTGTAAGGAGCATCGTCTCGTCACAAGCTACGATCGGCATCCGACAATCCGTATGATCCGTACGACTAGCACAAGCACGGATTGACATGCATATGAAAAGCCGTGTGGTTCCGTACAACTAGCATGGTACGAACTTGTCGGGGATCTCATTATATTCCCATCACATGACCATTTAGGCACACCCGATAACCAATTAGTTTTCATCTTTACTTTTAGCCATATGCTCATGCGGACGTGCTCAAATACTCGACCCAAGACTATTTTCATGCTAAAACATGCAATTTGATCCATACGTGGTCATATGAATGCACGGGTTATAGACCAGAGTTTGCAACTAGTACTGGATGATTAACCCACCAAATAGTTGCCCATAACACTCGATAGTCGGCAATACATTCAACCAAGAAATCAATACGGATGATTGAGCAAACCAAAATCATTTGATTCAGTTCTGAATATTCAATCCGAGTATGCTTATTTATGGCCGTTTCATAATGTCAAGTTAGTTTTAGTCAATTCAATTCAATAATCGATCGTACACTCTTTTCTAGCCTATCGCTCGCTTACAATCAAGCAGCGACAATCACACAATCAATCAATCTATCACCAAATAGCCGCAGTTCCCTAGCTAACTAGACTAACTTAACTAATTAGGGTCATTTAGCCTAAACCAAGTTTCTAACCTAAATTGATCCCAATTAATCTACCTAAATACCCTAACAAACTAATTACCTACCCCTAAGTGCAATTAGCATCCTAACCAAGAGTTAGAGGCTAGCTCACAATCTAACGATGACGACGATGAAGAAATGGGCTGCTCTGGCGGCGACGAGGTACGCGGGTCACTGGCGGCTCATTGTATGGCTCGTCAGGCGGCAAGAAAGGCAGATGATCGGCGGCAGCAACACGGAGCAGCGGCGGTAACACGAGACCAACAGCAGCGGAGCTTTCTAGCTCTTCGGTTAGGGTCGAGGGATAGCGTCAAGCTGGCGGAAGGCAACGGCAAAGATGAAGTGACTGTTGGTGAGGGCTAACAAGCAGCCTAGCATGCAAGGTGATCAAAGGCTCAACGACTCAAGTCGGTTGTAGGCTAATGCGGAGGCTAAGGGCAGATGACGACGGGAACAACAAAGGATGGAGGGAGGTAGCAAATGGCATCGGCGAGGTAGGGAAGTGTTAGGGTGGTAGTTGACGAGACAGATTGCGAGAGAGAGTGAGAGATGGTTGGGGTTGCGGAGGCTAGTTGCCTCGGCAAGGGGGATGGCACGATGGCTGGCCGGCGATGGCGCACGAGTTTGCGATGTGAGATGGCTTGACCAATAGTGAATGGGGGTGGTGGTCGGTATAAAATAGCAAGGTAGAGGGAGGAGGAAATTGAGCGTGAGAAGTGAGGGAGAGGGGGAGAGAGAGAAAGAGGAGAGATGGAGAATGGGAGGGAAAAGAAGAGATAAGAAGGAAGAGAGAGAGAAGAGAGTAACTTGATGGGATGGGTAGATAGGGATTTGACCTTAGTAGTTGAAAATGTGAGTGACTAGGTGGGGTCCATAAAGATTTAAATTGTTTGGCTTCTCATGCATGAATGAGGGCCAACAAGGTCAAATGGCATTTTAGGGCTAGTTCAATATTTGGTTAAATCGACAAAGGGTAATTCGATCAAGGTTAAACCCAGGCACGAAGGTCTCGATCCTACTACGCGACGACCGAACTAACGAAGCCTAATCTATCCCGATCGATGTCTTAGAAAATATCCAACCATTATCACTTAATCCTCAAAATCCAATTTTATACAACAAACTAGAATTCACAATTGGACCTAAATTGAGTCCAGTTATCTTATAGACGTCGAAATTCTAGGACATCACATATAACATGGCCAAAGTGAGGAGGTGGGATAGTGACCAAACCTACAAGTTTGAAAAATTAAAGGGATGAGAACAATTTCTCAATAAGCAAAAATCTAAACCTATGTTAGGAAGTTAGCTAATATTATACTCACGATACATACAATTGAAAAATAAATCGGCAAGAGTATTTCCTCATCTATTCGGCCATGTAGACAATTGTAAGCAAGCATGCAATTTTCATCATTTCATGTTTGTCCCATTTTTTCATGGGCCCACTCGTCCCTTCTTGACGAGGCACCTCACAGATGTACATTTTCAAGGCATCCCGTAGGGCAACTTAACTATGACTCAAGTAAAGGTTTCCTTCATTCCGTTTGATTCATTCTATAGCAAATCTCATGGTCGAGATGTGTTCACTTGTCCATGAATGAGGCATATTATGTCATATACTATAGGTTCACTACCATGAGCGATAAAGCATGAAAAGAGCATGTGAGCTACAACTTTCTTGTACAAGCACATAAGTCGACACTATCCTTCACCCTAACAAAAGTTTAGAAATTCACTTACATATCTTATTGGCAAGAACTATTAAAAAGGCAAGACAAGGGTCGGCGGTGCCGTATCATGGCCGAAAATAGGTGATGGTGCACTTATGGTATGGGTAGCCGGTTGTGGTGGCGGTAGCGGCGGCAATGAGTTGTATCGAGAGAGAGAGTGGAGAGGGGAAGTGGTGTGTAGAATAGGTGGGGTCGGGAAGATCCTTAGCTTATTTATACTTTAATTTTCTAAATTTTAGTTTTAACTTGTCTTCATCATGTTGCTATTAAATTGCCACATCATCTAATAGTTAATGAAGCAATTTATCATTGGTTCATGTGGCTTTCTATTAACTAATCCACCTATCTATTCTAATGGAACTATATTCCTAGGTATGGACATTTGTTTAATTGAAAATGTGAGACTCTCATCTTGTGCCACACACCTATATGAGGTGTCCGTCTCTTGATGATCCCCAATTATTCCATTCTTAATTTCTAATGATCTTGATTAATTATAATTGAAATGAGGCTAATAGCATAAGGATTGGCACTATTGGCACCATTTTTACTCAAGGGTCGATTTAAATAGTTATCAATTGCAGTCAAGCTTGTGAGTAACAGAACTAATTTTCTAATTGATCCTTCTTCAAAAGTACTAGGTTAGTTCAAAACTATCACTAATGGCAATTTGGGCATTTTAAGGATAAGGTAATGATTGGTCAAAGATTCTGTAATCTTTTTAGAAAATCATGTTTGACTGTTCAAAGATTTATGAAGATTTAACAATCATTATAGAAGATTTTATTTTGACTTTTCAAAGATTTGGTAATCGTTACAATAGATTTAGTATTCATTACGGAAGATTTGGTAATGAATACGGAAGATTTCGTTTTTGACTATTCAAAGATTTCGTAATCATTACGGAGGATTATATTTTGACTTTTCAATATTTTTTAATTATTAGAGAAGGTTTTGTTTGACTCAATCAAAGATTTCCTAATGATAATAGAAGATTTCCTTTGACTCGGTCAAATATTTTGGTAATCATTGGTATAATCTTTTTCAAAGCTCATGTTAGTGAAGTGTAGAAAAACCTTGGTGCCACTTGTCGAGGATCGGATCGAGTTCCTTTTAGAAAAACCTTAGATGGAAAATTTTGTGCAGCTATTTGTATCGAGGATCGGATCGAGTTCCTTGACTTCCAATCATGGCTGGTTGCCAACCGAGCCATAACAGAGGCGTGGCTAGCATGCTGCCAGGCACAGCTGGATGTGCCAAGTGACATGACCAGGTGTGTGGTCTGGTATGTTCTAGACATGTCCTATCGCCATTGGGGTTAAGCATTTTCATGTCTAGCTTAGTTTACTATCGGAATCACCCAATCCTAAACAGAATGTTCAACTGAACACAACTAAAGTAACCTTTCATGACCAACTTGAGATTGACGCAGGATTGGCTTGCCTCAGTCCATAATCCTTCCACGATATAATCTACAGCCAAGGGTGATTAGTCCATGGCTGGCGCGTATTAGCACGGGGTTTTAGTGAAATTCTGCTTTAGATGAATCCATATTGTTTGTCGGCACAATGCTCATGATCGATCCTTGAATGAATCCTTGGTAGGGTATAGACCTACCCGGGGTTGATTTACAATTGATGCATCTATGAACAAAATCGATTCATGTCAAGTTTGAATTTGCCTTATGCTTGGTCGAAGGCTACCTCAAAATTGGCACCCCAACAAGATGCACAATTGGACGTTACCAAGGAACAGTCGCTTGTTGACTGCTCATGTCCGAACATTGAAACTAATCATGACTCGCTCATAGATAGATTTCCATGATTGGTGAACTATCTCATTCCTCGTTTGTCCATGGTTTTAAACAACAGCTCGTCCATTGTTGATACTTGGATGGACTCTAAAATTTGGGGTGTCATAACTCTCCCTCTTATAAAATTTCGTCCTCGAAATTTACGACATACCTAGTCACTAGAATAAATGTGGGTACTCATTTCTCATTATATCTTCATTTTCCCATGTAGCCTCTTCTATGTCGTGGTATTGCTATAGGACTTTTACCAGGGAAATGGTCTTATTTCGTAAGACTTGCTCCTTTCTATCCATGATCCACACCAACTTTTCAATAAATGATGTTCTATCAATTTCAATCATTTCAGGATCAAGCATGTGTGTAAGATTGGGTTCATACTTTCTCAACATTGAGACGTAAAACACGTCATGAATGTTAGCAAGTCGCGGCGGTAAAGGTAATCTGTATGCTAATTCCCCAATCCTTTCTAAAATCTCAAATGGTTCTATGTGGGCTCAATTTATCTTTCTTTATAAAGCATGATACCCCTTTTATAGACGATACCTTAAGGAACACATGATCGCCTACTTGAAATTCTAATGATTTATGCCATCTATCGACATAACTCTTATGTCGGCTTTGGGCTGTTCTTAGACGTTTCTTAATGGTTTATATAACTTTTGTAGTAGCGTGCACTAATTCTGGGCCTATGAGTTTCTTTTCCCCAACTTCATCCCAATAGATTGGAGTTCTGCAAGCTTTCCATATAATGCCTCAAATGGAGCCATTCCTATACTTTGCAGATAACTGTTATTATAGTTAAATTCTGCTAAATGAAGATGTTCATCCTAGTTTCCCTTGAAATCTAGGACACATGCATGTAACATATCTTCCAAGGTCTGAATAGTTCTCTTTGATTGGCTGTCACTTTGCAAATGGTATGCTATACTTAACTGAAGTTTGATTCATAATCTTGCTTGAAGACTTCGCCAAAAAGTAGCGGTAAATCTATGATCACGATCTGACGTGATCGTAATCGGAATCCCATGTAAACGGATTATCCGCTTGACATATAAATCTGCGTATTTAACCAATGAATAATTCTTTCGTACGGGTAAGAAGTGAGTAGACTTTGTCAATCGATCAACTGTTACCTATATTGAATCATTTTCTCTCTGTGTTCTCGGTAATTCTAAGATAAAATCCATCGTAACATATTCCCATTTCCACTCTGATATTTCAAGTCGTTGTAGTAATCCTACCGGTTTACGGTGATGTGCTTTCACTCGTTGACACATCATGCACTTAGCAATATACTTTGTGATATCCGCCTTTATTCCACTCCACTAATAATGCTGTTGGAGATTCTGATACATTTTAGTGCTCCCTAGGTGGATATTATAATGACTACGATGGGCCTCTAACAGAATCTCCTCCTTAAGTTTATCCTTGTTAAGAACGTACAATCACTCACGAAACATAAGGATGCCATCTCTAGTTACCTAGAATTTAGGCTCTTTTCCTTCCTCAACTCTTTTCCAAGTCTTTATTAATTCTGCATTCGATAGCTCCAAGGATTTAATTCTCTGCCATATGTTTCATTCAATCCGTAATGTAGCGAATAATCTACACAAAGTTTCTTCTTTCTTAAATATGAACTATGAATCTCGAGCTTTAGCGAGTAATATCCAATCTTGAACCATTAGCATCGTAATAGTGGACTTGCGGCTAAGTGCATTTGCAACTTTATTTGCTTTTCCAAGACGATAGATGATGTTGCGATCGTAGTCCTTAAGTAACTCCATCCATCGTTGTTGCTGCATGTTTAATTCTTTATGGGAAAATAAATACTTAAGGCTTGGTGATCGGTATATGTCGCGACCTGCCTTGAACCTCTCCCGAGGGTCTAGTGGGTTAAGAGGTATTGCTATAGGTCAATGGCCTGGACTCTCCCAAGTACTACCTCCCGCGCCGTTGGATTTCTTTTTACTGATTAGCAAACTAAAATACTACTAAGAGTTACCACTAGCCTATTGGGGTCGGCTAGAAACCAATAGAGACATGGGATCGTTATCTCGATTCCTACATAGCCAAAGCTTCTAGGTTCGGGGACTTGTTTACACTAACTAGATAATTATCGCTTTTTCGATACCTAACCAGTCAATATTCCCTAAGATGACCACATATTTCGCATGTCACTTTAAGCTTACCGGGCATCTAACCAGTACTAAATGATCATGCATGATGTTTTTTTCATTTCGTGCAATTACCTATCTATCCTTAACATAGCAATATAGGGAAAGTGATGAACATGCAATTTTTCAAAAGACAGTGTTATGATAAACACTCAATCAAATAAATATGCCAAATAAAGACTGGGATGAACACATGCAAACCAAATCTATGATGGCGATATTTAAACAAACAACTTCGATGCGAAGGTCAAAGTACATCAATATCGGACTAGGCCGGACAACAGTCTTCAATCAATGCCAATCTAAGGCTTAAAATTTTACACGAGGGGTAAAAAGGTGAAGGAGAGCATTTTTCTAATTTTCTGATTTTTTTTTCACTTTTTTTTCATTTTTTTTTCATTTTTTGGATTTTTCTATTTTTTTTTTTTTTTAATTAAAAGGGATCGGTTCCGATTCGGGTTCTAGGACCGGGACTTGGATCGGGTCGTTGGACCCGATCCAGGTCTAGGATAGAGAACCGGGGCTAGGCCTTGTTCGCGCGATAGAGGCCCGGACCTACCTCTCTATTTTTTTACTCTCGGCTCATTCCAAACCCGGTCTCTGCTCTTCTTTCCTCTTGGACCGGACCACGAATAGATTCAAATGGTAGGGAGACTAAGCACATCTACCTGTCTCCATATATTATAAGCCCAATTTGACAAAACTTCCTCTTAGACTCAGCCCCCCTCCCATTTCACGTATTCTCCCACATTCGTCTTCAAACCAGCTAGCCCACTCCTAGCCTAGTCCTTGTTCATCGTCTTCCTCTCACACCAATACCTCTATATTTGTGGCATTGTGATGAAAACCAGATGTCGTTGGTCGGGACATGAGTACCATTGTCGGCTTCGTCTACCGCCGCATCGTCGGGATTCATTCACTACACCGTTGCCGAATCACGCTCCACCGGACCTTCTAGACGCCAACCGGTTCCGCCCACCTCGTGTCCACCTGCATTCGTGGCTTACCCATGCTTTTGACCACTGCTGCCGCTAAGTCACGCTCCCATGGACCTTTTCGCTACAACGCCAAACCCGCTTATCCTGTACCGAGACCACTACACGGAGATCCACCGCCACGCCACGCCTTCTAATTCGAGTTGCCACCTGCATTGCTACAAGTTTGAGCTCGCGTGCTGCCTTTACTCCTTCTATGTTGGGTGGTTGCTAGCATCGTCCATATTTTCTCACCTAAAAGCTCTCCAAATAGGTGGCTCGCGCGCGGCAAGGGCTAATTAGGCCCCCGAATTTTCTATTTTTTGTTTTATTACTTTTTTTTTAACTTTTTACAAGTACAACAAAATAGACATATTCAATTTACAAAGAAAATAAAATTAGAACTGACAAAATTAGGTGTCAACAGTATATATTTCAAATTTCTCCCCATACGGATAGTGTCTCCAAATTTTCGGAGTAAAAATAATAGCAGTGAGTTCTAAATCATGGACTAGATAATTAAGCTCATATGGTTTCAGCTATCTTGATGCATAGGCCACTACCCGGCCATGTTGCATTAAGACAATACCTAGTCCTTTATGCGAAGCATCGCTATAAATAATGAACCCATCTATTTCGAATGGTATTGTCAAGATAGGCCCAGTTGTCGAGTTTCGCTTAAGTTCTTGGAAGCTTCATTCACATTTTTCTATCCACTCGAACTTAACATACTTCTTTGTCAATCGCATCAAGGGGGGGGGGGGGAAATTTTAAGTAATATCCCGCTAATCCTAAGAAACTGCAGACTTCAGTAATCGTTGTTGGCCTTAGCCAATTTACTACCGCCTCTATTTTAGTCGGGTCAAGCGATATGCCTTCGCCTAACACTACATGGTCTAGGAATACCATGCGGCTCAGCCCGAACTCACACTTATTGAACTTGGCATAGAGCTTGTTTTCTCGAAGCGTTTGTTAGGTTGTTTGCAAATGCCCCGTATTCCTCTTCATTCTTTGAATATACCAATATGTCATCTATAAATACAATAATGAAATGAACGAGAAGTGCCTTAAATACCCGGTTCATTAAATCCATAAACGCTGCCATGGCATTTGTTAATCCAAATGGCATCACCGTAAATTCACAATGGCCGTAATGAGTTCTCAAGGCTATTTTCGAAATATCTTCCTACTTGATTCTCAACTAATGATATCCAGACCTTAAATCAATTTTAGAAAATACTGATGCTCCTTGAAGTTAATCAATCCTTGATAGTGGATACTTATTCTAAATAGTCACTTGGTTTAATTGTCGATAGTTGATGCAAAGGCGCAATGACCCGTCCTTCTTCTTGGCAAATAGTACCGGCGTACCTGATAGCAAAGTACTCGGCCTTTATCGAGTAATTCTTGCAATTGCACCTTTAATTCCTTTAACTCCGATGGGGCCATCCTATAAGGAGCCTTAGAAATCAATTTTGTACATGAAGCTATTTCATAAGTAAATTCAATCTCTCTTTTGGGAGGTAATCTTGGTAATTCCTTTGGAAATACATCCAGAAATTCTTGTACAACTGGAATATCTTCCAACTTAGGTTCTCCTTGTGACTTGTCCTCTGCTGTTGCTATATAGCCTTGATAATCGTCACTAAGGAGTTCGGTGGCCTCGGTTGCCGAAATTATGAGAGTCGAACATCTATCTCCATTTCTGACAAACTCATAATTAAGGAATTCTAGGGGATCAAAATAGATTACCTTTTGATAGCAATCTACCTTGACTCATTGTTATTGGAGTCAATCCACTCCGATTATGACGTCAAAATTATACATATATAAAACAATCAAATTTATTTTCTTGTCTCTACCACTTATGCCAATTCTACATTCCTTGCATACCGATATTGTCAACATCTCGTACTTTAATGGTGCGGAGACTCTTAAGAATACTTTAAGGGCGTACATGGTAACACTTCTCTACCGTAAATCGACTTCTGACCGGAAGTTGTTTTCTCTACTTCTCCTCAAAAGCAGAAGTTGATTTTTCTACTTATGCTCTAGATTGACTTCTAATCAAAGAAATTCATTTGGTAACGGTTGAAAATTTCTACTTTTAAAACATTATTAACAAAATCCTTCGCGATCGGCGGAGGTAGACGGGTAAAGGTCGGTGTGGTTGAAAAGGTGATTCTAAAGTGAAGAAGTAAAAAAATTTTACATCTCAAAGTTGGCCAAAAACCGTGCCAAAAGTTGAAAATCCTACGATGAGTCAATTTTTTTACCGAATGGATTTCTACTTCGGCAAGGTTTTTACCAAACAAATTTCCCTACTAGATTGACTTCCGGCAGAGAAATCTAGAAGCAAAGGTGTTATCATGTAGCTCTTAAGTGGTCTAGCTTCTAACTCAACCAAGTTCATAAATTTATTGGATATAAAAAAAAAGGGGTAGCCCCAATGTCAAACAATGCATGTGCAGCACATCTATTAATAAAGACAGTACATGTAATGACGGTCTTAGTATTTTCAGCATCTTCTTGTGTAGTGGCATAAATTCGCCCTTGAGTTGGTGGTCGTTAATTGTTTCCTTGTTGTATCATTTGTTGTGGTCGTTGTCTCGTTTGCTGCTACTACTATTGTGGGCTATCTCTCATCAAACGACCCTATTGTCCACATCAAAAATAGGCTCCAAGACACATTCTACATAGAGCATTACCATGTTGCCTCCCACAATAACGATAAGTCTCACTTGAAGCACCATTTAGTCCTCTTCTCGTTTTATTTGAAATGAAGGATTGCTTTCCCCTATACCTCGTGTCATGACTCATGGTTTGAGGAGGAACCCGTTCTTGATTTGAAGTAGAAATTATTTGAGCTCGGGCATATAACTCGTTGTAATCTCAAAAATTTAAGGGTACAACCTGGTCCCTAATGTTAGGATGCAACCTCCTTGGAACCCCTTTAGTTTTGGCTATTGGTTCCTCTACTAATCTGGGAGCGTACCTTCACAATCAAACGAATCTAGCCTCATACTGATCCACTATTATATCGTCCCGGTGTAATTGTATGAACTCCATCATTTTCTTATCGTAAACACTTTTCGAAAAATACTTCTCACAAAAAGCCTTAACAAAAGCATTCCAGTTTATCTCGGCGTCCGTAGGAAAGACTAGTCATTTAGTAGCCTTCTACCAATAATTTGCATTACATTGTAATTGATACTTTACCGGTGCCACATGATCAACTTCCGAATACTCCATAAATGAGAATATCTTTTCAAGTTCATCTATCCACAATTTCGCTTCATCGGGATTCCCGGTACCGATAAATTTATAACTCCTCAATTTTAAAAATTGCTCAATTACCCTACTTATGACGTCCACCCCGATCGGTCTTGTTTCCGAACGTCGAAGCGTTACTATAGGCATTAGCCATCTGCTGTTTAACCCGCTTGTGATGCCCTAGAATTTCAACCTCTGTAAGATAACCGGAGTTAGTTTAGGTCCAACTATGAATTCCAGTTTGTTGTATAAATTTGGATTTTGAGGATTTTAAGTGCCAATGGTTGGATATTTTCAAAGACTCCGGCCATAATAGATTAAACTTTGTTAGTTCGGTTGTCGCGTGATAGGATCGAGACCCTCCATTGATTGAGTCAAATGTCCAACCAATCTTAAAATGCCAATTGCCTTTTTACCCCTCATTCATGCACTAGAAGCCAAACAATTTCAATCCTTGTGTACCCCACCTAATCACCTCACCTTTTCCACCACCAAGGTCAAATCCTCATCTACCCATCCCATCAAGTTACATCTTCTCTTTCTATTCCTTCTACTCTCTGTTGATGGCTAGTAATTTCACCTAGAGGGGGGTGAATAGGTGATAAAGTGTGATTTTAAGATTTTATTGCGGAATTTAGATCACACAGTATAAAACAAAGATCTCGGATGATTAAGCAATTCGGTTGATGCGGGATTTGTAATAGAATTGATATGTGATGTTCGTGTGCGGTTTAGCTATCGGAAAATATTTAAAATGATCAGAGTAAAAGATAAGGAAAAGCGCACGGAAGGATTATAGTGGTTTGGCTTTGGTTAAGCCTACGTCCACTTCTTCGGATGACAGCCAATCGGCTGGATTCCACTAGAAAGCTGCTCGGAGGTTACAAATCAATGATCTCCTTAACACGTAGGAATTCGCACCTAACGCTCAACATTCGTGTGTACACTTCCTCACACTTACAATGGATGGATTAAGAAGTTTGTTCAAAATGGAGTACACTCTATCTAGGAATTATGAACATTTTTCCCTCTTTACGCCGATCTATTTTTCCCTTCGCCTTCGAGATGTCTTTTATACTCTTCCGCCTTCAATCTAGCCGTTGCAAGGCATCCAAAAGAGATCTCTCCAACTCTACCCTTTTGGATGAGATGTTTGCCAAAAGAAGATCTCTTAGCCGTTGGGGATCGCCAAAGGAAAGTCTTCCCCGCTTGGATCAAATCGCCCATACAATTCTGATCCCCGGTTTCCATAGATGGTTTCTTCCATTTGGAACGTCCTTGTTTGTCTTCTTGGTTCCACATCATTGATTGATCTCTATCACCAAGAATCTTCAAGAATGATCCAGCTCGATGGCGTCCGTTGATATGCATCAATTTAGCTTAATTTGTATTCCTCTTGAAGTTCTGATTACTACTCGTGAAGTACTTCTCTCAGAGCTTGAGCGTCATTCCAACGTTTGAGCTATCCCCGCTCATCGTCTAAGCTTGAACCAGCGTCTGAGACTCTCGGAGACAACATTTGAGCCAAATTCTTTTGCCGGATTCAATCCCGTGACTCCCCACACAAAAGGATAATCTGCAAAATAAGTAAATCACGGCATTATCTCAAAACACAGGAGTACTCGGATTGTTTTGTGAACTTCAAAACCATCTAGGGATTTTTTCCTCAACAATTTCCCCTTTTTTTAATAATGACAAAACGATCCACTATAGTAATGAATAATTGAGTTTAGAATGGATGAGCAACTTCAGCAAAGTTACTCTAGTGATAATCTTGCTAAGTAATAATTTTGGCGGTTCGTTCTTTGTGCTTTTAACAAGATTAAGTTCTGAAAAAGAATGTATTTATATACTATGATGAGCAGTCTCGGAACTTGTGCCATCTCAATCAATGAGTTTGTATTCTAAGTGCGTCTACTTATTGAGATGTGCGATAGTTTCAAATATGAAAATTGTAACTCCTTAGAGCATCACATTTCGTCATATGTTCAGAGCTTGTCCTGATTAGCCAAAGCTTTCAAACTTATATAATCTTAAGAGAAAGAAACTTGTTCACCTGCTCATCTTAGAAGAAGGTATTTCTTCTCGGATGATGTTTCCTCGGATCATGCTTAACCTAAAATCCTGTACTTGATGGATTCTTGCCAAGATATCATAGATTGATTTCACATGATTCATTCACATATTTTTCATACAT
This sequence comes from Rhodamnia argentea, assembly GCF_020921035.1. Taxonomy (NCBI): domain Eukaryota; kingdom Viridiplantae; phylum Streptophyta; class Magnoliopsida; order Myrtales; family Myrtaceae; genus Rhodamnia; species Rhodamnia argentea. Next base: position 14,257,273 of record NC_063156.1, read on the forward strand.
ATCTTATCACGACATCACAAGTTATCATATACCACTTTATCATCACGACATCATAAATCAATCATATACCATTCTCCCCCTTTTTGTCATCAGCAAAAGGGAGTAACCTCCATAGTCGGATATAAATTGTAGAGATAAAACGTTACTCCCCCCGAGTTCAATGCCTATTGCGATCATCTATGTAGTAAACTCAAAACATGCTAGCATTCAAATGGTGAATCATTCAATCAAGTGAATTAGAAAAGAGAAGAATAGAGTTTAGAGTAAGATTCAGAGTACGGATCCAAACAAGAAATGTTGAAGAAAAATTTAATCTTTTGGTGTTTGGTCCGGATGAGAAGATGATGGAGCTTGATTTGAAGTGGAGGCTTGGTCCACATGTCGTTGAACTAGGACAAATTTAGATAGCTGATTTAGCTTGAGGTCCACATCCTTCTTCAGAGTAAGGATCCTATTGTCCAAGAAGCGCAGCTGAGATTCCGAATGATCATGGACGGTTTTCTGAATATTCGCAACCTCGGCATCTACCTTTGTGCACGGGCCTTCAACTTTTGAGCGCAGAGAGGTCCAAAGGTCCGACCATTTTTGGTTTATCTCTTATTGCCTCTGTGCTTTCTTCTTGAGAAGGTTTGAGTTCTTGTCTGTCTCATCGGTCCGAGTGCCTACATTTGTTGACTCCCCCTAAGTCCTGGTATGGTACTCGGATGATGAAGCAGATCTGTCCGGGAGATTTTCTATTTTAGCAGCATTAGTATCTATTTCTGTTTGTACCCTCTTAGACATTTCTTCTCATGGAAGTGGCCCCTCTGTTTCTATTTCAGCAGCATTTGGCACGGATGGTATTTCTTCTCTTGCTGTATCTCCTCCTTCTTACGTGTCCTCTTTCTCTTTTTCCTGCTGTTCCAGTTGAATGGCGGTCTCATCCTCATATGTTGATCTAATGATCGTTTGGATCAGCTTTTCTAGTTTTGTATCAGTTATTCTTGAGCTATCCGAGATGTGCTCTTTTTCAATTCTGTTGAGCAGCACCTTAGCAAGCTTTCTTCTTTTCTTGCTAGGTCTGGTTGATTTGTGAGCAATCATCTTGATCCTTCTCTTTCGAGTGGATTCTGAGGATGGTTCTGAAGATTTGTTACGTGGAGTTTCATCGAGAGGCTCCTTCTAAGGAAGATCTATGGGAATCATTTTCTTCTTTCTATCCCTCCAATTTCCATTCTCAAACCCGTAACCCATCTTTGTGAGCATTATCTCACCCACACTTCCCCGATGAAGCTCTGTGGATCTGAGTTCAAAAGGTACCACTATCCGTAGGTACTCAAAAAATTATGCTTATCAAAGATCTATAGGGCAGCTAGCCCTTATTCTTCTTCATTGCTCTTCTCATGTGCAGAAAAATTAGGTGAGGCAGAGAGAAGGGTTTTCCATTTAGAATGGCCCGGATGAGCTTTGCCTCATACCTTGAGACATCTTTTTTTTAGGAACCCTTTGGTCTTAGGTAGTTGATAACCACCTTATGCGGTATTATGGTCCTCGGAGGGAAGTGGTGATGCTCAATGTGTGGTTTGTTGGCTCTTGAAAGATCGGGGTTACCAGACAGCTCTTTGTAGACATCTTCATCTAATATAGGGATTTTGGTGAAGTTGAACGGCTCATCCCGAAGAATGTCTACTAGGTCTTCAGCGATTAAAATAATGTTACGCTCCTCGTAGGAAAACTGAATTGTATTTCTATCGATCATTGTGAAGTTCGAGTAGAAATAGACAGTCAGTTCAGTGTAAGTTGGAGTATATAAAGAGCAGAAGTTGTGGAGCTGCAAGTTGGTGAGGGGATAAAGGTTACGTAGACCGTTCCTTTCAAAAAAGTCTGAGTCAACAGGCACGTTAGGCATAACTCCTCTAGCAAGTAGTGCCTTGTAGCATTGTTCGTGTTCTTTCAATCTGAACAGTTTGTCTACCTCTTCTTCATCAGCCAAAAACTTCATTGGTACAGACCTGAAAAAGGTATAAATCAGTTCATGATCATCATCATCTCTCGGATGTTACGTCACGTAGATTTGTTCCTCCTTTGCATCCTCCTTTCGAGCACTACCCCGCTTAATCTCTGCGGGTTCTCCAACCTTTTCTTTTCCCTTTCCGGAGGGATTACTCCTCTGAAGTTTTGTTCCTACCTTGGTAGCTAGCCCGATTTCTGTCCGAGTAAGCATCTTAGAGAATTTGTGCATTTCTTCCTCATTGAAGAACCCATTCAATTTCACAAAGTCCAGAATGTTATTCTTAGACCTACCATCAATCCGCATTCCTTTAATAACATTCAATAGACCTCTAGCTAGTTTTATCCTTTTATCAACAAGTAAACTTGTGTTTTCTTCGGGGGTTCGGATTACCGTAGAAGAAATTCGTTGCTGAATCCGCTTGCGTTTCTCCTCTATCACTCCCGATGGTGTAATCACCGTCATATGAGCGATCAATCTTCGTGCCTGCGTTTCTGCTTCGCTCGGCAAGGTGGTGAGGGCTGGAGCGTCATCGGATGTTCTCTGTACTCTGGATCCAAGATGGCCAGAACGGCGAGAGCCGCCCGCTGAAGATTTCTATGCCGATGGATTCTTAGGTGCCATGAGGAATGAGAGTTGTCGGGCGATTCTGATCGAAGAGATTTTTGGAAGATTTAGGGTTTTTGGATTTCGTAGGACTGAGAGTGCGAATTGTGAGAGTGAGCGAGTAGAGACGGTTTAGGGTATATGAAGCGGTTTCTCAAAAGAGAAATTCTTTTGAAAATATTTTGAGAATATTTTAACTTAATCAATTTAATTTCAATCAAGGCAATCAAATATTCAATCAGAGCAATCAGCATAATCACATAATATTTGCCGAATATTTACGAAGATTGTGTTGATGCGTACCTTATTTGTTCCTAAAAATAAAAGCGACTTACGAGCCAAGATTTCGAACGATCAAATCTTTTGTCGTATCTGCTTAGAAGATGTTGTCTTTAGATGATTCTCTAAGTTTTGAGATCCTTCAGTTCCTTGGGAAGATGATTTCAAGCTCTGGAGCTGCTGAAGGTCTTCGGATGACACTCTCAAGTTCCGAGGAAATTTCTCCTGTCTAGATCTCATCTCAAATGGGAATCATGGTTATACCCAATTCTTGTCTAATGTACTCAAATGTATTTTTGTCAAGTGCCTTAGTGAATCTATCGGCTAATTGATGTTTAAAATCAACAAATTGAATGTTAACATCATAGTTATGCACATGTTCCGAATAAAGTGATGCTTGATTTCAACATGCTTAGCTCGTGAGTGCGGAACTGGATTCTTTGTAAGGTTGATAGCACTTGTGTTGTCACATTTGATTTCCACATTGTGAGCTTCAACACCAAAATCCTTCGGTTGTTGCTTTATCCATAGGATTTGAGCGCAACGGCTTCCTAGTGTAACATACTCAACTTCTGCAATTGATAGAGCTATGGTGTTCTATTTTTTGGAGAACCAAGACACCAGCATTGATCCCGGAAGTTGATATGTGCACGAGGTACTTTTTCTATCCAACTTACAGCCTGCAAAATCAGCATCCGAATAGCCATGTAATACAAGATCTGATGTTTTAGGATACCATAATCTTAGATTTGGATTAGTTCCTATATACTTGATGATTCTTTTGACAGCAGACACATGAGATTCTTTGGGATCAGATTGAAATCTCGTATACATACACACACCGAATATAATATCAAGTCGAGATGCAGTAAGGTATAACAAAGAACCAATCATGCTCCTGTATAGCTTCTGATCAACATATTTGCCCCGATCATCCTTATCCAATTTGGATGAGGTAGACATTGGGGATTCTGTTTTCTTGCAGTTATTTTGACCAAACTTCTTCACTAGTTCTAAGGAATATTTTTCTTGATGTATGAATGTGCCCTAATTAGTCTGATTTACTTGAAGTCCTAGGAAGAATGTGAGTTCTCCCATCATACTCATCTCGAACTCATTCTGCATGGTCCGAGAGAAGTTCTTACAAAGATGTTGGTTAGACAAGTCAAATATAATATCATCAACATATATTTGGATAAGCAGAATGTCTTTACCTTCCCTTCTGATAAATAGAGTTGTATCGACTTTATCTTTTTCGAAGCCTTTTTCAGTAAGAAAATTACTTAACCTTTCATACCGGGCTCGAGGTGCTTGCTTCGATCCGTAGAGAGCCTTCTTCAACTTGTACACATGATATGAATTCTTTGGATCTTCAAAGCCTGGAGGTTGTTTGACATAAACTTCCTCCTTGATATATCCATTGAGAAATGCGCTTTTAACATCCATCTGGTACAACTTGAAGTCATGATGGCAAGCGTAAGCAAGTAACAATTTGATAGACTCCGGTCTTGCTACCGGTGCGTAGGTTTCATCATAATCAATCCCTTCTTCTTGTGAGTAGCCTTTTGCAACAAGCCTTGCTTTGTTTCTGATTACTTTTCCTTTGTCATCCAACTTATTCCGGAAGACCCATTTGGTTCCAATAACATGATGATTTTTTGGTTCGGGTACAAGTTCCCAAACTTCATTTAGTCCGAATTGTAGTAACTCTTGTTGCATGGTTTCGATCCAGCTTTCATCTTCAAGAGCTTCTTCGATTCTTTTGGGTTCAACTTCAGTCTCGGTGAGATCTTTGTCATTTGAATCTTCAGTTGATGTAATTTGCGGAGTATTTTCCATGTTCTGCGTCTTCAGATGATGGTTTTTCCTTCTCGGATGATGAGTTCTGATTTTTAGATCTTGTTGTTTCTTGGGAATCCATCGTCCGAGTAATCCACTCTTCTTCAAATATCACATTCATTGATTGCTCGACTATCTGAGAATTATTGTTGAAGACTCGGTATACTTTACTTGTTGTGAAATATCCCAAGAATACACCTTCATCTAATCTCTCATCAAACTTACCAATCCTATCACTTGCATTCTTAAGAATATAACATTTGCATCCAAACACATGAAAGTATGAAATATTTGGCTTCCTTCCCATGTAGAGTTCATAGGGAGTTTTCTCAATCAATGGTTGAGGAAAACATGATTGATAATATAACAGGCAATCAAAACAGCATTCGCCCAAAAATGAGGTGGAGCTTTGCTTTCAATTAAAAAAGTTCATGCCATTTCTTGCAAAGATCTATTTTTCCTTTCAACAACTCCATTTTGTTGAGGAGTATATGGAGAAGAAAAATTGTGTTGAAAACCATTTTGATCACATAAATCAGCAAAGTAGTGATTTTCACATTCTCCCCCGTGATCAGTTTTGATACTTGTAATTGAATAACCTTTTTCATTTTGAACTTTCTTAGAAAAGGTTTTAAAGAATGAGAATGCATTACTTTTGTGAGTAAGCAAGAATACCCATGTGAATCTAGTATAGTCATCCACAATAACAAGACAATACTTTTTACCTCCAATGCTTTATGTTCGAGTGGGTCCGAAGATATCCATGTGCAACAGCTGCAGAGCATGGATAGTGATGACTTCATTTGTGGGTTTGTAGGAATTTTTTACTTGCTTTCCAAGTGTGCATGCTTCGCAAAGTTTTGTCCTTTCGAATCTGGCATTTAGTAGTCCTCTCACAAGCTTCTTTTTGGAAAGTTTGTTGATTTACTTGAAGCTTACACGTCCTAGCATCCCGTGCCACGATTACGTATCGTCTTTGATGGATAGAAGATATTTTTCATTCTCAAACAATGTATCCGGAAGGTACATGTTGCCATATCTTCGTCTAGTCAAAGAGGACTTATTGTCTTGGCTCGTTCTTGAGCACTTATTTCCTGCAAAAGAAACTTTGTATCCAATATCGTATAATTGGCTAATACTAACAAGATTAAAATTCAAACCCTTTACTAATGAAACATCTTTGATGAGTAGATTGCCAATCTTCACGGTTTCTTTGCCGATAATCGTTCCTTTGTTATTGCCTCCAAAGGACACGTTTCCTCCATTAAATTTTTCGAAATCAATGAACATGGATGAGTCACCAGTCCTATGTCTAGAGCACCCGCTATCAAGGTATCATTTGTTTCTTCTTTTGTTTGGTACCTGCAATGATCAAAGATTCTCACTTTTTCTTTGATACCCAAATTTGTTTGGGTCCTTTGAGGTTAACAGTATAAGTATATCTAAGAATGTTACGTGTTGGAAAATAATTTTTCTCATCCCTTTCCTTTTGAAAACCAAGTCCCGACTTGTTATAGTAAGGAACTTGTATAGAAAGTATATGTTGCAAAGTTTTTGAACCGGATGAGAATTTTTTGTGTATTTCCAAAACTTCCTTTCTTAAAATGGAGTTTTCTTTTTCGAAAAAATCTTTTTCCTTTTCAAAAAAAACGTTTTCCTCTTCAAGAAGATTTCTTTCCTTTTTCAAGAAATTGTTTTCCTTTTCAAAAGATTCTACCCTTGACTTCAATTGCCCATTTTCGCAAGATATAGAATCGAATTTCTCATTTAGTTGGCAAAATTCCTTTTCGAGAAAGCTAATTTTGTCTTTTTGCGAAATATCCTTTTGTTTAAAAATAGCTACTTCCTTTTTCAATTCAGAAAGTCTCTTAAGAGTAGTCTTGTATTCTAAACATAGCTCATTTATATACGCAGATACTTCAGGAGAAATGATTGGATGAGTTACCTTAAGATCATCATCCGAGTCCGCCATTAAACGGACATTTGCGTATTCTTCATCACTTTCACATTCGGTATCGCTCCAAGTTTCTGCTTTTAATGCTTTCTTGGATTTTTCATCCTTGCCTTTCTTCTTTAATAGAGGGCAATTGGGCTTGATGTGGTCTCTTTTCTTATATTCAAAACAGATGACTTCTTAACCTTCATTTTTGGTCTCGGATGATCTTCTCTGAATGAATCGTTTGAGATCCTTTATGTCTTTGAAGTTCCTACCTTGTTTAGCCATTCGTCCGAATCTTTTGACCATGAGCGCTAGCTCTTCATCATCTTCGACTTCAGAATTTGAAACATCAGAATCAATATTAGATTTTAAGGCAATTAACTTCTTACCTCTAGTTGTGGTTTCATCATTGATTCTTTCTTCTTCATAAGATTGAAGAGTTCCAATGAGCTCATCCATTGACAAAAGAGATATTCTTTGAGTCACTCGAATGGAAGTTTCAACGTAGTAGCTTGTTGATTCTCATCGGTTCAGAAGCTGGTTGCCCGTGATATGTGAGACCATTCACTATTTCGGTGAACCTATCAAACATCTCTTTCACTGTCTCTTCAAGTTTCATTTTGAATGCTTCATATTGTCCGAGTAGAAAGTTGACTTTTGTCTCCTTTACTCTGTTTGTTCCTTCATAGGTGACGTGAAGCTTATCTCATATTTCTTTTGATGAGGAGCAATCTGCAATACGTCTATATTCAGTAGAAGATAATGCACTGTAAAATGAATAAATGACATTTGCATCAAGAGCATCTCTCTTAGTTATCTCTGTTGCAGTTAGAGTAGCCGTCGTGTTATCCCCTGCACTTGCAATCTCTGTCGTTGGATTTACTCCTCTTTGTAAGACATCCCGCATTTGAGGATCCCGGCATCCGAGAAATGCTTTAAATTTGTTACGTCGGTCCCTATAATCGTTTCCTTCAAAGTATGGTGGCCGGTTGTTGCTTCCACCTTTGATCCAAGAAGGAGAGAAATTGCTAGCCATAAAGATCGTTAGCTCAGAAGTAAAAACACTTCAAAAATACGAGAACCCGGCTCTAATACCAATTGTTGATAGCTAGCGATTTCACATAGAGGGGGGTAAATAGGTGATAAAGTGTGATTTTAAGATTTTATTGCGAAATTTAGATCACATAGCGTAAAACGGAGATATCATATGATCAAGCAATTCAGTTGATGTAGGATTTGTAATAGGATCAATATGTACTGTTCGTGTGCGGTTTAGCTATCACAAAATATTTAAAATGATCTAAGTAGGAGATAAGGAAAACTACATAAAGGGATTATAGTGGTTCGGCTTTGGTTAAGCCTACGTCCACTTCTTCGGATGACAGCCAATTGGCTGGATTCCACTAGAAAGCTGCTCGGACGTTACAAATCGTTGATCTCTATGACATGCAGGAATTTACACCTAATGCTCAATACTCGTGTGTACACCTCCTCACACTTACAATGGATGGATCAAGAAGTTTGTTCAAAATGGAGTACATTCTATCTAGGAATTATGAACACTTTTCCCTCTTTACGCCGATCTGTTTTTCCCTTCGCTTTTGAGATGTCTTTTATACTCTTCCGCATTCAATCTAGCCATTACAAGGCATCCGGAAGAGATCTCTCCAAATTTACCCTTTTGGAGGAGATGTTTGCCAAAAGAAGATCTCTTAGCCGTTGGGGATCGCCAAAGGAAAGTCTTCCCCGCTCGGATCAAATCGCCCATACAATTATGATCTCGGGTTTCCATAGATGGTTTCTTCCATTTGGAAAGTCATTGTTTGTCTTCTTGGTTCCACATCCTTGATTGATCTCTATCACCGAGAATCTTCAAGAATGATCCAACTCGATGGCGTCCGTTAATATGCATCAATTTAGCTCAATTTGTATTCATCTTGAAGTTCTGATTCTTGCTCATGAAGTACTTCTCTCGGAGCTTGAGCATCATTCCAATGTCTAAGCTATCCCTACTCATCGTCCGAGCTCGAACCAGCGTCTGAGACTCTTAGAAACAACATCCGAGCCAAAGCCTTTTGCCAGATTTAATCTCGTGCATCCCCACACAAAAGGATAATCTGCAAAACAAGTAAATCACGGCATTATCACAAAACACAAGAGTACTCGGATTGTTTTGTCAACTTCAAAACCATCTAGGGATTTTTTCCTCAACACTCTCTTCTTTCCTTGCTTATTTCCATTGCCGCCCGACCACTCCCTCCTTTCTCCCTCAACCGGACGATACAAGCTAGCTACCACCCCTACCCTCTACCGATTCATCCTCTATCGTCGGTCAATCGTAGTGTCATCCTCCTCATAAAGCCAACTAGCCCCTCGACTACCAACCCTCCCTTTCTCGATTTGTCTCAATAGCCACCACCCCCGATACATTTCCCCCTCAATTACGAGATGTCGGCCACCTTTTGCCTCCGTTGGTACCACTAGCCATCCTCCGGCCGCTTATCATCGCAACAGACTTGTTGCTGGACCTCCACTCAGCCTTGCAACCACCGCTTGATACCCCCTCTTCCTCCTTCTAGTTGCTCCGTTTGCCACTCACCGCCATTAGCCGCTTTGTCTAGTTATGTTGTCTCGCTGCCAACAACCCGAACCTCAGCCCATTAAGCTAACTGCCCTGTCCGATCCTTACCTCTGCCGCATCACTCTTTGCCGCCCACCAGCCTGTCGTTGCCTTGCTACCCTCGGCCACGCCCTACGATTACTAGAGTTGGAGTGAACGCCGTACCTTACCGTGCTTCTGCCACCCGTGCAGAGTCGTTATTATCATCATTTTTGTGAGTTAGCACCTAACCCTTAGTTAAGATGCTAATTGTGCTTAAGGATTTGTAATTAGTTTATTAGGGTGTTTAGGTAGGTTAATTAGGATCGGTTTAGGTTTGAAACTTTGTTTAGGCTAAATGACCTAATTAGTTAAGCTAGTCGGGTTAGCTAGGGAATTGTGGCTGTTTGGTGAAAGATTGATGGATTTTTTTATTGCTGTTGCTTGATTGCGAGCGAGTAATAGGCTAGAAATGAGTGTATGATCAATTGTCGAATTGAATTGACTAAAACCGACTTGGCGTTATGAAATGAACCCTAATAAGCATAGTTGGATTGAATACTCATAACTGAATCAAATGATTTTAGTTTGATCAATCGTCTGTATTGATTTCTTCGTTGAATGTACTGCTGATTGTTGACTACTATGGGTGATTGTTTGGGGGGTTAATCACCCGATGTTAGTTGCAAAGTCTGGTCTACAAACCTGTGCATTCATATGACTACGTGTGGATCAAATTGTATGTTTTAGTACGAAAATGGCCTTGGGCCAAGTCTTTGAGCACGTCCGCATGAGCATCCATCTAAAAGCAATGATGAAAACTGGTTGGTAGTCGAATGTGCCTAAATGGTCATATGATAGGATTGTAATGAGATCTCTAACAAGTTCGTGCCATGCCGGTCGTACGGAACCATGTGACTTATCGGATGCACGTCAATCCGTGTTTGTGCCGGTCATACGGATCACACGGATTGTCGGATACCGGTCATAACTTGTGACAGACCGATGCTTCTTATAGGAATGCCTATCTACTATACCATGCCGGTCGTACCGGATACATGACTTTCAATCGCCATCTCTAGAAGTAAGGAACGATGCCTGGTTATGCCGGTAGATACCGCCAATCATAGTGTTAGGCTATACCGGTCGTGTGCACTAACCATGCTAGTCGCGTGGGTCACCTATTAATAAATGGACTTCATGTGGTGTCTTATACACGAAAGTTAATGTGATACCATGCCAGTTGATTATATGATGTGATTGTTGGGTCAAGTCGAGCATTGCAGTATTTATGGCTGAAGGATGGTAAGCTTGCATGTGATTGACGTATACACTGTGATTATGTATTTAGTTGATAGAATGCTTTGAGCTAATCATCGCCCTAACCGGGCTTAGGCATTGACTCACTAAGATTATTCTCATTCGGTTGTTTAACACTTTTAGGTCCTAGGTAATGGAGAAACATGTCCGATTCTGTGTCCCTACCGGTTAGTCTTTTTATATCATCCACTATCCAATTATAGGCACAGAGCATGTCGGGAAGCACTAGGTCATGACGGTTTGGGTGGACGAGGGGTTGCCTCACTTAGCGGCGCAGCTCTTCAAAGCCTGGTTCTTTCGTTATGAGGACCGGATCTTCGGCCCGCTTCGTGGATTCGAGGGACTACATAACCTTACCCCTCGTTATCCTTCATGACTTGTGGTGATTTGATAAGGATGTTGCGTGCTCAAGAGTCGAGACGTGACGCTGCTGCCCTTTGAGGTTACTAATTTGAGTTAAGGCTTAAAGAATTCTATCCGGTCGGGGATCCTGTCTTGGTGGTCTTCTACAAGTGCCCATCTTATTCTATTGTCGAAAAGCGGATAGAGGAAAGTTTTATACAACTACCGCCAAAGTTAGTATCAATTCAAAACAATAATAGTAAAGATTAAAACTAACAATCACATGCACGTGGTGTTTCCTATTTACTAAACCCCCGAATCCAGCGCACCTTATCACTCCAGGTATAAACCCCGCTCTAATACCAAATTCGGATGTGACTCCCCCGACCCGTCCCCAATGACACACTCGAGACATAGCATTCTTCGTGTGCGTTTGATTTAGCGTCACTTGAAGATGGAGCTGGTTGCTGCCGTGAGGCCTAGGTCTTGGCAAGTGAGGTTCCATGATGTCCTAGGCATGCCAATCTCAACTCATCCCATATATTATTATATATTTAATGAATTAATTCAGGCGAAACAAAAATTTTAAATTCTCATCGATTAAATGACCATAACAAGAAGGAAACACATGAAATATACATAACAAAGCATACTATTTTATTAACGTATTATTCATCTCATTTGCATTACTAATCTAATATATACCTCTATTAACATATGACATTGGTTTAGGGGTAAGGCTACGCCTATCTCCCGTAGTGGCGTAAATGTCCGAAAAGTTGCCAACCAAAAATCTTCCTTCCTTCTTCATCAAAAACTTACATTTCTCCGTATCGCCTTACATGTCATGCGGCCATCTACCACCGTTGAAACCGAGTAGTCCATCAAAATCTCTTATCGAACCTATGAGATCTTCACCAAGTACCACACCACGTATCGGTGATGGACCTAATGATTTAGTCCCTCCTCCACATATAAGGTTGTGAGATAGCAGCGAAAAGTAGTATCGCTATTGACGTCTACGACTTCCACGTGCGTAACGTCGATGGACATAACAAGCCAAAGCAATGATGTGGCATAGCGGCTATACCTACAAGTCCGAAAAATTAAAGGGATGAGAAGAACTTCTCAATAAGCAAAAATCTAAACCTATGTTGGGAAGTTAGCTAATATTATACTCATGAGATATCAATTGAAAAATAAATCGACAAGAGCATTTCGTCATCCATTCGGCCATATAGATAATTGTAAGCAAGCATGTAATTCTCATCATTTCATGATCGTCCCATGCTTTTCATAGGCCTACTCATCCCTTTTTGAAGAGGCATCTCGACGTGCACATTTCCAAGGCATCCCGCAAGGTAACTCAACCATGACTCAAGTGAAGACCTCTGTCATTCCATTCAATTCGTCCCATACCAAATCTCATGGTCGGGATGCCTTCGCTTGCCCATGTATGAGACATATCATGTTATTTACTATAGGCTCACCGCCATGAGTGGCAAAGCATGAAAAGAGCATGTGAGCTACAACTTCCTCATGTAAGCGCATAAGCCGACACTAGCCTTCACCCTAACAAAAGTTTAGAAATTCACTTACATATCTTATTGGTAAGAACTATTAAAAAGGTAAGACAAGGATTAGTAGTGGTGTGTGATGGCAAAAAATGGGCGGTAGTGTATGTGTGGTATGGGCGGCCAATTGTGGTGGTAGCGGCAAAGAGTTGTGCCGAGAGGGAGAGTGAAGAGGGGAAGTGGTGTGTAGAATAGGTAGGGTCAAAAAGATCCTTAGCTTATTCATTCTTTGATTTTCTAATTCATTTTCTAAATTTTAGTTTCCATTTGTCTTCATCTTGTTGTTATTAAATTGTCACATCATCTAATAGTTGATGAGGCAATTTATCATTGGTTCTTGTGGCTTTCTATTAACTAATCCACCTATCTATTCTAATGGAGCTATATTCCTAGGTGTGAACATTTGTTTAATTGAAAATATGAGACTTTCTTCTTTCGCCACACGCCTATATGAGGTGTCCCTCTCTTGATGATCCCCAACTATTCCATTCTTATTTTCCAATGTCAATTAGGGTTTTCTAATGATCTTGATTAATTATAATTGAAATGAGGCTAATAGGATAAGGATTGGCGCTATTGGCGCCATTTATACTCAAGGGTCGGCGCAAATGTTTGTCACCAATTCTAGTCAATTTGCAGTTAAGCTTATGAGTGACAAAACTAATTTTCTAATTGATCCTTCTTCAGAAGTACAAGGTTAGTTCAAAACTATCACTAATGGCAATTTGAGCCTCTTAAGGATAGGGTAATGATTGGTCAAAGATTATGTAATCTTTTTAGAAAATCATGTTTGACTAGTCAAAGATTACGGAAGATTTAGCAATCATTACGGAAGATTTTATTTTTACTTTTCAAAGATTTGGTAATCATTATGAAAGATTTAGAAATCATTACGGAAGATTTGGTAATGATTATAGAAGATTTCGTTTTGACTATTCAAAGATTTTGTAATCATTACAGATGATTCTTTTTTGAATTTTCAAAGGTTACGTAATTATTATAGAAGGTTTCATTTGAATCGATCGAAGATTTTCTAATGATGACAGAAGATCTCCTTTGACTAGATCAAAGATTTTGGTAATCATTGGTATAATCTTTTTTGAAGCTCAAGTCGGTGAAGTGCAGAAAAACCTAGGTGCCACTTGTCATTGGATGGAAAAATCTTGTGCAGTTATTGTCGCAACCTAAAAATTGGCTTTTTCGGGTTAACGGATTATTAGGTTAATTAGATTAACTAACCTAATTCGGGCTCTCCCAAGTCCTACCGAATCGCAACTTAGGTTCAATTACATGCCAATATTTTAAATTGGAGCCGCCCCTAATCTGTTATGGTAGGTAGATTAGAAACCTAAATAAAATATTCGAGAGAAAATACTTTATTTCATACGAACCGGAGATTAAATGGGTTTGGGGACTTGGTTACATTAACTTTTCAATTAAGCCCTTTCGGTACCCAATTTTCATGAAAAATCCTTAGTGTGATGATTTGAATTAATTTTTTTGGGGGGTTTTCTATTATTAAATACAATGCTAATGCAATCTACCTATATGACATGTGAGATGTAATGACATGACAAAAATACGTAACATGGCATAATGACGTGGCAAATATGCATGACATGGAAAATATAATAATGCAAACTAAACTATAATGCTAGGCAACGTGAATGGTATTTTTTGGTATATTTTTGTGTATTTTCGGATTTATGAAAAAAAAATAAATTGAAAGGCTATGTAAAGTGAAATAACATCCAATTTAATTTAAGAAATTGATTTCTCGAAGTCCTAATTTTTATTAGATGTTATTTTCATGCAAATGTATGAGAGAACATGATTTAACCTAAGAAAAATGCAACATCTTTTTTTTTTTTTAATTTTTTATGAATTTATTTAAACCATGAAAATAATGAAATTTGAACAAAAATAAACAATATTGCCCATAAAACACCTTTAAAGCCGAAATTTCAATTTTTATTCACAACATCCCCCGAGATTAGCATATTGTTTACTAAAGTTCAAATTTTATAACAAAGATAATATAAAGTAAATGGTAAACAATATGCAAAAATAAGCATGCTAAAAAAAATCATCCACCAATGCATATCAATTTCGAAAACCATAGAGGATTGCCGAAAATTGTAAAACAATCTTACCATGTCCATCGAGATTCATATCTTCTAAAGTTGGGAAATTATCTTTTAGGATGCACTTTTCATGTTCTTTTTTTTAAAATTAGGAAAGATTATCTTTTAGAATTTTTTGAAGCGTATCAGATAATTTTCCAAGTTTTAAAAGATATGATTAGATTTCTCAAAGGATCCGAACTTCAAACCGCAAGGTAAACCTAAGTATCCAGAGATATGCCACCGATTCAAAATAATATGCTCAAGATATGTATAATCATCCACAAGCCAAAAGATATGCGGAAAAGTTCAAATTTGATATGCAAAGATCAATCATTAACCATGAATGACCCACCAAATCTCAATTGAATATCACTATCCTTATCTTGCCAAAATTCACTTTTATCTAATCAATTTTAGAATATGCAAGATAATCCAAATTCAATCAAGATAAACAAGACAAAGTGAAATTCATCCAAATCATGTTCATATTTTCGGATCTAGCAATATCACGAGTAAAAATCTGAATTTTTCATGCATGCTTTCAATTTGATGACTTTTTTTATATTCTGGATAATGATCAATGACTAATCTCCGAAAAACAAAAGTCTAACTTTTTGGCACAGGAACAAGTAATCGCATTGGCAAGGACCTTTAACGATATGACAAACTCAAATCGCTCGTTACCTAATCCAAACGTTGCTCGAAGATTTCTGCATGCTAAATTCAAGGGACAGACCAATCGACTATGGTACTCACGAACCGTGATGATGCTTTCGGACTGAGTTACTCTTGATCACGGCAATGGACGATCAATCAACTTTAATGGAGAAAACTCACAATTGTGGACAACTATTGAGCAAAATTATCTTGCTATGTTGTCCCTTCGTGCACATATATCGATGGAGATTCCACAAGATGACAAGAACCCTTTTTATGCCCCTCTTCTTTGTTTTTTTTTTACTAGACAGCAGCATCGGTTGGAATTTGGCTGGTAACGGGGATGGAAATCGTTGAACAACGGGAGCAATGATCGCAATCTTTGACCTGCTCCTTTTTTACTTTTCGTCCACTCGCAAGAACACTAAATAGTGACTAGGAGGCACTAGAGGAGTAGTAGCTACCGAACGACAATAGCAAACCGTGAGTAAAAATAGTAGAAAAATAGTGAGTAGAAGCAACTCGCCAAAGAAGGTAGCCTCGGCTGTGAAAGGGAATCTTTGCCAAGACTCCTTGCTCTCTTTCTCTTGCCTTTCTCCTCTATCTCATGTGAAGGCTCATGAATGTGTGTGCAGAATTGTTTTTTGCGACCCCCAAAATTTGCTGTGTTTGACAATGAATTGGCCTCCTTTGTTTGTGAAGCATAAGCATGCTTATATAGGGAAAATTAGGTCAAGTTAGGAGCTCTAACTTATGACTCTTTATGAAATAGACCCTGAATCGCAAGACTTTTTTTTAATTAAGCCCCGAAGGACTTAATCACACCTAATAAAGTTCAAATTAGCGCATACTCCTTAAAAATTTCGGCACAAACTCAACTCGGATAATTCAATTAAGTTAAAAACCTTGAATTAAGTCTATCCACCGCTAGTCTGATGAAAATGTGAATGCAATATATGCTAAAAATAAATATGAAAATTAAGTTAATTATTTTTAGTAGGAACTATAGTTTGATTCCTGATTTTTATGCAAAATAAATGATTAAAAGGAAAAGTCAGAATTTATGTGTCAACAGTTATTCGTATCAAGGATCAAATCGAGTTCCTTGACTTCCAATCATGGCCGGTTCCCAACCGAGCCATGACGGAGGCGTGGCCGGCATGCCACTAGGCATGGCCAAATGTGCCAAGTAACACTGCCGGGTGTGTGGTCTGGCGTGTCCTGTCGCCTTTGGGGTTGAACATCTTTGCGTCTAGCTCGGTTTAAGATTGAAATAACCCAATCCTAAACCAAACGTTCAACCGAACACGGCTAAGGTAACTTTTCATGACCAACTTGAGATTGATGCGGGATTGGCTTGCCTCGGTCTGTAATCCTTCCATGACATAATGCACGGCCAAAGGTGATTAGTCCATGGCCGGCGCGTTATGGATACGGGGTTCTAGTTGAATTCTGCCTTAGACAAGTCCATGATTAGTTAGTTTGTATGTCGGCACAATGCTTGTGGTCGATCCTTGAATGAATTCTTGGTTGGGTATAGACCCACTCAAGGTTGATTCATAGTCGACACATGTCTAAACAAAATCAATCCATGTCATGTTTGGATTCGCCCTATGCTTGGTTGAAGGCTACCGCAAAATTAGCACCCCAACTAAATGCTCAATCGAATGTTGCCAAGGCATGGTCGCTTGTAGCCAGTGCATGTTCTAAGACTGAAACTAATCATGACTCGCTCATAGACAGATTTCCACGATTGGCGAACTATCTTTGTCCCCGATCATCCATGTTTCCAAACCGCAACTCATTCGTTGTCGATACTTGGATGGACCCTAAAATTTGGGGTGTCACAATCGATGTTTAATTTCTCTTCTACATGTGCTGTCGTATAATATCATAACATATTAAAGCAAAGAACATGAGGTTAAGCAAGCCTTAATTAACGTGTGTTGACACCTAAATTTGGACTAAACTTTTTCAGTTGTTTATTCATAAAAATGAGAACTAATTTTAGTTCTCACAAAAAATAATTTAATTTTTATGCATGACATATTTCTTTTCCTTTAAGCGTGCATTGCATTTACATATTCATTTGGATTGACGGCATGCAACTTGAGCTTAATTTGATAAGCAATTTGAACCTAAAATTCATTGGCAAATTTTTCCGGCAATTAGAAGCTTTTTGTGCTGATTTTTTAATGAGATTTGGGCTTATTTCTAATTTTAATTTAGTCGGTATAGCTCATTTAAACGTCTAAGGCTTTAATTAATTTCCTGATTAATTAGAGCCCAACTTGAGCCCGAACTTGCGCGAATTGATCCCATGAAAGAGCAATTCTCGGCTGCCCCATATCTTTTACCCCCATGGCCAAATTTTTTAAGTGTTTTGACCATGGCCAAATTTTTTAAGTGTTTTGACCTGCTAGGACTCCTCAAAGTTAAGAATTTTTTATCTAACGGCTAACGTCTAATTTTACCTCAACTAGGTCTCCCAATCTAACAGTTAGAATTAACTCCTACACCAACTGTGATTAAGAAACCCTCTTTGCCTATAAATAATAAACTTAACTCTAGGGTTCAGGGTTGGGAATTTTCTGCTCACAAAGCTCCAAACACACGTGAGAAATCAGAAGGAGAGAAAAAGAGTGAAGAGTTCGTGCATTTCATCCACCCGGAACTCCGCCACCGTCCACCACCTCTGCTCACCCCATCTTCAGCGCTTCAGCAACCTGTCCCCGATGCCACAACACTGCCTTGCCTCAACCTCAGCTCCGCGTCTTGCACTACAGCTTGCCGTTTGCTAAGGAACCAGTCCTCTGACTCCCCTTACTCAAGGCTGCTATCTAGGCGAGTTTCTAGCTGCTACTCGTCGCCAAAACACTTGCTGTTTGGTGTTTGAAGTGCTGTTGTTCGGTGCATCAAGTCCATATTGTTCAAAGATCAAGTTCAGGGCTGCTCAGGGAGTAATTTGGTTGCTGAATAGTGGTTTTTCGTTGCTATCTCAAGCCCAAAGCAGCCTTGTTTTGGGACGTTTTCACTTTGTAATCAGTGCAGGTTTCTTGAGATCATACGAGCTATTTTCCTCATGTTTTTGGACATTTTCTTTGCTGTTCTACATGGGTTAATGCTCAAATTGGCTACTACAAATTGTCCTTGCCGAGCTCTCGTAGGCGTGCATGAGTTCCCTTACTGGTTCGATTGCAGATTGGGTAATTTCCTGGTTCATGATATTCTGAAAGTATTTGAATTTGCTGAATATCGACGGATTGCAATTGCTTAATCTAAATTTTTGAAATTTGAAATTTGAAATAAGCTATGCATATCGTGGAAAAATTAAGCATGTCTTGGGGATATTCGACATAATTTGATTCTGGATATTTGGTATGTCTTGTGGATTAATTTAAGAAGAAAAAATATATCTCGAGAGATATTGCACATGGTTGTTTCGAAATTTTTGGGCATGTGTTTAGCATACTTGATATATATTCTTATGGCTTCATCTTATCTTTTAGATACTGTGAATAACCTTCGAAATATTCCAATCATGTCATAATTAAATCTGAATTTCTTTCGAAAAAATCTGAATATATTAGATAAGATTTTCACTTCAATTGAACATATCTTCTCGGATTGGAAAATTATCTGAAAATTCATTTCAAGTCCCAAGAGATAATTTTCTAAGTTTAAAAGATATGTGAATCCTTTGCAGATAAGGGCCTATCCCCTTTAAAATTTCGGCACCTACCCTTAGTTGGCCAAAAATTCATTCATTTTTTTTATTATAGTCTAAATCAAATATTTTTATAATCTACCTTGAGTATAATACATGCTCCCTTGTGCCTTAGTCCCATGGAATTTGCACATTATGGATGACTATCTAACTTCACCCTCGAAGTACGACGTCATCCGCACAATGAAATTGTCTATCCTATCCAACAACTTTGGGACTGGACTAACTAATTTCAAAATACATAAATTCACTATCCGACCCTAACCTAGGGGTACGACATGAATATATTACCTTCTGACCCCACCTCTAGGGTACAAAGAGAATTCATAGAAAAATTCGGATACAAAGGTGTATTATGCTCAAGGTTTATTATACTTTTATTTGATTCATTTTTCATAAAAAATATAAAAACAAATGAAGTCTTGACTTTAAACGAATTTTTTCAAAAATTACATTCAAGGATGACTCTTAATAAAAATTGGATTTTAATCAATCAATTTGTATTAATTGTCAGGCCAATCTATCATAAAAAATTGAAAATTCATTAAAAGATGATGACATTTCATTTGCATTCCATATAGTCTAATTCTCCATGCATTCTTATATGTCATTCACACATTTTTCTCTCATTAGTATAGTTCATGTATTTTTGCACGACATGTGATTTAGATTCATATTTGCCATCCATCAAAATTCAATTTCGAAATTCATCATGCATTGTTTTACCACGTCATAAATTCCTTTTCATGTCATCTAAGATGAGAATCATGTTTGTTTGCATTAAATCTGATTCTTTCAAAGCCATTATGCATGGCCAATTCAAATGTTTTGTCATAGCATCATATAGTTAGCCTTTGCATTTCATGTGATTATTATTCATGTCACATAGTTGCATTTGCATGACATTCATTTAATCAAGAAAACCCAAAAAAAAAAAAAAAAAATTGTACCTTAATTCCGTGACGTCCCGAAATTTTGACGTACGTAAAATAATTGGATTCAATGAAAGTATTAAATCATGAATTCCAACCTGAAAAATAAATTTGGGTTTTTGAGGGTTTGAGAGACGATAATTGGATATTCTTGAGATGTTAATTTGAGTAGTTCAAGCTCCGGTGATATCTCATTCGAGTATCTATTTAGGACTCATAATCAAGTGGCTAATGCATTGGCTACTTTATCATCAATATTGCAAGTCACTAATATACTTAAGGTCGAACCACTGAAGATCGAGGCTTTGAAAAAGCTGGCCTACTATATGACTATGATTGAAGAGCCTAATGGTAAGCCATAGTGCCATGATATCAAGACCTATATCCAGAAGTAGGAGTTTCTTGAGAAAAGTGCCGCATCCGACCAAAGGCACAAAAAGAAGATGGCCTCGATGTGCTTTCAAAGTGGAGAAAGTTTGTACAAGCGGTCTTTTGACTTTGTTCTTTTCGGATGTATAGGTTCTACTAAAGTAATCCATCTAATGAAGGAAGTACATGAAGGAATTTGTTCAGCACATGAACGGCCTCATGTTAGCTAAGAAGATTATTAAATTATGCTATTATTGGCTCACCCTAGAGAGCTACTGTATTCAACATGTCCGGAGCTGTTACAAGCATCTGATTCATGATGACAAGATTAATATTCCTCCGAACAAGTTGTATCGGTTATCGGAGCCATAGCCATTTTCTTTGTAGGGTATCGACGTGATCGGCCCAATTAACCCCAAAGTATCCAATGGGCATCGATTCTTCCCGGTTACCATTGATTATTTTTCCAAGTGGATTGAAGCCACTTCATATTTGGTTATTACAGTGCATAATGTAGTAAAATTCATTTGACATGATATCATTGCTTGATATGATTCACATGAAGTTATAATCATCGACAATGGCTCAAACTTGAATAACAAGTTGGTTGATGACTTTTTCAAAGAATTCAAGATCAAGCATATGAACTCTTCTCCGTATCATCTCCATATGAATAGAGCAATGGAAGTAGCTAGTAAGAACATCAAGAAGATGTTAGTTAAAATAGTCAAGAATTATCAAGATTGACATCAAAGGTTGCCATTTGCACTCATGGCATCGACCGGGGTAAACCTATATTCTCTTATGCATAGAATGGAAGCAGTATTACCTGTCAAAGTAGAGATTCCTTCCTTACGTATCTTGTCTCAAGTCAAGCTAATTGAAGCTAATTGGATCTAGCAGAGGATGGACCAATTGAATTTAATAGTTGAGAAACGGCTTAAAGCTATATGGCATGGCCAGTGCTATTAGTAGAAGGTTGCTAAATACTTTTACAAGAATGTTCGACTTCAACAATTTTAGGTCGTTTTGAGATGTACAAGCAGTTTTTCGACCTTGTCCTTTTGAGATGTATTGATTCTACCGAAGCAATTCGTTTGATGAAGGAAGTACATGAAGGAATTTATGTCGCACATGAACAGCCCCATGTTAGCCAAGAAGATTATGAAATTAGGCTATTATTGGCTTACCCTAGAGAGCAATTGTATTCAACATGTCTAGAGTTGTTACAAGTGTCAAATTTATTGTGATAAGATTAATGTTCCTCCGAACGAGTTGCATCAATTATCGGAGCCATAGCCATTTTCTATGTGAGGCATCAATGTGATCGGCCCAATTAACCCCAAAGCATCCAATGGGCATCGATTCATCCTGGTTGCCATTGATTATTTTTCCAAATGGAACGAAGCCACTTCATATTTGGTTGCTATAGTGCGGAATGTAGTAAAATTCATCCGTCGTGATGTCATTGCCCAATATAGTTCACCTGAAGCCATAATCACCGATAATGGCTCAAACTTGAATAACAAGTTGGTTGATGGCTTTTTCAAAAAATTCAAGATCAAGCATATGAACTTTTCTCTGTATCGTCCCCAAATAATAGAGCGGTGGAGGCAACCAACAAGAATATCGGGAAGATATTGGCTAAAACAGCTGAGAATTATCAAGATTAGCATCAGAAGTTGCCATTTGCACTCATGGCATATCGGACCTCGATCCAAACATCAACCGGGGTAACCCCATAACCTCTTATGCACGGAATGGAAGCAGTATTACCTGTTAAAGTCGAGATTCCTTCTTTTCGTAGACTATCTCAAGTCAAGCTAACTGAAGCTGATTGGATCCAGCAAAGGATGGAACAATTGAATTTAATGGATAAAAAGCAACTTTAAACTCTTTGGCATAGCCGGTGCTATCAATAGAAGGTTGCTAAATCCTTTAACTAGAAGGTTCGACCTCAACAATTTCAGGTTGTTTTTAGGAAGCTGCTACCCATGTTCCACTTTTGGAAGGGAAATTTACTCTGAATTATGGTGAAACATACATTGTGAAGAAGGTACTTCCAAGCGGTGTTCTAATCCTAGCAGAGATGGATGATCATGTTTTTACCACTCCTGTTAATTCTAATGTTGTAAAGCAATATTATACTTGATTTGTTCTAACATTATAATGATTAAGTTATAATATTAATTCATTTTGATGTTTATTTAGGAAATTTTCATGTATTTGTTTTTCTGCTTTTTATTTGCATTACTAAGCTTCATTGTGAGATAGTTTTAATAAAGAAATCTCTTTGACCATATTAAATTGATCTTTTTGAATGAGAAATGTCGGGACGATGAAAGGCAAACCATTTCCATGCAAATCTTATATCATAATCCCCAGTGAGTTGCGTGAGAATTTTCATGCTCACAAGGCAAAGGGTTATCTTGCAAAAAATATGATGACCAAAATGATGAGAGGTATTCATTTCCTCTATCCATACATTATAGGTTGCCCTTGACTTAACCCCTTTGAATGGTGGTTTTATTTCATACTCCTGTCGGGAAGAACCCCACATTAGGACAATTTTTAGTTAGTTCAAGAGTGGTGAGGATTTTCTTGCTTTCACTTGCATCATCTTCAAGAATATTTTATTACATGACGAAGAAAAGACCTTCAAAGAAAAGAGAAGAGAAAAATGGGAGTTGGGAGTAAGAAAAGCAAAGGCTGATTCCATAGAAAATCCTGAACATAAAAAAAGGTGTAGTCTACAAGAAAAAGGGTTCGCTCCTATAAAAAAAGAAAAAAAGCTCTCTCGAAAAATCTTTGAAGAGGAAGGACGGGAGGTCTCGACTAAAGTGACTCATAAGAATGTTCCTCGAGAAAAATCATTTTGAAGGAGATCGGCAAAGTTGCCTAGTAGTAGAAATCTTGGTGGATGATCACCAATCTCTTCATCACACACCCCTTTGTTGTCAATAGTCGTTTCATTTCTAAGCCAACCCTGAACCTACGTTACAACTCTTACCCAAGTCTCTTTAGATTACGGTACTTGAGTTAACATAGAATTTCAAATGTTTATAAATGTCGCTTGAAGAAGTATCGGGAAGATTATTTTATCTCATTTTACGGGGTTCCCGACTTGCAAGCCCAATCCGGCTAATGATGATATAATTTCATTTCAAAGCCAAAATAGCTCACATGAGTCCCCTTTTGCGAAACCTTTAACCAATGCTTGAATTACAATCCTTGTAAAAAACTTTCAGATTTGGTCTAGTCATGATGATTACGGAAAACCCGGACCCTTGTCAAGTGTGATAATGACTTAATCTCGGGTTTCAATCCATCCCAAAATCTCCTTGCCCTATTCACGGGGTGTCTTCGATCATTCTTGGCACGGACTTCGATAGCTTGGCGAACTTCGCCTTATACCGATCCACCGACGTCTGATTCTATTAAAACGCAAGAACTCAGCCATCTTCTGCTCTTGCACACAGTCTAAAAAGTACTTTCCACAAAAGACTTCAATGAAGGCATCCCACACGGGGATCGTACCTTTAGGAAAGATCCTTCCTCGAGTAACTTTCCACCACGTACTAGAGTAACCTTGTAGTTGGTAAACGGTCGGCGTCATTTTACCATCTTCTAAGCATCTCACAAGGCAAAGGCCTTTACCAACTCCCTAATCCATAATGTCGCAGCCTTTGGATCACCTATTCCTGAAAACTTAAGCAACTTAAGCTTCAAGAATTGCTCCACCAACTTATACATCTGTTGACCTCTATTCCCGTTTCCAGCCAATGGGTCTTCTTCCGGAGTAGGAGCAGCAGTAGCTTAATTCCTTACTTGCTGCCCTATGATATCTCCTAAGGCTTCCATTGCATGCAAAATCCCGTCTACTCGGGATCCACCTTGAGTTGGCCTTGCTCTAAGCACTCTTGGATTATGGTTACTCATTTTGCAAGCATCTTACGGGGCCCCTCTCACCCCAAAGCAACACATAATGAAAACTCGGGCTTATAACCTAAAACCTACGTAACAAATACATATATAGAGTTTTCAATCCTAATAACTATCCTAAAATCCAGCACACCTTATCACTCAAGGCCATGACCGGGCGGTTCAGGCCGACCACGCTCTAATACCACCTTGGGTGGAGTGTCACGACATAATCCCTAAGCATGCAATAACCCTAGCAAAATACCTCGGGTCATTAAGGATGGTGTCCCAAGAATATCATCGACCCATTCATTTTATCTTTGATTAAGCGCATGCGAAACGTACTACTTCCCTGGACAATATTTAAACGATAGTAGGGATAGATTAGCGGGTGGTCAAATCAATCGATATCAGTAAAAGATCACTTTTATTTATTTATCTCGTTAACCTTGGAAAGTACGTCGGGGCCGCTTCCTATAACTATCAAAAGATAATAGAACGAGGTTGCGATTAACACTACTCCATACTACTCAAAAGGAAATTGACATCCACGTCCACCTCAGAACAAACTCTCCATCACTAGGGTCTTCAAAAATGGTTAACAACAACGGTTGAGATATAAAATCTCCGTGAATCAACACCTAAGTTCGAGTAGGGCATTGACTCACTCAGGGCGGTCTAAACATACAAAACAAGTTGATAACGGATCAATAGCATGCAACTCACGCAATGCTCTAACTATTACAGAGGCAGGCATAACCCAACTATTTATGATCAACCACATGTAAACTTACCCCGCCTTAGTTTACACATAATACATTACTCGATACTAATCAATAGTCACATAGACCAAGGAACACAACCGGAACACTCATCACGGTTTGCATGCACAAATACACTATACGTGTTTCGATTATTAACGACCGAATTCGGTGACAATAAAACCATGCTCTTCCGGTAGGACCGGGCATCTCGTTCCATTCCTTTAGCGACAGCAATCGATAAGCCATGTGGTTCCAAGTACCCTCAGCATGGACTAACAATTAGGTATTCTTGTAAGGTGCGTTAGTCCCCACCTCATCGCGATTGGCATATAATAAGCCATGTGGTTCCAAGTACCTCCGGCACGACCATACAAGGCTCGACCCCAAGTACCCTCGAGTGTCAACTACATCCCCAAATACCCTCGGGATAACGATAACCATTATATGACCATACAAGCACGTTAGGCAACCAACCAATTCTTATCTTTACGTTTAGTTAAATGCTCATATGATTGTGCTCAAAACTTAGCTCAAGGACATTTTTCATGCTCAAATATGCAATTAGTAAAATATCTTTGTTGGGCTAAAAAGTATAAAATAATTCAAAAATTGAAAAAAAAAATAACTACGGAAAATTACCGATGAAAAAGAGTTTGTCGCTAATTTCCGACGAAACATCAAATTTGTACCAAATTTCGTCGCAAAATTACATTTCGAGCGACACGTTTGTCGTAGAAATCATTGCTAATAAAGTTCGTCTCTAAATTACGAAGAGAAATTGACGACAAATAGTAAAAAAGGTATTTTTCCCTTGGTATTGCGAAGTTTCAAGGGCAGTGCGCACGATACTTGCAACGCTAGAAGAAGTTTCTTTTTTTTTCCTCTAAAAATATGAATATGAAATAATTCAAAAACGTTAAAAAAAACATGTCATTTGAAAAAGAAATAAACAAAGAACAAGTGCCTTGTGCGGCATGTACTGCCGCACAAGGCAAGTGGCTAAAGAACCCAGCAAATGACACCGTGGCCTTGAAATAACTCGGTACGACATCGTGTGGAAGCGGCTTAAGGTGGATCGGGACATGCAAATTAGGGCAAAATCAATTCTTCTCCCCAAATTTCGAGTTAGGACAAAATCGCATCTCTCACCCAGCTCTCATTGTCGCTAGCCGGGTTTCGATCGGTCAAGCAAGTTTAGTCGAAGCTCTCAAGCGAAGAGGGCTTTGAAGGCGCACCAATCTCGACTCTACACTGGTGAAGGTTAGGCATTTTTATGGCAATGGGTTTGTTTTTTGTTGAATCACGACGACTGAGTGAGAAGGATATTGATCGAACACCCAAAATAGGGGTTACTATGAGAGTGTAAAGGTGAGTCATAGATTATGTTGGCCGTTAAAGTTTGTCGTTTTGGGTCCACTAACCGTCGCCTAAATTATTGTTTATTCAAAGTATTGCGGTTGTGGGGATCGAAAGTTATAGTTATCGTCTTTATTTAAAGTGTGTTGTGGGGACAGATTACAAGCTGTCCTCTATCTCATTATTTATTGAAAGTGTTGCCGTTCCGTATTGTTAAAGTTGACAATGATGCTTACGTTGTGCTGCTTGCTATTGAAATGATTATTTGTCCTTATCTGCGGTGTCAATATGGGTGATACAACAGCTGCCTTTAGAGTTTAGACAGGTGGTAAGTTTATTTTCGGGAAACAATGCGATTATGTAGGAGGAAATATAGATTTTGTCCTTGTTAACATTAGTAAGCTGTCTTATAAAGACCTTGTCAAGGCTATAGCTGAACAAGGCAAATGCACGATAGAAAAAGTTTACTATCAAATTCCTGGTAAAAGTCTTAGGGATGGTGTGAGACATGTCTTTGATGATAACGGTTTTAGAGATATCGTCTACCAACATCTGCATGGCCATGAAATTTTTACGTATGTTGAAAGCAATGGTAATGGACATCGGGAAACACCGTTGGAAGCTCGTATTGAAAGCGAAGTAGCTGATAATGCATTTCATGGAGATCCGAGAGGGCGGGAAGCTGAGCCTTCTCACACGGCTCGTGTCTTGGAGTTATGTGCGCAAGCTCGGGTAAGTGGTGGTATTGCTGACGGTGATGGATCAGTACTTGATGAAGAGAGTAGAAGAAACCTGCCATACTGGGATGTTGACGATGAAGATGATGAAGGTGAGGAAACACTTGTGCATACACTTTCCACAAGTGATGTTGATGATGAGGATGTGCAAATGGCTATGGCACGGGTGAGGGAATATCACGCAAAGATTAAACAACCATTTCGGGTGCTTGATGAGGCCATTTCGGTAAATCGGAATGACGGACCTTTAACATCATTAGATGATGATGATGGTGAATATGATGAATGAGATGATAGTAGCTCAGAAGGTGATGATGATGATGTTGCAGTCCAACCACAAAGGAAAACTAACTTTCCCTTTTATGATGCAAGTATTGCAAGTCCGGTATTATGTGTATCGATGAAGTTTGATGATGCCAAGCAATTTAGAGATGCTATTGTACGGTACTCAATTAGTGAACAGAGGAATATCAAATTCATTAGAAACACAAAGGATTATGTTCGAGCAAAGTGTGCACAAAGCGGTTGCCCTTGGCATATATATCTTGCAATGAACAAGAGGTCTCGATCATTCCAGATTCGCTCATTGGAGGAGGAGCACACCCGTAGTATTGCTTTCGATAATAACAGAGTGACTAGTGTGTGGCTGGCCAAGCATTTCTTCAGCACGATTAAGGCCATGCCAAACATTAAAGGTCCTCATCTGAAACAACTAGTTAGAGAGCAAATAGGTGTGAATGTTTCTAGCGATCAATGCAAAAGGGCTAAGTACAAGGTGATGCGTACATTGATGGGTACATACAAAGAAGAATATGCACAAATCTGGGAGTATGCTAGGGAATGCAGGTACAAGAATCCTCCTAGTAGAATTCATGTTGAAGTTGTGGAGAAGCCATTGCCTAGTGAAGGAACACGGTTTAATAGGATGTATGTATGTTTTGAGGCATGTAGAAAAGGGTTCCTAGCTGGCTGCGGGAAAGTCATTGGTTTAGATGGGTGTTTTTTGAAGGGGTTATGCAAAGGCGAGGTCTTGGCCGCCATTGGCAGAGATGGAAACAATCAAATGTTTCCAATAGCATGGTCTATTGTGAAGGTAGAGAACAAAGACATTTGGTGCTGGTTTTTAAAAAATCTAATGGCTGACCTTGAAATAACCGATGAAAGAGGGTGGGCATTCATCGGTGACCAACAAAAGGTACTGTCCTTGAACTTTTGCATTTCTATTATTAGATATTAACTGGCTCTTACACATGCTTCTTCAATGTGTAGGGACTTGTGCAAGCAATTGCTGATTTGATGCCGTATCTTGAGCATAGAATGTGTGCTCGGCACATATATGCTAATTGGGCTAAGAAGTATAAAGGAGATCAATTGCAGAGGTAATTCTGGCTGATTGCGAAGAGCACAAATATGGCAGATTTCGGAATTCAGAAACAAGCTCTATTTGCATTGTCAGGTGAAACTTTTGAAGCATTGTTCCAAAGCGATCCAAAGCATTGGTGTAGAGCCTTCTTCGGTGAAGAATTTAAGTGCGACGCCGTCGATAACAACCTTTTTGAGGCATTTAATGGCAGGATTATAGGAGCTAGGTCCCAGTCAATTATCAGTATGCTAGAAGACATTAGATTAATGGTGATGACAAGATTGCAAAGGCTCAGGGATGAATGTTCAAAATGGCCTACACAATGTGGGCCTAGGATTGTGAAAAAATTGGAACAGAGCATTATTGTCAATAGGTTTTGTCATGCAACTTGGAATGGAGACGATGGGTTCGAGATATTGAATGATGGTGACAAATATGTAGTTCATTTGGACGGAAGAAAATGTTCGTGTCGAGCATGGCAATTAAGTGGAATACTTTGCTGCCATGCTATTTATGCCATCCAAAGCCAGCAATTCAATGCAAAAGATTATGTGGACGATTGTTACAAGAAAAATAAGTATCTTGCTTCATATGCATTTATGATGCAGCCTCTAAGAAGTAACAAGTTTTGGGAGAAAACAAATCATCAACCCCCGGAACCTCTCCTAATGAAGAAGTAAGTTGGTAGGCTTAAGAAGAAAAGGCGGCATTTGGAGGATATTGAGCTTTACGCTAATAGAATGAGCAGGGCTGGTGGAACAATTCACTGCTCATTATGCCATGGGGAAGGGCATAATAAGACTGGTTGTCCAACAAAGAGGGGCCAACAAGGACAGCAAGTCAACACACAGACGAGTAATGATGAAGGGGCAGGTGAGGGCACCATGGGAAGTGGTGGTGGAGGACAAAATGTCGGGACAACTCATTCGACGCAGAGAAGCAAACTTGAAGTAAGTTGTTTAAAACCTGTTGCACGAAAGCATTTGTTTTTTGTTGTTGTTGAAATACATCAATCGTGCTACGTCATTTGTAGGTTAGAAGAAGACAGTCTCAAGCAAATGGGGCGGGCGAGGACAGCATAAGAAGCAATCTTGCAGAACAATGCGCGGGGACACCTCGGTCGATACAGAGGAGCAATGTTGGAGTAACCTATTTCATTGGTCATTTTCCTTTTATGTATGTGTTGTTGCATTACATTAATTATGCTATGTCACTTTGCAGGTTTCAAAAAATCCAACTCGGGCTGCGGGGGTAGGTGAGCGCACCATAGAAAGTAACGATGCGGGACAAAGCACGGGGACAACTCGGTCGGTACAGAGGACCAAAGTTCAGGTCGGTAGGGTCATTGCTTGCCTTTGATGTAGTTGTTGCTGCACTTGATTAATTATGCGAAGTCCTTTTACAGGTTGCAAAAAGACAAAGGCAAGATGCAGGGGCAAGGGCTGCTCATTCGGTAGAGCGGAGCAAAATTCAAGTAAACTTTGCAATTGGTCAAACACAATTTCTTTTTTGTTGTTGCTTTAGTTTAATTATGCTATGTACTTCTTCAGGTTAAAAGAAGACATAATCAAGCTACCGAGGTAGTTCACGGCACCATAAGCACTAGTGGTGCGGGACAACGCACGGGCACACCTCGGTCGATGCAGAGGAGCAAAGTTCGGGTGAGATATTTAATTGGTGATTTTCTTTTTTTATATACGGGTTGTTACATTATATTAGTTGTGTTATTTCATTGTGCAGGTGAAAAAAACACCAAGCGATGTTGCAGGAGCGTGTGAGGGAATCGTTGAAAGTAATAATGCCGAACAAAGCATAGGGCCAACCGAGTCAGATAGTGTACAAGAGACGGGGCCCAAAGATGAGGTGCAATAAAATTTAAGTTGAAAAGAATGCAGCATGTGTGCTTAGTGCATGAAGTAATTCTGTGCCTTATGTAGGTTAGAAAAAGTACAGAGGTTTTACAAAGACGGGCACCAAGACGAACATATGGTATAATTGGGAAAATGATAAGAGAGCATGGCTATGGATTATTCTGAGACATGAAAAGTGGCATGGTTATTTTCAATGTAAGGAGTAGTTGTATGTATTATGCATCTCTCGGTTATTTCATCACATGCTAACTAATAATATGGTTGTATTGCAGGCTGGGAGGAGTTCGGAGGTGCTAATATCTGAAGGACACTCAACGGGACAAGCTCTTGCAGCAAGAACAAGAAGTCAAGTGCATGCACCGATAAGAAATTCAACAATAACAACCCGTGCACAATCGAAGAAGCTGCCAATGCGAGCTCCAAAACCAAGGGTACCAAGGCCACCTCTAAAGCATGCACCAAAAAAGGCCCTACCCCCAACATCAGCTTTATCTTCATCAAATGATCCTCTAGCAGATAAGGCAGTTGAAGAAGAAACACCATGTAATGATGATGTGCCTAGAGTTCCAGTCCGAAAGAGTGCAAGACTCATGAATCATTTGAAGACGGTTCAATGTGATCGCGTTATTGATCTTGTATAATGGAGATGATTTGAAGGGCTTGCGGTTTATGCTATGTCTGTTTTTTGGTGGCAGGGGGGTTGGGTTTTTTGTTTTTGATTGGACCTAACTGGCAGGTTTCTATTTTTTTTAATGGCAAGAGCCTAAGTCTTTTGTTGGTATATTATCGATCACAACTCATGTATAAAGGGAATGCTATAGCAACATGGTTTGATGCAAATGTAAGCTGCAGCAACATGGTTGTATTTTGAAAATTTCCCTCCTATATTGTAAGCTGCTGCAACATGGTTTCATTTAAGGAAGCACGATTTTATGGTCCATTTTGCGCAATTGGTGAGTTTGATGCAAATGTAAGCCATTTTGTGTGAAGTTGGGATCCTTAATAGGATATTGCATATCAATTTCTCTCAATCTTCGATGATGGTAGCTCACAAGCCGATACCAACATAGCCAATTATTAACAACTTAATGAACTCAAGTGTTCGCTTTTACAAAATCTACCCACTTAAGTGTTCACTTAACAAAACAATTACAACTCATATGATCATTCGCAAAGTTATTTGCAACTTGTATTGCACTTGACCAACCATAGCAACCAACGAAAATCCACTAGCATCTGACGAACCGAAATGGCAAAAAACCATCCGTTGTTGCTGGAGACAATGTTCCACACGTGCATTGCATCAATTTCTCATCTATTGAACCAAATATAATGCATACATTGGACCACAAACTAATTGCTCAGTTAGTAAAATCATAAAGACTGCCATTTCCACCAAAGAAATGCAAAATCTTTTAACACAAAATGCAAAGAACATCTGTTCTTGCTGCAGCAACTATTGCGGACATGATACAAGTCATTTATATTCCTATATAAGCTAAAAGTTATGCACATATTACATCATCAATATCCAAATCAGCCCTAGTATCCAAACCAGCCCCATTGCTCATTCAATGAGATCATCAAGCCATAACATCGACCACAACGCCATCTTCCGAAGTAACATTCCAAAATAGACCGCTTTCACCGGCCGGTTTGGGAACAACATCCAAAAACCGACAATCGTTGCTCCGAATACTAAAACTCATTTCATTGTCCTTCTACTCTGGAAGACTAAGTTGTTTCTTCTGCAAACCGATCTTGCTCTCAAACACAAACCAAACCACAGCCATTACCAACAACACAAGCAACACTCGATAAATATCCCTTTCAATTTTCATCTTTGAAACTTGTTTTTGTAAATGGTTGACTACGGATTCCAAACCCTTCATTTCTGCTTGCATTGAATTAGCATCGTCCACCTCATCTTGCGACACGGGTTGAGCTTCGCCACGACCTTCCAGCGGTTGCAAGATGACCTTCGTTGCTTGGTTTGGAAATTTTCCATCGACCCACCTGAAATATCAACAATTGAAGCC
This sequence comes from Rhodamnia argentea, assembly GCF_020921035.1. Classification (NCBI taxonomy): domain Eukaryota; kingdom Viridiplantae; phylum Streptophyta; class Magnoliopsida; order Myrtales; family Myrtaceae; genus Rhodamnia; species Rhodamnia argentea. The sequence continues at coordinate 14,289,623 of NC_063156.1, forward strand.
TTCTCTATAACTACCGCATCCAACAAACCTTCGCCCGGGATTGTCTCGCATCCACGCTGTTCTTGTGGGACTCCGCAGCCCACAATAGTAGCAACTTGGACATTCATCTTCGCTTTGCTCGTAAAATCGTGACCCACTTCTCCTACTTCAGATTGCCATTGCGAATATAATGAGGTGAAAAACTCCCAATTTCGAAGAATTTCGAACCAGAGGTGCAATTAGGGTTAGGGTTCTTCACCGATTTCTTTTCCATTTGGCCTAAATTGTTAAATAAGTTCACTTCCTCTTCCATACGACCTCGTTTTCCATCTCTCCTCGTTTTCCATCTCTAGTGCTGACTTCATTTTTCCGGCAAGCCACGTACGCAGGTTTAATGTTAAAATAAGTCCACATCGGATTTCCGACATGCCAAATCAGCGAGTGGCACTTAAGTGAACACTTTTTTAAAGTTATAGCACTCAAGTGAACGTTTTGAAAGTTATGATACTCAAGTGAACGCCGTAGAAAAGTTATGGCACTTCTAGTATACTTTTCCCCTCGTAGTGGTATCAGCAATAGTACAAAAGGGAGTTTAGCTTAAGAGATGTTTGGGTCGGTGAGGTATTGTTAAGGATGCTGCATGTTTAATTATTGGTTAATTGTGATAATTGTGATGTCCCAGGCCATCACATCTACCGAGTTTAGCCTTTCTTTTACTTATCATGATTAAATGTTGAAATTTAACATGTAGAAGATTGGGCTTTCCTTTCTGAAAACACAAAAGTATCCAAGTTTTCTTGACAATAAAACAAAGGCATGGATAGAACTCGAGACCAAAGGACCATCAGCGTGAGTACTTATATGTCGGACACTCACGAGTTCATTATGTCTACAAACCTATACAAAAGTCTAAAAGCTATCTAGGAGGTTCGGGTAACTACTCCTCGTTTACCCACTAGCCACCAGATCCAGGTGTCACTATCTCGCTCCTTTGCCCTACGAGCGTGAGTAATCCGAAAAAAAAAAAAAAAAACAAAAGATATCACCACAAGAGTGAGCTAAAAAACTCAACAAGAAATGCATCCAAACCCTATCGTTCTTAACCTTGGTTCTTTATTCTCCAGTGAATTAACTAGCACCTACCTAAGAGTTAGCTCGGTTCTCATTTCATAAATAAGATAACATCGAAACATGCATGCCAAGATCAATGTAATGCAAGAGTCGTACACAACAATGCATGTATGTCCCAAAAATGGATGAGGATTGTGTTGTATTTGCAAGTTCTACCATCCAGCTCCTTCATTGCCTTTAAGACTAGTCCAATCTTGTTGTTCCTTTCTCCAAGGCACCAACTGTGGCTACATTATTCCCCCTCACATAGTTCAAGAATGAGCTTTAACTCCATGACATTCCCCGCACACAACTCGGGGTATCTTATACCCTCTCAGGGTACCAACGATTTAGTATGTTCGTGCCATGATATGCCATATGTCATGAATGCAAGAACGAGCACAAGAACCAGCCTTGGTAACATGGTAGACTGAAAGTTCCACCACCTTGAGTTGTCAAACAATTAAATTACCTCACATGTTCTTATGTTCAATAGAACTCATGGGCAATCAAATCAAGAGCCACGCATCATTTAAGAATACTAATATCAAATTAGGCACGAGAACACAAACAAAGTTAGACAGTTGACAAGACTCTATCAATCCCTAATGATCAATCCGCAAATAATGCTAATTCAGCCCCCAAAGCCTTCGGTTACACTTGTCACGCCCCAAACCCGTTGAGCTCGTGAACAACCCATCTAGCCGTTTCTGTTTTAGATTGGCTTCCGGGATCCTTCGGTCCACAATTTCAAAAATCCATAAAACAGACGGAAGCGGGTCAACATCTCCATACATCAATACAAATGAATGACTTAGGATAAAAGTGGTATACATCATACACCTGTATATTACACTTCAATTGATAGAGCGGTCAAATACCAATGGTTCAATCTTAATCCATAAAATCCAATATAATCCATAAGGCCACAAAATATCTTATATTCATTCGACCCACAAATTTCACGAATGCTAATCCTTAGCAGACTTGATGTTCCATCGCCTAATACCCGAAAAATAGGTCCCACGACGGGGTGAGATTTACATCTCAGCAAGCTCACCCTAAACCAAGATTAGGCCATTAGTACCTCCAAACAACTTCTCAAATCAAAGACGTTTGAAGACGTCCATAAAACCAGTATAAGTAGGATGCATGTGCAAGCATAAACATTAGCAAATCAAATAATTAAAACAACCAGGCATTCAATATTTCAAACCTAGCTCCACATACTAGCACAATAATCCCATTTCTCGATACAAGGCTCGCATAATAACGCATCAGGCTATATTATAATTGGACGGACCCGCGTAATAACGCCTCAGGTCGGCCTAACCTGCGTTTAACGCCTCAAGTTAGCATCCCGCGTTTAACGCCTCAGGATGAATACAAAACCCCGCGTAATAACGCCTCGGGGTATAACAGAGTCTCTTATACACATTGACCCCGCGTCATAACACTTCGTGGTATGACTGCCATTTTCAGACCAGCGTTAATACGCCTTAGGTCATTTAAAATCACAGGGCACTTTGGCCATTCAAAAGCACAGGACACAACGTGGCGGATTATCAAGTCAATCAATCTTGTGCCAATACAAGCATAAATCATGCACAATGGCTAATCGAGACCCATACAATCACATAGTCAATCGAGGCTACATATACGTCAAATATCCATACCACAATTGCAGCCACATAAGTCACAAATTCACCTCAATTCAGCCAAGCATAAACTCGGTTCCTACGATCACAATCGACGTACTTCATATGAACACGATTTGACTAGCAAAAATCATCATTTAAAGCTCAAACTTGTCTCTTAGTACCTTAACTTCCTAGTAAAGGTTTAGAGGTCACTTACCTATCCAAACAAGCTAGCCACAACCTTCAATTCAAGCGTCCAAGTTTCGAATCAAATCTGTCCAAAACAGGGCAGATTACCATGTAGGCTCAATCACGCTGTTTGGCCACAAAATTACCTCTAATCATCAATCCATTTCACATACTCCTCCATAACACATCAATATATGTCATAGCATGTCTAAAAGGTAAATTCAAGACAAGGCGACACCCAATTCAGCCTTGAACAGAATAGGCCAGTGCAGTCTACAAGCAGGGCAAAACCGGTTCTACTCTAATCCATACCAATCAGCCCATAGCTTCACTCTAAGATTCAATTCAATGCAAAAAAAACTTTCCAAAGCCTTATTCTATGTGTCTAATATATTCCCTGAAAATTTGAAGCCAATAGATCGCCTCCGAGACCTCCAATCAATTCAATTCCCTTAGGTGTGCAGGCGGTCAGAATCTGCCTTCCAGAATCACCTCAAATCAGCCATGAATACTCCTCAAATTTCATATAAAATTACAACCCTAACTCATCCATCTCAAGTACTATGAGTCAAGAGAGTCTCACCGAAATTTTGGAGCCATTTGAAGACTTGAAGCCCACGAAACAGCTCCTCCCCCAAAACCGGTCAGATTCTGCCTCAATATGACCCTTGCCCATTCAAACAGACCAACCGAAAAAACTACCGGGCCAAATCGAGTTTATAATATGTTCCTAGAAATCTAAGACAATAACCTTTCTGATGGCAGTGACCTTACCTCAAAACAATGTCGGACGAAGGAGATATGGCCGGAACAGTGAAGGGCATCGGGCTGGTCAGGCGAGCAGGTTCTGCTCGTGAAGAAAAAGGAAGAAGGGGAAGAAGGAAACGTGGAGAGGGAGAGAGAAAGTGGTCAACTAATCCAAGGAGAGAGAGAGAGAGAGAGACTTGTCCTCCAATTTTGCTTGGTCAAGAAGTGAATAGTGGTCAAATGGGTCAAAGATGATAATTATCCAAAAATTAATATTGGCCTTATCTCCAAAAATATCTTCTAAATCATTGACCTCCATTGACCATCTTCTCCTCACATTTTCAGCAGCCATGGAGGAGAGTTAAATGACCAAAATGCCCTTTTAAATAACTTAAGGTAAGGTTAAGGCTTGATGGGCAAAATGGTAATTTTACACTTTTCGTCCGAAATTTCGATTTTCTTTCCAAATCAAATTACCATTGATGAGACGACGTCCAATTCATATCCAATGTTAGAATTCTTCATTTCCATGCTTCCAATTTCGAGATTCCATCACAAGTCAATAGTCTCAAGGGGTCGGAATTCAGAATGTCACAATTCCTCCCCCCTTAAAGAAATTTCGTCCTCGAAATTTGTAACCTTCTAGCCATCCAATCTTTTGGGGTATCGGGACCTCATCGCTACCTTGCTTTTCAAAGTAACTCTTTTCATCACTTGGCACTTCCATAGCATTCTTGATTGAAGACCTTTTCAGAGCATCATATTAAACTCAAGTTCTATGCCCATCACCATCATCACTAACCCATCGCAAGAATGCACTCTTTCTTATCGATACATCTAATACTTGACCACCTGTTGGACTAACCTAAATTTTCAATTCAAACCATCGATAGTATTAAGGCAAATATTGGCACACCTTTGTGCCACCCCAAGGGACACCATCATTCTCCCTTCGAAATTCCAACAAGGTCATTTCTTTAAGTTCATCTTCAATATTGGGCTCATACTTTCATCGATGGGACCTCAAGGGTTCTATTCTCCACTCCAAAGTTTCTTTCCTAAGCATCCGGAAGTCTGGATTTTCTCCCTGCTCTATTTACTTCGTTAATCCCTTAGATATCGTGGTCCGTTCATTCTAACATCTCACTTTCCTTTCTGACCTTCGGGCTTGATGCTTCGGGTAGCCATCAAACTAGCCAATTGGAAAACTTCCAATTTAGAAGTTGAATCTCTTATTTCTCGAGGGAAGATCTGTTCCTTTATCACTAATTACACATTGCTCAATTCTCAATTATAAGCATCCGCTAATTAATCCGTCCTTCCTTAGCGATATGGGTATCGCAGCAATAATACTTGGGTAATCTCTTTGTTCCACGTGACTTTCCTTCAATTCCCTTTTACGTAGTCAGTGCTCTCAACCTCTTATAGTTCACATAATGTTGAGGTTCTTCTTTATACAAGCAACGCTCTCATATCCATAAGCAATTTCATACATCGGCGTTGCCTCTCGTTCAATTCCTCTCGGGAACCTACTACCTTATTTTCTTGTGGTAGATATAGATTCAAAATATTTTTCCAACCAAACAATATTTCCCAAACTTTGTCACGAGGACATTAGCAGACCAACTCCAGTCATACACTGAGCATTCTAACTCATAAGGTCTTATTGTCACAGCGCATTCGCACAACCCTCCGGATTGCCTTGTTATGCCTCAATTTCTCCCTTCCACATCACATCATTATAATTCTCTTGATCCCTTTGATCCAAACAATAACGCCATTAACCGCTTAGTCATCAACTTGACTCAAGTCCTCAAAGACTCTTTTCACGTTCATTCATCTAGTCGCGTTACATCTCGTCCTTAGCCCATTTCATCAATAGGACAGCTCTCGTGAGGAATCCTCCCATGATCCGTCTATAACAATCCATCAATTCTAGGAAACTTCAAGTTTCGACAACTCACATCGACCCTAGTCGATTCATCACTCATTCCAATCCTCGGAGGCTTCACGGGGATTTCATTTTCCACAAATTTCACGGCTGAGGAATCTTACCTCATTAGGTCCACAACTCGTGTTCTTCACATTTAGCATACAACGAGCATCTCCTTAGAGTCCATAGGATACTCTTAAAAGCTATTCATGTTTCTTATGACTCCTTAAATGAGCCCATTCATCGTCTCTCAATACGGTAACAACCAATCCAATTATTTCATGGATACTCAAGGCGACTATCATCGGTTTCTTGTCACTAGGCGTAGAACTGTTCAAACCGTCTTTCATACGTCTCACTTAAGAGCTCATACCTTGGCCCTCTGTTGTCAAGGGTCTCCACTTGGACCATATAACATTTTGTTCATTTTTTTCATTTTTTCCTCAGGAAGCATTATTGCCTTGCCCTCTTGGTTTCACAACCAACTAATGCAACCCTATCTCGATTTCATTCATTCAACTGGACATCCACATGTCCCGGGATTCAATACTATCCACAGGGCGGTTTCTCGGACTTCTCCTTCAGGAATCATCCAAGTTTTTGCGTCTTCTTTCTCGGTTCTGACACTCAATCTTTATATTAAGACAGTTAGTATTTTCTCTTCCTTCTACACTAAGGCTCTTTCCCCATGAAGGAAACTATACACTTCAGTGGCATTCTCTTACTTCGAATCGCCCTCGTCTTTCCCATTCTATAGGACGTCAATCTTGGAGTCTATGTCAACTGCAGAGTTTGTACTCTAGGATTTAGATGCCACCATACTCGACATTCTTCTTCCAGAGACTCGGTCACCTTAGGTGACAAGGTTTCAAGGAATCGAGGTTCCTCATTAATCACCATAAATCCACACTTGAACATGCAATTTGACTTCCCCAAGTCACTTTGTAATTACACTCTAGACATTCTTTTCGCTTACTCAACCATTCAATAAAATTACAAATAACCGGGACTATTAAGTCCATTCGCTTTCCTTTCCTTCAACGACCATCTCATGGTCCGATCGCCCTTTAAGAACAACATCCTACTCTTTAGGGGTAATAACACACAATGTCACTTCTAGTGGTCCCGATTCATCCTCAATCAATCCTATTTTATTCAACAAGATCAAATAATTGACATAACTTCTTCCTTAATTTTCCTCACGACGGAAGAAACAAAACATCAATCTCTCATTACGAGTCTTACGGCAAGGTAATAGCCGTTTCTCGCAGGCGCGTTTCATGTTTCATAATGAACATTTATTTGCTCGAAATCCATAAGCAAGGGTTCTCTTATTCGTATGTCTTCCAATCATCCACTCCCTTCATTAAAATCCATTACAATTCCTCGGACTCGGGAATAATAACTAGCCATAAGGTTTCCAAATTCAAATCTACTCAAGGACTTCATGTTTTATTCAAAGGATCCTTGACCACTTTTAGCATATGCTTAAACGAGTTTGAGAACTTTGTCTCACACCGGTCGATCGTCCTCGGATCCTTACAAGATTATTAGGATCTACACAATCTTTGCTCTCATGCAATCCCAAGAAAGTACTTCCATTAAACAACTCAATGAAGGCGGTCATCAACAACCTCTTAAGGCTAATAACTACCAAGGTCCCTTTCTTTCTTTAGTGCACCCAAAACTTCTAAGGTTTTTTCACGAAACCCTCAATCCGGAGGGAGGCGGTTTCAAATTCACTTTCTCCATCGAACCTTAGTTGACCTCAGCCTCGTGGTCTACCTCACAAGCTCTTCAAAGCCCTCGTGGTTCTTCTCACACCTTCAATTCAAAAATGAGTAACTCATAGTCACCTTTCTCGTGACTTCCATCACTTAACTCATCAAGATCGATATCTGTCACAATAGTGACTTAGGCACAATGGCAGCTCCTCCTCGAGCTTGCCTACCCATCAATTTTTCTCATTTCCATTTAAAATTCTCGCGACCCCTTATTACACTTGGGTTTCACATAATTAACAAATCGAGCCATATTCACTTCTAGTACTTATACTCCCGTCGCTTATCTTTGCTCAATTCTCGTAATCCATCTCGGTTCTTGGATCTTTTCATATCTCACATAAACGAGCCAAGTGCTCCTCTAGCGACCGTACTTTGGTCGATCAACCTCATTAGGTTCTAATGTCACTTGAACCACTGTGATTACCTCTAGGCATCAAAGACTTAAGTCATCTACTCAAGCCTAGCAGTTTTAGACTGCTCACCTCTTCATTCATCGCGAGCAAGTAACCATCCAGTGGTTCTCAAAAAACTCTCATTTAGTTGTCCATTATCTAAGGATTCCAAATCATCCTTAAACAACAACCACACATCAAGCAAGCCTTACGAGGCAGCTTCTCGATTAATAGCCCATTACTAAGCAAGCCTTAACTAAGCTAAAACTCAACGAGGTCGGTACCAAACAAATACTCAAAGTGCCATTTCAATCATTCATGTCATAAATCTAGAGGTATCTACTACTCTAGCATAATCACAACAGGCTATCTCAATCTCAACGGGCATCGGATCAATGGAGTATAAACTCCTTACACTGTCTAATCTCTTAATTGGACATTAACCATAACAATCACACGATGCCAATTACAAAACATGCCCAACGGACCAATCGCAAACATCACTTTTCCTTTCAAACAGCATCCATTGCTAAGCATGAAGCTTTCAACCATGCCAATCACAAGCGTCATTACAAATGTCATGCCACCTTCGAACATTCACTTGCGAATTAATCCCGTGTCATACATCTCTTAACCACAATCGGACTCAACTTGATACCTAGGCTTTCCCTTTCAATTTATGACTTGGGTCATTCCCGCCTCATTAGTATCTTATAAGCTTATCGGGAGCCGCTCCTTGTCCAAACCTCTCTGACCCGGCGATCACTCATCGCCTTCATCGGACCTAGTCGTTGCAGGTTGTCCCAAGTCATACATCTACGAAGAAAGCCCCGTTCCACACATCCCATACCATGCTTCATCACGATTTTTTTTTAGGTATCCCATCATCTCGTCCCATACCAAGCGATAGTTTATTAAGTCTGAAAGTGATAAGCTCATGTATACACCCTCATCAACTTTTATTTCATATCCACAAACACATGCATAGCATGTTTTTTTTTTCTCACCACTTGTCATACCACAATCGTTTCCGGATCAACTTTTATCCGCAAAAGATCTCTAATTCCACCAATGACTATCACGTCTCATACTAGGGTCTCGGATATTATAAGAACACGACCCATAAAATCCTAGTCTCGGATAATTAGTCGAACACGACCCACTTTGGTCTCGAACGACTTAATTGAACACGACCAGAGTAAATCTCGGACAATTAGTCGAACACGACCCACTTTGGTCTCGGACGACTTAATTGAACACGACTTTCATACCTTCTCGGTCTCGGACAATCAGACGAATATGGCTCACTTTGGCATCGGACGACTTGATTGAATACGACCCATAAATCTCGGTCTCGGACACATAGGAACACGACCGGATTAAGTCTCAAACAATTACTCGAACACGACTCACTTTGGTCTCGGACGACTTAATTGAACACGACTTTCATACTTTCTTGGTCTCGGACAATCAAATGAATACGGCTCACTTTGGCCTCAAATGACTTGATTGAATACGACTCATAAATCTCGGTCTCGGACACATAGGAACACGACTGGATTAAGTCTTGGACAATTAGTCGAACACGATTCACTTTGGTCTCCGACGACTTAATTGAACACGACTTTCATACTTATATATAGCCTTATCTCGAATATATAAAGATCAACTAGGCTCTAAACACATAGTAAGCATACAACCACCATTCATGGTCACATTCAAGGCTATTTTCATCTCTTATAACGTCTCATGTTAATCATAGCCGAACAAGGCAATAATTGCATCATCGAATTCGCATTCTTGTAATCATCACTTCCCATTTATTTCTTTTCATCCATGGGCCAACTCGACACAAGCTAGTAGATCCCCTTCGGCTATAGCAACGATCCTCTGTCCATAAGCCATTCTCTATTAAACTCAAGCACAATTACTACCCGAAAGATTACGACGACCTATATGAGAGGGCGTAGATAGTGGAACGTGATTTCTTTGAGAGGGCTGCTACAATTGGATTACGGTTTAAACCATCACACAGACGAGACATTCGACAAGGAAAGAGGCCAATGCCTAGTGGTAGGCGCCACTTCCCGCCCAACAAAAGAGGGGCAATCAGCAAGCCGGCTTTTCGTCAAGATGACGAGTGCCATCTGTGTCACCAAAAGCACGTAATCGCTCGATGCTCTTATCAAGGAGCCTATTTTGGGTGTGGCCAACGTGGCCATCAAGTGAGAGAGGCACTGCAGAGGCAGCAGAGCGGATAGGTACCGCCACGTGAGAGAGGACAGTTTAGAGAGAATACACCACCGAACTTTCAAAGTCGATATTCGGCGCAAGGAAGGGTGTACGCTGTCACTCGAGAGGAGGCAAAGGATTCACCAATCATCATAGGTACGATCCTCTTGCACAACCATGTCGCATATGCTTTGTTTGATCCGGGTGCTACACACTCATTTGTGGTTGCTAAATTTGTTGGGTTGGCTGGATTGAAATTATTGCCCTTGGATGCTGTGTTTAAGATTTCTACGCCTTTAAAGGATAGCGTAGGTACTAGCGTAGGCTGTCCAAACTGTAAGTTGGTAATAGATGGTCATGAGAGTAAGATAGACCTAATCATACTACAAATATTTGACTTTGATCTAATTGTTAGAATGGATGGGTTGACAAGGCAAAAAGCCATAGTGGATTGTAGTCGTAAGGCTGTACAGTTAAACCAATCAAGTGAAGGTAGCTTTGAGTTTGTTGGAGGTCGAGGTGGGACTATTGACACTCGATTTTTTGTCAAGTATTTCTTAGTTTTATTTCACAAAATTTCACAAATTTTCACAAAAAATAAAAAAAAAAATTGAAAAATCAAGTTTGGTAGCCTTGGCCAAGCATAAGGAACCATTTTTGAAGAAAAAATAATTTTTCGTATTTTTCACATTTTTAATATTTTCAAAAAAAAGGAAAATACAAGAAAATTCATAAAAAATACTTCTCGAGGTCACAAAAATATAGAAAAAATGTTCCATATTTTTCTTTTAATTCCCCCTTTACATTGACCTCAAGAAAAATTAAAAATTGAATTCAATTTTAGGTGTTTCCTCACAACACCAAGGGTTGAATTTGTTTAAAAAATACAATTTGAGTTTTTTTATTTGCAATTTTTGCACATCTTGAGTCAAGACATTCAATTTCAGTCCTCTGCAACTTCAAATTGATCAATTGCAGCCCCAATTGTTCGAATTGCATGAATTGGGCAAAAACCTCAAAAATCTATGCAATTTAGTCCCTCAACTTTCAAATTTCTGAAATTACTTTTAATCAAGGGGCTTTTGTGGCAAAATTGGACCGCCCCCTAAGGTTTTCACATATTCTGAATCAATTGGCAGGGGTGGTTTAATCCAATTTGGCCATTTGGGCATCCAATTGAACTTTTCCCCAATTTGGGATTTTAGAAAAATTTGGGGTTTTTGTAGAAATTGAAGTAAACTTTTGGGAAAAACCACATTTTTAGATAGAATTCGAGCCCTTAAGTTCAATTTTGACGTTTAATTGTAAAAATTCCCCATGGATTTTGATTAATTTTGAAAATTATAAGTCTGAACCGGTTCAGACCGGTTTGACCACGGGTCGGACCGGTCGAACCGGTTCAAACTGGTTTGACCGCCGGTCGGACCGGTCGAATCGGTCTAGCACAATGTCGCCTTCCTCACAAGCACTAGCCATTTTGCAAATTTGAAGATCGAGTTTCAATGATCAAATTGAAGGTCAATTCGAGCCTAATTGGATCAATTACCTTAGGCGTTTCATTCCTCGGATTAATATCCGTCGATTGAGATCGATGGCACGGCTAATGGTCCACGGAGGAGCTCCGACGAGCCAGTCAAAATTCTGGTGCTGCGAAAGTCAACATTATAGAACCAGAGTGCAATTCGCTCTCGTTTTGGTTCAACGGAGAGCTAAACGGACTTGGACGGAATCCCAACCGATTCCGTCGCCGTCCGGTGACCAATTGGCACGTGATTGCACGTGGGAGAGGCTCGGTGAAGGCTCGCCCGACGCGCCAATTTCAAAAAATGAGTATAAAAGGCTGGGAAGATTCGAGAGAGAGGGAGAGGCTCATTGTGCTCAGTTGGATGTAACGAGAATAGAGAGAGAGAGAGAGAAAAAAAAACTAGAGAGAAAAGCTATCGGGCAACTCCATTGTTGAAGCTCCAGGCCGAAGCTTCGCGACTTTAGCCCAACCAATCCAGGCCAAATCAAGACATCGGTTCGCTATTAGAAGCTCGCCCGAGCTGAGGAGAAGCGATCGCACTAGTCAAATCAGCTTGAGATCTCCAAAACAGGTGAGTCGAACTTCCAATCTCTCCTTTGTGCGAACATGGCAGCATACTATCCCGATTGTTATTCTCTTAATTAGTGTGTGCGTTTTGTTTTTGGATCACCTCTAACCATGATCTCATTTCGCTTTTGCATCAATTTCGTGCAATAAACCTGAGTCGAGTATCCAACATACCTCGATCCGGCCGAGCTCTGGCCATGCATTTCTAGCCACCGCGAGCTCAATCGGAGCTCGAGGTAAGTTTTCTAAACCTCCTGTGATGCTTATGTGTGATGGAATTGGTCTATCGTGCTCTGTATTTCGTGATTGAACTCTAAGGTGAGGTTACGTGCGAAGCTTGGTGCTCGTGATTTAATGGATAAAATAGCTTGATTCTGAGATATGTTAATCTAGATGATTAGGCGAGTTGATTGGTGTTGGTCTCGTGTCATTTCGGCGAGATCTCAACATTAGATCTCGCCGGAGAAGTCTCAGTTGTGCGTTTGCTCGCTGGTACGAGGTTGAAGACTAGGCGACGTGGCTCGGTCAAAGGGTCAAAGTCTTAGGTGTCAAACTAGGAGTGGTCTAGCGTGTCGCCCGGTCAGCTCGGCCGTTGGCGCGAGTGAGCTAACTCGGCCTTAATCCAATGGCTGAGATAATTAGGTAGATTTGATTCTCGGCCGTTGGATCAAATTTTTGTATTTTCTAATATTACGTTTATTAGATAGAAAATAAATAAAATCAAAAACGGTACCATTTTAGTTAGTAGTTGGGCGACGTCGTTTAGGGTATACGGCAGATGCGGCGTCGTTTTAAGCTTTATAAGGAATGAACGGTTTAGATTGACTCTTAGGTTTAATCATGGCCGTTCAAGCATTAGTCAATGCGGCGTCATTTTAGTCATGAGTGAGCGGACGGCCTAGATCGAGTCTACAACTAATCGTAGCCATTCATTAGTTTAATTGATGCGGCGTCGTTTTGACTAGGGATACTTGATACGTTGCCGTTTTAGTGCGAGCGAGTCGACGGCTGAGATTGATTCCAAGATTGATCTCGGCCGTCCATTCATTTTCTATATTTTCGAATATTAGGAAATTAGTTTAGAAATTCAAAAAAAAAATAAAATAAATAGGGAACTGTGTTGTTTTTGTGTAGAGAGGGTCGGGATCGGGTTGACCGATCATTGGCCAGGTTGACTCGGTCCGAGAAATTAATAAAAAATTAATAAAAAATACATAAAAAATAAAAAAAAATCTATAAAATTCATAAAAAAAAAATTCATAAAAATTCCCAGATTTTCCCCAAAAAATTTCTAAAAAATGATTAGGTCGATTCGGGACTCTTATAGTCCGGATCGAGAATTTTCAAGATTCCAAGAGTCAATTTACATTGATCCGGAAAATTTTCATCTTTTAGAAAATAAATGAAAATTCCAAAAAATTTTAGAATAATTCTAAAAAACTCTAAAAAAATTACAAAAATGGGAAATGACCACATTCAATTGGTCCGACCCCAATTTTGTGATTTTTTGATCCCGAACACCCGAAAATGACTGTTTTACCCATCCGGGCCTTTCGCCTAAAATTTTTCCGAACCATCCCAACACTCAATTGGATTTTTCTATGGGTCGATAGGGCCATATTAGTTGTGTCATACTTGATTGATTGATTGAATTGATTGCTATTATCTTGAGTGTGCAACTAATTTTCTAATTGTGATTGATAGGATAGTGAATTCCCGTCTACATGCTACCCTAGATCGTTAGAACCTACCTCGCCCGAAATTTTGTCTGCATGAATTCTTAGGTTAAAAAACCACTCAACTTCGGTAACCGAAAGGGCATTGATGTAAATCTCGGCGTAACCAAGTCCCCGGACCCAAATCTCTGGTTCTTGTAGAATCGAACGGTTTCTCTCTACCGCTCAATAGGGTTCCCGATCATACCCTTCAAAAATTGATCGGTGGCGACTCCATATGCATGTTTAATATGCACATGTCACCCGACCACACTAAGGTCGATTCGATAAAATTTTCTCCACATCGCGATTCGAGTAATAGGTCCACGGGAGGGACCCGCGTACCAAGATTCACCGCCAATGGGTCGAAAGTGCGGCTCATTAACCTCAACCTCGCCGATGCATTCGTTTCGGAGGGTTACAACAGAGTGGTGACTTCACTAGGGACTCAACGAAATCATTAAGAGGACTTACGCCGATAAAAAAGTTGAGTGTTTTCTAACCTCGTTTTCTGCAGATGCTCTTGAAGGTGAGGTACGTCCACTAACAAAAAATGTTAAATGTTGATGCAGATGGGAGTTATAAGGGGTGGTGTCTATGCTAACTAATTTTGTGCAGATATGGTGTTTCGGGTTTTGAGTGTTTATTTATGCATATATTGAAGCGGTGTTTTGACGTAAACTACTGTGCATGCTTTACATTTTTCGAGGATCACGACACTGCATACACAAGCGCCTAAACCCAAGCCATGAATCACCTTTTAGGTCGCCTTAGATAGGGATTGGTATGCAAAGCTCCTGTGTTTGATTGCATTGGGGTTGACCATATTTAATCTTGTTCGCTATGCGAGGTTGATGATGTTACCCACTTGTTGTTTGATTGCGCTTGTGGGAGGCTCATCAATTCGTATAGCGGGAGCCTTTTTAATTTCTTTAGAGTTAAACCTCACTTGTCTCATGCGCATGTGAATGGAAGGTTGGTATACCTAAAATCAAAAACCCAAAACAAATAGAGTAACATTGGTTGGTAAGGCTTTTTACCCTCTTTATTTTGAATCTATAAATTTAAATTATGTATAGCATGTATTTTCACAAACATATCATAGAAATTTGTAAGATCGTTTAAGTGATTGGGGTTTGAAGGTGAATTTTTCCTTTTTAGGATAGATGATGCCCCAAAGTCAAATCAATGTCCCCGATATGTTCACGTGGGAACGACGGGTCATTCAACACAAGGACCGAGAGCCGGATTCATTCCAAGTCTTTGGATTTGTCCATGGGAGGGAACTCAATGGACGCAACCGCATCCGGAGTGAAAACTATCATTATATAAATTGTGCACGTCGATTGGAGCTCAAGCGCGGAAAAGAGAGGATCCAAGAGTTGTATGCGAGGTTGATGAGGCGACCCCACGCAATCAAAATAGCCTCGATTCACTCTACGATTAAAAAGAAGGAAATTATCGTCATATCCTCCGATGATGAAGAAAATGATGAAACCCCAGAGTTGATGGAGATATCATCGAATGAGGACACCGCTTCGACTACTTAGTTTTAGTTGGACTTTGGGGCATTTCTAGGGTTTATTACGTTCCCTTTGAGTCGATTGTGTATTTTCATTAACATGTATTGATCGAACATCTTTAGATGCTTTCATATCCTGTCTTTTGGAGTTTAACTGTATTAGACTTGTGATCTTTGTGAGTTGTCAGATTTAAAGTTGTAATGGTAACTTTTACCCCGATTACACTTAAACGATCATAATCAAATACATGCCATCTTTGGGTGAGATTTGGTCCATAACCACCCCATTTGGGTTAATTTAGTCAAATGGGAGTAGTTGACCCTCATGTTACCAAAAGATGACATGGAATTTGGTTAGTGCATTTGCATCACATTTCATGCATATCCATCATAATCTGTGGTAATTGACATTAGAATCGTCATTTTGCATGTTTTAGACCATGGGGAATTGAGATATCAAGATCATTTCGGTGCCTCGCAAATAACTCTCTCAATGGTGGGATCATCTCAATCCGATCAACAAAGCATACGTCGAGGGACGTTTGGGCCGATTGGTGGATTTGATTAGAGTGGAGTATCAACCGGCCCTTATTCAAACCTTAGCCAAAACTTGGGATGAGCACACGATGACTTTCAATTTCCAAGGCCTTGAGTTGACTCCTACCCTCAAGGAGTATTCTACTATCATTGGGGCTAATTTTGACGATTATATAGCTCAACCCTCTTTAGACATGGATTCTACCCGTTCTCTGTCGAGCTTCCTTCACCTCAAGACTTCTAAGATAGAGAAGGTCTACAAATCCAATTCCGATAGGTTCACTCTCTCATTCCTTTTTGATAATTATTCCTCCTTATCCGCTGAAACCGATCATAAATCGGGAAAGGTGTTCATCCTAGCTTTCTTTGCTTTCGTCCTATTTTCTACTTCGAGGATTACCTTTGATCCTTCTATAGCTCATATAGCACGACAAGCATGTTGCTGATGGAATTACTCCTACATGATTCTAACTGAAACCTTCGTCTCCCTAAACCGTTTTAAAACTTCTAAAATAACCACTTTTCAAGCATCCAACGGACTACTCACATGTGGTTCGTTTCTCATATAAAAACTTTCCAACTCCGAGTAGGGTGCTATGAAATCAATGAGCATGTTCATCCCCTTAAGTCTTTCCTCAAATGCCAATCCCTTGTACCTAAACACTCTTTTAAGAAATGGGTTGAGCTATTGAGTGATTTGGAGCCCGAACATATTTGATGGTGTTTGACTTGGCCCAAGATCTTGGAGGCTCGTATTACCGGCATTGATGATAGCCTTATTCCTTTTCTTGGGATGTACCGGCGCAGTGGTTTATTATCTTATTCGTGTAGTGAGGCAATTCGGCCTTTTACAACAAGTACCACCTGATGTTTGTCCCGGGATCTTCGCATTTGATATGGCACATGGAAAGCTCACCAAAGAGATAAAGAAGCTTTATTGGGCCCAAATCAAGCTTATCCTTCATGCCTTGAAGAATTCTCCGTTGCAACCAGTCGAATGGTTTGAAGAATTCTCCGTTGCAACCAATCGAATGGCCCGACTACTTAGATGATGAGATGAACATTCATAGGGCTTCCAAGGAGTATATTCGGAAGTTCAAGGAGTACTGCAGATCGTTGGTTGAGCTATACGTACCCGAGTGCATATCTCCCTGCATTGAAGAAGTGGAGTCCTATGAACCCGAATACATAGTACCGTATGTCCCGGGGTGGAGCCATACATTCCGGAAGATCCGGAGCTTTGGATGTCGGAAGAAGGAGAAGACCCTTATTTGTGGGATTCGGACGGATCGGACGAACACGAAGAATACAAGCGTCCTTGGCTCGGATAGATCCATTCCTCGTTTAGTTTTGCGTACTTGTTATCTTTTTGAACACTTTTGAACAATTTGAGTTGTAATAAATGCATGTTATTTCCCTTTATGAGCATTTCATGCATATGCATCATCATATAGGAAGTACAATTACCACGAATCAATCTTTCCAAATATTGAATGTTCTCGATACCGATTAATGTCATGAAAAACAGGTGGCTGATAAACACGAGTACTCGTAGCAAGACGCGCCTACTAAGAATGGAGCAAGAAGAGCTCGCACCTCGTGTGGGTAATTTAGAGAATCAAATGAACATGGTAGCTACCATGGTGGCAGAGATGAAGGCAATGCTGATTACCGGTCAAGAGAGATATCCCATTGATCCGAATTCTCAAGCTCCTCCGAGCGCATCGAGATGGTACAGTGCCAACCCGACCCCTGTTGTGAATCTCTCTCTAAATCTGGAGCGACCACCTAAAGATCTTCCAATTGTAATCGACCTAGAGAAGAAAGAAAAACAAACCCTCAAGATGGAGGAAGAAATCAAAAGACTCGCCAAAATCGAGGAATGCTTGGCTAGTCAAGGATATGAACTCTCTCGATTTGATAAGGTGAAGCCATTTGAGAAGATTGAGGTTCCTGCCGATTACAAAGAACCGAACTTTGTAAGGAAGTATAATGGGACCGGGTGTCCCAAGGCGTATCCGAAGTACTATTTGCGCCGCATGTCCCAATTCTCGGATAATATCCCACTGTTAGTTAACACCTTCCAAGAAAGCCTATCTAAGGCAGCCTTGGCATAGTTCATCGAGTTGGAACCCGAAAAGCTCACAGATTGGAACAAGCTAGCCGACGAGTTCCTCCGGCAGTACAAGTTCAACACTTTGACGACCCTTACTAGGGAGGACCTCCCGAGAACCGCCAAAGGGAAGAATGAGGCTGTTTGCGCCTACACTCAAAGGTGGAGAGCTTTGGCCGTGCAAGTGAAACCAGCCGTCACCGAAGAAGAACCGATAGACCTCTTCCTCAAGGAATTACCCTTCGAGTACTTCGATAAGTTAAACACCTCTGGATGTCAAACATTCGCGCCCCCGATTAAGGTGGCAGAACGTCATGAATGGGCGTTGCGGGAGAAGAAGATACCCGAGTCATCCTTTAGGCGCTAGTACCCCGTGAAAAGAGATAGAGAGTAAACTGGAGAAGTGGCGTTTGTCTCTAACCCATCTAAACCCAAAAAGTTTTCACCATCTACCCCTACCCAAGGAACTCCTTTTTGGACAGTCCCTAAACCACCGGAGCCAAGAAAGAGAAACCAACCTATTTTTACCCTACTACCTCGACCTTTGTCTAAATTACTACCCATGCTGTTGGAGAACCGATTGGTCGCAAAAGAGCCTCCTAGAGCGAATCCTCCAAGGTTCGCCGGGTTTGACGAGACTCAGACATGTGTGTACCATATGGGAGAAAGGGGGCACAATGTGGACAATTGTCTCGCTCTTAAATACAAGGTGCAAGCCCCGATCGACGGTAAGGTCCTGGAATTTGATAGGACTAAACCGAACGTGCAACAGAACCCTCTACCGGAACATCACGAGGTGAGCGCGATATTTGAAGATGACCAGGAAGAGACGTTGGAATTTATAATGGATGTGGATAGAATGCGAGACATCCT
This sequence comes from Rhodamnia argentea, assembly GCF_020921035.1. NCBI lineage: Eukaryota > Viridiplantae > Streptophyta > Magnoliopsida > Myrtales > Myrtaceae > Rhodamnia > Rhodamnia argentea. The sequence goes on from NC_063156.1 coordinate 14,308,481, forward strand.
CACGTTGGCTGGACAATACCCCGAGGGAGAGAGCATTTCCGGGGAGCAAAAGGATGCATGTCCGGAACGGCTAATCGGTCTAGGCGTCATCGGAAGAATGGAAGATGTCACTTTTAAAGGGACTTATGTAACAATTGATATGGTCGCAGAGGAGTTCATGATGAGAGCTACAAGAGGAAAGACCTGGAGAATTCATTCGGGATACCTGATGAATGTCCCATATAATATGGAAACAGAAGAGCTAGATGATTATGAGGTCCGCCTTGAGAAAGCTCATCGAGGTGATAGAAGATTTATGCAGAAAGCCTTTCAAAGAGGCGAGATAGTTGATAATCTTGGAGAAGATAGCGGTGGTTACAAGTTTAAAGTCCTATATTCGGCGCCACCAAGATTTTTCGTTGATTCGGGAGATATAGTTCTCGACGGTTGGGGCGGTATGGATGATCCCGATAGTGAAGAGTTTGTGGGAACAGTAGATGAAGTCAAGAATCAAGAGACTCATCGGAATGAGCAGAAGAATCAAGAGTCGGATATGCGACTCTCTAATTTGGAAACCCACGCACGTCATCTAACGAATATGGTAGCGGAGGTATCCCAGTTGGTGGCTAAGAACAATGCCACAATGACGGAAGAAAGCATGCAAATTCTAGAGATTCGAAGAACTATTGAAGCACAGAATCGAAGGATTGCAAGAACAAGGCGACAACATTTCGAAGAAGGTGGACGAACCGAAAGAATTGATCGTACCAATCACCCAAGTTAGAAATATTCCGCCCCAAAGCGTGAATCCAAGGGTGACTTTCCGTATAAAGTATAATGGTGCCGGGTGTCCTCCGGCACATATCTCGTACTACCTACGCCAAATGGTAGGTCATCATGAAGATGACGAGACATTGATCCAAAATTTTAATCATAGTTTGGCAGGTCTTGCATTAGCTTGGTTCCAATCAATTGATCTGGATTGGGTCCCAAGTTGGGAAGAATTATCGGAACACTTCATATGGCATTTTGAAGCCGGAATCGGAGGGTACTTCACCAAAGCTAACCTGTTGAATATCGGAAAAGGAGAAGATGAGAGTTTTGAACTCTTCGCCGGAAGGTGGAAAAAGCATGCTATGATGGTGCAACCGCCACTGTCAGAAAGGGAAATGTTGGAATTCATGCTCAAGTCACTGCCGGCGGAGTATTTTGATCGTATGTATGCATACACGTATTCCTCCTTTCAGCACCTGGTGGATATCGGCATGAGAATCGAGGGAATAATCATGAGAGTCGGGAGGGAAAGGCAAATGCGCTTTGATGAAGAGAACGTCATTGATGCAACAGCTGCGAGGCCGGGTCCCGAACACAATCCCGAAAGCATCCATTAGGATGAAATGATTGGGATGGTAGATGTCCCGATCCGTTTTGTGATCGATCTAAATAAGGTGGATAGCTGGGAAGCCTCCAGTTCAGAAAAACCGCCAACACTGGAATCTCTTCATGAAGAAGTCAAACCGGTGAAGATTTAATTGCCACCCGTAGAGGAATATGACTCAAAGGCGGTACACTGGGATTATGGGACCGGTGAGATTGATGCCATGATGAGGTCTGGGAGGTGTTATCCTCCGAGGGAAGCAGAATCCGAGAAGAAAGTCCCAACCGCCGAAGAAATTGAAAGGCTTCAATCCGTTGTGAGAACTAGTGAATACGAAGTCGTTGACCAACTTCGGAAAATGCCCGTACATATCTCTTTTGCTAGATCTTTTCAAAAATTCGGAAAGGCACAAGAATGCCCTTCTAAAGGTATTAGAAGAAGTGTACGTCCCCGAGATCATCAACGAAGTTCAGCTGGAAGACTTCATGGGCTCTATTCTTTTGAAGGATCAGATTTCTTTCTCGAATGAAGATTTCCCGAGAGAAGGACGTTTTCACAATAGGGCTCTCTATATTGCCATAAGGTGCCATGGAAAAGAGGTACCTCATGTCTTGATTGACAACGGCTCGGCGTTTAATTTGTGTCCTCTGAGCACTATGAAGAGCTTAGGGATAAATGAAGACTTCATCAAGACGTCCAAAGCAACTATCCGTTCATTCGATGGAGTTTCTAAGAACGTGGTGGGTGAGATTGAGCTGGATGTCTCCATTGGACCGGTAACTTTCTTAATACCATTCCAAGTTCTGGATATTCCTAGTGCTTTTACTTTGCTCTTGGGAAGACCGTGGATCCATGTCTCTGGGGCGGTACCTTCTTCCCTACATTAGAAGGTGAAATTTGTGGTTCGGGGCCAACCGATCACTATCCACGGTGAGACAGGACATCGCGCCTCCTTGAAAGGAATGGTTCCCTACATTGAGCCCCTAAAAGAGGAAGAGCTGAGCTATCACACTTTTGACATCATATCGGTCATGCATGTACCATCCGATGCGAAGATAGTCACTCCGGAGTTGTCAAAGCCTGCAACTATGGCTGGAAAAGTACTTCTCACTAATGGTTTCATCCCCGGCGCTAGATTGGGGAAGTATGGCCGGGGAATCCGTAATCCCTTGAGTCTTAACTCAAATGACCACAAAGTTGGTCTAGGATATAAGGGAACGGTAAAACACGATATGGGTCGAGGCCGAGGTCGAAACAAGTGTTATGGAGACCAAAGACGCCATGGACATCGAGGTGGCCATTTTTTTTGCACCGATGCATGGACAGCTAAAGGGAAAATGTTCAAGAATCCCTTATCCGAAGTGTTTTCTAAGGGAGGAAAATGGACGGATTGATGTTGCGGAACCGGACTTATTCAACCCGTTCCTGGACAATCGGGTGAATGTGATCATTGAATGGCTCGATGACGACTTTCCCACCCCCGAGTAAAATGCTCTTTTTGAACTTTACCTTTCAATGCATTTCAACTAAAGCTTTTAGCTGTTTTTCCCTTTTAGCACCCTTTAGATCTCATACTGTGATTCAAGAAGTGCGGTATTGTATTGCCATTAGTTGCATCTATCAATGAAAATCATCTCCAGTTTTATTAAGGATTTATGGAACAACAGATTGGTCCAATGATGACAATTATCCCGACCATATAACTTGAGGCCCGATCCACCATATGATCCCGAGTTTTAAAATAACACTTTGAGAACCAGGATGTCCGAAAGATCAAGGACTAGTTCTCTTTCCGGTTCTTTTTCTTCAAAAAGTGAATTCGAAAATGTTTTCCCATCAAAATAGATCATGCACTCTTTAATTTCATCATCTTTTCATACTAACTTTTCTTGATACATCTCAAGTATATCATCCCACCCATGCATAACAGGTTAATATGTGACTCAGATAAACTCGATGACTACTCATATGAAATTGATGAGGAAGAAACAGATGTGAGTGATATCAAGAAAGAATGGGATTGTTTTGAAGAATCTAAACCTCCTATCTTTGAAGAACCTATTGTCATCAATCTGGGAGACTCGGTTTGTGTTAAAGAGGTGAAAATATGGGGACAATTATCTGCAATTGACGTTTTGAGAATGACAGCATTACTTAAAAAATATCGGGATATCTTTGCCTGGTCATATGCCGACATGCTAGGATTAGACCAAGATATAGTAGAACATGCTTTGTCCACAAATCCCGTATGCACACCGGTTAATCAACCATGCGGGAGGATGAACCCCGAATTAGGCGACAAGATCAAAGAAGAAGTAATGAAACTTCTTAAAGTGGGGTTCATTGAGGCCGTCCCATATGCTCATTGGGTCGCTAACATTGTGCCGATTAAGAAGAAGGATGGAACAATCCGAATATGCGTGGACTACCGAGATCTAAACAAAGCTAGTCTGAAAGATGACTTCCCCTTACCGCATATAGACGTGTTCATCGATAGCACCACGGGCTTTGAGTTATTCTCATTCATGGATGGCTTCTCAAGATATAATCAGATCATGCTGAAAGAAGAAGACAAAATCAAGACCTCGTTCGTCACCCAATGGGGAATTTTCTATTACAAGGTTATGCCCTTTGGATTGAGAAACGCGAGGGCAACATATCAAAGAGCTATGGTGACTCTGTTCCACGATATGATACACAAGGAAGTGGAAGTTTATGTGGATGATATGATCGCCAAGTTCGGACCTGGTGAAGATCATGTTCAAGTATTGAGAAAATTGTTTGATTGGCTGAGGAAATACAAGCTCAAGCTGAACCTTACAAAATGTGTATTTGGCCCCGGATCCGGAAAACTGCTTGGATTTGTCGTGAGCAATCACGGTATCGAAATTGACCCCTCCAAGATCAAAGCCATATGGGAAATAGGGACCCTTCCACCGTTAAAGAGGTAAGGAGGTTACTTGGAAGGCTGAATTACATATCCAGATTCATATTGCAGTTGTTAGAGACGGCGAAGCCCTTCTTTAAACTCCCGAAAAAGGGCGCAAAAGTAAAATGGGGTTCCGATTGCCAATAAGCATTCGAGAAGATCAAGGAATATTTGGTACAACCCCCAGTACTAGTATCTCATGTCCCTAACGTTCCTTTGACTTTATATCTGACAATTCATGATGAGTCCTTGGGAGCTTTACTTGCCCAAACTAACCCCAAAGATCAAAAAGAACGAGCCATCTATTATTTGAGCAATAAGTTCACTACGTCCGAAGCTAAATATTCATTAGTGGAAAGAACCTGCGTGGTATTGGTTTGGGTCCTCCATAGACCGATGCAGTATACCTTGCATTATCATATCCAACTGGTCACCGAGAATAACCCTATCAAATACCTCCCGGAAAAACCAGCTTTATTGGGAAAGATGGCCAAGTGGCAAGTACTCCTTTCGGAGTTCGAAATCAAAACCTCTCCCCAAAAATCTATCAAGGGAAGGGCAATCGCCGACATGTTGGCCGAAAATCCTCCAAGGGATATCCCGTAACGAGATAATGGAGACCAAATTTTAAACATATCTGAAGACAAATGGACGATGTACTTCGATGGCGCTGTAAATCTTGCTGGATCGGGTACCGTGGCGCTTTTAATATCCCCCGAAGATCAGCATTATCCCGTCTCAGCCAAGTTGGTATTTACGTGCACCAACAACATCTCTGAATATGAAGCTTGCATCCTCGGGTTACAACCGGCCATTTCATTAAAAGTGAAGAAGTCTTTGGTATATAGAGATTCTATGCTTATCATCTTACAAACCCAGGGAGCATGGAAAATAAAAGATCCCAAGCTCATCCCTTATCATAAATTCCTCGAAGACGCGATCCAACATTTTGAGGAAATTACATTCGAGTGCTTACCAAGAACTCAAAATCACTTCGGCGACGCTTTGGCCACACTATCAGCTATGTTACAAGTACAAGATGGCCTTGAGATAGAGCCATTGAGGATTGACATCCTTAATCAACCTGCGTCTTGCATGGTCATAGAAGAAGAACCCGATGAGGAACTATGGTATCATGATATTAAGAATGATCTACTGAAAGGCAAGTTCCCACAAGATAGCCAACCGGAAGATAAAAAGTACATCAGCAAGATGTCTTCTAAATTCTTCCTCAATGAACAGATCCTATACAAGAGATCCTTTGATTCAATCTTGCTGAGGTGCGTAAACTCCAAAGAAGCAAATCTCATTATGAAAGAGATCCATGAAGGGGAATGCGGGCCATACATGAATGGTCACCTCCTTGCCAAAAAGATCATGAGACTAGGGTACTATTGGATGACTATCAAGTCAGATTGCAAACAACATGTTGACCTTGTCATCGGTGCCAAGTATATGACGACAAGATAAACGCGCCACCAAATGAAGCGCACAAAATGTCAGAACCTTGGCCGTTTTCTATGTGGGGGATCGACATGATTGGTCCAATCAACCCAAATGCCTCAAATGGGCATTGTTTTATTCTTGTAGCTATTGACTACTTCACCAAGTGGATTGAAGCCAGCTCATATGCTACTGTCACTAGAAACAGTGTGGCTAAATTCATCAAACGAGATATCATCTCGAGTATGGAGTTCCAAGAGCTATCATTACGGATAATGACTCCAATCTGAACAACAAGGTTGTGGATCACTTGTTGGATCAATTTAAGGTACGACACCTTAATTCTTCACCTTACTACCCACAAATAAATGGAGCTATGGAAGCGGCAAACAAGAATATCAAGAAAATATTGGCCAAAACCGCTGAGAAATATCGAGATTGGCACGAAAGATTACCATATGCTCTAATGGCCTATCGAACTTCAATTCGTCCTTCAACCGGGGCAACTCCCTATTCATTAGTATATGGTATGGAAGCAGTCCCGCCAATAAAAGTTGAAATTCCTTCTTTAAGGATCCTTTCCCAGATTAAACTCTCGGAAGATTAGTGGAATCAGCAGAGGCATGAACAGTTAGATCTAATTGATGAAAAGCGATTAAAGGCTATTTGCCATGATCAAAGCTATCAGAAGAAAGTGGCTAGAGCTTTTAACAAGAAGGTCAAGCCCGGGAATTTTGAAGCGGGGATGCTAGTTGTGAGAAAAGTGCTCCCGGATACCCAACACCCGGGAGGCAAATTTATGCCAAACTATGAAGGCCCCTACGTGATTCAGAAAGTCTTATCCAGGGGAGCTCTTATCCTTGTAAACATAGATGGAGAAGAATTAACAAGTCCGGTAAACGCAGACGCCGTGAAGAAATACTATCCATGAAATAAAATGAAGCTTCAAAGTGATTGATGAGCAAATCTGAGTCACATAAAACTTTGCATTTGCATAACATTTGCATACCTGCATTTGCGTATGTTTGTATTTTGCGGGGAGACCTCGGAGTCATGAAGAATCCCGCAAACCGATGGATCAAATAGGCAATCATTTATGAACTTGAAAATTTTGAATATCCATGACTGATTGGTTCCTTTTGTTTATCCAGGGAACGGGCATCAACATCTAAAGAAAACTGGTTTGAGTTCCTCTTCCTTTATGAAGAATACTCATCTTCATGCTTGATATTGAAAATTTTTAATCTGCGAAGAAAAACATCCCTTTAAAATTTCAACAAATACCTTTTGAATATATCTTTCATGATGAAAATTTCCGTAAATGGTGAATTTTGATAAAAATGTCCTGAGGTTCTATAAAAGGGTATGTCTTGAAAGCTTTTTAAGAGGATGATCCTTTAGATGAAAAGAGGCAAACCTTATCCTCAAACACGTCCATGATACACTTGAGGGATGAGTGAAAGTGATAGAGAGAAAAAGCTCAATCTTGGGGCGTAGGGATCGTTCGCGGTGATTACATGGATTAAAATGATGAAAGACATTTTCATTTCAAATTTTTCATATATATTTATATCCCTTGACAACCATTCTAAACCAAAAAAGGAGAATTTTTTTGGATAAAACACTGTCAAGAACCACCCTACACTGGGGCATATTTGGAGGTTCATTGGTTGATTCCTTGGAGAAAAAGATCAAGGTGAGACTTTATTGTGCTAACCTCCATTAATCTTTTTGTGATAGCTTCGGGTGATTTCTCGGAGAGGCTTGGAACACCTTCGAGTGAAGAAAAGTGCTTCATTTCTATATGCCCAAACACTTTATCCTTGGATGAGCCAATTTGAGCATTTATAATCTTCATTTCTAAACCAATGTTGGTGATCACCTCCCTATACTAGGGCAAAATAAAGGAATTACCTGCAATAAGTCGAAAGTATAATCGGAAGAATTTTCGATCCTAGTCTCAAAAAGAGCCAATCAATGTAGAAAAATGACAAGAGACAAAAGGGCTAGAAAAAGCAAAGTGCCTGGTAAAAGCAATGCCAAAACCCATTTAAAAGCATCCCGAAAAGGGACAAAGTTTGAAAAATCACAAAGAAAAGAGGAAAATCCTCAAAGTCAATTGAAAAAAAACGTTCATGAATCTTCCTCAAAGCAAATAATTACTGGTAAAATTATCAAGGTGATCACCCACGTTTACCCCTCTTTTGAAAATATGGCCTTTCTTTAAAAGCCCACCTTAAGCCAAGATACAATCTATCCTTGAAACTTTTTCGATCTAGAAGTGTCTCAAGTTGATGCAAGAGATCACACGGGAAGCTACCGCTTAAAGAGGTAAGTACAATCCTGTCTTATCATGTCTTCAGAGTTCTTGACTTGTAGACCCGAAGAAGTCATTCTTGATGAAAATTCATTTCTTGGCCTCAAAATGAATATCCTTTGATAAACCTTTGACCTAGCCTGTATTACGGTCCTTTTTAAATGCCTTCTCCGATCGGTCAGATTGTATGCATCTCAAATGATCCCGAAACCTCAAGGTTAGGTTTTACGTGAGTAAATTCGAGTTTCAAGAAAAGCCTTCCTAAATGGTGAGAAGCACTCTTGGAAGAAGGAAATTCTTTTGAAAAACTTTTAAAATAACCCTTTTGAAGAATGCTCAGGTTGTGACATTCAAAATTTGTCTCCAGTGGAGATTTAAACATGGTGCTATTTGAGCTTATGTGTTTGGACATGCTTCCTACACAAATACAATTTGAAAATCTATTTGGAAATCCTAAGTTTCTCCCCCGAATTAGGATCACCACTCTGTTATCATAGTCCAAAGGTCTTAACCTACTGGATTGCTCGGAAAGCAATTATAATGATGCTTAGTTGAATTTCCGCAAGTTCCCTAGTATCCCCAAATCCTCATAATAATTACATTTCTAAATATCCGACTAACTTGGATTTTTTGTAGGTCTCTTGGCATTCCCGGGTCCTCGGGTCTGAAAAAAAAAACGATTTTGAGCTTACGTAGATACGTTAGTAATCCTAGGTCCTCGGATGGCACCCTCGCTCTTAAAATTTGAAAATCGGGTTTGAGCTTCTGTAAGTACGCTAGTAATCCTAGGTCCTCGGATGGCACCCTCAACTTTTAAAATTAGAAAATAGAGTTTGAGCTTTCGTAGGTTCACTAGTAACCCTAGGTCCTCGGATGGTACCCGTCCCCTTTTTAATCGGTGAATTCCTTCTTACGGGATAGCCAACCCCTTTTAATCGGCGAACTCCTTCCTATAGGATAGCCAATCCCCTTTTAATTGGCGAACTCCTTCTTACGGGATAGCTAACCCCTTTTAATAGGTCAATCCCCAGTGGATAGCCAAAACCCTTCTAATCGGCAAATTCCTTCCTACATGATAGCCAAACTCTTTTAATCGGTGAACTCCTTCCTACAAGATAGCCAACCCCTTTATTAATCGGTGAATTCCTTCTTACGGGATAGCTAAATCTCATTTTAAATGGTGAATTCCTTCCTACGGGGTAGCCGATCTCCATTTCAAATGGTGAATTCCTTCCTATAGGATAGCCAATTTCCATTTCAAACGGTGAATTCCTTCCTACATGATAGCCGATCTCTCTTTCGAACGGTGAATTCCTTCCTATAGGATAGCCGATCTCCATTTCAAATGGTGAATTCCTTCTTACAGGATAGTCGATCTCCATTTCAAATGGTGAACTCCGTCATACGGGATAACCGATCTCCATTTCAAATAGTGAATCCCTTATTACGGGGTAAACCTTCTTTTTAATCTTCAAACTGCCACAAAAGACACTTAACATCGAACAAACGTTGAGCTTTAAGGAGACCTTGCAAACCACTCAAAGGTAATCTCATAAACTCGTCCTCTCAACCTCAGATCAGCAATTTTCAGACCATTAATATGTGAGCTACGGGTAAACCTCTCTCTCTTTATTTCTCTCTTACATCAAAATGAGTCGCAGCAATCTCTCTATAGAATTTTGGACTTCAACGGCAAAGGTAAGATAATTGAATGTTGAGATTTGTTTTCCTAAAACTCTTTCCCTAGTAGCAGTCGATTAAAGATCCAGGTGTCACCTAGTCTTTGAAAGCAACCTCTAACCGAGATTACTTTCAAAGAGGGGCAACTATTGACACCCGATTTTTAGTCAAGTATTTCTTAGTTTTATTTCACAAAAAATCACAAAACATCACAAAAAATAAAAAAAATTGAAAAATCAAGTTTGGTAGCCTTGAACAAAAAATAATTTTTCGTATTTTTCACATTTTTTAATATTTTCGAAAAATAGGAAAATACGGGAAAATTCATAAAAATACTTCTCGAGGTCACAAAAATATAGAAAAATGTTCCATATTTTTCTTTTAATTCCCCCTTTATATTGACCTTAAGAAAAATTAAAAATTGAATTCAATTTTAGGTGTTTCTTCACAACACCAAGGGTTGAATTTGTTTAAAAAATACAATTTGAGTCTTTTTATTTGCAATTTTTACACATCTTGAGACAAGACATTCAATTTCAGTCATCTGCAACTTCAAATTGATCAATTGCACCCCCAATTGCTCGAATTGCATGAATTGGGCAAAAACCCCCAAAATCTTTGCAATTTAGTCCCTCAACTTTCAAATTTCTGAAATTACTTTTAATCAAGAGGTTTTTGTGGCAAAATTGGATCGCCCCAAAAGGTTTTCACATATTTTGAATCAATTGGCAGGGGTAGTTTGATCCAATTTGGCCATTTGGGTGTCCAATTGAACTTTTCCCCAATTTGAGATTTTAGAAAATTTTGGGGTTTTGTAGAAATTGAAGTAAACTTTTCGGCAAAACCACATTTCTAGATAGAATTTGAGCTCTTAAGTTCAATTTTGAGGTTTAATTGTAAAAATTCCCCACGGATTTTGATTAATTTAAAAAATTCTAAGTCTGAACCGGTTCAGATAGGTTTGACAACCGGTCGAACCGGTCCAGCAAAGTGTCGTCTTCCTCACGAGCACCGGCCATTTTGCAGATTTGAAGATCGAGTTTCAATGATCAAATTGAAGGTCAATTCGAGCCTAATTGGATCAATTACCTTAGGCATTTCATTCCTCATATCAATACGCGTCGATTGAGACCGATGGCACGGCCAATGGTCGCCGGAGGAGCTCTAGCGAGCCAGTCAAAATCTCGGTGCTGCGAAAGTCAACATTATAGAACCAGAGTACAATTCACGCTTGTTTTGGTTCAACGGCGAGCCAAACGGACTTGGACGGAATTCCAACCGATTTCGTCGCCGTCCGGTGACCAATTGGCACGTGATTGCACGTGGGAGAGGCTCGGCGAAGGCTCGCCCGACGCGCCAATTTTCAAAAATGAGTATAAAAGGCTGGGAAGATTCGAGAGCGAGGGAGAGGCTCATTGTGCTCTTTGGATGTAACGGAATAGAGAGAGAGAGAGAGAAAAAACTAGAGAGAGAAGCTCTCGGGCAACTCCATTGTTGAAGCTCCAGGCCGAAGCTTCGCGACTTCAGCCCAACCAATCTAGGCCAAATCAAGACATTAGTCCGCCACCAAAAGCTCGCTTGAGCCGAGAAGAAGCGATCGCAACGATCGGATCTGCTCAAGATCTCCAAAACAGGTGAGTTGAACTTCCAATCTCTCCATTGTGCGATCATGGCATCATACTATCCCGATTGTCATTCTCTTAATTAGTGTGTGCGTTTTGTTTCTGGATCACCTCTAGCCATGATCGCATCTCGCTTTTGCAGCAATTTCGTGCAATAAACCCGAATCGAGCATCCAACATACCTCGGTCCGGCCGAGCTCTGGCCAGGCATTTCTAGTCACTACGAGCTCAATTGGAGCTCGAGGTAAGTTTTCTAAACCTCCTGTGATGCTTATGTGTGATGGAATTGGTCTATCGTGCTTTGTATTTCGTGATTGAACTCTGAGGTGAGGTTACGTGCGAAGCTTGGTGCTCGTGATCTAATGGATAAAATAGCTTGATTCTGAGATATGTTAATCTAGATGATTAGGCGAGTTGATTGGTGTTGGTCTCGTGTCATTCCGGTGAGATCTCAACGTTAGATCTCGCCGGAGAAGTCTCGGCCGTCCATTTGCTCGCTAGCGCAAGGTTGAAGCGGGCTGACTTGGCCTTGATCCACCGGCTGAGATAATTATGTAGATTTGATTCTCAATCGTTGGATCAAATTTTTGTATTTTTTGATATTACGTTTATTAGATAGAAAATAAATAAAATCAAAAACAGCACCGTTTTAGTTAGTACTTGGGCGACGTCGTTTAGGGTATAGGGCAGATGCGGCGTCGTTTTAAGCTTTAGAAAGAATGAACGGTTTAGATTGAGTCTTAGGTTTAATCGCGGCTGTTCAAGCATTAGTTAATGCGGCGTCATTTTAAGCTTTAGAAAGAATGAACGGTTTAGATTGAGTCTTAGGTTTAATCGCGGCTGTTCAAGCATTAGTCAATGCGGCATCGTTTTAGTCATGAGTGAGTGGACGGCCCGGATCAAGTCTAGAACTAATCGTAGCAGTCATTCATTTAATTGATGCGGCGTCGTTTTGACTAGGGATACTTGATACGTCGCCGTTTTAGTCTGAACAAGTCGACGGCCGAGATTGATTCTAGGATTGATCTCGGCCGTCCATTCATTTTATATATTTTTGAATATTAGGAAATTAGTTTAGAAATTCAAAAAAAATTAGAAATAAATAGGAAACTATGTCGTTTTTGTGTAGAGCGGGTCCGAGCGGGTCGGGACCAGGTTGACCGGTCGTTGACCGGGTTAACCCGGTCTATGAAATTAATAAAAAATACATAAAAATTCCAAAAACTCAATAAAATTCATAAAAAATTCATAAAAATTCCCAAATTTCCCCCAAAAAATTTCTAAAAAATGATTAGGTTGATTCGGTACTCTTATAGTATGGATTAAGAATTTTCAAGATTCCGATGGTCAATTTACATTTATCCGGAAAATTTCCATCTTTTAGAAAATAAATGAAAATTCCAAAAAAAATTAGAAAAATTCCAAAAAACTCTAAAAATTTTACAAAAAGGGGAAATGGCCACATTCAACTGGCCTGATCCCAATTTTGTGATTTTTCGATCCCGAACCCCCGAAAATGACTGTTTTACCCCTCTAGGCCTTCCGCCCAAAATTTTCCCGAACCATCCCGACACTCAATTGGATTTTTCTATGGGCCGATAGGGCCATATTAGATGTATCATACTTGATTGATTGATTGAATTGATTGCTATTATCTTGAGTGTGCAACTAATTTTCCAATTGTGACCGAAAGGATAGTGAATTCCTGTCTGCATGCTACCTTAGATCGTTAGAACCTACCACGCCCAAAATTTCGTCTGCATGAATTCTTAGGTTAGAAAACCACTCAACTTCGGTAACCGAAAGGGTGTCGATGTAAATCTCGGTGTAACCAAGTCCCCGGACTCAAATCTCTGGTTCTCGTAGAATCGAACGGTTTTTCCCGATCGCTCGATAGGGTTCCCGATCATACCCTCCAAAAATTGATCGATGGCGACTCCATATGCATGTATAATATGCACATGTCACCCAACCACACTAAGGTCAACCCGATAAAAATTTCTCCACATTGCGATTCGAGTAATGGGTCCACGGGAGGGACCCGCGTACCAAGATCCACTGCTAACTAGGTCGGAAGTACGGCTCATTAACCTCAACCTCGCCAGTGCATTCCTTTCGGAGGGTCGCGACGGGGACCTCGATGCTATTGGTTTCATCATTGGAAGCGACACGTTTGTTGGAAAGTGGGTGTCAAGGATACTTGACGACGGTAGTGGTAATATGATTGAGACTCACAAGAAAGCAAACAGAAGTTAGAGAGCTTTGAGCGTAGATTTGAGTGGTGAATGTGATTGAGGTTTAATGATTTACTTATGAGTGATAAGTTGAGATGGAAATGACATATCAATGGCTTTGGATGTGATGTTTGAGGATTGATTTTGGTGGATCATAAGTTTGTAATTATGCTGATTCCCGATTATTTTAGATATCGATTGTTGTGGAAAGGCTCCGATTAATTGATGATGTGAGGTTCAGCAAGCGAGCAAGAAACGCTTGGACGAAGGTCCAGATGGATTAGATGATCATAATTTTGACTTGTCAACGACCAAACTCGAGGATATAGCATAGTGACTGACAATAGATTGGCCGATAAGTTCGAGAGGTGAGGATCTAAGTGTAAATCATTGGAGTTTGGTGGTGAACCTATTGGGAAAGATCATAGTGACCGATAATTGTGGATTATAGGTTTGAATTGGTGTGGCACCTTGATGACTTAAGTTGTGGATTTTATCGACGCCACTAATTGACGAGAAAGAGGTCACTTAAACTAGCGGGCAATGTAATTGAATGCATATGATAACTATTTGAACCGTGATCCGACATGAGGTCATAGATTGATCTTAGGAAATGGATCTACGAGATGTATCGGTCGCTTGTGGCGTTAGAAAGTTCGAAATGATAAAGATTGAAGTGAAAACGAGTGATATCTGAAGAGTGGTGAGAAGGATCGTGCACTGCACATGTTCATGACATTGAAGTTGGTTCTCAAAGTGAAACTACTTTCAAGAGTGCATAGCATTGCATCTTCAGCGCCATATGAAAGATGATTAGTGGATGGAGAGATCACAATTAAGTGATACCTTTATATTTCGTGGTATTAGTAAAGGTCGGGTTGTACCTCCGAGAGTAGGTCGGAGAAGGCCTCCGATGTGTGACTAGTATAAGCTTGAAATGATTGGAGACCCTACGAGCTAGTTGACTAGCGACCCAACATTGTCATGGAGAAGTATATAACATTTGATGACTGTCACCAATGGAACCATAGGCAAACAGATGGAACGAAGGATTGTAGAGACAAACAAGAAAGGCTCATCTTGGCGGGTTATGAATGGATGATATAGTAGGGATTGCCAATTGAGTCTTTAAGTTACTAAGATCGGTGATGACCCGGAATAAGGTTAAGATTGTAAGATGTGGCAATTAAGAAAGGCACGTGATTAGAGTGCACGTCGAAAGCATAACGAGGCCACATAGTTTCTGAAGATATTGACCATGAGGGTCTTGCTTTGGTTAAGGCAGAAAATTTGTCAGAAACTCATCATAGTAGCTATAGTATTAGTCATGTTAGCAAAAAGAAGTAGCAGAATCTGAGACAACACTTTTGGTGGATTGGTTTGAAGGCTGATGTAGCCAAGCACGTGTTGAAGTGTTAGCCGTATTGGTAAGTCAAGGTGCATTATGGTAGGTCTAATGGACTGCCGCAGCCATTGGAGATTCCAAAAAAAAAAAAAAATGAGAGCTTGTCACAACGGACTTGTGATGGAAATTGCCTTGAAGTCAAAGGGAACATGGCTCAATTTGGGTTGTGGCAAGCAAATTGACAAAGTTTGCTCGTTTTGTAGCGGTGAGAAACGATTTTGCTTTGGAAAAATATGTTGAACTATATGCACCACAGATAGTACGTATTTAGGGAGTGCCAGTAATGATCACTTCGGTTTACGATCCCAAGTTTACCGCCACGTTTTGGAAAAGTCTACAAACCGCTTTGAGAACGAAGCTACGGTTGGTACGGACTACCATTTACAGATGGGTGGCCTGTCTAAAAGGATAAGTCGGATGCTAGGCGATATGTTGTGGGATGTGATTTCATCTAGTACGGGGAAATGGTAACAGCTTTTATCCATTTGTTAGCTAAGATATTGTCGATCATTAAGTAGGGATGGCTGATTTCTATGATTAATTGTAGATATAAAGCGGCAATCGATAGCTGGATTGGGAAGCAAGTTCAAGTGGTTACAATTTAGTTTTTGATTTTTAGAGTTAGAGGATTTAACCTGTCTAGATGAATTGTAGATATGGAATTGTGACAAGTTGGTAATCGAGGATCGCAGATTTAAATCTGACTTGTGTACCGACGGTCGAATTGTGGTTTTAGTGCGCTGAATTAAGAGAAGGATTGGTGTGAAACGAGCAAATTATGACGACCGGTGAAGATGTTATGAGGTCTCGGTATCTCCATCCTTTTGAGGAGTTGCAGCGAGTTGAATTTCGGGAAGAAATTTCCTAAGGTGGGGAGAGTTGTGACGCCCTGAAAATTAGACCCTCTATACAAAGACCGAGTTCAATAAAAAGGATTATTATTAGATTTTAGTCGGTGTAAAATTCAGATTGTAAGGACGTAAGTGACAAATTTTGGACGAGTTCCGATTTGTTGTTCGGTTTCGATTAGGCCTCGAAATCTTAGTCGTTGCGCTTTAGGAAATTTAATCTTCGCACCTAAGCCTAGTTTGGACCGAGCCTAGCCTATGAAAAGACCAAAATGCCCTTCTTGATTGCACCAAAATTTCATTCTGTCCAAAGATACCAGAGGACCCTTTTACCCCTCAATCATGCCCAAAGTCAAAAATTCAAATGTGGTGGGCCCCCCATGTCTCTTCAGCCGTGCCCCCCACCTACCCATTAACCATAATCCATTACTCATCCCTCTCTCTTCCTTTTTTCCCCCTCCCACATGCTCTCTCTCTTCCCCCTTCTCTCTCTCACCCGAACATTCTCTCTCTACCTCACACAGAAACCGCTGGTCCTTCGCTAGCCGTCATTGCTCCACGTCGCCACCGTTGTGCCACCCTCCGCCCAACCGTCGCTCGACTCGTGGCCGAGCTACCCCGCGGACGAGCTGTCTTCCGACTGCGACGCCCAGCTTCGCAAAGCCCGAGCTTCCTCCATTGCGGGCCGCGATGACCCAATTTCGACCAATCGCATCCCCGGCGCCCGAGGCCGCAGTTTGCCTCCCCACCTCTACCCCAAGCCATCTTAGCCCCGCCTCGCGCCTCTAGCCCCTAGTGCCGTCATTGCACGCCACCACTACCTAGCCTCGTCGCCGCCCGAGAACCCGCTACCCTTAGCCGTCGAAACCTCTAGATCCGGCCGTTGCCTAGCCGCGTCACCACCGGAAATCGGCGACCCCAAGCTCGGAAGCTCGAGACCCACCAGATTTGGGTGTTCCGACCGCCGGAATCGCAGCCCCACCGTCGTCTCGAGAGCGTACGGTCGAAATTTCTGTTCGGTGAACAGTATAGGTGAACAGTACCGGTGAATAGCATGGGTGAACAGTGTTCGATGAACAGTACCGCGTGAATAGTGCGCTGTGAACAGTACTCGGCCCAACTCGTGAATAGTAATTTGAAACCTCGACCCGATACCGACCGTCGATTTTTTAATTGTGAGTTAAACCCCTAAACCTTGATTAGGGCACTAATTGTGCTTATTTAGTGTAATTAGCATAATTAGTTATTGTAATTAGAGTAATTAGCCTAATAGGGTGTTTAGGTAGCCTAATCGTGCTTAGTTAAATAGAGACCGAGTTTAAGTTAAATGGCCATGATTAACTTAGTCAATTTGCTAGTTAGGATATATGCGACTATTTGGTGGTAAATCGAACCGATTGTTTGGATAATGATTGCTGGTGTGTGATTGTGAGCGAGCAATAGGATAGAGCCGAGTGAACGCTTGATTGCTGGCTGGATTGAACCATTGATTGTTCAATTTTATGAAATTGGATCAGTGTGTATCGTCGGATTTGTGGAGCATGTCTGGCTATTTATCCCGATTGTTGCTTGCCCCGATATTGTGATTGGATTGTTCGATATTATGGGAGAAAATTATGGGTGTCGATCACACATTTTCTAGATGCAGAGTCTGATGAATAATATGCGCATTCATGTAAACTAAGTGAAAGCAAACTGCATATTTTTAGCATGAAAACGGTCTAGTGCCAAGTTTTTTATCATGACTGCGTGAGCATTCGGCTAAGTGTAAATATAAGAATTTGACTAATTGTTGCCGGATGCGCTTGAGTGGTCACTTAATGATTGTTCCCGACATGATCGTGCCGTGTCGATCAGAAGTACACGACTTGTCAAATGCATGTCAATCCATGTCACGTAATTGATCGGATGACGATCGCGGCTTGTGATGGATCGATGCTCCTTTTGGAATGCCTGTTATGTCGATCGAATTACATCTGGCATATTAGTCGCCGTCGCCGAAGTAATGGGACGATGCATAGTCCCGCCGGTATAGCACCAACTGTCTAGTGTGCTATACACCAATTATCTAGTGTGCTGGGCCATATGGCCTCATCTGTTAATAATTGGACTTCATGTGGTGTCCTGTGCATGCAAATTGATGTGATGCGTTGCTAACGGATTGAATTGGTTGGTTTGACTATGGAGTCGTCCGCATTGCATTATGCATATCTTAAAACCGGTAAGTTTGCATGTAGTTGAAATATCTACTCTTGGATGACACGACTGTTTGTTAGGATGTTTGAGCGAATCAATGCCTTAGTCGGGCTTAGGCGTTGACTAAGCGAGATTTATTTCTCACCCCGTCGTTGTTAACTCTTTTTCAAGTCCCGAGTAACGGAGCCCGTGGATGTTGGGGCATGGTTGTTAGAGCAGGTTTTGGGAGTAGATGAGGGCTTAACCTTATCCGACCGTATTTCTTTTTGAGGTCTTAGTGAGCTATCCCGAAGAATGGGGTTGTTTATGCTTTCTATAGTCCGTAGGGTTAAAACTCATCTACTTTGGCTTATGAATAAAATTGTCTTTTGTGAATGACTTCCGTATCTATTTCCTACTTTACTATCCTACGTTGGTTGTTGATTGGAGAGTTCACGTTTCCACGTGTGCCATAAGTATGAGGGTCGATAGCCCGCCCGGGACGCTATCTTTTATGACCTGCGGCGAGATTGGTAGGGATGTCGCGAGCTTGAGAATCAGGGCGTGATAGATTCCTTGCCCGAGTTTGCGGATGTTATGGACTGTGACTAGAACCGCCCTTGGATCTCCTTCTATGCTGCTTCTGCCAAATCAAAATGAAAAATGGGTTTCCTTCCACTCCATCTTCCTCTTCATTTTGTGTGAACAGCTCAAGAAACCCCAAAAGGAATGATTGTTGTTCTTGTTGATGGCTAGTGATTTCACCTAGAGGGGGGTGAATAGGTGATAAAGTGTGATTTTAAGATTTTATTGCGAAATTTAGATCACACGGCGTAAAACAGAGATCTCGGATGATCAAGCAATTCGGTTGATGCGGGATATGTAATAGGATCGATACGTGCTGTTCGTGTGCAGTTTAGCTATCACAAAATATTTAGAATGATCAGAGTAAGAGATAAGGAAAATTGCACAGAGTAATTATAGTGGTTCGGCTTTGGTTAAGCCTACGTCCACTTCTTCGGCCGACACCCAATCAGCTGGATTCCACTAGAAAGCTACTCGGAGGTTACAAATCGGTGATCTCCTTGGCACGCAGGAATTCACACCTAACGCTCAACACTCATGTGTACACCTCCTCATACTTACAATGGAAGGATCAAGAAGTTTGTTCAAAATGGAGTATACTCTATCTAGGAATTATGAACACTTTTTCCTCTTTACGCCGATCTCTTTTCCCTTTGTCTTCAAGATGTCTTTTATACTCTTCCGCCTTCTATCTACCCGTTACAAGGCATCCGGAAGAGATCTGTCCAAATCTTCCCTTTTGGACGAGATGTTTTCTAAAAGAAGATCTCTTAGCCGTCGGGAATCGCCAAAGGAAAGTCTTCCCCGCTTAGATCAAATCGCCGATACAATTATGATCCCAGGTTTCCATAGATGGTTTCTTCCATTTGGAAACTCTTTGTTTGTCTTCTTGGTTCCATATCCTTGATTGATCTCTATCACCAAGAATCTTCAAGAATAATCCAGCTCGATGGCATCCGTTAATATGCTTCAATTTAGCTCAATTTGAATTCCTCTTGAAGTTTTGATTCTTGCTCGTGAAGTACTTCTCTCGGAGCTTGAGTGTTATTCCAACGTCTAAGCTATCCTCGCTTATCGTCTAAGCTCGAACCAGCGTCCGAGACTCTTAGAAACAATATCTCGAGCCAAATCCTTTTTGCCGATTCAATCCCGTGCACCCCCACACAAAAGGATAATCTGCAAAACAAGTAAATTACGACATTATCTCAAAACACAAGAGTACTTAGATTGTTTTGTGAATCTTCAAAACCATCTAGGGATTTTTTCTTAACAATCTCTCCCTTTTTGATGATGACAAAATGATCATCTATAGTAATGAATAATTGAGTTTTGAATGGATGAGCAACTTTAGCAAAGTTACTCTAGTGATAATCCTGCTAAGTAATAATTTTGGAATTTCGTTCCTTGTATTTTTAGCAAGATTAAGTTCTGAAAAAGAATGTATTTATATACTATGATGAGCAGTCTCGGAACTTGTGCCATCTCAATCGATGAGTTTGTATTCTAAGTGCGTTTATGTCTTGAGATGTGGGATAGTTTCAAATATGAAAATTGTAACTCCTTAGAGCATCACATTCTCGTCGATGTTCAGAGCTTGTCCTGTTTAGCCAAAGCTTTCAAACTTATGTAATCTTGAGAGAAAGAAACTTGTTCACCCGCTCAGCTTAGGAGAAGGTATTCCTTATCAGATGATGTTTCCTCGGATCATGTTTAACCTGAAATCCCGTACTTGTTCACTTGCCAGCATATTACAGATTGATTTCACATGATTCATACAACACATATCTTTTTCTTTTTGAGTCATATATCGTACATATCACATCACAACATCACAAACACAATTATGCCATTATAACCATTCTCCCCCTTTTTGTCATCAGCAAAAGGGAGTGACCTGTAGAGTCGGATATAAATTGTAGAGATAAAACGTTGCTCCCCTTGAATTCAATGCTTATTCAAGTCATCTATGCAATAAACTCAAAACATGCTAGCATTCAAATGGTGAATCACTCAATCAGAAAAGAGAAGATAATAGAGTTCGGAGTAAGATTCAGAGTACGGATCCAAACATGAAATGTTAAAGAAAAATTTAATCTTTTGGTGTTTGGTCCGGATGAGAAGATGGTGGGGCTTGATCCGAAGTGGAGGCTTGGTTCACAAGTAGTTGAACTAGGACAAATTTGGATAGCTGATTTACCTTGAGATCCGGATCCTTCTTCAGAGTAAGGATCCTGTTGTCCAAGAAGCTCAAGTGAGATTCCGAATGATCATGGACAGTCTTCTGAATATTCGTAACCTCAGCATCTACCTTTGTGCTTAGGCCTTCAACTTCTGAGCGTAGAGAGGTCCAAATATCCGACCATTTTTGGTCCATCTCTTGTTGCCTCTATGCTATCTTCCCGAGTAGGTCCGAGTTCTTGATTGTCTCATCTGTCCGAGTGCCTACATTTATTGACACCCCCCGAGTCCTTGCATGGTGCTCAAATGATGAAGCAGATCCGTCTGGGAGATTTGCTATTTCAGCAACATTAGTACCTATTTCGGTTTGCTCCGTCTCGGACATTTCTTCTCGTGGAAGTGGCCCCTCTGTCTCTATTCCCTGTTTTAGGACAGATGGTATTGCTCCTCTTGTTGTATCTCTTCCTTCTTCTGTGTCCTCTTTCTCTTTTTTCCCGTTGCTCCAGTTGAATGGCAGTCTCATCCTCATATGTTAATCTGACGATCGTTTGGATCGGTTCTTCTAGTTACGTATCATTTGTTGCTGAGCTATCCGAGATGTGCTCTTTTTCAATTCCGTCAAGCAGCATCTTAGCAAGCTTTCTTCTTTTGCTGCTAGGTCTGGTTGATTTGTGAGCAATCATCTTGATCCTTCTCTTTCGAGTGGATTTTGAGGATGGTTATGAAGATTTATTCTGTGGAGTTTCAAGCAGTGGGCTTCTTCGAGGAAGATCTATGGGAATCATTTTCTTCTTTCTATCCCTCTAGCTTGCATTCTCAAATCAGTAGCCCATCTTTGTGAGCATTGTCTCACCCACATTTCCCTGATGAAGCTCTATGGATCTGAGTTCTAAAGGTACCACTATCCGTAGGTACTCAAAAATTCTGCTTATCAAAGATCCATAGGGCAGTTGGCCCTTATTCTTCTTCATTGCTCTCCTCATGTGCAGAAAAATTAGGTGAGGCAGAGTTAAGGATTTTCCATTTAGAATGGCCTAGATGAGCTTTGCCTTGTACCGTGAGACATCCGTTTTTGAGAAACCTTTTGGTCTTAGGCAGTTGATAACTACCTTATGCAGTATTATGGTCCTTAGAGGGAAGTGGTGATGCTCAACGTGTGGTTTGTTGGCTCTTGAAAGATCGGGATTACCGGACGGCTCCTTGTAGACATCTTCATACGAGATAGGAATTTTGGTAAAGTTGAACGGCTCAATCTGAAGAATGTCCGCCAAGTCTTCGATAGTCAAAATGATGTTCTGCTCTCTGTAGGAAAATTGAATTGCATTTCTATCGATCATTATGAAGTTCGAGTAGAAATAAGCGATCGATTCGATGTAAGTTGGAGTAGATAAGGAGCAGAAGTTGTGGCGCCGCAAGCTGGTGAGGGGATAAAGGATCTCCAGACCATTCCTTTCAAAAAAGTCTGAGTCAACAAATCTATTAGGCATAACTCCTCTAGCAAGTAGTGCCTTGTAGCATTGTTCGTGTTCTTTCGATCTGAACGATCTGTCCGCCTCTTCTTCATCAGCCAAAAACTTCATTGGTACAGACTTGAAAAAGGAATAAATAAGTTCATTATCATCATCCCTTAGATGTTACGTCACGGAGATTTCTTCCTCCTTTGCATCCTCCTTTCGAGCACTTCCTTGCTCAATCTCTGCAGGTTCTCCAACCTTTTCTTTTCGCTTTCTAGAGGGACTACTCCTCCGAAGTTCGGTTCCTACCCTGGTCGCTAGCCCAATTTCTATCCGAGTGAGCATCTCGGAGAATTTGTGCATTTCTTCCTCATTGAAGAACCCATTCAATTTCACAAAGTCCAGAATGTTATTCTCGGACCTACCATCAATCCGCATTCCTTTAATAACATTCAATAGACCCCTAGCTGGCTTTATCCTTTTATCAATAGGTAAACTAGCGTTTTCTTCAAGGGTTCGGATTACCGTAGAAGAAATTCGTTGCTAAATCTGCTTGCGTTTCTCCTCTGTCACTCCTGTTAGTGTAATTTCTACCATATAAGTGATCAATCTTCGTGCCTGCTTTTCTACTTCGCTCGGCATGGTGGTGAGGGCTGGAGGGTCGTAAGATGTTCTCTGTACTTTGGATCCTAGACGGCCGGAACAGCGAGAGCCAGCCGCTGAAGATTTCTGTGCCGAAGGATTATTGGGTGCCATGAGGAATGAAGGGCGTTGATAGTTTTAGGAAACTAGGATTATGGAAGACTATAGAAGACTTTGGAAGAAAATGAGTGTGAAGACCCCCTTTTTAAAGTTGGAGAGATAACTTCGATTTTAGAAAGAATGAGAGATTCCATAAGAGATGATCCCGATTTGGATAGAATAGGAAATTCTTTTGAAAATATTTTGAGAATATTTTAACTCAATCAATTTAATTTCAATCAAGGCAATCAAATATTCAATCAGAACAATCAGCATAATCACATAATATTTGCTTAATATTTGGGAATATTGTGTTGATGCGTACCTTATTTGTTGCTAAAAATAAAAACGACTTACGCGCCGGGATTTCGAACGATCAAATCTTTTATCGTATAGCTCATAAGATGTTGTCTTCAGATGATTCTCTAAGTTCCGAGATCCTTAAGCTCCTTCGGAAGTTGCTTTCAAGCTCTAGAGCCGCCGAAGGTCTTCGGATGATACTTTCAAGTTCTGAGAAAATTTTTCCTGTCTAGATCTCAACTCAAATGGGATTTATGGTAATTCCCAATTCTTGTCTAATGTACTCAAATATATTTTTGTCAAGTGCCTTTAGAATCAACAAATTAAATGTTAACATCACAATTATGCACATGATCACGAATAAAATGATGCTTGATTTCAATATGCTTAGCTTGCTAGTGCGGAACTGGATTCTTTGTGAGGTTGATAGCACTTGTTTTGTCACGTTTGATTTCCACGTTGTGAGCTTCAATACCAAAGTCCTTCGGTTGTTGCTTCATCCATAAGATTTGAGCGCAACGACTTCCTAGTGCAACATACTCAACTTCTGCAGTTGATAGAGCTATGGTGTTCTGTTTCTTGGAGAACTAGGACACTAGCATTGATCTCAGAAGTTGACATGTGCCCGAAGTACTTTTTCTATCTAGTTTACAGCCTGCAAGATCAGCATCTAAATAGCCATATAATACAAGATCTGATGTTTTGGGATACCATAATCCTAGATTTGGATTAGTTCTTATATACTTGATGATTCTTTTGACAACAGACATATGAGATTCTTTAGGATTAGATTGAAATCTCGCACACATACACACACCGAATATAATATTAGGTCGAGATGCAGTAAGGTATAACAAAGAACCAATCATGCTCCTGTATAGCTTCGATCAACCCTGTTTACCTCGTTCATCCTTATCTAATTTGGATGAGGTAGACATTGGCGATTCTATTTTCTTACAATTATTTTAACCAAACTTCTTCACTAGTTCCAAGGCATATTTTTCTTGATGTCCGAATGTGCCTTGATTAGTCTGATTTACTTGAAGTCCTAGGAAGAATTTGGGTTCTCCCATCATACTCATCTCGAACTCAATCTGCATGGTTTGAGAGAAGTTCTTACAAAGATGTTGATTAGACGAGCCAAATATAATATCATCAACATATATTTGGATAAGCAGAATGTCTTTACCTTCCCTTCTGATAAATAGAGTTGTATCGACTTTATCTTTTTCGAAGCCTTTTTCAGTAAGAAAATTACTTAACCTTTCATACTAGGATCGAGGTGCTTGCTTCAGTCCGTAGAGAGCTTTCTTCAACTTGTACACATGATCTGCATTGAGAAATGCGCTTTTAACACCCATTTAGTACAATTTGAAGTCATGATGGCAAGCGTAAGCAAGTAGCAATCTGATAGACTCTAGCCTTGCTACCGGTGCATAGGTTTCATCATAATCAATCCCTTCTTCTTATGAGTAGCCTTTTGCAACTAGTCTTAATTTGTTCATGATTACTTTTCCTTTGTCATCCAGCTTATTCAGGAAGACCCATTTGGTTCCAATAACAGGATGATCTTTGGTTTGGGTACAAGTTCCCAAACTTCATTCGATCCGAATTGCTATAACTCTTATTCCATAACTTCGATCCAGCTTTCATCTTCAAGAGCTTCTTCGATTCTTTTGGGTTCAACTTCAGAAACTAGAGCAAAGGCATTTATCGTATCCTTGAGTCCGGATCTGGTTTTGACTCCTTCATCTATATTTCCAATGACCTGATTTGTTGGGTAACTGGATTTATATTTCCAGCTCCTATTCGATTTGTCACGTTCAATCTCGGTGATATCTTCATCATTTGAATCTTGCGTTAATGTACTTTGCGGAATATTTTCCATGTTCTGAGAGGTTTCTCCGGTTCTGCGTCTTGGGAAGATGATTTTTCTTCTCGGATGATGAGTTCTGATTTTCGGATCTTGTTGTTTCTTCAGAAGCCATTGTGCGAGTAATCCACTCTTCTTCAAATTTCACATTCATTGATTGCTCGACTATCTGAGAGTTCTTGTTGAAGACTCGGTATGCTTTACTCATTGTGGAGTATCCCAAGAATACCCCTTCATTTGATCTCTCATCAAACTTACCAAGCCTATCACTTGCATTCTTAAGAATATAACATTTGCATCCAAACACATGAAAGTATGAAATATTTGGCTTTCTTCCCTTGTAGAGTTCATAGGGAGTTTTCTCAATCAACGATCTAAGGAAAACACGATTGATAATATAACAAGCGGTTGAAACGACACTTGTCCCGAAATGAGGTGGAGCTTTGCTTTCAATTAATAAAGTTCGTGCCATTTCTTGCAAAGATCTATTTTTCCTTTCAAAAACTCCATTTTGTTGAGGAGTATATGGAGAAGAAAATTTGTGTTCAAAACCATTTTGATCACGTAAATCAGCAAAGTAGTGATTTTCAAATTCTCCTACGTGATTAATTTTGATACTTGTAATTGAATAATCTTTTTCATTTTGAACTTTCTTAGAAAATGTTTTAAAGAATGAGAATGCATCACTTTTGTGAGTAAGAAAGAATACCCATGTGAATCTAGTATAGTCATCTACAATAACAAGACAATACTTTTTACCTCTAATGCTCTGTGTTTGAGCGGGTCCGAAGATATCCATGTGCAATAGCTACAAAGCATGGGTAGTGATGAATTCATTTATGGGTTTGTAGGAATTTCTTACTTGCTTTCCAAGTGTGCATGCTTCGCAAAGTTTTGTCTTTTCGAATCTAGCATTTGGTAGTCCTCTCACAAGCTTCTTTTTGGAAAGTTTGTTGATTTGCTTGAAGCTTATGTGTCCTAGCATCCTGTGCCACAATTCTGGATCGTCTTTGATGGATAGAAGACATTTTTCATTCTCGGACGATGTATCCAGAAGGTACATGTTGCCATATCTTCGTCCGGTGAATGAGGACTTGTTGTCTTGGCTCGTTCCCGAGCACTTATTTTCTGCAAAAGAAACTTTGTATCCAGTTTCGCATAATTGGTTAATATTAACAAGATTAAAATTCAAATCCTTGACTAATGAAACATCTTTGATAAGTAGATTGCCAATTTTCACAGTTCATTTGCCAAGAACGTTCCTTTGTTGTTGCCTCCAAAGGAAACGTTTCCTCTATCAAGTTTTTCAAAGTCAATGAACATGGATGAGTCACTAGTTATGTGTCTAGAGCAACCGCTATCAAGGTACCATTTGTTTCTTCTTTTGTTCGGTACCTGCAATGATCAAAGATACTCACTTTTTCTTTGGTACCCAAATTTGTTTAGGTCTTTTGAGGTTAGCAGTATAAGTATATCTAAGAATGTCACATGTTGGTCGATTGATTTTTGAGCAGTAGCTTCTGGAATGTTTCGAATCACCACAATTTGAATATCCCGAGAGATGTTGTCCTTCAAATCTCACAAATTGTTTCCTAAAGTGACTTACGTAGGTGTGTTTAGAAGGTCGTTGCTTAAGTCTTTCTTTTACTATCGGAAAATAATTTTTCTCATCACTTTCCTTTTGAAACCCAAGTCCCGACTTGTTGTAGTAAGGAACTTGTATAGAAAGTATACGTTGCAAAGTTTTTGAACCGGATCAGAATTTTTTGTGTATTTCCAAAACTTCCTTTCTTAAAATGAAGTTTTCTTTTTCGAAAAGATCTTTTTCCTTTTTCAAAGAAACGTTTTCCTCTTCAAGAAGATTTCTTTCCTTTTACAAGAAATTGTTTTTTTTTTCAAGAGATTCTACCCTTGACTTCAATTGCGCATTTTCGCAAGATATAGAATCGAATTTCTCATTTAGTTGGCAAAATTCCTTTTCGAGAAAGCTGATTTTGTCTTTTTACAAAATATTCTTTTGTTTAAAAACAGCTACTTCCTTTTTCAATTCAGAAAGTCTCTTAAGAGTAGCCTTGTACTCTAAATATAGTTCATCTATATACGCAGATACTTCAGGAGAAATGTTTGGATGAGTTACCTCAAGATCATCATTTGAATCTGCCATTAGATAGACATTTGCGTATTCTTCATCACTTTCACATTCGGTGTCGCTCCAAGTTTCTACTTTTAATGCTTTCTTGGATTTTTCATCCTTGCCTTTCTTCTTTAATAGAGGGCAATTGGGCTTGATGTGGCATCATTTCTTACTTTCGAAACAAATGACTTCTTGACCTTCATTTTTGGTCTCAAATGATCTTCTCTAATTGAATCGTTTGAGATCCTTTCTGTCTTTGAAGTTCCAACCTTGTTTAGTCATTCGTCTGAATCTCTTGACCATGAGCGCTAGCTCTTCATCATCTTCGACTTCAGAATCCGAAACATCGGAATCAACATTAGATTTTAAGGCTATTGACTTCTTACCTCTAGTTGTGGTTTCATCATTGATTTTTTCTTCTTCATAAGATTGAAGAGTTCCAATGAGCTCGTCCATTGACAAAGGAGATATTCTTTGAGTCTCTCGAATGAAAGTTTTAACGTTGTCCCATTCCTTTGTAAGAGCTCGTAGTAGCTTGTTGATTCTCATCGATCCAGAAACCGGTTGCCCATGATATGTGAGACCATTCACTATTTCGGTGAACCTGTCAAACATTTCTTTTTCTGTCTCTTCGGGTTTCATTTTGAATGCTTTATATTGTCCGACTAGAAAGTTGACTTTTGTCCCCTTTACACTGTCTGTTCCTTCATAGTTGACGTGAAGCTTATCCCATATTTCTTTTGATGAGGAGCAATATGCAATACGTCTATATTCAGTAGGAGATAATGCACTGTAAAATGAATAAATGGCCTTTGCATCAAGAGCATCTCTCTTGGTTATCTCTGTTGCAGTTAGAGCAGCCGTCGTGTTATCCCCCGCACTTGTAATCTCTGTCATTGGATTTACTCCTCTTTATACGACATCCCGGATTTGAGGATCCCGGCATCTGAAAAATGCTTTAAATTTGTTCTACCAGTCGCTATAATCTTTTCCTTCAAAGTATGGTGGCCTGTTGTTGCTTCCACCTTCGATCCAAGAAGGAGAGAAATTGCTAGCCATAAAGATCGTTAACTCAAAAGTAAAAACACTTCACAAAATACGAGCACCAGGCTCTGATACCAATTGTTGATGGCTAGTGATTTTACCTAGAGGGGGGTGAATAGGTAATAAAGTGTGATTTTAAGATTTTATTGCGGAATTTAGATCACATAGCGTAAAACAGAGATTTTAGATGATCAAGCAATTCGGTTGATGCGGGATATGTAATAGGATCGATATGTGCTGTTCGTGTGTAGTTTAGCTATCACAAAATATTTAGAATGATTAGAGTAAGAGATAAGGAAAATTGCACAGAGGGATTATAGTGGTTCGGCTTTGGTTAAGCCTACGTCCACTTCTTCGGCTGACACCCAATCGGCTGGATTCCACTAGAAAGCTGCTCAGAGGTTACAAATCGGTGATCTCCTTGACACGCAGGAATTCACACCTAACACTCAACACTCGTGTGTACACCTCCTCACACTTACAATGGATGGATTAATAAGTTTGTTCAAAATGGAGTATACTCTATCTCGGAATTATGAACACTTTTCCCTCTTTACGCCGATCTCTTTTCCCTTCGTCTTTGAGATATCTTTTATACTCTTCCGCCTTCAATCTACCCGTTGCATGGCAAAGATCTCTCCAAATCTTCCCTTTTGGATGAGATGTTTTCCAAAAGAAGATCTCTTAGCTGTTGGAGATCGCCAAAGGAAAGTCTTCCTCGCTTGGATCAAATCGGCGATACAATTATGATCCCGGGTTTTCATAGATGGTTTCTTCAATTTGGGAAGTCTTTGTTTGTCTTCTTGGTTCTATATCCTTGATTGATCTCTATCACCAAGAATCTTCAAGAATAATCCAGCTCGATGGCATTCGTTAATATGCGTAAATTTAGCTCAATTTGAATTCCTCTCGAAGTTCTGATTACTACTCGTGAAGTACTTCTCTCAGAGCTTGAGCGTCATTCCAACGTCCGAGCTATCCCCGCTCATCATCTGAGCTCGAACCAGCATCCGAGACTCTCGGAAACAACATTTGAGCCAAATCCTTTTTGCCAGATTCAATCCCGTTCACCCCCACACAAAAGGATAATCTGCAAAACAAGTAAATCACGACATTATCTCAAAACACAAGAGTACTTAGATTGTTTTGTGAATCTTCAAAACCATCTAGGGATTTTTTCTCAACAATTACATGCAGATTGGTTAGGGGGTGTTTAGGAAGGTAGAGGACACTTGGCGAAGGTTAAAGAGGTAAAGTGACACTTGTTGGTTACGGTTCATGCATATTACACACTTGTTAACAAAGACTCATGCACATAACACTTGTCTAACTTGCACTCAATAAGCTGGTCCATTATAATGTCCCTTGTATTAGTCACGTGTCTTCAAAGATGACAAGTAGTGTCTTACATGTAACTCACGTGAATGATGAGGAGAATTGGTCTGTCATGACCATTTACACTTAACCAGTCTACTAATCCCATGTTGACACCCTACCTACGACCCCCAAAATTATACTCACTTTTTGGATAATTGGCCCTTAGATCCATGTCCCTCATGATCTTATGATCGCGTAGAAAAAAATTGAGCTCAATAAACGAGCTCAAACAAGCCATTTTACTTTAGATGCGCGCTGAAAACCGAGAGTGTACACTCTCGGGTCGTGGGCCATTTCTCGTATAGAGTTACATGATATTGAAGGCTAAATAGGTTCTGGTGGTGGACCACTCGTAATGAGATGTAGTGATGACATTTCATCGTCTCTTAACCCTCTTGCATGTAAGGTCTAGCCACCTATCCATGTATGGCTAGTAAACCCCAAATCAGCCCACTTACAACCCACTAACACTTACTAAGGCCTTAATTTCGTTCCTTGAACCCATCTTAATTTCATGTGTACTTCAAGAGTTAAAGGTTTCCTTGGTTACTTATACATTATCAGCTTATTAACCTATATTGGACGCATCAATTGAGGTCCTTTCTTTCAGCTCATAGAATATGAGAAGTAGAGGCATTCAGAGGGCCGATCATGTTGTCCATAGTAGTGACAATATCCTATCGCCTATAATTTCCTTGAATGGATTGATTCGTCGCTAATGTTCGTACAACTTATCGATGCTAGAACAACCCACATATATGTACACCATCAAAGTTTGTTAGGATCATGAATCACTTCTTCAAACTCGTTAAGGTCCATCTTGCAAAGTGGGACACGTCCATTTCAAAATGTCTAATGGTTATACATTGGTTTCTCATTCCTAGGATCGAGCTATCACGTGTGTCCTCGGGGTTCTCAACCACTCCTAACTTAACAACTGTGGATTGCTCATCTCCACCAACGTACGAATCTCCTTGTCATGAATTAGCTTTCTAATCCTTTTTTATTTTCTTGGATCGTTTAGAATTTAGTAAAAGTGGGATGTCACAATAGCTAAGTAGTAATAGCTTACACTAAGGATCCATTGCAAGACCAAATAAATAGATATGAAGTATATTCTTGAAAAGACATGGTTACAAAAGAATGTGAACATACAGTATATATTTATGCATATAATGATAGCAAATCCTATGACGAAGTCAATTCCTAGAGATGTTTTCCTTGATCATATGTTGATAAAGGGATTGGTTCCCTATATTCAAATTTCTAGAAGTGCGTAGAAGTTGGAGTACTAGACATTTATATTTCTCAAAGGTCACAATTAATGGTATTTATTATCATTATTAATGCCTATGAGTTTGTATGACATTTATGCATATTAATGCTTAGTACATTATATTGAAAAAGTATGTTAGATAGAGAAGAAATTAGCCTACTCACATGGGTATTCGCCTCTATTTACTGTGTGATAAATAGAGATGAGACGATTTCAAGCTTTTTATTTAGGTAATAATTGAGTGCTCAAGCTTGACATTTTAATGTCGCCTTAATAAAAGTGTTAAGATGAGGTCATAATAAGTTATACTCGAAAGTGAAGTAGTCCACGTAGTTCACTTTATCTGTTTTTGATGCTAGATGTGAATGTTGATGGATTCTTTGAAGAGAT
Source organism: Rhodamnia argentea (assembly GCF_020921035.1). Lineage (NCBI taxonomy): Eukaryota > Viridiplantae > Streptophyta > Magnoliopsida > Myrtales > Myrtaceae > Rhodamnia > Rhodamnia argentea. Next base: position 14,339,843 of record NC_063156.1, read on the forward strand.
TAAATTTGGGGACTCAAATTAGATACTAGGAATGTTTGAACTATCATCTATACGGTATTAAATGTAGAGACATACATTTCATGAGAAATGAGAGAATACCTTAATATGTATTTCATATTACCTCTGCATGAGACGACCAAGAAGAGTTGGTAAGAGTACTAATCTCAACTCTCCAGCCGTGTGAGACTCTTGAGAATATGAGTTCATCAGCTTAGTGCCCTCAAGACTCTAACCTTTTTGTTGAAATTTTGATTCAGTGTTTCCTATCCTAGAATGATGTCAATCATCATTGTTGATTCGATCTAGTGGGATATTTCTGCAAAAGCGAATTGAGTTGAAATGGAGAGATTTTAAGGAAGGAGGAAGATCTACTTGTTGTTGATGTCACATTATGATTTTGTGTTCATAGGTTGACCAATTATGATTGTATGAATTTAATTGTAATTGTGGATACAATACATATTGAACTTTTGAAGAGATCACGAGTGATATAAATGTGACTGATTGATTTACGGTACTACATACTGGATCTACTCTAAATTATAATGCACAATGTGAGCTACTATATTTTCCTAATAGATGTATGGCAACGAGCTCTCAAAGTATGCTAGTTGCATGGATTATTTGCTTAAAAGAACTCTGTAGTGAGAAGAGAAATGAAGATGTTGAGCCCTTTATGGGCGACTAGGAGATGATGAAAAATTGCGCCCATAAAGAAAATTATTTTTATTGTATGGTATCAGTTACCATATAGAAGCAAACAAAATAAATGTAAGTCTTTATTGATTAGAATCATGGAATATTTATTTTCCTTTTCTATTCTAAGAGAGAGAGAGAGAACAGATTATATAATCTCTTGGACAAAACGTACATTGTTCATTTTCATCGTTAGAAAAATTCTCTCTAAAAACTATATGTAGAATTCCCTTGAAGAATAAGCGATCATCGGATTCGTACTCTTTCTCATTTACTCAAGGAGCTCTTAATCCATAACTATCGAGGTATGTTCGTTCTATGTTATGTACTTCTTTGATTAGTAATTCAAGATGATTTTAGGGCATGCTATTTCTAAGTATTTTTGCTGGGTATGCTATTGGGATCCGTTGCCTTCACTTCCCACATTATGAGAATTCAGCCCTCAACAGAGAAGACCAATAAGAAAACAAATAGTTTTGCACGAGTGAAAGCTAGAGAGTATGAACGACAGAGTGAGAATGAGAGTCTTCAATTTCCACCAATACTCACAGCCACGTTTGATTTGTTGAAATAGTCCAATCTTGGAAGTGTTCGTTAGAATCCATCTCATGGTCTAAGGAGCCGTTGGTCAGAACAACAATCAGAAAACAAGCAGAGGATTTCCAGAGATAAAAAGCCTCCTTCTAGAGTCTGTCTGTCTGACTCTAAGATCCACCTTCATAAAAATGGAAAACACTACAGAAATCTTCTTCTCGAAGCCCATTCCCGTGGATTCTAGAGCTTGTAAACGGCTTGGAGACACCAATTTACTTTCGACTTCTTTGTAGGAATGCAAAGGCACGCAGGACGACCTTCTACACTGTCTATAGCAAGACTTCCTTTTTGCTAAGGGCACTTCCAGTCTTTTCACGCTTCTTGCTGAATCGACTGTTCACCTTCTACACACCGGTCATTTCAAGTATTGATGTCCTTATGTTTCAGAAAGTTTTTCTCCTTCTACTGGTTCATCCAAGCTTCAACAGCATAAGAGATTTTCTTGAAGGAATTAACAGCAGTAAACGAGAAATAAGAGGTAGCCACGATAGGGCGACATAAAAAGATCAACAGAAAAAGGAGAAGGGCTCGATTCCTAAGAGAATGAAATACTGAATGAAGAATCAAGCTAATAGCCAACGAGTGATCTAATCGGACATCATGTGACTAAGTGAAACGGGATAGAGCAATCACCAATCTTTCTCATTGCTGATCACTGGACATAAATACACGCTAGGGTTAGAAACATATAACTACAATTATGACCATAAAGTGTACAACTCAAAGATTCTTAACATGCCAATTTCGAAATTAGAGGCTAAATTGCAAAAGTTTTTGAACTCGGAATTGTCATGGCCTAGCTCCGTCAGTTACCAGCACAGCTATTATTTATTTCTCCGAGTAGCGGCAACTAGGGCGGAAAATTGAGTTAAGAACGATGGATTTGCTACTTGGCTAGTTGGACAGTCTGTGTTATGGCTGGATCACCCCCTCTCTCTCTCTCGCCCTCTCTCTCGCGTAATGCCTAACGGGCGTACAAGGCACTTAGGCACTAATAAGAGATAAGGAGTCATATCACAACCTCATATCAGGATGAGTACAGGAAAAGCAAAATTTAGCATTAGAAAGTCAATTAAGTGATAATATTGTCCTTAAGGCACTTTAAATTACCCCTTAACACGCAATTATGACTTTCCTTGACTCTGCCCATTGATGGTTGCTCCCAACAGCCGCAAGAAGTTCCCCGTGTGCTCATGTGGTATTCTTGTAGAATAGATTATCAACCGAAAAATGTATTAATCAGATTCATCGTCTTACACCAAACCATCCAGATTATAAAAATAAATGCTTTGAAATTTTGTAGGACCACTACCAACTATTATAAAAACTTAAATTGTTAGATGAATGCGTGTCGCGCTTAGTCCGGTCTAGGGAGGCAAATAAGGCTTGGAAAGATTTGAACTTAGGACCATTTCTTGAAATCTCTCTTCCGATTCGTCTATCTCTCATGGATACTATCTATGAAAAAAGTAAAAAGACTTCGTTTTTGGGTTCCCTGAATGGATTAGATCCTTTCTGCCAACGAAATGAACGCGGAGCCCATTCCGAAAGATTCTTCGAATGTATCATTTCTAGGTCCAATGGATATCACCTATGTTACCCGGAAGTCAATCAAGGGACAAGCAATGGCCGATCACCCGGCTTCGCACCCATTGCCCCTGAAAGACAAAATTCGGTCCACTTCCCTACATAGAGAGGGGATGGATAGAGGAACAAGTACGGTAGGGAATTTGTAAATTCAACTTGGCTTGTACCTGGAGAATATAATAAGGGTTTCACATTTCGTACTCTGATATCATGTGAGGTTTTTTTGTAGGATCAATGCTGACTATTCTAAAAGCTTAAGCTGTTAGATGAATGCTTGATTTAATATTTAAATATTCTATCAAACGCAATTGACTCCACATCTCATTATGTTAGTAGTCTAAACTCATGGAACAAGTCTACACTAAATTTTATCAGCATACATGAGTCTTGGATCAGCTTCGTTTTTTGTTCTCACTGCAACTATGAAGCCTCTGAAGCTCGACATTTCTGTAGCAAGAAAAGAGATGTGTTCGGTAGCCTCTAAAGGCTGATGGTGAGTGATTTATAGATTCATGGGGGCAACTGCCTCTCTTTCTTGGCCAGAATATTGTCAGTTCCATCTTTTGGGTTAAATAGGAATTCCTTCACGTCGCGAAACATGCACAGTTGAACAACAGGGATCATGAGTCTCTAAGATTCGGCAAAATGATAAAACATCAGATACCATTAAGCTTCGACAAAGATACCCAGTCACATCATTTTGTGCACACTAACCAGAAAAAGACTGAACTTCTGGATGTCCCTCGGAGGTTTGGTACTGTGGTGTCGGACGTCCAGAGGGCATGGTTCAACTCCTTGCAAAATCTGGCGGAGTGACTAGATCAGTTGTGATTAGAAACCCGCTGGAGCTCGATTTTAACCCTCTACTTCCCTCAAAGGCGAGCGGTCCAGTAGCGAGCGAGCGAAAGTGATCAATGATGATCGCTTTGGGCTTCGGTAACATACCAATCAAAGCTGGTACACCATGAACTACAAACTCACATCCCGTAAAAAATCAAGACTCCATTTTGATAGCTTTCTATCAGGTTATCCTAAAAACCATTCTGTACGTACTCAACATGATCAGAACCATTAACATTGATGTCTCCAACACATAGGCTCAACTATTCCTGCAATTGCCAAAACATTTGTTGTTCAAGGTTGTAGGAAGTCCACTTGATTTAAGGCCTTGCATGTAGTGACTATTTGTACGTAAAAATGCTAGCAGAAACCGACCACCGTGATGAATAATCGATCTCGTAAGTTGGTTCGATCTTACCAAATCCAGAGGTCGAAGTATAGCTTTAATACATAAACAGACTCATCGAACGGTTGTTCTATCTTGGGCAGCCAATGTAACAGTAAGTATCCACATGACCACACTGCAACTCAATGAGAACGACATGGTAACCAAGGGTAAGGGGGTCCCCCATTCTCCCTTATTGATATGACTCACACCATAACTTCCATGTTTTGACTAAAGAGGGCTTAAAGGCCTGAAATCAAAATGGTAATGATTCTGTGAGCCTAACTTCCAGTCTTTCAGAAGCATCATCGAAGTTTAATATTTCTATGTTATCAATATGGACTTGTCTACCCTGCCGAGTGATTATGCAAGGTAAAGTTGTGGGGAGTTTTGTCCACCATCCGATGGAACAGGTTATACGCAATCGGTCCACAATCATCGAAGTTGTTCGATCGAAAATGTATTTTTATTAACGGTTCCATTTCTCCGGACAATCTTGCTGTGTCATAGCTCACTCGGGGTGGACAAACCCTATCATTCTCGGTTTGTTCCGCGATGGAGTGATAGGTTCAACGATTATGACTGACAGAACAATTGACGGTAAAGCAAATTTGCCATTTGATTTAAACATAAGGACTTGCCATTAGGATTGGTTGGTCAATTAGATCCTATTTCATAAGATACTTTCCCCATAAGTTAGGAATCTTGGCTCGTGATGACCATAAGAACTTGCCATTTGCCGAAAGCTGAAGGTCATGATAAAGCAAATTAAACTTAGCTTCTTACATATAGTAACACTCACAAGATTTTTAACATTAAAAACATCGAATACTGTCACAAGCAACAAAGCTCTTGAAAAGAATTAAGAAATATCTTTTTTTTTTCCTCCAGGATACGAAAACCTGCACAACGACCAACTGCTCAAATTGCTACAGGAAACTCAAAATCGCCACCACAACAAGCCATAATTCTCTTTAATGTAACAAGGGTTCACAGTGAATTACGTTGTTTATGCAAACAGATTTAAGAGAACTTCCAGAGATCCTGATCTTCCGTATTTTCAGGGGGTGGAGCCGGATCAACCTCCATGCGAGGAGGGCTAAGAAGCATTCCTTCGGCCATGTTCGCCAGAACATTGGGCATGTTAAATATCATTTCCTCGTCCACGAACTCGTTCGCGGTGCCACTTGCATTCCCTTCCGTCATCCTCTCGCTACTCCCGTGTCCTTGTCCCTTCCCCAGCACTGAGCTAGTAGGGCGCAGGGCATCCCGGGCCGCGCCGGCAGCTGCAGCGGCACTAGCTGCAGCTGCCTGGATGTCGCGAGGCGAGGAGGAGGCGGGAGCCGGCAAGGAAGCCGCGGAGGAGGGGAAGTTCAGCTCGGCCTCGGGGCCCTTGAGGGCCAGTGCAGCGACGTCGTAGGCCACCGCAGCCATCTCTGGGGTCGGGAACGTCCCGAGCCATATCCTGGTTGGCTTCCTGGGCTCGCGGATCTCCGACACCCACTTCCCGCTGCTGCGGCGCCTTACCCCGCGGTAAACAGGGTGTCGTCCGGATGCAGACGCGGCAGAAGCCTGAGCCACCGAGCCACTGCCACTGCCACCACCGCCGCTACCTTCACTACTTGGAGCGGCATCTTTCGAGGGGTTCGAGGTATGCATCGAAGGGACAAGATAGAGATGATTGGACACGGGAGATGAAGGAGGTTGAGATCGTTGATGGTTGGACAAGCCATTTTATGGTGGACGAATTGCTAGGGCAAAATTCTGGGTTCAGTGAGAGGGGTTTCGCAAGGGGGAAGTGCAAACCAGTTGGAGATGAACTGCGGTGTGCGGAGGAGTTGCGGTGTAAGCCAGCTTCGCCTTGAATGTGTGGGTTGGATTGCGTTGCGCGCAGCTAAAAAAAGACTGCGCGGATTTACATTGACGTCAAGCACAGTGATTCTGGGCATAGTGGATCCCTAATAAACATCCCTTCTCTGGGATTTGGTTATGACAATCGGGTCATCTCGGGTCTGATCATCTCTCTCTCCCTTGTGAAGTGATGTACGAAAAAGTAACCTAGGCCTCTAGGAGATGTCTTTATCACATTTCATGTGCCACACGGTTACAAAATCCACGTGTATTATTTGAAAAATTAACTAATTCTTGAGATTATTTATGATGAATGTGCAGTGGATTGTCTAAAATATTTACAGTTTTACGCACGGTACCCAGTTAAAATTATCTTAATCGAGCGATCTTATTTGCCGTCATATGTGGAGACAATATGACTTGTATCGGGTGGTCTAAAATTATGAGCAAGTTTTGCATATACTGATATTGTATGAGCTCATTCCATCTTAATCATTAAATAAACTGAGTCCTACATAAGTCTAAATATAATATAACAATTAAAATTGAGTGGGAGTCAAAACTTTTCTCAATTTGTCAATTTTAACCCCAAATAAAAAAGCAAAGCTACAAATTGAAGTACTTAAACTAAACGAAAGTTTGTCATTCGAACTAATTAGGATTGCGCATTTAATTCAAATTTATCAATAAAATAACCCGTTACAAAATCTATTAAACAGCAAATCTGGAAACTTTTTCTCAATGAAACAAAGAGAATGTAAAAACTTCAGTAAAACATAATAACTGTCGTTGCATCCTTTTCAATCAATAAAACATGGTTTTATTTTAAACTCCTCAAAGATATAGCATTGACATCTCGTATGATGTTTATAAAGTCAAAAACATACAAAAAAGACGGAGAGATGTATGATTGATATGAAGTTCGATCCTAACTTACAAGGAAGTGATTGGTTTAGGCAAGGCTCCCAAAGAGTGTACCGAACTGGGTTTAGCAAATCTAGTCAAGTCCCTCTAGTATAAAATGTCTAATCAAGTCCCTATAGTGTTAGAATATATAAATATTAAACCACGTCTTCTTCTAATGACTTAAGCTTTTAGAGCGGTTGGTTGTGGTCCCATCAAATCTTACATGGTATCAGCGCAGGTGGTCCCGAGTTCAAATCTTTCCAGGCCCCTATTTGCCTCCCCAAATGAATATTTCCACGCTTAGTACTAGGCAAAAAGACCAGACTAAGCGTGAGGGGGAGTGTTAGAATATATAAATATTAAACCACGTCTTATTCTAACAACTTAAGCTTTTAGAGCAGTTGGTCGTGGTCCCATCAAATCTTACATATAGTACAAAATCTAGCTGAATAGATGTCGTGGCCATCGAAGGACGTCGGGGTGTCGTCTGGATGGAATGTTTGCCTATGCGCAAGCCCGCTAGCGGTTGTGGATTGTGAATGGATTAAATTGTTTTAATTTGCCTCTTCATGCTCCCGCCAATTCACTATAGAGAATGGGCGTCCATGTAGTGGTCAATATTTAAACTACGTGACACTCTCTGACTGCTAAATTTCATCATATTGTTGTATTAGAGAGACTTGATTAGATATCTTGTATTAGTAAATGGATTTGATCAGATAATAGAATATACATAAGAATGGATTAGACAAGTAGTGAAAGGACAGGATTAAATCTTAATATTTCCCTAAACAAAAACTAGTCGGATAAATGCCCCGTCTATAGATCCAGAGCCAGTAAATTTAACTCTTTAAGACCCATTAACTGCACATGAGTGAGAAATATTTACTGTGAATGATGACAAATACGGTATTTTACATTTAGATTACATAGTCATTGTTCCTGGATAGTTTTAAAATGAGTTTACATCATTTGTAGAATGGGATAATTAAGCAAATAGTCCATGAATTTTGATCCAATGTGCAATGTAGTTTTTAAAATTTTAATTTATTCAATGTAGTCCCTAAATATTGGCCAATGTGTAATGTCATCCTTGAATTTTTAATGTGTTCAATGTATTCTATAAAATTTTTGGTACATGGTCAATCTAATCTTTGAATTATATGGAAATATTCTTTTCTTGAATAAACGAGAATCGGGTTTTATGTGATTTCATATCCCGCACTCGAAACATGTTATATCCCGACCTTTCTTTGCTCTTGTAAAATCTCCTTTCTTCGGAAGTTTTTGTTGGCTTCTTCTCTTTGGAGTTTCTTCTCTTTCTCACAAGGTTTTGAAATATTTTGGTCAACAACTCCATCTCTTCATCGTCATTGATGCAATTAGGGCTCGCGAACTCGAAATGGGCTGTTGATCGAAACACACGGCTATGCCGTGACGAATGGTGTTTTTTTTTTTTTAGCGTTTTGAAGTCGTCTTCATGGGTTTTTGAACGTATTTTTTAGTTTCAGTGGCGTTTTCGTAATTTTATGTTCCTTAATGTAATTAGGGTTAACACCATATAAAAGGGTGTTTTAGGGTTTCGAAGGCGGCAGACTTTTTGATATTATTCTATCGATTTGATAATCGCATCCGAGAGAACATATTGTTCCTCATTATCAATTCCAATTCTCCTGTTTAGCCAATTTCCGTTTGCGTTTTCGGCATCAATTGGTATCAGAACACAAGTTGCCTTGGACCAATGGCTGAACAGAATCGTGGTGGTCGTGGACGGCGGGCTCGTGGTGGTCGGGGACGTGGAATCGTTCCTCAAGCGGATGAACAACCGCGTCTAAGAGACCAACGAGACGTAGAGATTGAAGAACAGAGAAGGTGAATCCAGGATTTAGAGCGACAACTTACGGAGGCGAGATTGGACGTTCAATCCGAAAAAGGAGCGGAATCCGAGGATCAAACCGATGATGAAGAGGAGGATGTCAACCCTTTCGGGGTTCTGAACCAGGGACGGAATCGAGGAGTACGACCTGGAAATCAGCCCTCTTCTCGTAATTTCGGGATGAAGATCGAGATTCTTGAATTTCAAGGTAAAGCTCATCCCGATGAGTTTATTGATTGGTTACATACAAGAGAGAGGATCTTTGATATTAAGGATCCGATTGAAGAGCAGAAAGTAAAATTAGTGGCTATTAGGCTACGAAAGCATGCCTCGATATGGTGGGAGCATGTGAAAAGGCAGCGAGCTAGAGAGGGGAAATCAAAAGTGAATCGCTGGGATAATATGAAGAAATTGTTGCAAAATTTTTTTTTACCTACTCATTATAGGCGGGAGGCGTTTATTGAGTATCACAATGTTAAGCAACGAGATTTAACAATGAGCAAAGATACCGAGGAGTTCGATCGATTGCGGATGCGTTGTGATGTGGCCGAGGAAGACTAGCAAACAATTGCTCGATATTTGGCAGGGCTGCGGTATGAAATTTCTGATGTTGTTCGATTACAACAGTATTGGACCTATGAGGATGTATGCAGATTGGCCTTAAAGGTGGAAGGTCAGTGTAAAAGGAAGGACAACAGTTCCAAACTCCAGAATCGGTGGTTAGGCAAAGAATCCCGAGGAAAAGCGGGAATTTCCTCAACCAATTCGACACCAACCGCAGTTAAGGGTGCGAATTCTAAACCCGCATCCAAGGAAGGGCAGAGTAGTGCTGGAATTAACAGGGGAGGAGCTACAGCCAAGCGATGTTTCGAGTGCCGTGGACTCGGGCATTTTGCTGCTGATTGTCCGAACCGACAGATTGTAACGCTGGTTGATAATCCAACCGTTGATGAAGATCCAGTTTATGACGAAGTTGATGAAGGACAAGAGGATGCGGATCTAGATCGGGATGACATTATCTATGCTGATTCCGGTGAGTCACTAGTTGTTAGAAGAATTTTGAATGCTGTTGTAGCGGAAGATGAATTGTGGCTTAGGCATAATATCTTTCATACCAAGTGCACTAGTGGGGGAAAAGTATGTAGCATGATAATAGATGGAGGGAGCTGCGAGAATGTGGTGTCCACTACCATGGTGGAGAAGTTGGGGCTGAAAACAGAAGATCACCCTCAACCATACAAGTTGTCGTGGCTTAGGAAAGGGAACGAGGTAAAGGTGAGCAAGAGGTGACTTGTGCAATTTTCGATTGGGAAAAGGTATTCTGATGAGATGTGGTGTGATGTAGTCCCGATGGACGCTTGTCATATTCTGTTAGGAAGACCGTGGCGGTTCGAAAGGAAGACACAGCATGACGGCTTCGAGAATACCTACACCTTCAAGAAGGATGGTCGGACTATTACCTTAGGTCCTTCAGATTTGAGAAAGGAGGTGAAGAATAATTTGCTGTCCAGTGTCGAGTTCCAAGAAGAGGCAGTGAATGCGCCCGAACTTTTTGCCATTGTGGTTATGGAGCAGAATTTTGATAGTCCTGAAATTCCCACTCAAGTTCTGCCTTTGCTTGAGGAGTTTGCTGATGTCGTGCCGGGAGAGATGCCACCCGGGTTACCGCCCATGAGAGACATTCAAGATTGTATTGATTTTATTCCGGGAGCTGTTATTCCTAATAAAGCAGCTTACAGGATGAGTTATAAGGAACATGAGGAGCTGCAGAGGCAAGTGCAAGAGCTGTTAGAGAAAGGAGCAATCCGAGAGAGCATGAGTCCTTGTGCGGTGCCAGCTTTATTGGTTCCTAAGAAAGATGGGTCGTGGAGAATGTGCATAGATAGCAGAGTCGTTAACAAAATTACAATCAAGTATCGATTTCCTATCCCGCGGTTTGATGATTTGATTGATCGGTTGCATGGGGTGACTATCTTTTCGAAAATAGACTTGAGAAGTGGATATCATCAGATTAGGATGCGACCTGGGGATGAGTGGAAAACGGCGTTTAAGACTAGAGATGGTCTGTATGAGTGGATGGTGATGCCTTTCGGATTGTCTAACGCGCCGAGCACTTTCATGAGGCCGATGAATCAGGTTTTTCGTCCTTTTATTGGCCAATTCGTTGTCATTTATTTTGATGATATTTTGGTTTATAGTGCTTCGATTGAGCAACACTTGCAGCACTTGAGAAAAGTATTTGAGGTCTTGAGAGAGCAGAAATTGTATGCCAACACCAAGAAGTGTCACTTTTTAGCTGAAGAAGTGACTTTTTTGGGTTATATTATATCGAAGGAAGGCATTCGGATGGATCCAGTTAAGATCGAGGCCATTACGACTTGGGAGACTCCAAAAAATATTCATGAGGTGCGCAGCTTTCACGGGTTAGCGTCCTTTTATCGGAGGTTTATTCGGGATTTCAGCACCATTATTGCCCCTCTTACGGATTGTCCGAAGGGAAGCAGATTTGTGTGGACCAAAGAGGCAGATGCTGCATTTCAGTTATTAAAGAAAAGGGTGACCGAAGCTCCAGCTTTAGTGCTTCCAGATTTTACCGAGGTTTTTGAGGTGCATTGTGATGCCTCAAGCGTTGGTGTTGGGGGTGTCCCGAGCCAGAAGAATAAACCCGTGGCGTTCTTCAGTGAGAAGTTGAATGATGCGAAGAGGAGGTATTCAACTTATGACAAAGAATTTTACGCCATAGTGAGGAGCTTGGAGCATTGGAGGCACTACCTTATTTCGAAGGAATTCATTCTATATTCGGATCATGAGGCCTTGAAGTACATCAATGGGCAGCATAAACCGAATGCTAGGCATGCAAAGTGGGTGGAGTTTCTTCAGGGTTTCGGTTTTGCCATTAAACATAAAGCGGGAGCACTAAATAAGGTAGCGGATGCATTGAGCAGAAGGCATTCTTTGCCGTCTACAATGCGGGTGAGAGTTTCGGGCTTCGAGTCATTTAAAGATTTGTATGTTGATGATCCCTATTTTGGAGATATTTGGATGAAGTGTAGAACAGGACCTTTTCAGCAGTTTTTGATTGAGGAGGGTTTTCTCTTCAAAGACAACAGGTTGTGTATCCCTCAGTGTTCTTTGAGGGAATCCATTATTACCGAGAATCATACATGAGGCCTAGCTGGGCACTTTGGGGTGGATAAGACGATGGCCTTGCTGTGTGAACACTTTTATTGGCCCCGTATGGAGCGTGATGTGACTCGGTTTGTAGAGAGGTGCAGAATATGTCATTTGGCAAAAACCAGAAGTACCAATGCTGGTTTATATATGCCTCTACCTGTCCCGATTGCGCCTTGGGAGGATGTCAGCCTTGATTTCGTTTTGGGATTGCCACGAACACAGCGGAACAAAGATTCCATAATGGTGGTTGTTGATAGATTTTCGAAGATGGCGCACTTTATTCCCTGTAACAAAACATTTGATACTTCACAGGTTGCTCGATTGTTTTTGCGGGAGGTTGTTAAGTTACATGGAATTCCCAAATCCATAACTTCCGATCGTGACGTGAAGTTTGTGAGTCATTTTTGGCGCACTCTTTGGAGGCACATGGGAACCAAATTGCAATTTAGTTCCTCTCACCATCCCCAGATTGATGGACAGACCGAAGTTGTAAATCGAAGCTTAGGGAACCCTCATCGCAGTTTGGTTGGGGATAGTCCGCGGCAATGGGACTTGGTGTTACCTCGAGCGGAGTTTGCTTACAACAGATCACAGAATCGCACTACAAGTAAGAGTCCTTTCGAGATAGTCTATGGACGGAATCCAACTACTCCTCCGGATCTCACGCCATTGCCGGTTCACAAGCAATTCGGTTCAGACGCAGATGAACATGCAAAGCAGATTAAAGAGCTGCATTCGCAGATTCATAACCAGATCAACAAGCAAAACATGAAGTATAAGCAGCGGGTGGATCGGGCGCAGGAAGAGAGTCGTCTTCAAAACGGGTGATCTAGTATGGATTCACCTCAGAAAAGAGCGTTTTCCGGCTAATAGGTTTGGCAAATTACAACCTAGAGCCGATGGACCATTCAGAGTTCTTGAGCAAATTAATGACAATGCTTATAAGATTGAATTGCCGGGTGGGTACAATGTATCCGGGACTTTTAATGTAGTAGATTTGTCACCTTACCATGCAGACGAGGAGGAACCCGAGGAGACCGATATTGATGAAGACGAAGCGCATTCGAGGGCGAATCTTTTCCTAGCAGGGGAGGATGATGCAATTAGGGCTCGCGAACTCGGAATGGGCCGTTGATCGAAACACACGGCTATGCCGTGACGAATGGTGTTTTTTTTTTTTAGCGTTTTGAAGTCGTCTTCATGGGTTTTTGAACGTATTTTTTAGTTTCAGTGGCGTTTTCGTAATTTTATGTTCTTTAATGTAATTAGGGTTAACACCATATAAAAGGGTGTTTTAGGGTTTCGAAGGCGGCATACTTTTTGATATTATTCTATCGATTTGATAATCGCATCCGAGAGAACATATTGTTCCTCATTATCAATTCCAATTCTCCTGTTTAGCCAATTTCCGTTTGCGTTTTCGACATCGGTCATCATCTTCATTTGGTGACGTTGAGTCATCTCGCATCACAAATGTCGACTTTCAAGCAATTAATTTATGACCTTTATGGTCTACCTCTTCACCGAATGTTCTGCTTCATATGCCATGAGAGTCCTAATCTGTTCATCAACGATGAGAGACATAATTCTTTGTGTCTCACGAATGGGAATTTTCACATTATTCCATTACTTGGAAAGTCCTTGCAGAAGTTTATTTACTTTTTTAGCAGGTGTGAATGTTTTTCCTTGATATGCGAGTCCACTTATGATCTTTGTGAACATATAGGTGATAGTTTTATTTGGTTTCATCTTCAAGGATCCATATTTGCCCAAGAGAATTTTTTTTCTGTTTCTTTGACTATGCCTGTTCTTTTGAAGGTCACCTGAAGTTTGTTCCACATCTCCTTAGCTGTTTCACAAGAAGAAACACAATTATATCCAGTAGGAGATAATGCATGATGTAATGAATATAAAATTATAGCATCTAGTGCTTCTCGTTTTTCTAGATCGGGAGGTGTGGTTGTAGCCCGAGGTGGAGTTCTTCTTTTTCTAGAATCTCTAGACTCATCGGTCATAGTTGTTGTCAAGCCCCGATCCTCGGAAACGCCACAACCCTACCAAAATCACCTTAGATCATAAAGGATGACATCCCGGGCATGTCATCGACCCAATACTAATTAGCCTTTTAATACTCGAATGCGGAAATGCATAACTCCTAGACAACACATCAATCAATAGGGATAAGAAAGGGGGAGATTACATCAAACCACTCAGCAACAAAAGACTACAATTTCATTAGCAGATAATCTTTAATCCTACGGAGCTATACACATACAACCCCATACTTCGGGGCGGCTCCCTAAAACTAGCAAAAAGATAGGTGAATCGGGACAAGGTTAAAGTCAAATCTACTACAAAAGAGGGGTCACTTCACCCTTGTCCACACGTCTCCCAAAAAGGTCTCCACAACCACAGCAGCTCATTAGAAATACTTAGGCGAAGGTGCGTAATCCGGGTCATCAAAGATCGAGTCATATTTAGGGTCCACTACCTCCCCGTTAGGGGTATCGATATCCATCGGGTCATAGGTTTCGATTCTAGGGGGGGTCGAGGTAGGCGGCCCCTCGAATCCACGGATCGGCCCAAAAAAAGCATCACCATTGTGCACGAACTAGGCTTTAAAGTGATAGGATACTAAGTGCTCCAACCCCTCCTCCACCCATATGATCGTCACATTATGCTCCCGGATCCAATCCATCTCCGGGATTAGGTGGTACTCGATATCGAATAATTGGTCGAAGGGGACTCCGAATCAAATCGGACGAGCCTCAATTACCTTAGTCTTGAAAAAATGCCAACAATAACGAAGTGAGAAATAAATCTCGGTGAGTCAACGGCTAAGCCCAGCTATGGCGTTGATTTGCTTAGGACGGTCTAAACTTGTAGCACATGTCCATATCGGATCAATAGCATGCGATCTATGCCACGCTCTAACCGTCACAAGAATATGCACAATCCAACAATACATCTACAACCACATGTAAGCTTATCTCGCCTTGGTTCACGCGTAATGCAATACTCGACACGCTCAACAGGCACTCCAATCAAGACATACAACTAGAACACCCAAATAGCTTGCATGCACAAAAAATCACAAGTGTTCCGATTATTAATGGCCATTCGGCTGGCATACTAAACAATTGGTGCATGCACACTAGACAATTGGTGCTTAGCACACTAGACAGTTGGTGCTCTACTTGTATAACCGGGCATCGTTCCATTACTTCGGCAACGGTGTACGTTAAGCCGTATGATTGCGATCGACACGACATGGCATAATAGGCATTCATGTAAGGAGCGTCGGTCCATCACAAGCTACGACCAGCATTTGACCAATTCGGCGTCACAGATTGACGTGCATCCAACAAGTCGTGTGATTTCGATCGACACGACACGAACTTGTCGAGAAACCATCATATGATCACACAAGCATATCAAACAACTAGTCAATTCTTATCTTTTGTATTTAGTCAAATGCTCACACGGTTGTACTTAAAAACTTGGCCCAATGCCATTTTCATGCTCAAATATGCAATTTGATCCACACGTGGTCACATGAATGCACAAATTGTCCACCAGACTTTGCATTAAACACAAGGTGATTAATTCTCATACATATATATATACATATCCATACATACACCCACAGCACATAACAATCATCAATAATCATCCAATAGTCACTCAGTAGTAATAATTAATTAATTAATAATTGATTACTCCGATCTCGATTAATTAGATTACCCGAAATTAACTAACCTAGCAATTATCATCCCACTCGGCCCAGGTTAAACTCTTCTCGTGATTAAACAATCACAATCAGTCCATCAAATACAATCTAACATCAACTAGCCATAGTCCACCTAACTAACCAGAGCCAACCTACTTAAATGTGGTCATTTAACTTAACCAGAGTCATTAACTTAATCCAACCACAGTTAACTACATAAATCATAATAAACACTAATTAACTATTCTTAGACGTAATTAACGATCTAACCGAGGGTTAGGGGTTAACTCACACTAAAATACAATGGCGACGGCGACATGGATGATGACTCTATTTTATATATAGTTTATTTATTATTTTAGACTTAATATTTGGTTAGTTTCAATTGAATTTGATGTCTACTTTATTTATCTTTAATTGATTTTGTAGGTAATCCGATCTTCAGCCATGCAAATTTGAAATCAAGGAGAATCAAGCTTATCTTGGGGAGAAATTCAAAATCCAAGCTAAATTAGGAGTTTTATTATTGAGAGAAGTCTATTTTTGGGAAGAATCTTTGATTGCAATCCTATTCTCGTGTGATCAAGATTTCTTTTTTTTCAAAACAAGAAGATGGCCATATGTAGAAAAGAGAACATGATTTTTTTTTTAAGAAGAGAGGCAGAGGAGACGTTCACATCATACGACGTTTAGGGTTTTGCTTCTATTCTTCCTTTCAAAGCTGGATGCCAAGTGAAGAAGAAGAAGGCGAATTCAAAGTCAATCCTTGATTATTCTTGGTGAACTTGTTCTAGTTTTTCATCATGTTTAGTTTATTCATCATTTTTAATTTAAGCTTCATTATGTTCTAGACTACTTCTTGTTAGAGCTACGATGTAGCTTAACTATGATTGATTAATTTTCTAGACTCGTTTATGCAATTTTAGAATTCATATGTGGGAATTATATATCATGTTCTTAATGCTTTTAAGTGTTTGATCACCAGTTGAATGATTTTTGTTGCATGTTTGAGACCAAAAGGAGATTCCATGCGAGTACTATATGATATATAGCCATGAATTCATTATATATAGAGATATCTTAAGTTTTTTGTGTGGTTTCGGTAGTAGGTAAATCGAGGGTGGTTTATTGAACCCGGGAACGTTCATAGATCTTAATGCGTTTGGATTTACTTAAATTCACATGGAACAAGTGTGGGTTGCTAAATCCAAGTAGGGTCGCTATCTTGGACCAAGGATAGTGATTTAAATTAAGAAGTTCTACCATCACACTATGAATTCAATTTGATTGCATGACGAGATTGGTTAATTAAACTTGATTGGTTAAGTGAAATCGGATGCTCTAACGTTTTTTTTCATCCCTAATAGAAATACGTTGTTCTTTGCTTCTTTATATTCGAAATTTCTACGTTTAGTTTGTGCATTCTGCCTTGGTTAATTTATTTTTCTTTAGAATTTTGATTCCTTCATTAAATTTTTAATTGGTTAGATAAATTTGAGAATTGTTCACCTTTAGTAAGTAATTTGATTGATTTGTCTACAATCTTTGTGGGAACGATACTTTTATTCATCACTTTATTACTTGTTCGATACGTGCACTTGCGTTGCTAATCAAGAGAACAATGGACGATAACGACATGGCAGCAGCGACGAAAGTAGGTCAACGGAGCTTGTGGTAGGAGCAATAACAAGCAGAGCTCACGGGCGGAGGAGGAAAGGGGGTCATGGTTCTCGAGTGGAGGTCGACGAGGGGGGGTCGGCCGGAGCAAGAGTAGCCAATGAGAAGGAAGGTCGGGGGGTGGTAGTTGTCCGAAGGAGGGGTGAGGGAGAAAGGTAGAGAGAGAGAGAGAGAAAAGTTAAAAGAGAATGAAATGATGGGTTGGTGGTTGAGTTGACTAGGGAGGAAGGTCCACGGGTCAAGTCAAAGTTTGAATTATTTTGTTTTGTAGTGTATAATATCTGAGGGAATTTTGGTCATTTGGTATGTTAGGATTGGTTGGTCATTTAACATAAGTGACTGAGGGTATTTTGGTACTTTCAAGGCTAGTGCTCGATCGGGGCTAGGCCCGGGCATGAAGAGTCTCGGTACTACTACGCGACGAATAAATTACCAAAGCTTAAACTACTATGACCGATGTCTCAAGAATATCCAAGTATCATATCTTAAATCCTCAAAAATCAAAATTTATTTTTTAGGTTAGAATTCATGATTTGAACTTTAATTGAATTCAGTTATCTTACATACGTCAAAATTTTAGAACATCATAGTTGTAGTTGTGGTTCTACTGGGTCTTAAAATATTCACTATAATTTGGACAACTTCTCACGTTAGATGATCTATGGATATGAGAAAGGCTTTCATTTTGTTCTTCTAGAGGTCATAATCCGCCCTAATGCAATAGGGAGGTCTGGTGTTGCTTTGTCCTTCGAAAATACCTAGTCGAAGCATGCTTGCCTTAATAGATCATTAACTCAAGAAATAAACACTTTAAAATAAAAAGCATTAGGATGTTGGCTAATATTATCATCTAGGGGTGAATAGTTGATTTCAAGAAACTTGACAAAACATTGCATCATTAAAAGCGTTAAGTTTGATATAAGCATAATCCGATAAAACAATGCATTGATATTAGTACGATCTGGTTGTATCAAGCAATGCAATTCGTTTCTATCAAGCAATAAATGAATATAAGCAAAAACATAGAGAACGATGCACTCGTAGCTACCGACTAGATTTCACTAGCAATATTTGAGTAGTTGCAGTAGAATGTGCAGTTTTTCCAAACACTTTTCCGAAGTTAGTGCTATTTATACTCAAGCAAATAGATCACACTAGCACACCTAAGCATAAACTATAACACTTATTCAATTGTCAAAAGACTATAATCTCAACCCTCTCAAAAGACAATGTAAGAAGACAAATTTGGATTTTTTCATTGTTTGATCTCTTTCTTACTTCAACGCCTTGATATTTGATGCAGCCTACGATGAAAGGTACTTTCAACCAAGAAGATCAATCCGCATTGAAAATCGATAAACCTCTCATTGATTAGTGTGGGAGCCCCGCAATCAAAGTACGAGTTTCCAAGTCTTTAAATGCATTTATGGTTTTTAACTTTTTTAATGCATTTCTAGTTATTGTACTTTTATTGCTTTCTAGATCCATGTATCTTTACTATTTGGGGAGTTTCTATGTTCATCTAGTCCTTATACCTTTATTCTTTGTCTATTTTCAAAGTCTGAGTCCCTCTATATAATGAAGATAGTTATTCATTGTAAGGCAGATGAATTTGATTAATGAAAATTGTCTCTTTTGAACCTTGAAGAGTTCATATCCTTGAATACCTAGAAGAGTTTTCACTCCATCCTAAAAGAGTCGAAGCTTTTCAATGTTTGTATCCTTGCAGAGTTTCAGCCATCAATCTAGAAAAATTGATGCCCTATCGGAATTTCATGGTGTTAAGAAAAATCCCTAGGCTGTTTTGAAATTGACAAAACAATCCAAGTATTCTTGTGTTTTCAGATAATACCGTGATTTACTTATTTTGCAGATTATCATTTGGTGTTGAGTTGCACGGGATTGAATCTAGCAAAAGGATTTAGCTCATATGTTGTTTCCGAGAGTCTCGGATGTTGGTTCAAGCTCGGACGATGAGCGGGGATAGTTTAGACGTTGGAATGATGCTCAAGCTCTAAGAGAAGTACTTTACGAGCGTGAATCAGAACTTCAAGAGGAATACAAATTGAGCTTAATTGATGCATATCAACGGACGCCATCGAGCTGGATCATTCTTAAAGATTCTCGGTGGCAGAGATCAATCAAGGATGTGGAACCAAAAAGACAGACAAAGACTTTCCAAATAGAAGAAACCATCTATGGAAACCCGGGATCATAATTGTATGGGCGATTTGATCCAAGTGGGGAAGACTTTCCTTTGGCGATCCCCAACGGCTAAGAGATTTTCTTTTGGTAATCATCTCGTCCAATAAGGTAGATTTGGAGAGATCTCTTTTGGATACTTTGCAACGGCTAGATTGGAGGCGGAAGAGTACAAAAGACAACACGAAGACGAAGGGAAACAAGAGATCGGCGTTAAGAGGGAAAAGTGTTCATAATTCTTAGTCAGAGTGAATTCCATTCTCAATACACTTCTTGATCCATCCATTGTAATTGTGAGGAGGTGTACATATGAGTGTTGAGCGCTAGGTGTGAAGTCCCGCATATCAAGAAGAACACCGATCCGTAACCTTTGAGCAGCTTACTAGTGGAATCCGGCCGATTGGCTGTTAGCCGAAGAAGTGGACGTAGGCTTAACCAAAGCCGAACCACTATAAACCCTCTATACAGTTTTCCTTGTCCCTTACTTTAATCACTCTAGATATATTGTGATAGCTAAACCGCACACAAACAGAGCGCATTGATCACATTACATATCTTACGTCAATTGAATTATTTGCTCGTTGCGATACACTCTGTCTCCATCATCTGAGATCTCTGTTTTACGCTGTGTGATCTAAATTCCACAATAAATTCTTAAATCACACTTTATCACCTATTCACCTCCATCTAGGTGAAATCACTAGTCACTAACACGTGGAAGCCTAGAAGAGCAACCATTGAAGTTTCTACCCTTTTTCTTATTCTGTTCATTCACGAAACATCTACTTCAACCTCTCATCGACACTACTACAGTGCTTATCTCAAAAAGCTTAAAATACAACATATCTATGAGTTCTTGAAAGATTGACATTGGAATTAGGTTATTCCGACCCGTATCGATAGAGCTACATCCATTCTCCCGAAGTTGCATAGAACTGAAATTTTTGCTTTTACCTGTGGGAAGTCACTCTCTAGATCCTATTGTTTTGGTAGTGATACCGAGACTGCATCAATATCTTTTTATGCTCCTCAACATCCAATCTTTCTATTAGACAATTTTTTAGGATTAATCTCCAAGCTTATCATTTGATGATCGTGAGTAGATCAATTATTCATTAAAGTGAATCAATTGGAATTGGCGTATATTTTGTTGCTCATACAATCAAATCTTTGATTTCCAAATATAGAGTAGCTTAGCTGTGGAAAATATCTTGCCTTCAAGATGATTGTCAATCAATTAATATATCACGCATAGTCGATTTCTTCTGCGTAAATACTCCTTGAGATTAATGGTTAATCGGTTTCTTCTAAATTAAGAATCAACACCATATCGCAAGCTATCAAAGATAAGATAACTTATCTTGGGATATTAAATTTGAAGGATGTAGCAATAACATGCAACGTAGTTTCTCCGCTTCTAGTAGCATTTCCCAGTTATATCTAGCTTCCGAGTGATATCAGACTTCATGCTTATATCAAGCTCCCACTTTTATGGCTCCTACTTATATCGAGCTTTGGTTGTATCAGACTTCCAATTATATCCAACTACTTTTCATTGGTCTTCCTTGATATCTCAGTGATCTAAGACTATATAAACTATTTACCTTGTCCGGTATCTCTAAGTCTCCACTAACGTCCCCTTCTTCATGACTTGTTCACCTCCATAATGGTTCATCCAGTTATTATCAATCTCTCACTTCATACTTTGGATGCCTTTGCTATTGATAAAGTATATCAACTTTACTCAAGCTTCTATCTTCTGGTCCTTCCAACCATATTAATAATTATGGCTCTACTTCGCTATATACCTATCCATGGTACCTCTAAGGTTTATTGAATCCCTCATTCTAGTTCACCTTCTACTCGGGTACCTCTAGCTTGTAAACACCTCTATGCCTAATGCTTTGCTCACCCTTGATAGATAGTTCATAACCTTTAGGCGTCCTATTTGGACATCATTTACATAATGACTTTTACTTCTTTTATATAATTTCACTCAACCAATAAACATATTAATAGCCTTTTATTATTTGTCATTTAAAACATCATAAGGGATTTTCCCGCCAAATTCTACTAAGCTCAAAGCCTCCATGTTTAACCCATTCCGCACCATTGTAATTTATGCAAGCCTATTACTATTAAATGGGCCTAGTATGTAACTACAAATTAATAATATTTTTGTTTAGGATTGGGATCGACTTTAATTTGCTTGTGCGATAAATGACTAAATCGGTCGCCAAAATTTAAAAGTCAACAACTATTAAAGATGGCAAGATGTTTTTACGATGCCTAAAGTTCTAAAGTGTAGTAGGGATGTGGCAAGAAAAATGAATGCTTGATTTTGTAAAATCGACCGTTTCTAATCGGGGATCAGATTCTACCATTATGAATTCGATCCCTAAATTATTTTGAAAACACATGATGGATCTACGGGAACAAATGTAGGTGCCAACATTTGCTTTTGAAGTTAAATAAAAAACACAATTGTTTTCCCTTGAAACCGAGCTCGCCATTGCTAGACTGGAAGCCTCATTTGGTGTTAAACTAAGTTTAGTTCCTTGTCATGTGTTCGGTTTGATGCTGTTTGGCCGTGCGCCTCTCCCTAGTACCATGTTTAGTCGTTTTTTTCAATCACATCCCTGTTTATGTTGACTTCTGATCCGGTGATTGGCCATGAGTGTTAGTTTATTGGATCTTTCCATCACTTGAACATAAATTGATAAATAAGCAAACTTGAATCAAAGAAGCCATTGTTGATCCGATAAGAAAGAAGATGTCATCTTATGGGTATGGATCTTTACCACTCTCCTCTTTAATAATTATGATAGACTGTGTATTTTTTTTCTCTTTGATGATTTTGTGGAAGAAGCAAAAGCATAAGAATGAGGAAACGTAAAAATGCTAGTAGTCATTCTCCACAAAAAGAGATCTTATATAGAGGGAGTGATGGGGATCAATTCTAGAGCTGATAAATTTCAACCATCCATCAATGTTTAAAGATAAGGGTTCTAGAAGCCTAATTGGATATAAAAAATATATAACAAACTTATGCATGTAATATATTTAATTAAATATTAAACCTAATAGGCTACATATTTGAATGGATCTCGTCAAATCCAATATTCTCCCACTTGGCTAAAGGTTCTATTATCTATCTAATTCATGAGGCTTAACACAAATAATTGAATCAGGTATATAAAACATCGGGAAAAGTACACTGGAAGTGCCATAACTTTTGTACGACGTTTACTTGAGTGTCATAACTTTCAGAACGTTTACTTAAGTGCCATAACTTTTAAAAATCGTTCACTTGAGTGCCATGTTGACGTGGCAATCGGAAAAGCTGACGTGGCAGCCGGAAAGTTACCGTAGACGCCGAAAAAGTTACTGTAGCACACCAGAAAAGTTACTGTAGATGCTAGAAAGCCGACGTGGCACACCGGAAAGCCGACGTGGCACGCGCGGAAAAGTTACTGTAGCACTCAAGTGAACGATTTTTGAAAGTTATGGCACTTAAGTAAACGTTTTGAAAGTTATGGCACTCAAGTGAACGCCGTACACAAGTTATGGCACTTCTAGTGTACTTTTCCCTAAAACATCCATTAAGTAAGGTCATGTTTAACATTTAAATACAAAGTAATTGAGGCTAGTATCCATGTTCCAATGTGTCAAGACCCTAATTTGAGCTTTGTTTTAATTTGTTATTATACGCTTTATAGAGGACGCATGCGGAAGACTAAATATAAAATAAATAAGTGGCCATACAGAAGAGACAAGTGCATACAAAATATAGTAGACACAACGTCTAAAGGTTATGGCCTTAATAGGATTCCCTAACTTGCAGCAATCATGCAAGAAGATCATTCAGCAAATTGCACTAAATGCTCACTTTTATATCTCATAAAGGGTTTGAGTACATCGCCTTTAAAACAACACAAAGGAGTACACAAGGAAAATTAGAGGAAAAACTCTATACCCGAGTACTAAGCTAGCGTCATCTTTGTGCTCCAACTTCGCCTCTATCGGTCACTTGTAGAAGCCGGTGCCTAGGTATCTCCGGAAAATAGGGTAACCACTGAAGAGTGAGACGAAGTTCAGTATATAGAGTACCAAACCAAACGACTAAATGCCCTACTTAACTACAAGATTAAGCAACCATTCAATAAATTCATACGCGTAAAAGCACACGAGGTACAAACAAAGATACTATCCAACAACAATACCAACCAATCACCATAATAGCACCCAAGACTTCTATAGCTGAAAACATATATAATCCCCAACCTTCAATTTGCCTTAACTCCATCACTTTTAGTACGAACTGTGACATCTCGAAATTTTGACACTTGTAAGATAACTAGATTCAATGAAAGTGAAATCATGAATTCTAGCCTAGATAATAAATTTGCATTTTTTAGAATTTAAGAGATGATAATTGGATATTCTTGGAACGTCGGTTAGAGTAGTTTAAGCTCCGGTAGTTTAGTTGTCAAGTAGCATCACCGAGTACCCTTCCCACTTGAGTCTAGCCCCGATCGAACCCTACCCATGAAATTACCAAAATACTCTTAATCATTTATGTAAAATGACCAACCAATCCTCAAATACCAAATAATCAAAATACCCTCGGATTTATGCACTATAGTATAAAAATATTTAAACATGATTTTATCTTGGTAGACCCCTTAGTGAAATCCCCCACCCACTAGTCTTGTCACTCTTCCACCCATCACCTCAAGTTAACCTACCCTCACATCACACACACGTACTCACACGTACGTATACATACACACGTACACGCACATACACACGCAAGCACACGTACACACGCGCGCGCGCATACACACACACACACATACACATACACACACACACACTCTCTCTCACCCCTCATCCGGTAACCTCCCCCACCTCCCCCTCCCCCTTATTATTTTTACGTCGGCCACCCCACACTGCCCCCGCTCGTCGTCCGTCACCCCCGATGCCGCCGCACTACCCCTTCTCGGGTCACCTCGTGTCGGCCCGAGCTTCACCCCATCAGGCCGTTGTCGCCCTATGGAGCCGAGCAACCTCACGATCCCCATCCCTCACTTTCTCCCTTACTAAATTTTACTTCGGCCACCACACCTCACAACCCATCACCGGCCCTCTATCATCATGCTACCACCAGCCCGTCACCCCTAATCGCCAACCTTTTGCCGTCACCCTCTACTTTACCCCGATTCGTGACCCTCGGCCCCTAACTAGACCCAAGACCAGCTTGAGCTCCACCGATCGCTTGTATCGCCGTCGAGTCCTCGCCATTGCTGCCACCGTGCTCTGCCACCTTTAGTAACCCTAGCCCGCCGAGCTCGCAGTGTCATCGTCACCTCAGCTGCTAACCCTAGCTGCTGTCATGCCATAGTTAACTCGTTATTGTCGATGATTGTTGCCATAGTGCCGTTGCCGTCCATGTCACCGCCGCCGTCGTCCCGGACCTTAGTTGTGATTAACCCCTAATCCTAGGTTCAGTCATTAATTGCATTTAGGGACACATTAATTAGAGTTAATCCTGGATTAGTTAGTTAACTTGGTCAAGTTAGGTTAGTAACCCTGGTCGGGTTAAATGATCATAGTTAGTTAAGTTAGTTCCGGTTAGATAAAATAGATTGTGGCTAGTTGATGGTAGAATGTACTGGATTTGATCGCGAAGGGGTTAGTTAGCTGAAGCCGAGTAGACTAATGATTGTCGAGTAAATTAATTAAAATGGACTTAATTAATTATAGTTGGATTAATTACTTACGGTCAGGCTAATTAACCATAATCGGAATAATTAATAAATAATAATAATAATAATTATTATTATTATTATTATCATCAATTGATCGATGCATAATTACTCGTTGGTTACTATATGCATTGGTTGTGTAAATTATATATATATGAGGATTAATCACCTTATATTAGATATAAAGTTTGTGGATAACTTGTACATTCATGTGACTACGTATGGAATCAAATTGCATATTTGAGCATAAATATGGCCTTGGGCCAAGTCTTTGAGCATGACCGTGTAAGCATTTGATCGAATGCAAAAGATAAGAATCAACTGGTTATCCGGTGGGCTCGTGTGGTCATATGATGGTTTCCCGACAAGTTAGTGCCGTGTCGATCGAAATCACGTGATTTGTAAATGCACATCAATCCTTGACGTCGGGTTGGTCAGATACCGGTCACGACTTGTGATGGACCGACGCTCCTTACAAGAATGCATGTTATGCCGCACCGTGCCTATTAGAATCATACGGCCTAACAATCGCCGTTGCCGAAGTAATGGAATGATGTATGGTCATACCAGTAGAACAATAACTATTCAGTGTGCTAAGCACCAATCGCCTAGTGTGCCCAACCAATTGGCCATTAATAACGGGAATACGTATGGTTTTCTGTACATGCAAGTTGTTTGGGTGTTCGGGTCGTATGCCTTGATTGGAATGGCTATTGAGTCGTGTTAAGCATTGCATTATGCATAAACCAAGGCGTGGTAAGTTTGCATGTGATTGTGGATATATTGTCGGGTTGTATCTATTCTTGTGATTAGTTAGAGTGTGTCATGGATCTCCTACTATTGATCCGTTATGAACTTGTGTTGCATGTTTAGGTCGCCTTGAGCAAATCAACGCCCAAGCCGGGCTCGGGCGTTGACTCACCGAGATTTATTTCTCACCCCATAATTATTGAACCATTTCATGATTAAGGTAATGGAGACTTGTTCGGTTCGATTCGGAGTCCCCTTCAACGAGACACATGATATCGAGTACCATCTAGTCCCGGGAGTATCATGTGACGACCATATGGATAGAAAAGGGGTTGGAGCACTTAGTGCCCCACCGCTCGTAGTCCGGGTTCATTCGCTATGGTGATGCTCTCTATAGGTTGATCTGTGGATTCGAGGAGTCGCCTACCACGACCCCTAAGATCGAAACCCGAGACCCGATGGACATCGATACACCCGACGGGGAGGTAGTGGGATGACCCGAACTACTTGCTAACGTCCAAGTATTTTTTATGAGTTGCTGTGGTCGTAGAGACCTTTTTGGGAGATGTATGGACAAGGGTGACGCGGCCCCTCTTTTGTAGTATATATTACTTTAACCCCGCCTCGACCTAGCTATTTTTTGTTGGTTTTAGAGAGCCACCCCGAAGTATGGGGTTGTTTATGTATAGCTCTATAGGGTTAAAGATTACCTGCTAATGAATATGAAATAGTCTTTTGCTAAATTGACTATTGTTGTTGACTGTCTTGCTTTCCTATCCCCGTTGTTTGATTTGTTGTTTGAGAGTTTTTCATTTCCGCATGCACTTATTAAAAAGATAAAATGTATAGGTCGATAACGTGCCTATGATATCGTCCTTAATGACCTAAGATGTTTTGGTAGGGATATTGCGTACCCGATGATCGGGGTGTAACATCATCGTCAAGGTGGTATCAGAACAAGGTCAGGCTGAAACATTTGGTCATGCCCGGGAGTGATAAGGAGCGTTAGGATTTGGGATAGTTAGTAGGATTGGAAACCTTGTATATGTAGTTATTACCTAAGCTTTAGATCGTAGGTTGAGTTCTCATTGCGTGTTGCTTTGGGGTAAGCAAGGCTCTGTGCGATACTTGCAAAATGCGTAACCGTAGTGGGATGGTGCTTAGTATAAGGGCAGCTCAAGAGGACCAAAGAGTGGATGGGATCCCGTAGGCACCGGAAGCCTTAAAAGACTTCGTTAAGCAACAGATGAGGAACCAGATCATCGCCATTGCTATTGCTGCTACTCGGTGAGAAGACCCATTAGCTAGAAACGGGAACGGAGAATGTCGGGCATATAAGTTGATTGAGCAGTTCCTGAAGTTAAAGCCGCCTAAGTTCTTAGGAGTCGGAGATCCCGAAGCTGCTACCTTGTGGGTTAAGGATTTGGAGAAGGCTTTCGCCTTGCGATGGTATTCAGAGGAAGACAAGGTCACTCTAGCTATTTACCAGCTATAGGAGAATGACAACACATGGTGGGAAACCTCCCGAGGTGGGATATTTCCCGACGGTACGGTCCTGGTACGGGATATTTTCATGGAAATCTTCAATAGCAAGTACTTCTCGAAGCTGCAGGGGAACGAGAAGTTGGCATAGTTCTTACGTCTGCACGGGAATCGGTTGACGGTGGATCACTATGTAGCCAAGTTTGCCAAGCTGTTAAAGTATACGCCAAGGATGGTGGAAAACCCCGTTGATAAGACAAGGATGTTTAAGGATGAGCTAAAGCACGAGATCAAGGACTCACTAGTGTCGCTGAATCTGAAGGACTACAATGAGCTGTACAAGAGAGCTCAATTCGTCGCGTGAAATTTATTGGAGAAGGCTGCCCCATCCGGATTGCGGTTCGCACCCTCGGGCGGGAATAATAGTCAATTTGGGTAGAGGTCGATGTCGGGTGGGAAGTACCCCATTTTGTTGAACCGGAGAGGAGCTATTAGCAAGCTGATGCCCAACCGAAGAGAAATGTGTTGTTTGTGCCGTCGGAGGCATCGATCCGTCCCGCCCGTTTCATAGTAGAGCCTACTTTGGGTGTAGCCAGCACGGCTACCAAGTGAGGAATGTCTACAGAGGCGGATGTTGACACGGGTGCCATCGCAGAAGGGAGATCGGTTGAGAGGAGTTGTGCCCCGGAATAATTAGAACCGACGTCAGGCCCAAGGAATAGTATTTGTTGTCACCCATGAATAGGCGAAGGATTCGTCGACCATTACAAGAATGGTCCTTTTGCATGATCATGTTGCTTATGCATTGTTTGATCCTGGAGCTACACATTCTTTTGTTGCTAAGCAATTTGTTGAGGTAGTTGGTTTGAGTCCGAAACCGTTGGAAACTATCTTTAGGATTTGTATGCCTTTAAAGGACAGCGTAGTGGCTGTGATAGGTTATCCTAAATATAAATTGGTGATAGGTGGTCATGAGGATAGCATAGATCCGATTGTGCTAGAGATGTTTGATTTTGATCAATTGTTGGTAGGAATTGGCTTACGAAGCAAAGGACCACGATGGATTGTTATCGTAAAGCGATCCAATTTAACTCATTGGACGAAGTTAGCTTTGCATTTGTTGGAGAGTGGTTGTCAAGGTTATTTGGCGGCTATAGTTAACACGTCGGTTGAGGAACTAAGGATGGAGAACATTGCTTTAATATGTGAGTTTCTCGATGTCTTTGCATAGGAGTTGCACGGGCTGCCTCTAGAAAGGGAAATAGAGTTTATGGTTAAGCTAGCCCTAGGGATGGAGCCAATCTCTAAGGTGCCGTATAGGATAGCGCTGTCAGAATTGAAGGAGCTTAAAGTGTAGATGCGGAGATTCTTGGATAAAGGATTTATCCACCCGAGCCCTCCTCTATGGGAAGCACTTGTGTTGTTTGCGATAAAAAAAGACAGATCGTTACGATTGTGCATCGATTATAGACGACTAAACCAAGTGGCGATCAAGAACAAGTATCCATTACTAAGGATAGACGATTTGTTTGACCGGCTACGGGGAACTTTGATATTTTCCAAGATCGATCCATGGACGACGATATCACCAGTTGAGGATTAAGAAAGAGGATATATCGAAAATGGCATTTAGGACACGCTATGGACATTACGAGTTTACTATGATGCCGTTTGATTTGACAAATGCCCTTGCTGCTTTTATGGATCGATGAACAGGGTATTCGGGGAGTACTTAGATCGGTTTGTTATCGTATTCACAAATGATATTCTGGTGTATTCAAGGTGCCTAGAGGATCATGAACAACATTTAAGGACTGTTTTGGGAACCCTTAAGGAGCACTTGTTGTACCCGAAGTTTAGTAAGTGTGAGCTTTGGCTAACTCGTGTAGCGTTCTTAGACCATGTAGTTTCTACTGAAGGGATTGTTGTAGACCCATCTAAGATTAAAGCGGTCATTGATTGAGTCCGACAATGACGGAAGTCCAAAGTTTCTTAGGCCGGGCAAGCTATTATAGACGTTTTGTGGAAAGGTTTTCTCCTATAGATTTGCCTTTGACGCGACTATTGAAGAAGTATGTGAGGTTTGAAGGGACAAACAAGTGCGAGCGTAATTTCCAAGAGGCTAAGTACAAGCTAACTACAACTACAATTTTAACAATATCGTCCGGTCCTAGAGGTTTTGAACTCTACAGTGATGCTTTGCTGAGAGGTTTAAGCTGTATTCTGATGCAACATGAAATAGTAGTGGCTTATGCGTCTTGTCAATTAAGGCCTCATGAGTTGAATTACCCAATGCATGATCTAAAATTAGCCGCGGTAGTTTTTTCCCTTAAGATCTAGAGATACTATATGGTTGGGGAAAGGTTACAAGTGCATACCGATCATTAGAGTCTCAAGAATTTGTTCTCTCGGAATGAGTTGGACATGGGGTAGCGTCGTTGGATGGAGTTACTTAAGGATTATGATTGTGAGATCCTATACCATTCGGGTAAGCCCAATAGGGTTACAGATGCGCTAAGTAGAAAATCGGTGATTGTTCAATTATATGTCCAGGAATGGCATCTTCTTGAACAAGGGAGAGATTTGATTTTCAAGTTAAAGGTAAGCCTCTCTTGAGTCCCGTAGCTACTTTGAAGATAGAGCTAGAAGTGCAAGTTAAGGTTAAAGCTTTCCAATTGATGCACCCCGCCATTTAAAAGATCCTTCAAGGGGGTTCAGCTAAGAGAAAGGTTGACTTTCAAGTAGATGAGGATGGAATACTAAAGTTTCGAGGACGTTTGTGTGTATCCGCCGCATAAGATCTAAGAGAGAAGATTTTGTCAGAAGTGCACCGTGGCGATTACGGTGTTCATCCGGGTAGTATGAAGATGTATTAGAATTTGAAGCAACATTACTAGTAAAGTGGTATGAAGGCAAACAAAGCCAAGCACGTGACAAAGTATTTGAAATGCCAATAGGTCAAGGTGCAACACTGTAACCCGACAGGATTGCTATAGCAGTTGCAAAATGTTGATGGCTAGTGATTTCACCTAGAGGGGGGTGAATAGGTGATAAAGTGTGATTTTAAGATTTTATTGCGGAATTTAGATCACACAGCGTAAAATAGAGATCTCAAATGATCAATCAATTCGGTTGATGCAAGATTTGTAATAGGATCGATACGTGCTGTTCGCGTGTAGTTTAGCTATCACAAAATATTTAGAATGATTAGAGTAAGAGATAGGGAAAACTGCATAGAGGGATTATAGTGGTTCGGCTTTGGTTAAGCCTATGTCCACTTCTTCGTCCGACGACCAATCGGCCGGATTCCACTAGAAAGCCGCTCGTAGGTTACAAATCGGTGATCTCCTTGACACGCAGGAATTCACACCTAATGCTCAACACTCGTGTGTACACCTCCTCACACTTACAATGGATAGATCAAGAAGTGTGTTTAAAATAGAGTACACTCTATCTAGGAATTATGAACATTTTTTCCTCTTTACGCCGATCTCTGTTTTTCCCTTCGCCTTCGAGATGTCTTTTATACTCTTCCATCTTCAATCTAGCCGTTGCAAGGCATTCGGAAGAGATCTCTCCAAACCTACCCTTTTGGACGAGATGTTTGCGAAAAGAAGATCTCTTAGCCGTTGGGGATCGCCAAAGGAAAGTCTTCCTCGCTTGGATCAAACCGCCCATACAATTATGATCCCCGGGTTTCCATAGATGGTTTCTTCCATTTGGAAAGTCTTTTTTTATCTTCTTGGTTCCATATCCTTGGTTGATCTCTATCAACAAGAATCTTCAAGAATAATCCAACTCGATGGCGTCCGTTGATATGCATCAATTTAGCTCAATTTGTATTCCTCTTGAAGTTCTGATTACTACTCGTGAAGTACTTCTCTCAGAGCTTGAGCATCATTCTAATGTCTGAGCTATCCCCGCTCATCGTTTGAGCTCGAACCAGCGTCTGAGACTCTCAAAAATAACATCTGAGCCAAATCCTTTTTGCCAAATTCAATCCCGTGCATCCATACACAAAAAGGATAATCTGCAAAACAAGTAAATCACGGCATTATCTCAAAACACAAGAATACTCGGATTGTTTTGTCAACTTCAAAACCATCTAGGGATTTTTCCTCAACAATCTCCCCATTTTTTATGGTGACAAAACGATCCACTATAGTAATGAATAATTGAGTTTAGAATGGATGAGCAACTTCAGCAAAGTTAGTCTAGTGATAATCTTGCTAAGTAATAATTTTGGCAGTTCGTTCTTTGTGCTTTAAGCAAGATTAAGTTCTGAAAAAGAATGTATTTATGTACTATGATGAGCAGTCTCAGAACTTGTGCCATCTCAATCGATCGGCATGTATTCTAAGTGCGTCTACTTATTGAGATGTGCGATAGTTTCAAATATGAAAATTGTAACTCCTCAGAGCATCACATTCTGTCATATGTTCAGAGCTTATCCTAATTAGCCAAAGCTTTCAAACTTATGTAATGTTAAGAGAAAGAAACTTGTTCACCTGCTCAACTTAGGAAAAGGTATTCCTTCTCGGATGATGTTTCCTCGGATCATGCTTAACCCGAAATCCCGTACTTGATGGATTCTTGCCAAGATATCATAGATTGATTTCACATGATTCATTCACATATTTTTCACACACGTCTCATCACGACATCACAAGTTAGCATATACCATTTTATCATCACGACATCATAAATCAATCATATACCATTCTCCCCCTTATTGTCATCAAGAAAAGGGAGTAACTCGCATAGTCGGATATTAATTGTAGAGATAAAATGTTGCTCCCCCTGAATTCAATGCATATTCAGGTCATCTATGCAATAAACTCAAAATATGCTAGCATTTAAATGATGAATCATTTAATCAAGTGAATCAGAAAAGAGAAGAACAGAGTTCAGAGTAAGATTCAGAGTACGGATCCAAACAAGAAATGTTAAAGAAAAATTTAATCTTTTGGTGTTTGGTCCGGATGAGAAGATGGTGGGGCTTGATCTGAAGTGGAGGCTTGGTTCACGGGTAGTTGAACTAGGACAAATTTGGATAGCTGATTTAACTTGAGATCCAGATCCTTCTTCAGAGTAAGGATCCTGTTGTCCAAGAAGCCCAGCTGAGATTCTGAATGATCATGGACAGTTTTCTGAATATTCGCAACCTTAGCATCTACCTTTGTACTCGGGCCTTCAACTTCTGAGCGCAGAGAGGTCCAAAGGTCCGGCAATTTTTGGTCCATCTCTTGTTGCCTTTGTGCTATCTTCCCGAAAAGGTCCAAGTTCTTGTTTGTCTCATCTGTCCGAGTGCCTACATTTGTTGACTCCCCCTAAGTCCTTGGATGGTGCTCAGATGATGAAGTAGATCTGTCTGGGAGATTTCCTATTTCAGCAACATTAGTACCTGTTTCGGTTTGCTCCCTCTCGGACATTTCTTCTTGTGAAAGCGGCCCCTCTGTCTTTGTTACCTGTTCTGGGACAGATGGCATTTTTTCTCTTGCTATATCTCATCCTTCTTTTGTGTCCTCTTTCTCTTTTTCCCGATGTTCCAGTTGAATGGCGATCTCATCTTCATATGTTGATCCGACGATTGCTTGGATTAGCTCTTCT
Organism: Rhodamnia argentea; assembly: GCF_020921035.1. Taxonomy (NCBI): domain Eukaryota; kingdom Viridiplantae; phylum Streptophyta; class Magnoliopsida; order Myrtales; family Myrtaceae; genus Rhodamnia; species Rhodamnia argentea. The sequence continues at coordinate 14,372,971 of NC_063156.1, forward strand.
AGTTATGTATCATTTGTTCTTGAGCTATTCGAGATGTGCTCTTTTTCAATTCTGTCGAGCAGCACCTTAGCAAGCTTTCTTCTTTTGCTGCTAGGTCTGGTTGATTTGTGAGCAATCATCTTGATCCTTCTCTTTCGAGTGGATTCTGAGGATGGTTCTGAAGATTTGTTCTGTGGAGTTTCAGCAAGAGGCTCCTTTTGAGGAAGATCTATGTGAATCATTTTCTTCTTTCTATCCCTCCAGCTTCCATTCTCAAACTCGTAACCCATCTTTGTGAGCATTCTCTCACCAACACTTCTCTGATAAAGCTCTATGGATTTGAGTTCCAGAGGTACCACTATCCGTAGGTACTCAAAAATTCTGCTTATCAAAGATCTATAGGGCAGCTAGCCCTTATTCTTCTTCACCGCTCTCCTCATGTGTAGAAAAATTAGGTGAGACAGAGAGAAAGGTTTGCCATTTAGAATGGCCCAAATGAGCATTGTCTCATACCTTGAGACATCTGTTTTTGAGGAACCCTTTGGACTTAGGCGGTTGATAACTGTCTTATGGTCCTCAAAGGGAAGTGGTGATGCTCAACGTGTGGTTTGTTGGCTCTTGAAAGATCGAGGTTACCAAACAGCTCCTTGTAGACATCTTCATCTAAGACAGGAATTTTGGTAAAGTTGAACAGCTCGATCTGAAGAATGTCCGCCAAGTCTTCGGTAGTCAAAATGATGTTCTACGCTCAGTAGGAAAATCGAATTGCATTTCTATCGATCATTGTGAAGTTCGAGTAGAAATAGGCAATCAATTCAGTGTAAGTTGGAGTAGATAAGGAGTAAAAGTTGTGGAGCTACAAACCGGTGAGGGGATAAAGGATCCGTAAACCATTCCTTTAAAAAAAGTCTGAGTCAACAGGTCTGTTAGGCATAACTCCTCTAGTAAGTAGTGCCTTGTAGCATTGTTCGTGTTCTTTCGATCCGAACAGCCTATCTACCTCTTCTTCATCAGCCAAAAACTTCATTAGTACAGAGTTGAAAAAGGAATAAATCGGTTCATCATCATCATCCCTCGGATGTTCTGTCACAAAGATTTCTTCCTCCTTTACATCCTCCTTTCGAGCACTTCCCTGCTTAATCTCTGCAGGTTCTCCAACCTTTTTTTTCCCTTTCTAGAGAGACTACTCCTCCGAAGTTCTGTTCCTACCCCGGTAGCTAGCCCGATATTTTTCTGAGTGAGCATCTCGGAGAATTTGTGCATTTCTTCGTCATTGAAGAACCCATTCAATTTCACAAAGTCCAGAATGTTATTCTCGGACTTACCATCAATCCGCATTCCTTTAATAACATTCAATAGACCCCTAGCTAGCTTTATCCTTTTATCAACAAGTAAATTAGTGTTTTCTTTAGGGGTTCTGATTACCGTAGAAGAAATTCATTGCTGAATCCGCTTGCATTTTTCTTTTGTCACTCCTGTTGGTGTAATCTTTGCCATATGAGCGATCAATCTTCGTGCCTGTTTTTTCGCTTCTCTTGGCAAGGTGGTGAGGGCCGGAGCGTCGTCGGATGTTCTCTCGTACTCGAATCCTAGACGGCTTGAACGGCGAGAGCCGGCCGCTGAAGATTTCTGTCCCGAACGATTCTTAGGTGCCATGAGGAATGAGAGTTGTCGGGCGATTCTGATCATGGAGATTTTGGAAGATTTAGAGTTTTTGGATTTTGTAGGATCGAGAATGCGATTTGTGAGAGTGAGCGAGTAGAGAGGGTTTAGGGTATATAAAGCGGTTTCTCAAAAGGGAAATTCTCTTGAAAATATTTTGAGAATATTTTAACTCAATCAATTTAATTTCAATTAAGGCAATCAAATATTCAATCGTAACAATCAGCATAATCACATAATATTTGCCAAATATTTAGGAAAATTGTGTTGATGTGTACCTTATTTGTTGCTAAAAATAAAAACGACTTACGCGCCAAGATTTCGAACGATCAAATCTTTTGTCGTATCTGCTCGGAGGATGTTGTCTTCAAATGATTCTCTAAGTTCTGAGATCCTTAAGTTCCTTCAGAAGATGTTTTCAAGCTCTGGAGCTGTTGAAGGTCTTTAGATGATACTCGCAAGTTCCGAGGAAATTTCTCTTGTCTAGATCTCAGCTCAAATGGGAATCATGGTTATACCAAATTCTTGTCTAATGTACTCAAATGTATTTTTGTCAAATGCCTTAGTGAATATGTCAGCTAATTGATGTTTAGAATCAACAAATTGAATGTTAACATCACAGTTATGCACATGATCACGAATAAAGTGATGCTTGATTTCAATGTGCTTAGCTCGTGAGTGCAGAACCGGATTCTTTGTAAGGTTGATAGCACTTGTGTTGTCACATTTAATTTCCACGTTGTGAGCTTCAACTCCAAAGTTCTTCGGTTGTTGCTTCATGCATAGGATTTGAGCGCAACAGCTTCCTAGTGTAACATACTCGGCTTCGACGGTTGATAGAGCTACGGTGTTCCGTTTCTTGGAGAAGCAGGACACCAACATTGATCCCAAAAGTTGACATGTACCTAAAGTACTTTTTCTATCCAGTTACTCGACTGCAAGATCAGCATCCGAATAGCCATGTAATACAAGATCCGATGTTTTGGGATACCATAATCCTAGATTTGGATTAGTTCTTATATACTTGATGATTTTTTTGACAGCACACATATGAGATTCGTTAGGATCATATTGAAATCTCGCACACATACACACACCGAATATAATATCGAGTCGAGATGCGGTAAGGTATAACAAAGAACCAATCATGCTCTTGTATAGCTTCTGATCAACTTGTTTGCCTTGTTCATCCTTATTTAATTTGGATGAGGTAGACATTGGCGATTATGTTTTCTTGCAGTTATTTTGACCAAACTTGTCACGCCCCGAACCTTACGAGCACGCCAACACCCCGCACGGGCCGTAAATTTATAAACTTCCCAAGGATCCAACGGCAACGAACTTAAACCTAAAATGATAAGCACATGCGGAAGCGAGAACTACACTCCATACAACAGAATGAAATACAATGACTCGGGATGAAAAAGGGGGATTTAAAACTTACTCCATACATTTCTTAAAAACGTCAAATTGACTTCGAAAGTTACTACTCGATAATTCTCAAAATACAACTTCTCTTAATAAAACAAGGGAGATGAAGTTTAACCTTACAGAGCTATACGGGCGAACACAACCCCAAATATAAAAACACAGCTCTCTAAGACTACAAAAAGAAGTACAATCAGGTAAGGTTAACGGTTCATCTACTTCAAAAAGGGCATCTTCAAAAGCCAATCCATGGCGGTCATGGGACTTCATCATTTGGGACCCGAAAATTGTTATCCCACGACGGGGTGAGAATAAATCTCAGCAAGTTATTCCTAAACCTAGACCAGGCCAGTAGTACCTCCAGACAATTCCTAAAACATGTAATTCTACTCAAAGGGACAATTACTCAACAAGCAAAACGACAAAAGCACACTACAAACATAAGATAGAAGTTCGCAATTCAAGTCATACTTTACGGTTTTAAGGTCGAGCTTCAGATTGGGACATTTCACAAATCACCGGATCATAAAGGGTGTTTCCTATCATATATCTCAATCACATACCAATCATTGATATCAGATTGCCAAGTGCCCGCGTCATAACGCTTCGGGCCATTTTAAGCATTAAGACTCGCGTAAACACGCATCAAGTCGTTATAAATATTAAGACTCGCGTAAACACGCATCAAGTCGTTATCTCGCGTTTAACGCCTCAAGATAAATTCAATTCCCCGCGTATCACGCTTCAGGGTATTATGTGATCACATATATATAATCAATTAGTTCTCTTAGCCAAACTTGAATTCAAGGTCAATCATGACCTAAACAACACAAGCCATGCCAACTAACCATAGCACGGGTTCGAGCAAACATGAATTGCACAATCACAAAGGACATCTCATGGTTCGTCCACTATGCCCCAAACACATCAATTCATTCGTGTTCCACATCATAAGATCAAACATACTAGAAGCAATTTATCAATTCAGCCAATCGATCATTTCGATCCCTCATGACCGAATACAAGGTACTTAGCTAGTCAATTCCAAATGCTCAATTCACATTGGCAAACCATAGCCAAACATAATAACGATAAGTAATCAATCCACAAGGCACCTCAAGACCAAACACATATAGGGCAAACAAGTTAATTTAGCCACGTCCATGCATCCTCGGGGGTATCCACTTACTGATTTCTACATCCAGACCTACTCTCAGAAAAACTGACATTTTTATAATCTCTTTTTGAGCAATCCAAACTCATAATCATGTTCCTCATGATCTTGCGGTCGTGTGGGAGAAAACGGAGCTCAATTCGGACTCCAAACGACCTCGAACGAGCCATTTCAATTTCGACGCGCGCTGAAAAAGGGGATTCACGGGTCTCTCGGGTTTCACACATTCTTCATACAAGACTACCCTAAAATCCTACCAATCCAATTCTAAACCATCCATTAGTAACCTAAAGTCCTAGACTAAGTTTAAGAGTAACTTACCACAAGATTGAAGCTTGAAAAGTCAACCAAGGGGCGGCAAGACTTCACGACCAGATCTGGAACAGATTTGAAGGCTGATTCAGTCCAAGGAAAACGCTTGAAGTCAGCCACTTAAATCCTCTTAATCCACTCCAAACTTCTTCCACAACTTGTCTAACATACTAAGCGAGGTATATGGAGTTTCTTACCTTGAAACCACTCAAGAAACTCCTTAGAACAGCTCTACAAGTCCACAATTCTAGTGAAGGGCAGCAGCTGTTTTGGCTTGGCTTTGCGGGCTCTCAACGGCTCGCGGACGGCGGTTCAAGGCTCACGGTGCTCTTGCGGAGGAGGGTGGTCGATGGTGGTGGTGGTGAGGCATCCCGGTGACCAACGGACAAGGTAATAAGAAGGAGATGGTGGTGAGAAAGGGGAGAGGGAGAGTGAAAATGAGCTCTTGCTTCTCAAAAGCTTATTCCCAAAGCCAAGAGAAAGAGTGAGAGATTGAGGTGATGGGTTGTCTTAGAAAGAGTGAGAGATTGAGGTGATGGGTTGTCTTAGACTAGGCTTTTGACTTGAGGGGGCTTAGTAGACTAGGTGGTTGAGGGTTTTAAGGAGAGTTGTCTAGGGAGTCACATCAATAATTCAAACTTTTGGCTTCTTGCAAATAACAACAAGAGGGGCAATCTTGTAAATCCAACTCAAGTCTAAAGACTACTTTGCCCTTAATCTAACTTGAGGAATGAGCTCCAATCCAACGGTAAAAGAGAAATTTTCTAATTCCATCTATATCTCACTTTTCTAATCATTTTGGGACAAACCGTAAACTTAATTGACTTTGGTGAGGCGACGTCCAAAATATTCATATTGTGATCCTTAAAAGTCCAATGCCCAAGTTCGAAGTCCAAATTAATGGCTAATCCCAATCGATTGCAACTCAGTTTATCTCAAACTAACGGGCGGCTCTTTAGGAGTTACGCGTATCGACCTTATGATTCATATCATACTCAAGCTATGGCGACCTTGGTTGTCATGTGATTGCGAGGGTCGATCATTAGTTTCGAAGGACGCGATCATCAAGAAGCGGTTTAGGAACGTTCACAAATTATATTGTGGTCAAACGGAATCACCCGCAATCCAATTATATAACGCTAGCAATTTGTTCCTTAGTCGTTCTTGGATCGGCCTATAATAGTTCTAAACCTTCCCTCGACAACCCTTATGGCCAAATTGTCGATCCATGGTCAAGTTCTTAGGTCCACGTACCCATTTCCCAGTTAGCCATTCCCCTTCGGTTAGTTAACTCAAGAGTGATCAATTTCGAGCGAGATTTACTGAAATACATCGATGACATTTCATTACTTCAAAAGGGTCGGATTTTCCGAATGTCACAAAACTTCTTCACTAGTTCCAAGGCATTTTTTTCTTGATGAATGAATGTGCCCTAATTAGTCCGATTTACTTGAAGCCCTAGGAAGAATTTGAGTTCTCCCATCATACTCATCTCGAACTCATTCTGCATGATCCGAGAGAAGTTCTTACAAAGATGTTGATTAGACGAGCCAAATATAATATCATCAACATATATTTGGATAAGCAGAATGTCTTTACCTTCTCTTCTGATAAATACAGTTGTATCGACTTTATCTTTTTTGAAGCCTTTTCAAGTAAGAAAATTACTTAACCTTTCATACCAGGCTCGAGGTGCTTGCTTCAATCCGTAGAGAGCTTTCTTCAACTTGTACACATGATCCGAGTTCTTTGGATCTTCAAAGCCTGGAGATTGTTTGACATAAACTTCCTCCTTGATATATCCATTGAGAAATGTGCTTTTAACATTCATTTGGTACAATTTGAAGTCATGATGACAAGCGTAAGCAAGTAGCAATCCGATATACTCTAAGCTTGCTACTGGTGCATAGATTTCATCATAATCAATCCCTTCTTCTTCCGAGTAGCCTTTTACAACTAGCCTTACTTTGTTCCTAATTACTTTTCCTTTGTTATCCAACTTATTCCGGAAGACCCATTTGGTTCCAATAACAGGATGATTCTTTAGTTTGGGTACAAGTTCCCAAACTTCATTCATCCCGAATTATCAGAACTATTGTTGCATAGCTTCGATCCAGCTTTCATCTTCAAGAGCTTTTTCGATTCTTTTGGGTTCAACTTCAGAAACTAGAGCAAAAGCATTTATCGTATCCTTGAGTCCGGATTTTGTTTTGACTCCTTCATCTATATTTCCAATGACCTAATTTATTGGGTGACTGGATCTGTATTTCTAGCTCCTATTCGATTTATCATGTTTAATCTCGGGGATATCTTCGTCATTTGAATCTTCAGTTGATGTACTTTGCGGATTATTTTCCATGTTATGAGAGGTTTCTTGCGTCTTCGGATGAAGATTTTTCCTTCTCGGATGATGAGTTCTGATTTTCAGATCTTGTTGTTTCTTTAGAATCCATCGTCTAAGTAATCCGCTCTTCTTCAAATTTCACATTCATTGATTCCTCGACTATTTGAGAGTTCTTGTTAAAGACTCGATATGCTTTACTCGTTGTGGAGTATCCCAAGAATACTCCTTCATCTGATCTCTCATCAAACTTACCAATCCTATCACTTGCATTCTTAAGAATATAACATTTGCATCCAAACACATGAAAGTATGAAATATTTGGCTTCCTTCCCTTGTAGAGTTCATAGGGAGTTTTCTCAATCAATGGTCCGAGGAAAACACGATTGATAATATAACAGAAACAGCTTACGCCCGTAAATGAGGTGAAGCTTTGTTTTCAATTAAAAAAGTTCGTGCCATTACTTGCAAAGATCTATTTTTCCTTTCAACAACTCCATTTTTTTTATGAGTATATAGAGAAGAAAAATTGTGTTGAAAACCATTTTGATCACAAAAATCAGCAAAGTAGTGATTTTCAAATTCTCCTCTATGATCAGTTTTGATACTTGTATTTGAATAACCTTTTTCATTTTGAACTTTCTTAGAAAATGTTTTAAAGAATGAGAATGCATCACTTTTGTGAGTAAGAAAGAACACCCAAGTGAATCTAGTATAGTCATCCACAATAACAAGACAATACTTTTTACCTCGAACACTCTGTGTTCGAGTGGGTCCGAAGATATCCATGTGCAACAGCTGCAAAGCATGGGTAGTGATGACTTCATTTATGGGTTTGTAAGAATTTCTTACTTGCTTGCCATGTGTGCATGCTTTGCAAAGTTTTGTCTGTTCGAATCTGGCTTTTGGAAGTCCTCTCACAAGCTTCTTTTTGCAAAGTTTATTGATTTACTTGAAGCTTATGTGTCCTAGCATCCCGTGCCACAATTCTGGATCGTCTTTGACGGATAGAAGACATTTTTCATTCTCGGATGATGTGTCTAGAAGGTACATGTTGCCATATCTTCGTCCGGTGAATGAGGACTTGTTGTCTTGGCTTGTTCCCGAACACTTATTTTCCGTAAAAGAAACTTTGTATCCAATATCGTATAATTGGCTAATACTAACAAGATTAAAATTCAAACCCTTGACTAATGAAACATCTTTGATGAGTAGATTGCTAATCTTCACGGTTCCATTGCTAATCTTCACAGTTCCTTTGCCGATAATCGTTCCTTTGTTGTTGCCTCCAAAGGACGTGTTTCCTTCATCAAATTTTTCGAAATCAATGAACATGAATGAGTCACCAATCATGTGTCTAGAGCAACCGCTATCAAGGTACCATTTGTTTCTTCTTTTGTTCGGTACCTGCGATGATCATAGATACTCACTTTTTCTTTAGTACACAAATTTGTTTGGGTCCTTTGAGGTTAGTCGTAGAAGTGTATCTAAGAATGTTACGTGTTGATCGATTGATCTTTGAGCAGTAGCTCCCGGAATGTTTCGGATCACCACAATTTGAACATCCCGAGATATGTTGTCCTTCGAATCTTACAAATTATTTTTTAAAGTGACTCACGTAGGCACCTTTAGAAGGTCGCCGCTTAAGTCTTTCTTTTGTTCTTGGAAAATAATTTTTCTCATCACTTTCCGTTTGAAAACCAAGTCTTGACTTGTTGTAGTAGGGAACTTGTATAGAAAGTATATGTTGTAAAGTTTTTGAACTTGATGAGAATTTTTTGTGTATCTCTAAAATTTCCTTTTTCAAAACCGAATTCTTTTTTTCGAAAAGATCTTTTTCCTTTTTCAGAGAAATGTTTTCCTTTTTCAAAATGATTTCTTTCCTTTTTCAAGAAATCGTTTTCCTTTTTGAGAGTTTCCACCCTTAATTTCAATTGCGCATTTTCACAAGATATAGAATCCGATTTCTCATTTAGTATACAAAATTCTTTTTCGAGAAAGCTGATTTTATCTTTTTGCGAAATATCCTTTTGTTTAAAAACAGCTACTTCCTTTTTCAATTCAGAAAGTCTCTTAAGAGTAGCCTTATATTCTAAACATAACTCATCTATATACGTAGATATTTCAAGAGTGATGTTTGGGTGAGTTACCTCAAGATCATCATCCGAGTCGCCATTAGATAGATATTTGCGTATTCTTCATCACTTTCATATTCGGTGTCGCTCCAAGTTTCTGCTTTCAAAGCTTTCTTGAATTTCTCATCCTTGCCTTTCTTCTTTAATAGAGGGCAATTGGGTTTGATGTGGCCTCTTTTCTTACATTCGAAACAGATGACTTCTTGACCTTCATTTTTGGTCTCAGATGATCTTCTCCGATTGAATCGTCCGAGATCCGTTCTGTCTTTGAAGTTCCTACCTTGTTTAGCCATTCGTCTGAATCTTTTAACCATGAGCGCTAGCTCTTCATCATTTTCGACTTCGGAATCCGAAACATCCGAATCAACATTAGATTTTAAGGCAATTGACTTCTTACCTCTAGTTGTGGTTTCATCATAGATTCTTTCTTCTTCATAAGATTGAAGAGTTCCAATGCACTCGTCCACTAACAAGGGAGATATTCTTTAGGTCTCTCGAATGGAAGTTTTAATGTTGTCCCATTCCTTTGTAAGAGCTCGGAGTAGCTTGTTAATTCTTATCGGTCCGGAAACTAGTTGCCCGTGATATGTGAGACCATTCACTATTTCAGTGAACCTCTCAAACATTTCCTTCACTATCTCTTTAGGCTTCATTTTGAATGCTTCATATTGTCCGAGTAGAAAGTTGACTTTTGTCTCCTTTACTCTGTCTGTTCCTTCATAGGTGACGTAAAGCTTATGCCATATTTCTTTTTATGTGGAGCAATCCGCCATAGGTCTATATTCAATAAGAGATAATGCACTGTAAAATGAATAAATGGCCTTTGCATCAATAGCATCTCTCTGTTGCGCTTAGAGCAGCTATCGTGTTATCCCCCGCACTTGTAGTCTCCGTCATTGGATTTACTCCTTTTTGTACGACATCCCAGATTTGAGGATTCTGGCATATGAGAAATGCTTTAAATTTGTAATGCCAGTGGCTATAATCTTTTCCTTCAAAGTATGGTGGCCTGTTGTTGCTTCCACCTTCTATCCAAGAAGGAGAGAAATTGCTAGCCATAAAGATCGTTAACTCAGAAGTAAAAACACTTCACAAAATACGAGCACTTAGCTTTGATACCAATTGTTGATGGCTAGTGATTTCACCTAAAGGGGGTGAATAGGTGATAAAGTGTGATTTTAAGATTTTATTGCGGAATTTAGATCACACAGCATAAAAAAGAGATCTCGGATGATCAACCAATTCAGTTGATGCGGGATTTGTAATAGGATTGATACGTGCTATTCGTGTGTAGTTTAGCTATCACAAAATATGGAGAATGATCGGAGTAAGAGATAGGGAAAACTACACAGAGGTATTATAGTGGTTCGGCTTTGGTTAAGTCTACATCCACTTCTTCGGCTGATAGCCAATCGGCTGGATTCCAAGAGAAAGCTACTCGGAGGTTACAAATCGGTGATCTCCTTGACACGCAGGAATTCACACCTAACACTCAACACTCGTGTGTACACCTCCTCACACTTACAATAGATGGATCAAGAAATGTGTTCAAAATGGAGTATACTCTATTTAGGAATTATGAACACTTTTCCCTCTTTACGCCGATCTCTATTTTTCCCTTCGCCTTCGAGATGTCTTTTATACTCTTCCGCCTTCAATCGAGCCGTTGCAAGGCATCTAGAAGAGATCTCTCCAAACCTACCTTTTTGGACGAGATGTTTTCCGAAAGAAGATCTTTTAGCCGTTGGGGATCGCCAAAGGAAAGTCTTCCCCACTTGGATCAAATCGCCCATACAATTATGATCTCGGGTTTTTATAGATGGTTTTTTCCATTTGGAAAGTCTTTGTTTGTCTTCTTGGTTCCATATCCTTGATTGATCTCTATCAACAAGAATCTTCAAGAATAATCCAGCTCAATGGCGTCATTTGATATGCATCAATTTAGCTCAATTTGTATTCCTCTTGAAGTTCTGATTATCGCTCGTGAAATACTTCTCTCGGAGCTTGAGCGTCATTCCAACGTCCGAGTTATCCCCGCTCATCGTCCGAGCTCGAACTAGCGTCCGAGACTCTTAGAAACAATATCTGAGCCAAATCCTTTTTGCCATATTTAATCCCGTGCATCCCCACACAAAAGGGATAATCAGTAAAACAAGTAAATTACGACATTATCTCAAAACACAAGAGTACTCGAATTGTTTTGTCAACTTCAAAACCATTTAGGGATTTTTCCTCAACAGGAAATTCCAAAGTAGAAGTGGGAGCACATAGCGATGGACTTTGTAATGGGTTTGTAGAGAAGTTAGAGAGGAAGTGATTCGATTTGGGTTGTAGTAGACAGATTGATGAAGTCGGCGCATTTTATTGCAGAAGGGAAGGATTTTGCCTTAGACAAATATGCAAAACTATATGTGCAACATGTAGTGCGACTTCATGGTGTGCTAGTAATGATCACTTCGGATTGTTGTCCTAAGTACACTGCCACATTTTTGAAAAGCCCGTAGAATACGTTGGGAACAAAACTGCAGTTCAGGACGGCCTATCATCCGTAGAAAGATGGCCAGTTTAAAAGGACGATTCAAATGCTTGAGAATATGTTGAAGAATAGCTGCATCTAGTTGAGTTTACCCGCAACAACAGCTATCGATAGAGCATCAAGATGGCACCTTTCGAAGCGTTGTATGGCAAACCTTATAGGACGCCAGTGTGTTGGGATGAAGTAGGTGAAAGAAAGATCACCGGTCCCAAGTTGGTATAATAGTAGTTACAAGCAGTCAAAGTTATTAGAGAAATGCCTAGAATAGCTCGGATTCGCTAGAAAATTACACCGACATGAGGCATAAGCCTTTGGAGTTTCAGGTGGGAGATTACGTGTTTCTAAAGGTATCGCCTATGAGAGGGACATCTCGTTTTGGTAAGAAAGGAAAGTTGAGCCTAAGGTATGTTGGGCCATTTGAGGTTTTGGAAAGGATTGAAAATCTGGCATATCATATTGCGTTGTCACCAAGATTTGCTCGGGCGCATAACGTTTTCCACATGTCGATGCTAAAGTAGTATGAGCTTAACCCCGCTCATGTGTTGAGTTTCGAAGAGATCGAGTTGGAAAAGCAAGCATCGTACGTAGAGTGCCCGGTGAAGATTGTCGATAGGAAGGAGCAAGTGCATTGGAACAAGACGATCTCTTTAATCAAAGTGGTTTGGCAACCCCATGGGATAGAAGGAACGACTTGGGAAAGTGGAGACGTTATGAAGGGTAATTATCCTTTTCTTTTTGGAAGGTTGTAACAGCAGTATAATTTTGAGGACGAAATTTCTTAAGGAGGGGAGAGTTGCGACGCCCCAAAATTCTGACTCTCGTAAGATAACTAGATCCAATGAAAGTTAAATCATGAATTCCAGCCTAAAAAATAAATTTGGATTTTTGATGATTTAAGAGACGATAATTAGATATTCTTGGAACGTCGGTTAAAGTAGTTTAAGCTCCCGTAGTTTAGTCGTCGCGTAGCTGTACCGAGACCCTTCGCACTTAAGCCTAACCCCGGTCAAACCCTAACCAAGAAATTACCAAAATATGTTCGATCATTTGTGCAAAATGACTAACCAATCGTAAAATACCCTCAAATTTATGTACTACAAGATAAAAATATTCAAACCCGATTCTTAGTAGCCCCCTAGTCAAATCCCGCACCCACTAGTCTTGTCACTCTTCCACCCATCACCTCAAGTTAACCCCCCCCCACACACAAAATCTCTCTCTCACTCACTCACCCTTTCCATTCGGATACTCCGCTCACTTCTCCTCCCCCTTATTATTTTTGGGCTGGCTACCCCGCACCGCCCATGTGCGACCCCACATCGCCCCGAATGCCGCCAAGCTACCCCTCCGCCGGTTGCCTTGTGAAGGCCCAAGCTCCACCTTGTCACGCTATTGTCGTTCCGTGGAGCCGAGTAGCCCCGCGACTCCCATCCCCCACTTTCTCCTTTACTATTTTTGCTCCAACCACCACACCCCACCGACAACCACGCTCTTCCGTCATCGCAGCCACTTATTACGCCACCACTAGCCCATTAACCCCGGTCGACCCATCGCCCTCACTCTCCACTTCACCTCGACCCGCGACCCCCAGCCCCTAGTTGGACCCATTACCAGCTCGAGCTCTACCACTCACTTGCGTTACCGCCGAGTCCCCGCCGTTGCTGCAGTAGTGCTCCGCCACCTTCAGCAACCCTAGCCGGTCGAAGTCATAGCCACGTTGCTACCTTAGCCACCAATACCAACCGCTGTCGTGCCGCTGTTGACTCGAGAACCCTCTCGCCGCCCGAACCCGTGATCGCCGAGGATCTTCACCGCTATGCCTTTGCCGCTCGTGTCACCACCGCCGTCATCCCGCACCATTAGTTGTGAGTTAACCCCCAACTCTCAGTTAGGCCATTAAGTACGTTTAAGGATAGATTAATTAGGGTTAATCTTGAATCGCTTTGTTAACTATAGTTGGGTTAGGTTAAATGATTACGATTAGCTAAGTTAGCTCGGGTCAGATAAAATATGCTATGGCTAGTTGATGGTAGATTGTACTGGATTTGATCGCAAACGAGTTAGTTAACTCAAGCCTAGTAAACCGATGATTGTGAGGTAAATTAAGTAAGATTGACTTAATTAATTACAGTCAGGCTAATTAACCGTAATTGTAAATTTAATTATTAATTATTATTATCGATTAATTGATGAGTGATTATTGGTTGGTTGCTATATGCATTGGTTGTGTATATTATATATATAGATTAATCACTTTGTATCAGATACAAAGTCTAGTGGATAATTTGCGCATTCATATGACCATGTGTAGAAATAAATTGCATATTTGAGCATGAAAATGGCCTTGGGCCTAGTCTTTGAACACGATCGTGTGAACATTTGACTAAATGCAAAAGATAAGAATTGATTGGTTGTATGGTGTGCTTATGTAGTCATATGATAGTTTCTTGACAAGTTCGTACCATGTCGATTGGAATTAGACGACTTGTTAGATGCAAGTCAATCCATGATGCCAGGTTGGTTGGATACCGTCGCAGCTTGTGATGGACCGATGCTCCTTACAAGAATGCCTGTTATGCCGTGCCATATCGATCGGAATCACACGGCCTAACAGTTGCTATTGTTGAAGTAATGGAACGATACCCGACCGTGCCGGTAGAGTATCAATCGCCTAGTGTGCCGGACCAATTGGCCATTAATAATCGAAACACGTGTGGTTTTCTGTGCATGCATGTTGTTTGGGTGTTCTGGTCGTATGTATTGATTAGAATGGCTATTGAGTCGTGTCGAGCATAACATTTGGCATGGACCAAGGCATGGTAAGTTTGAATGTGATTGTGGATATATTGCTAGGTTGAGCCTATTCCTATGATTAGTTAGAGCGTGGCGCAGAGCGCCCGCTATTTATTTGTTATCAATTTGTGCTACACTTTCAAGTCACCTTGAGCGAATCAACGCCCTAGCTGGACTTAGGCATTAACTCACCGAGATTTATTTCTCACCCTATTATTGTTGAACCTTTTCGGGATTAAGGTAGTGGAGACTCATCCGGTTCAATTCGGAGTCCCCTTCGACTAGTCATTTGATATCGAGTACCATTTAGTCATGGAGATGGATCGAGTCTAGGAGCATCATGCGACGACCATATAGGTAGAGGTTGGAGCATTTAGTGTTCCACCACTTCAAAGCTTGGTTCGTTCACCATAGTGATACTCTCTGTAGCCCTATCCATGGATTCAAGGGGCTGCCTACCGCAACCCCTAAGATTGAAAGTTGGGGCCCGCGGACATCGATACACCCGACGGAGAGGTAATGGACCCTAAGTATGACCCAATCTTTGACAACCCGAACTACGCTCCTACGCTCGAGTATTTTTTATGAGCTACTATAGTCATGGAGACCTTTTTGGGAGATGTGTGGATGAGGGTGATGTGACCCCCCCTTTTGTTTATGTATAATTCTGTAGAGTTAAAGATTTTCTGCTAATGGAACCGAAATAGACTTTTACCGAATTGACTATTGTTGTTGATCGTCCCGCTTTCCTATCCCCGTTGTTTGATTTGTCGTTTGGGAGTTTTACGTTTCCGCAAGCACTTATTAAAAAGATAAAATGTATGGGTCGATGACGTGCCTAGGACGTCCTCCTTAATGACCTCATGCATTTTTGTAGGGATATTGCGTACCCGAGGATCGAGGCGTGACACGAGCAATCCATAATTTATGGCTACCTAAACCTTTTAGATACTAGACCAAGTAGTGAATTTCACAAGCAAGTCATGTAACCCCTCAATCCAGCCTTTGAGGTTCACGGTACTTTGCCCTCTTAAACACTCCCTTCTCCAATTCAACTAATCTTAACAACATCCTCAACGATCAGCTTGTAAATCTCAATTGCCCATCCACTTAGGATTCCAAACTAGCAAACGGATTATACATGCAAGGCCGTTCACTTGATCACACAAAAACTCTTTCAATTCGGTGCTAATTCAAGTTAAACGAACCGATTTCACACAAACCATCTATAATAGGAAATCTAGTAGTAGGGGTTAGTAAACTACTTGCCTAGAATTGAAGTACGAAGAAAAATGAAGCTCTAATTGTGCCAAACAATCTTGGGTCAACTCTCATTCTTTCCGTGCTATGCGGTGAGGCCGACGGAAGAGAGGGTGAGCTTGAGCCGATTGAGAGCGACGAGGGGTTGTGGTCAAAGTCGTTGCCGCTGGAAAGTCACCATTGAGTTGGGCAAGAGAAGGGAGGCGCGGGTGTTGGTTGCTAGGCAGAGAGACCGAGAGAAGGAAGGGAGGGAGTTGTCCACGAAAGAGAAGGGGAAGAGAAAAAATGAGGGAGGAGAGAGATTACGGACCCTTATATAGGGGTTGTGGCAATGGGAGTGGGTTAGGGCGGTTTGGAAGTTTCGTGGTTCAGCCGCGATCCAATCTCACTCCGCATCGTTTTCTCAAATCAAAAATATCAATCAAACATAAATGGTCCGTCTAACCTTATCGTACCCAACTACTTTGCTACCTCAAATAATCACCATACCACGATTTATTAAACCCCTAATCACCATCTTGAATATTGCAAGCTCAACAATTTACTAATTCGCTTGTTAATTCAATTCTAGTAGAAATTCAGGCCGTCGTACAATGCTATAGTACCGTTCCCCAATTACTATTCGAGCACAAAACACCAAACACAACATCTAATGACTTAATAGTCATGAATGATAACATTTCATAGTACAAACATGTTAATGAGGTTCATATAAAATTGTTTGTTTCAAAAGGCTTCAAATGTGTACATATAGCGAGAAGCAACAAACCATAAATTCAAATGTGCACATATAACATGAGGAAATCACAAAATATAAAAATACATCATCTGTCCAAAATCATGGCCTAAACTAAAGACTATCAACCAAACCCATGCTAGCAACATGTTCTCGAAAGAGATTAGGTGGTAAGCCTTTTGCCATGGGATCCTCTAGCATGACTTTCTTACTAATATATTGAATGGAGACAATTTAATTTTGAAATCTTTCTTTCACAACAAGATACTTAATGTCAATATATTTGGATTCAACACTCGACTTGTTGTTTTTCAAAAAGAAAACAGCAGCCTCGTTGTCATAGTAAATCTTAAGTAGTTTTGAAGTAGTATCAATTGCCTCAAGCTCCATAATGAAGTTCCTCAACCATAAACCATGAGAACTCCCCTCGTAACGTGCTATGAAGTCTGTCTCCATAGTGGAAGATGCAGTTATGAAGTGCTTTGTACTCTTCCACGAGACATGTCATGTCACGCCCCAAACCTTACGAGCACGCCAACACCCCGCACGGGCCGTAAGTTTAAAAACTTCCCCGGGATCCAACGACAACGAACTTAAGCATGAAATGATAAGCACATACGGAAGCGAGAACTACACTCCATACAAATGAATTAAATACAATGACTCGGGATGTAAAAGAGAGATTTAAAACTTACTCCATACATTTCTTAAAAACGTCAAATTGACTTCAAAAGTTACTACTTGATAATTCTCGAAATACAACTTCTTTTAATAAAACAAGGTAGATGAAGTTTAACCTCACAGAGCTATATGGGCAAACACAACCCCAAATATAAAAGCAGCTCTCTAAGACTACAAAAAGAAGTACAGTCATGTAAGGTTAACGGTTCATCTACTTCAAAAGGTCATCTTCAAAAGCCAATCCATGGCGATCATGGGACTTCATCATTTGGGACCCGAAAATTGTTATCCCACGACGGGGTGAGAATAAATCTCAGCAAGTTATTCCTAAACGTAGACTAGGCCAATAGTACCTCCGGACAATTCCTAAAACTGGTAATTCTACTCAAAGGGATAATTGCTTAGCAAGGAAAACGACAAAAGCATACTACAATCATAAGTTAGAAGTTCACAAATCAAGTCATGCTTTACAATTTTAAGGTCGAGCTTCGTACTTGGACATTTCATAAATCACAAGATCATAAAAGGTGTTTCCTATCGTATATCTCAATCACATACCAATCATTGATATCGGATTGCCAAGTGCCCGCGTCATAACGTTTCGTGCCATTTTAAGCATTAAGACTTGCGTAATCACGCATCAAGTCATTATAAATATTAAGATTCGCGTAAACACGCCTCAAGTCGTTATAAATATTAAGACTCGCGTAAACACGCATCAAGTCGTTATCTCGCGTTTAACGCCTCAAGATAAACTCAATTCCCCGCGTATCACGCTTCAGGGTATTATGTGATCACATATATATAATCAATTCGTTCGCTTAGCCAAACTTGAATTCAAGGTCAAATCATGACCTAAACAACACAAGCCATGCCAACTAACCATAGCACGGGTTCGAGCAAACATGAATTGCACAATCACAAAGGACATCTCACGGTTCATCTACTATGCCCCAAACACATCAATTCATTCATGTTCCACATCATAAGGTCAAACATACTAGGAGCAATTTATCAATTCAGCCAATCGATCATTTCGATCCCTCATGACCGAATACAAGGTACTTAGCTAGTCAATTCCAAATGCTCAATTCACATTGGCAAACCATACCAAAACATAATAACGATAAGTAATCAATCCACAAGGGCACCTCAAGACCAAACACATATAGGACAAGTAAGTCAATTTAGCCACGTCCATGCATCCTCAGCGGTATCCACCTACTGATTTCTACATCCAGACCTACTCTCAGAAAAACTGACATTTTTCTAATCTCTTTTTGAGCAATCCAAACTCAGAATCATGTTTCTCATGATCTTACGGTCGTGTGGGAGAAAACGGAGCTTAATTCGAACTTCGGACGACCTCGAACGAGCCATTTCAATTTCGACGCGCGCTGAAAAATGGGATTAACGGGTCTCTCGGGTTTCACACATTCTTCATACAAAACTACCCTAAAATCCTACCAATCCAATTCTAAACCATCCATTAGTAACCTAAAGTCCTAGACTAAGTTTAAGAGTAACTTACCACAAGATTGAAGCTTGAAAAGCCAACCAAGGGGCGGCAAGACTTCACGACCAGATCTGGAACAGATTTGAGGGCTGATTCAGTCCAAGGAAAACGCTTGAAGTCAGCCACTTAAATCCTCTTAATCCACTCCAAACTTCTTCCTCAAGTTGTCTAACATACTAAGCGAGGTATATGGAGTTTCTTACCTTGAAACCACTCAAGAAACTCCTTAAAACAGCCATACAAGTCCACAGTTCCAGTGAAGGGCAGCAGCTGTTTTGGCTTGGCTTTGCGGGCTCTCAACGGCTCGCGAACGGTGGTTCAAGGCTCACGGTGCTCTTGCAGAGGAAGGTGGTCGATGGTGGTGGTGGTGAGGCATCCCGGTGACCAACGGACAAGGTAACAAGAAGGAGATAGTGGTGAGAAAGGGGAGAGGGAGAGTGAAAATGAGCTCTTGCTTCTCAATAGCTTGTTCCCAAAGCCAAGAGAAAGAGTGAGAGATTAAGGTGATGGGTTGTCTTAGACTAGGCTTTTGACTTGATGAGGCTTAGTAGACTAGGTGGTTGAGGGTTTTAAGGAGAGTTATCTAGGGAGTCACATCAATAATTCAAACTTTTGGCTTCTTGCAAATAACAACAAGAGGGGCAATCTTGTAAATCCAACTCAAGTCTAAAGACTACTTTGCCCTTAATCTAACTTGAGGAATGAGCTCTAATCCAATGGTAAAAGAGTAATTTCTAATTCCATCTATATCTCACTTTTCTAATCATTTTGGGACGAACCGTAAACTTAATTGACTTTGGTGAGGCGACATCCAAAATATTCATATTGTGATCCTTAAAAGTCCGATGCCCAAGTTCAAAGTCCAATTTAATGGCTAATCCCAATCGATTGCAACTCGGTTTATCTCAAACTAACGGGCGGCTCTTTAGGAGTTACGCGTATCGACCTTATGATTCGTATCATACTCAAGCTATGGCGATCTTGGTTGTCATGTGATTGCGAAGGTTGATCATTAGTGCTGAAGGACGCGATCATCGGGAAACGGTTTAGGAACGTTCACAAATTATACTGTGGTCAAACGGAATCACCCGCAATCCAATTATATAACGCTAGCAATTTGTTCCTTAGTCGTTCTTGGATCGGCCTATAATAGTTCTAAACCTTCCCTCGACAACCCTTATGGCCAAATTGTCGATCCATGGTCAAGTTCTTAGGTCGACGTACCCATTTCCCAGTTAGCCATTCCCCTTCGGTTAGTTAACTCAAGAGTGATCAATTTTGAGTGAGATTTATCGAAATACATCGATGACATTTCATTACTTCAAAAGGGTCGGATTTCAGAATGTCACATGTCACGCCCCACGTTCTTACGAGCACGCGAGCATCCCTTCCTTGTTCTTTACTCGCAATTATCTCCAGGATCGAACGACCGTACGAACACTCGGGGAATGATATGCACATGCAGAAGCGACAACTAAACTCCATACATAAAATAACAAGATGACTTAGGAAACGACATAGCATAACACTTAGTCATTTAGCAACATGTCATAATACTGAATTACAAACTAGGTTCGAAGTAGGCGAATACGTAACATCAAAGAGGTCGGTGACTCACCCAAGTCCAACTTCTCTAATAACCTAAGAGGGTATCACAAGATAGATAGCTCAGCCACACCTAAGGGGTCGGTCTTGCCATTAGTGGACTCGTCGACGGGAAGAGTGTACTCCATAGAAACACTTGTCCCATACACCTCCGTCATCTCGGCCTTGGAATCGTCGAACTCTATGGGCTCCATGGACTCCCCCTCGGACTCAAACTCCAAAGACATGTTAAACTCATCTTCTAACTCCCGCTCGGACTTAGAAGTGTCCATGTGATCAATCTAGGCATCTCCAGCCTCTACGATCCCTTCGTCCTCAATAGGGTGCTCGGGGCTCCGGGAATGCCGGCTCACTTTCAAGCTCGGCTATAGGCTCCACCTTAGCACGTTTGGCATTGGGGGCGACGGCCTCAATGTCATGCCCCGGGTCCACTAAAAGTATGCTCGCTCGTAAGCTAACCCGGGATCTCGATGGCGTTGGAATGAGCTAGAACAAATGATCAGGCGGAAGCACACATCTCCAAATGTACATAAATTATACAACCGACATTAGAACAACACAATACAAATATACTTATATTACAATTTACAAGTTGGATACAAAATATATACTTAATACAACAACGATACGTAAATGTAGTTCTGACGAGAAAGTAAGCACCGAAAGACGGACCCAAGGACAAACCGGTAAATATCACAGCCTTCAACTTCATACATCAAAAGTGGACCTCAAGCACCGCATACTAATACATATAAATAGATACGGAAGGAACATAGGCGAAAGATCGGGGTAGGGTCAATCACCGGAGTCGACGGACTCCTCCGCATCCTCATCTGGGTAGATCTCCATGTCAGAAACGGGCACGTCGGCCACCTCCACTTGGTCGTCCGCATCCACCATAATAATAACCTCCTCCTCCGGCTCCGGCTCGGGGGCGGTTGGATCAGGTGTAGGAGCAGAGCCATTAGGATCTCCCTCTAATGGTCCAAATAAAGCCTAAGGGGGTAACTCACCGGGCGGTATTTTCGAGGGTTTAAATGGACCAAAACGCCTACCATTTTCCTCAACATACCGGGTCTCGAACTAAAGGGGCACCCTATGTACCCCTCCTTGTCAACCCATACAGTGCTACCGTATCGCATCCAGGTCTTATTTAGTCCTGCAGGGAAGTTAATCACATGGGTATCTATGTCCTTGGGTAGTCCAAAACGTCATGCCGGCATCTTCGAGGTGTGGGATCTGAAAGTTTACCCCATGGGGCGGGATAAACAGTTCAAGTAAGTCGAACTATCCATAGTCCGGTTTACAAGTACCATAAAACATTGGCAATAAACAAACATGTGAAAAGAATTTTGAGCGATAATTCCAATGAACCAAAATAAGAATCAATCAAATTCACATAGACTAGCTACAACTAGAAAATCTACATCGGAGGTACATCGCAGGCAGAATAGACACGGGGTAGAGCATAGTAGTAATCAAAACGACCGAACAAACGGCGACAAACTCGATTGCTAGTCGTCGTTTGGTAACGTTTCCATTTATTAGACTCGGGATCCCAACAAGCTAGTCTCTTTGGCAAGTCTCGATGACGTCTGTCTACTGGCATGCTGTCCTCATCTACTCGTATATCGGTTCAGCAGACGCCCTGGACCTTCTTCTATACTCTAATCACCACCTCGAGCCTCCACTAGCCATTAACAAAATTTCACTTGATTAAAAGGGACAACCTCGCCCTTAGCACAATTTTCGGTCACTTTCTTGAACAATCACCGGGTGACTATTGAAACAGTCCAATTCACCCCGACAGTCAAGATTTCACTTCAAACAACATTTGATAACTCAAGATCTCAAGAGACTGGGTATGTCATTATTCAAGTCTCAACCGTTTAACCACATTTTAGAGCATTCTCGGACTCGACATAGTCGGCCCAACATACCATGCACAAACAATGCCATAAAAACGTGGATAAACTCATTTTCTTGCGAAACCGAGCACAAGGCAGACCAAGTATGTGTTATCCATGCAAGGACCGAACCTACACAACCACAGGGCAACAATTTCTTGCTCGTTTAAGGCGAAACCTCATGCCACCAGCAAGCAATTATGAACACAACTCAAGATAATAAGTGATATCTACCACTTTACACTATGAGATCACTCAACTCATGCACTTTAGCTTCCTGGTAAACTAGTCAAGGGTTAGAACGACTTACTTAGGCCTCTAAGTGACTCAAAAACACCACTCAAGGTCAACAAATTCACCGCACGGCTCACGAACTCTAATCGGCGTAAACCGGCTGCCTACGCACCTCACGGTCTCGGACATCTTTAGGGAGCTACAGAGATCACATGCACACAAGGTCGGTTCCGTTTGAAAGAGGACTCACAGAAAAAGAAAATAGCGGTGGCTTGAGGTCACAACGACGTCGGATGAGAGAGATATACCCATTCAAAGACGGCAAGATGGCGATCGGCGGGGTCGGTGAGTGACCTACCTTCCTCGGCTTCTACAAAATGCGTCCGGTAGAGTTAGGAGGCAATCTAGATATGCACGGAAAGAGAAGAGAGATACAAAGAGAATGGCAGTGGTTTGAGGTCAAACCGACATCGGATAAGGGGGATATACCCATTCAAAGATGGCAGTACGGTGACCGGCGTAGTGGTGGGTGAGCATGAGAGTGGGAGGCCGGAGAGAGAGAGAGAGAGAGAGAGAGAGAGAGAGATGAAGAGAGTGAGTGAATGAGAGAGTGGAGAGTTCGAATGAAGAGGAGAAAGAGGAGGTGGAGTGTTTGGCTAGTAGAGATGATGGATATGATGGGAGTAGGTGGCCCACTTTGTACTTGTGAAGGATAGTTGACAAGAGATAGTGATGGTTGTCAATCAAGCCTATCAATGTCTTGTCTTCTTTCTCTTCAATTTGGGCTGACCAAGGGGGAGTTAAATGTCCATCTCGCCATTCCCAAGTCCAAATGGGTGTAAGAAATCTCGGGGGTAAAAAGGTCATTTTTCCTGTGCAATCCAATTTCCACTTTCTAATTCTTATGGAGCGCTATCCAATCTTTACTATCTTCGATGAGACATCATCCAATTTATTAGTATTGGAATCCTCAAATGTTCGGTCTCTAGTTTCGAAGTCTACTTCGCGCTCAAAATCGACCGATTGGAAATTCAAGACATCTCGGATCGACGGGCGGCTCTTAAGAGTTACGCATATCGACCCGTGATTTATGTAACGTTTAAGAATTATTTGAATCATGGGGACCCGGGTTGTCATGTAATTGTAAGGGTAATTGCCGGCCCCGGATGAACGCGATCGTCGAAATCGGCTTTATGGTCATTTGCAAATCGCGCTATGGTCCACCGGTATCACCCACGATCCAATTGCATGACACTAGCAAATTGTTCTAATACTGATCTTAGATCGGCTAGTGATGGTTCAAAATATATCCTCGACAATCCTTATGGTCGGGGAGCTAGTACGCGGTCGAGTTCTTTAGTCCACGTACTTAAATCCAAGTCGCTCATTCCCCTTTGGTCGGTTGACTCTAAAGAGATCAATTTCGAGCGAGATTACTGGAATACATCGATACTCATTTTATTCATTCATAGACTTCGAAATGGGGCCGGAATTCAGAATGTCACACTCAACATGCCCCGCAGCTTTCAACACCTCATTGGATATAACACAATCCCTAAGCGGTCCGAAAATGGTGTCTCCGTTCTCGTACGTGCAGGACAAAAAGGTATACGACGTCCAGTTATCACCTCCATCGTCTACCCACAATGTGCTAGCCCTTCTATAGTATATCGGGTTAGGCCCTACCGAATACGCGGTGACCACGGCTCAAAATCCTTCGGTAGCCCAAAAAGTGTCGGCATAGGGATCTAGTCAAGGTTTGGGGTCCGAAAAAGAGGGTCCTACAACGGGGCGAGAAAGGGAATTTTTCCGACCGTAAAAGAAAGACTTAAGCCGCGACCTTCTAAATGCACCTACGTAAGTCACTTTAGAAAACAATTTGTGAGATTTGAAGGACAACATCTCTCGGGATGTTCAAATTGTGGTGATCCGAAACATTCCAGGAGCTACTGCTCAAAAATCAATCGACCAAACACGTAACATTCTTAGATATACTTATACGGATAACTTCAAAGGATCCAAACAAATTTGGGTACCAAAGAAAAAGTGAGAATCTTTGATCGTGTATGGAACAAAAGAAGAAACAAATGGTACAAAAGTGAGAACACATTCTTAGATATACTCATCCATGTTCATTAATTTCGAAAAATTTGATGGAGGAAACGTGTCCTTTGGAGGCAACAACAAAGGAACGATTATCAGCAAAGGAACTATGAAGATTGACAATCTACTCAACAAAGATGTCTCATTAGTCAAGGGTTTGAACTTCAATCTTGACAATCTACTCAACAAAGATGTCTCACTAGTCAAGGGTTTGAACTTCAATCTTGTTAGTATTAGCTAACTATGCGATATTGGATACAAAGTTTCTTTTGCAGAAAATAAGTGCTCGTGTACAAGCCAAGACAACAAGTCATCATTCACCGGACGAAGATATGGCAACATGTACCTTTTGGACACATCGTCCGAGAATGAAAAATTTCTTCTATCCATGAAAGACGATCCGGAACTATGGCATAGGAAGTTGGGACATATAAGCTTCAAGCAAATCAACAAACTTTCCAAAAAGAAGTTGGTGAGAGAACTTCCAAATGCTAGATTCGAAAAGACAAAACTTTGCGACGCATGCACACTTGGAAAATAGGTAAGAAATTCCTACAAATCCATAAATGAAGTCATTACTACCCATGCGCTGCAGCTGTTGCACATGGATATCTTCGGACCTACTCGAACATAGAGTATTGGAGGTAAAAAATATTGTCTTGTTATTATGGATGACTATACTAGATTCACATAGGCATTCTTTCTCACTCACAAGAGTGATGCATTCTCATTCTTTAAAACCATTTCTAAGAAATTTGAAAATGAAAAAGGTTATTCAATCACAAGCATCAAAACTAATCACGGAGGTGAATTTGAAAATCACCACTTTGCAGAATTCTGTGATCAAAATGGTTTTTAACACAATTTTTCCTCTCCATATACTCCTCAACAAAATGGAGTTGTTGAAATGAAAAATAGACCATTGTAAGAAATGGTACGAACCTTTTTAATTGAAAGCAAAGCTCCACCCCATTTCTTGGCCGAAGCCGTTTCAACCGCCTGTTATATTATCAATCGTGTTTTCCTCGGACCATTGATTGAGAAAACTCCATATGAACTTTACAAGGGAAGGAAGCTAAATATTTCATATTTTCATGTGTTTGGATGTAAATATTATATTCTTAAAAATGCAAGTGATCGGACCGGTAAGTTTGATGAGAGATCGGATGAAGGTGTATTCTTGGGATACTCCACAACAAGTTGTTGTAGGCTAGTGAATTCACCTAGAGGGGGTGAATAGGTGATAACATGCGATTTTAAGATTTTATTGCGGAATTCAAGTCACACGGTGTAAAACAGAAATCTCATATGCTCAAGCAATTCAATTGATGCTAGAAATGTAATAGGATCAATGCGTATTGTCCATGTGCAGTTTAACTATCACAAAGTATTTAGAATGATCAGAGTAAAAGATAAGGAAAACTGCATAGAGGGATTATAGTGGTTCGGCTTTGGTTAAGCCTACGTCCATTTCTTCGGCTAAGACCTAATCGGCTGGTTTCCACTATTAATTTGTTCAGAGGTTACGGATCGTTGATCTCCATGACACGCAGGATTTCACACTTAGCGTTCAACACTCTTATGTACACCTCCTCACAATTACAATGGATGGATCAAGAAGTGTGTTTAAAATGGAGTACATTCTTTCTAGGAATTATGAACACTTTTCCCTTTTTACGTGATCTCTATTCCCTTCGTCTTCGAAATGTCTTTTATACTCTTCCGCCACTAAACTAGCCGTTGCAAGGCATCCGTAAGAGATCTCTCCAAATCTACCCTTTTGGACGAGATGTTTGCAAAAAGAAGATCTCTTAGCCGTTGGGGATCGCCAAAGGAAAGTCTTCCCCGTTTGGATCAAATCACCCATACAATTATGATCCCGAGTTTCCATAGATGGTTTCTTCAATTTAGAAAGTCTTGGTTTGTTTCTTTGATTCCGCATCCTTGATTGATCTTAGTCACTGAAAATCTACAAGAATGATCCAACTCGATGGCGTCCGTTGATATACATCAATTAAGCTCAATTTGTATTCCTCTTGAAATTATGATTACCGCTAGTGAAGTACTTCTCTCGTAGCTTGAGCGTTATTCCAACGTCCGAGCTATCCTTACTCAATGTCCGAGCTCGAACTAGCATATGAGATTCTTAGAAACAACATCTAAGCCAAATCTTTTTGCTAGATTCAATCCCGTGCATCCCCACACCAAAGGATATTCTGCAAAACAAGTAAATCATGGCATTATCTCAAAATATAAGAGTACTAGGATTGTTTTGTCAACTTCAAAACCGTCTAGGGATTTTTTCTCAACAATCTCCTCCTTTTCGATGATGACAAAACGATCTACTAAAGGAATGAAGAAATTGAGTTTAGAAAAGGATGAGCAACTTCAACAAAGTTACTCTAGTGATAATCTTACTAAGTAATAATTTTGGAGTTTCGTTCCTTGTACTTTTAGCAAGAATAAGTTCCGAGAAAGAATGCATTTTATACTTATGTTAGGAAATATTCAAAACTTGTGTTATCTCAATCAATAAGTTTGTATTCTAAGTACATTGAGATATAAAACAATTTCAAATCCAAGCAAGTATGAAGATTGTAACTTCTCAAAACATCATGCTTTGTTGGATGCTCATAACTTGTCATGTTTAGCCTGAGCTTTCAAATATGTGAAAAGTGGAACTTGTTCACCTACTCCGTTTAAGAGAAGATGTTCCTTCTCGGATGATGTTTTCCAAAGTTCATGCTTTGTATTCCGCAGAGCATGCTGAAATCTTGTATTTAAAAAGGATACTTGCCAGAATACACACGCATATATATAACAAATTGATCTCACACAATCCATTCATACAGTCATGAATATCATAACACCATCAAAACATTAATTTTCTAATTTTCTCCCCCTTTTTGTCATCAGCAATAGGGAGTATCCCGCAAAGTCAGATAGTGATAAAACATTGCTCCCCCCGAATTCAATGCCTATTCAGGTCATTTATGCAATGTACTCAAAACATACAAGCATCCAGAAAATAATGAATCATTCAATCAAATCATGCTGGCATTTAATTTTTCAATTATTCAATCAAAGAAGAATAGAGTGCAGAGTAAGATTCAGAGTACATATTCAAACATCAAAGAAAATTTTCTTTGAAAACATTCATCTTTTGGTGTTTGGTCCGGATGAGAAGATGTTAGGGCTTGAATTGAAGTGGAGGCTTGGTCCGTAGGTAGTTGAACAAGGACAAACTTTGATAGCCGATTTAGCTTTAAATCCAAATCCTTCTTCAGAGTGAGGATCCCGTCGTCCAAGAAACCCAGCTGAGATTCCGAATGATCATGGACAGTTCTCTGAATTTTTGCAAACTCAACATCTACCTTTGTACTTAGGCCTTTAACTTCTAAGCACAGAGAAGACCAAAGATCCGACCATTTTTGGTCCATTTCTTATTGCCTCTATGTTATTTCCCTAAGAAGGTCCGAGGTACTATCTGTCTCATCCGTCCGAGTTCCTACATTTGTTGAATCCCCCTGAGTCCTTGGATGGTGCTTAGATGATGAAGCAAATATGTCTGGGAGATTTGCTATTTCAGCAGGATTGGTTTCTATTTCGGCTTGCTCCCTCTCAAACATTTCTTTTTGTAGAAGTGGCCCCTTTGTCTCTGTTCCCGTTCCGGAACGAGATGATGTTTCTTCTCTTTCTTTATCTCCTCCCGCTTCTGTGTCCTCATTTTCCCTTCCCCGCTGTTCCAATTGAATGGCAGTCTCATCCTCATAAGTTGTTTTTATGATCGTTTGGATCAGCTTTTCTAGTTCTCAATCATCTATTGCCGAGCCGTCAGAGATGTGCTCTTTTTCAATTCTGTCAAGCAGCACCTTAGCAAGTTTTCTTCTTTTGCTAGAAGGTCTGGTTGATTTGTGAGCAATCATCTTGATCCTTTTCTTTCGAGTGGACTCGGAGGATGGTTCTCAAGACTTATTCTGTGAAGATTCAACAGCAACCTCCTTCTAAGGAAGGTTTATGAGGATCACTTTCTTCTTTCTATCCCTCCAGCTTCCATTCTCAAATCAGTAACTCATCTTTGTGAGCATAGTCCCACCCACACTTCCCCGATGAAACTCTATGGATCTGAGCTCCAAAGGTACCACTATTCGCAGGTACTCAAAATTTCTGCTTATCGTAGAACCATAGGGCAGGTGACCCTTGTTCTTCTTCACCGCTCTCCTCATATGCGTAAAGATTAAATGAGAAAGAGATAAGGGTTGTCCATTTAGAATGGCCCAGATAAGTCGTGCCTCATACTTTGAGACATCTATTTTTGAGGAACCTTTTGGTCTTAGGCAGTTGATAACTACCTTATGCAGTATAATGGTCCTCGGAGGAAAGTGATGATGCTCAACGTGTGGCTTATTGGCTCTTGACAGTCGGGGTTACCGGGATAGCTTCTTATAGACACCTTCATCTAAGACATAGATTTTGGTGAAGTTGAACAACCCGGTCTCAAGAATATCCGCCATGTCTTCAAGACTCGGAATGATGTTCTGTCCTCTGTAGGACAACCGAATTGCATTTCTATCGATCATTGTGAAGTTTGAATAGAAATAGGCGATCGGTTCGGTGTAAGTTGGTGTAGATAAAGAGCAGAAGTTGTGAAGCCGTAGGTTTGTCGGAGGATAAAGAACTGCAGACCATTTCTTTCGAAAAAGTCCGAATCAACAGGTCTGTTAGGCATAACTCCTCTAGCAAGTAATGCCTTGTAGCATTGTTCATGTTCTTTTGATCTGAACAATCTGTTTGCCTCTTCTTCATAAGCCAAAAATTTCATGGGCTGAGACTTGAAGAAGGAATAAATCAATTCATCATCATCATCCCTCGGATGTTCGCACACGTAAATTTCTTCCTCTCTTACGTCCTTCTTTTGAGCACTTCCTCGCTCAATTTCCACAGGTTCTCCAACCTTTTCTTTTCCCTTTCGGAAGGACTACTCTTCCGAAGTTCTGTCCCTACCTTGGTAGCTAACCCGATTTCTGCCCGAGTGAGCATATCGTAGAATTTTTGCATTTCTCCCTCATGGAAGAATCCATTCATTTTAACAAAATTCAGAATATCAATTTCAGACCTACTACCGATTCGCATTCCTTTAATAATATTCAAAAAACCCCTAGCTAGCCTAATTCTTTTATCAACAGGAAGACTAGTGTTTTCCTCGTGGGTACGGATTACCGTAGAAGAGATTCGTTATTGAATCTTCTTGTATTTCTCCTCGATTACTTCTGATGGCGAAATCTCTGTCATATGAGCGATCAGTCTTCGTGCTTGCTCTTCGGCTTTGCTCGGTAAGGTGGTGAGTGCTAGAGCATCCTCGGTTGTTCTCTGTCCTAAGCGACCAGAGTAGCGGGAGCCACCCGCCGAGGATTTCTATGCCGAGGGATTTTTGGGTGCCATGAGGAATGAGATTTGTTGGGTAATCCTAATCGTGGAGCTCGGGAGGTTTTAGGGTTTTTGGATTTCATAGTGCTAAGAGAGCGATTTGTGAGATTGAACGAGTGGATAAGGTTTAGGGTATATGAAACATTTTCTCAAAGGGAAATTCTTTAGAAAAGATTTTGAGAATATTTTTAACTCAACCAATTTAAAAACAATCAAGGCAAGCAAATATTCAATCGTAGCAATCACACAATCACATAATATTTGTCGAATATTTAGGAAGATTGTATTGATGCGTACCTTATTTGTTGCCAAAAATAAAAACGACTTACGCGCCAAGATTTCGAACGATCAAATCTTTTGTCGTATCTTCTCAGAAGATGTGGTCTACAGATGATTTTCCACGTTCTGAGATCTGTAAGTTCCTTTAGAAGATGCTTTTCAAGCTCTGGAGTCGCTGAAGGTCTTCAGATGAAACTTTCCAAGTTCCGAGGAAATTTCTCCTGTCTAGATCTCATCTCAAATAGGAATTATGGTAATACCTAACTCTTGTCCGATGTACTCAAATGTATTTTTATCGAGTGCCTTAGTGAATATGTCAGCTAATTGATGTTTAGAATCAACAAATTGAATGTTTACGTGATAGTTATGCTCATAATCACGAATAAAATGATGCTTGATTTCAATATGCTTAGCTCGTGAGTGCGGAACTAGATTCTTTGTGAGGTTGATAGCACTTGTGTTGTCACATTTGATTTCCACATTGTCGCCTTCAACACCAAAGTCCTTCGGCTTGTTGCTTCATCCATAGTATTTGAGCGCAATGACTTCCTAATGCAACATATTCAGCTTCTGCAGTTGATAGAGCTACGGTGTTCTGTTTCTTGGAGAACCAAGACACCAGCATTGATCCCAAAAGTTGACATGTGCCCGAAGTACTTTTTCTATCCAACTTACAACCTGCAAGATCAGCATTCGAATAGCCATGTAATATAAGATCTGATGTTTTGGGATACCATAATCCTAGATTTGGATCGGTTCCTATATACTTGATAATTCTTTTGACAGCAGACATATGAGATTCTTTAGGGTCAGATTGAAATCTCGCACACATGCATACACCGAATATAATATCAGGTCGAGATGCAGTAAGATATAACAAAGAACCAATCATGCTCCCGTATAGCTTCTGATCAACTTGTTTGCCCTGTTCATCCTCGTCTAGTTTAGAAGAGGTAGACATAGGTGATTCTGTTTTCTTGCAATTGTTTTGACCAAACTTCTTCACTAGTTCCAAGGTATATTTTTCTTGATGTATGAATGTGCTCTGATTAATCTGATTTACTTGTAGCCCTAGGAAGAATTTAAGTTCACCCATCATGCTCATCTCGAACTCATTCTGCATGTTCTAAGAGAAGTTCTCACAAAGATATTGGTTAGATGATCCAAAGATAATATCATCAACATATATCCGGATAAGCAGAATGTCTTTATCTTCCCTTCTGATAAAAAGAGTTGTATCGACTTTAACTTTTTCGAAACCTTTTTCGGTTAGAAAGTTACTTAACCTTTCATACCAAGCTCGAGGTGCTTGCTTCACCCGATAAAAAGCCTTCTTCAATTTGTACACATGATCTGAGTTCTTTGAATCTTCAAAACCTGGAGGCTGTTTGACATAAACTTCCTCCTTGATGTACCCATTGAGAAATGCCCTTTTAACATCCATCTAGTACAACTTGAAGTCATGATGGCAAGTGTAAGCAAGTAGCAATCCGATAGCTTCCGGTCTTGCCACTGGTGTATAGGTTTCATCATAATCAATCCGTTCTTCCCGTGAGTAACCTTGTGCAACAAGCCTTGCTTTGTTCTTGACTACTTTTCCTTTGTTATCCAGCTTATTCCGAAAAACCCATTTGGTTCCAATGACTAGATGATTCTTTAGTTTGGGTACAAGTTCCCAAACTTCATTCGATCCGAATTGATGTAGTTCTTGCTGCATAGCTTCGATCCAGCTTTCATCTTTGAAGGCTTCTTCGATTCTTTTGGGTTCAACTTTTGAAACTAGAGCAAAGACATTTATTGTATCCTTGAGTCTAGATCTAGTTCTGACTCCTTCATCTATATTCCCAATAACCCGATCTCAGGGATGACTTGATCCGTATTTTCAGCTTCTATTTGATTTGTCATGTTCGGTCTCGGTGGGGTCTTCATCATTTGATCCTTTAGATGATGTGCCTTGCATGGTGTTTTCCATGTTCTGAAACGTTTCAACTAGTTCTGCATCTTCGGATGATGGTTTTTCTTTTCGAGATGATATGTTCTGAATTTCAGATCTTGTTGTTTCTTCAGAATCCATCGTCTGAGTAATCCGCTCTTCTTCAAATTTCACATTCATTGATTCGTCAACTGTCCGAGAGTTCTTGTTGAAGATTCGGTATGCTTTACTAGTAGTGGAGTAACCCAAGAATACACTTTCATCCGATCTTTCATCAAACTTACCAACCCTATCACTTGCATTCTTAAGAATATAACATTTACTACCAAACGCATGAAAATATGAGATATTTGGTTTTCTTCCCTTGTAGAGTTCATAGGGAGTTTTCTCAATCAAAGGTCCGAGGAAAACACGATTGATTACATAACATGCAGTCAAAATAGCTTCAGCCTTTAAATGAGGTGGAGCTTTGCTTTCAATTAAAAAAGTTTGTGCCATTTCTTGCAACAACTCCATTTTGTTGTGGAGTATAAGGAGAAGAAAAATTGTGTTGAAAACCATTTTGATCACGGAATTTAGCAAAGTAATTATTTTCAAATTCTCCTCCGTGATCAGCTTTGATACTTGTAATTGAATAACCTTTTTCATTTTGAACTTTTCTAGAAAAGGTTTTAAAGAATGAGAATACATCACTCTTGTGAGTAAAAAAGAATACCCAAGTGAATCTTGTATAGTCATCCACAATAACAAGACAATATTTTTTACCTCCAATACTCTGTGTTCAAGTGGGTCCGAAGATATCCATGTACAATAGTTGCAGAGCATGAGTAGTGATGACTTCATTAATGGGTTTGTAAGAACTTATTACTTGCTTTCCGAGTGTGCATGCTTCGCAAAGTTTTGTCTTTTCAAATCTGGCATTTGGAAGTCCTCTCACCAGCTTCTTTTTGGAGAGCTTGTTTATTTGCTTGAAGCTTATATGTCCCAGCTTTCTGTGCCATATTTCTAGATCATTTTTGACGAATAGAAGACATTTTTTATCTTAAGATGATGTGTCCAAAAAGTACATGTTCTCATTTCTTCATCCGATAAATGATGACTTGTTGTATTGGCTTGTACCTGGGCACTTATTTTTCGCAAAAGAAACTTTGTATCCAATATCGTATAATTGGCTAATACTAATAAGATTGAAATTCAAACCCTTGACTAATTAAACATCTTTGATGAGTAGATTGTCAATCTTCACAGTTCCTTTGCCGATAATCGTTCCTTTGTTGTTGCCTCCAAAGGACACGTTTCCTCCATCAAATTTTTCGAGATTAATGAACATGGATGAGTCACCAGTCATATGTCTAGAGCACCCGCTATCAAGGTACCATTTGTTTCTCCTTTTGTTTGGTATCTACAATGATCAAAGATTCTCACTTTTTCTTTGGTACCCAAATTTGTTTAGGTCCTTTGAGGTTAGTCGTAGAAGTGTATCTAAGAATGTCACGAGTTGATCGATTGATCTTTAAGTAATTGCTCCTGGAGTGTTTCGGATCACCACAATTTGAACATCCCGAGGGATGTTGACTTTCAAATCTTACAAATTGTTTCCTAAAATGACTTTGATAAGCGTGTTTGGAAGGTCGCCGCTTAAGTCTTTCTTTTACATTTGGAAAATAATTTTTCTCATTACTTTCCTTTTGAAAACCAAATCCAGATTTGTTATAGTAGGGAACTTGTATGGAAAGTATGTGTTGCAAAGTTTTTGAACCGGATGAGAATTTTTTGTGTATCTCTAAAACTTCCTTTTTCAAAACAGAATTCTCTTTTACGAGAATATCTTTTTCCATACTCAAAGAAAGATTTTCCTTTTCAAAATGATTTCTTTCCTTTTTCAAGAAATTGTTTTCTTTTTCAAGAGATTCTATCCTTGATTTTAATTGCAAATTTTCGCAAGATATAGAATCGGTTTCTCATTTAGTTGAGAGTATTCCTTTTCGAGAAAGCAGATTTTATCTTTTTGCGAAATATCCTTCTGTCTAAAAACGGCAAATTCCTTTTTCAATTCGGAAAGTCTCTTAAGAGTAGCCTTGTATTCTTAACATAACTCATCTATAGACGCAGATATTTCGGGAGAGATATTTGGGTGAGTTACCTCGATATCATCATTTGAATCTGGCATTAGACAAATATTTGCATATTCTTCATCACTTTCACATTCGGTGTCACTCCAAGTTTCTGCTTTCAAGGCTTTCTTGGATTTTTCATCATTGTCCTTCTTATTTAACAAAGGGCAATTGAGTTTGATGTGGCCTCTTTTCTTACATTCGAAGCGGATGACTTCTTAGCCTTCATTTTTTGTCTCAAATGATCTTCTTTGATTGAATCGTCCGAGATCCTTTCTATTTTTGAAATTCCTACCTTGTTTGGCCATTCGTCTGAATCTTTTGACCATAAGCGCTAACTCTTCAACATCTTCGACTTCAAAATCTAAAACATCAAAATCAACATTAGATTTTAAGGCAATTGACTTCTTACCTCTAGTTGTGGTTTCATCATTGATCTTTTCTTCTTCATAAGATTGAAGAGTTCCAATGAGCTCATCCATTGACAAGGGAGATATTCTTTGAGTCTCTCGAATGGAAGTTTTAACGTTGTCCCATTCCTTTGTAAGAGCTCGTAGTAGTTTGTTGATTCTCATAGGTCCGTAAACCGGTTGCCCGTGATATGTGAGACCATTCACTATTTCGGTGAACCTGTCAAACATCTCTTTCACTGTCTCATCGGGCTTCATTTTGAATGCTTCATATTATCCGAGTAGAAAGTTGACTTTTGTCTCCTTTACTCCGTCTATTCCTTTATAGGTGACGTGAAGCTTATCCCAAATTTCTTTTGATGAAGAGCAATCTGCAATACGTCTATATTCAATAGGAGATAATGCACTATAAAATGAATAAATGGCCTTTACATCAAGAGCATCTCTCTTGGTTATTTCTATTGCAGTTAGAGCGACCATCGTGTTATCCCCCGCACTTGCAGTCTGTCGCAGATTTACTCCTCTTTGTGCGACATCCCAGATTTGAGGATCCCGGCATCCGAGAAATGCTTTAAATTTGTTCTGCCGATCGCCATAATCTTTTCCTTCAAAGTATGGTGGCCTGTTGTTGCTTCCACCTTCGATCCAAAAAGGAGAGAAATTGCTAGCCATAAAGATCGTTAGCTTAGAAGTAAAAACACTTCACAAAATACGAGCACCTTGCTCTAATACTAATTGTTGTAGGCTAGTGAATTCACTTAAGGGGGGTAAATAGGTGATAACGTGCGATTTTAAGATTTTATTGCGGAATTCAAGTCACACGGTGTAAAACAAAAATCTCAAATGCTTAAGCAATTCAATTGATGCTAGAAATGTAATAGGATCAATGCGTATTGTCCTTGTGCAGTTTAGCTATCACAAACTATTTAGAATGATCAGAGTAAGAGATAAGGAAAACCGCACAGAGGGATTATACTGGTTCGGCTTTGGTTAAGCCTACGTCCACTTCTTCTACCGACAACCAATCGGCTGGATTCCACTATTAATCTCTTCGGAGGTTACGGATCAATGATCTCCTTGACACGCAAGACTTCACACCTAGCGTTCAACACTCTTATGTACACCTCCTCACAATTACAATGGATGGATCAAGAAGTGTGTTTAAAATGGAGTACACTCTACCTAGGAATTATGAACACTTTTCCCTCTTTACACCGATCTTTATTCCCTTCGTCTTCGAGATGTCTTTTATACTCTTCCACCTCCAAACTAGCTGTTCCAAGGCATCCGTAAGAGATCTCTCCAAATCTACCCTTTTGGACAAGATGTTTACAAAAAGAAGATCTCTTAGCCGTTGGAGATCGCCAAAGGAAAGTCTTCCCTGTTTGGATCAAATCGCCCATACAATTACAATCTCGAGTTTCCATAGATGGTTTCTTCCATTTATAAAGTCTTGGTTTATCTCCTTGATTCCGCATCCTTGATTGATCTTAGTCACTGAAAATCTACAAGAATGATCCAGCTCGATGGCATCCGTTGATATACATCAATTAAGCTCAATTTGTATTCCTCTTGAAATTCTGATTATCGCTAGTGAAGTACTTCTCTCAGAGCTTGAGCGTCATTCCAAAGTCTGAGCCATCCCTACTCAACGTCCGAGCCCAAACCAGCATCTGAGCCAAATCCTTTTGCTAAATTCAATCTTGTGCATCCCCGCACCAAAGGATAATCTGCAAAGTAAGTAAATCACAACATTATCTCAAAATACAAGAGTATTAGGATTTTTTTGTCAACTTCAAAACCGTCTAGGGACTTTTTCTCAACACAAGTAAAGCGTACTAAGTCTTCAACAAGAACTCTCGGACAGTCGAGGAATCAATGAATGTGAAATTTGAAGATGAACGGACTACTCGGACGATAGATGCTGAAGAAACAATAAGATCTGAGAAGGAAAAACCATTATCCGAAGACGCAGAACCATATGAAACCTCTCGTAACATGAAAAACACTAAGCAAAGTACATCATTTGAAGATTCAAATGATGAAGATCTCACCGAGACCGAACGTGATAAATCAAATAGGAGCTGAAAATACAATTCCAGTCATCCCTCAAATCATGTCATTGGAAATGTAGATGAAGGAGTCAGAACCAAATCCAAATTCAAGGATACGATAAATGTTTTTGCTCTAGTTTATGAAGTCGAACCCAAAAGAATCGAAGAAGCTCTTGAAGATGAAAGCTAGATCGAAGCTATGCAACAAGAGTTACAACAATTCAGATCGAATGAAGTTTGGGAACTTGTACCCGAACCTAAGAATCATCCTGTTATTGGAACCAAATGGGTCTTCCGGAATAAGTTGGGTGACAAAGGAAAAGTAATCAAGAACAAAGCAAGGCTTGTTGCAAAAGGCTACTCACAAGAAGAAGGAATTGATTATGATGAAACCTATCCACCAGTAGTAAGACTAGAATCTATTAGATTGCTATTCGCCTATGCTTACTACCATGATTTCAAGTTGTACTAGATGGATGTTAAAAGCGCGTTTCTCAATGTATAGATCAAGGAGGAAGTTTATGTCAAATAACCTCCAGGCTTTGAAGATCCAAAGAACTCGGATCATGTGTACAAGTTGAAGAAAGCTCTCTACGGACTCAAGTAAGCACCCCGACCCTAGTATGAAAGGTTAAGTAATTTTCTTACTTGAAAAGGTTTCGAGAAAGGTAAAGTTGATACAATTCTATTTATCAGAAGGGAATGTAAAGACATTCCGCTTATCCAAATATATGTTGATGATATAATATTTGGCTCGTCCAACCAACATCTTTGTAAGAACTTCCCTCGGACCATGCGGAATGAGTTCAAGATGAGAATGATAGGGGAACTCAAATTCTTCCTAGGACTACAAGTAAATCACACTAATCATGGCACATTCATACATCAAGAAAAATATGCCTTGGAACTAGTGAAGAAGTTTGGTCAAAATAACCGCAAGAAAACAGAATTGCCGATGTCTACCTCATCCAAATTGGATAAGGATGAATAAGGGAAACAAAGTTGATCGAAGCTATACAGGAGCATGATTGGTTCTTTGTTATACCTTACTACTTCTCGACCTAACATTATATTCGGTGTATGCATGTGTGCGAGATTTCAATCCGATCCTAAAGAATCTCATATGTCTTTTGTCAAAGGAATCATCAAGTACATAGGAACTAATCCAAACTTAGGATTATGGTATCCCAAAACATCAAATCTTGTATTACATGGCTATTCGGATGCTGATCTTGCAGGTTCTAAGTTGGATAGAAAAAGTACCTCGGGCACATGTCAACTTCTGGGATCAATGCTAGTGTCTTGGTTCTCCAAGAAACAGAACACCCTAGCTCTATCAACTGCTGAAGCTAAGTATGTAACACTAGGGAGCTATTGTGCTCAAATGCTATGGATGAAGCAACAACTGAAGGAATTTGGTGTTGAAGCTCACAACGTGGAAATCAAATGTGACAACACAAGTGCTATCAACCTCACGAATAATCCAGTTCTGCACTCGTGAGCTAAGCATAATGAAATCAAGCATCATTTTATTCGTGATCATGTGCATAACCGTGATGTTAACATTCAATTTGTTGATTCTAAACATCAATTAGCTGATATATTCACTAAGACACTTGACAAAAATACATTTGAGTACATTAGACAAGAATTGTGCATTACCATGAATCCCATTTGAGCTGAGATCTAGACAGGAGAAATTTCCTCAGAACTTGAAGGCATCATCTGAAGGAACTTAAGGATCTCGTAACTTGAAGAATCGTCTGAAGACAACTTCTTTCGAACAGATACGATAAGACTTGATCGTTCAAAATCTTGGCGCGTAAGTCGTTTTTATTTTTGGCAACAAATAAGGTACACATCAACACAATCTTCTTAAATATTCGGCAAATATTATGTAATTGTGCTGATTGTTCTGATTGAATATTTGATTGCCTTGATTGAAATTAAATTGATTAAGTTGAACAATTCTAAAAATATTTTCAAAAGAATTTCCCTTTTAAGAAACCGCCTCATATACCCTAAACCTTTCTACTCGCTCGCTCTCACAATCTCACAAACCGGTCTTACGAAATCCAAAAACCCTAAATCTCCCAAACCTCCATAATCGGATCCCCCGACAACTCTCATTCCTCCGGCGCCCAAGAATCCTTCCATATAGAAATCTTTAGCTGCCGGCTCTCGTCGCTCCGATTGTCTAGGATCTAGATGACAGAGGGCATCCGACGATTACGACCTCACCACCTTACCGAACGAAGCCGAAAAGCAAGCACAAAGATTAATTGCTCACATGACAGAGATTTCGCCAACAGGAGTGACAGAAAAGAAACGCAAGAAGATTAAGCAACGAATTTCTTCCATGGTAATCCGAACCCTCGAGGAAAACGCTAGTTTGCCTGTTGATAAAAGGATAAAACTAGCTAGGGGTCTATTGAATGTCATTAAAGGAATGTGGATTGGTGGTAGATCTGAAAATAATATTTTGGATTTTGTGAAAATGAATGGGTTCTTCAATGAGGAAGAGATGTACAAATTTTCCGAGATAATCACTCGGACATAAATCGGGCTAGCTACCGGGGTAAGAATTGAACTACGGAAGAGTAGTTCCTCCGGAAAGGAAAAAGAAAAGGTTGGAGAACCCGTAGAGATTGAGCAGGGAAGTACTCAAAAGAAGGATGTGAATGAGGAAGAAATCTCGTGGATCGAACATTTGAGGGATGATTATGATGATGAACTGATTTATTTCTTCTTAAAGCCTGTATTAATGAAGTTTTTGGTTGGTAAAGAAGAGGCAGACAGGTCGTTCGGATCGAAAGAACATCAACAGTGCTACAAGGCACTACTTGCTAGAGGTATTATGCCTAACAGACTTGTTGACTCTGACTACTTTGAGAGGAATGATCTGCAGATCCTCTATCCCCTCACTAACCTACAGCTCCACAACTTATGCTCTTTGACTACACCAACCTATAGTGAACCGACTACCTATTTCTACTCAAACTTCACAATGATAGACGTAAATGCAATTCGGTTTTCTTATAGGGAGCAGAACATCATTTTAAATGTTGAAGACCTGGCAGACATTCTTCTGACCGAGCTGTTCAGCTTCACCAAAATTCCTATCTCGGATGAAGATGTCTACAAGGAGCTGTCCGGCAACCCCGATCTTTCAAGAGCCAACAAGCCACACGTTGAGCATCACCACTTCCCTCCGAGGACCATCATACTGCATAAGGTAGTTATCAATTGCCTAAGACCAAAGGGTTCCTCAAAAACAAATGTCTCAAGGTATGAGGCAAAGCTTATCTGGGCCATCTTGAATGGAAAACCATTTTCTCTGCTTCACCTAATTTTTCTATACATAAGGAGAGCAGTGAAGAAAAATAAGGGTCAATCGCCTTATGGATCTCTGATAAGCAGAATCTTTGAGTACCCGAGGATAGTGGTACCCCCGGAACTCGGATCCATAGAGCTTCATCACGGAAGTGTGGGCGAGACAATGCTTACAAAGATGGGTTACAAATTTAAGAATGGAAGTTGGAGGGATAGAAAGAAAAAGGTAATCCCCATAGATCTTCCTTAGAAGGAGACTGCTATTGAAACTCCACGTAAGAAAACTTCATAACCATCCTCAGAATCCACTCGAAAGAGGAGGATCAATATGATTGCTCACAAATCAACCAAACCTAGCATCAAAAGAAGAAAACTTGCTAAGATGCTGCTTGACGTAATTGAAAAGGAGCACATCTCGGACAGCTCAGCAACAAATGATACAGAACTAGAAGAGCTGATCCAAACGATCGTCAGATCAACATATGAGGATGAGATCGCCATTCAATTGGAGCAGCAGGAAAAAGAGAAAGAAGACATAGAAGAAGGAGGAGAGACATGAAGAGAAGAAATATCATCTGTCCCAAAACAGGGAACAGAGATGAGGGGCAACTTCCATGAGAAGGAACGTCCGAGAGGGAGCAAACCGAAAATGCTACTAATGCTGCTGAAATAGAAAATCTCCCAGACAGATCTGTTTCATCATCTGAGCACCATGCGAGGACTCATGGGGAGTCAACAAATGTAGGCACTCGGACGGATGAAACAGACAGTGCCAATAACTCGGACCTTCTTAGGGAAATAGCACAGAGGCAACAAGAGATGGACAAAAAATGGTCGGACCTTTGGACCTCTTTGCGCTTAGAAGTTGAAGGCCCGAGCACGAAGGTAGATGCTGAGGTTACAAAAATTCAGAAAACTATTCAT
Source organism: Rhodamnia argentea (assembly GCF_020921035.1). Classification (NCBI taxonomy): domain Eukaryota; kingdom Viridiplantae; phylum Streptophyta; class Magnoliopsida; order Myrtales; family Myrtaceae; genus Rhodamnia; species Rhodamnia argentea. The sequence continues at coordinate 14,413,847 of NC_063156.1, forward strand.
GATCATTCATAATCTTAGTCGGGCTTCTTCGACAACAGGATCCTCACTCTGAAGCGGGATCTGGACCTCAAGCTAAATCAGCTAACCAAGTTTGTCCTAGTTTAACTACCTACGGACCAAGCCTCCACTTCATATAAGCTCCATCTTCTTCTCACCAAGACCAAACACCAAAACCTTAATTTTTTACAACATTTCATGTTTGGATCTGTATTCTGAATCTCACTCTGAACTCTGTTCTTTTCTCGTCCGATTCATTTGATTAAATGATTCATTATTTTCTGCTACATTCCATATCTGAATGATAGCATGTTTAATTTGAGTATGCTGCATAGATGACCTAAATAGGCATCGCATTCAGGGGGAGCAATGTTTTATCTCTATCTGACTATGTAGGTCACTCCCTTTTCTCGATGACAAAAACGGGGAGAATGGTATATTATATTGTGATATAATTGTGTTATAAGTGTTATAACTTGTGATGTCGTGATGTGATATGTGCGATATATGACTCGAAAAAATATGTGAATGAATCAAGTGAAATCAATCTGTAATATGCGTGCAAAAATCCCTCAAGAACAGGATTTCTAGTTAAGCATATTCTGCGAAAAACGTAAGCATGATCTGTGGAAACATCATCTGAGAAGGATTACCTTCTCCTAAACCGAGCAGGTGAACAAGTTCCCTTCTTTCAAAATTACATATTTCACAAATTTGAAAGCTTTGGCTAAATAGGACAAGCTCTAAGCATCCGACGTAACGTAATGCTCCGAGGAGTTACAACCTTCATACTCGCCTTGTATATGAAACTATCACACATCTCAATAAGTATATGCACTTAGAATACAAACTCATCAATTGAGATAGCACAAGTTCTGAGACTACACATCGTTGTTTAATACATATTCTTTTTTAGAACTCATTCTTGCTAAAAGTACAAGGAACAAATCGCTAAAATTATTCCTTGGCAAGATCTTCACTAGAGTAACTTTGCTGAAGTTGCTCACCTTTTCTAAACTCAATTACTCATTACTATTGTGGATCGTTTTGTCATTATCAAAAAGGGGGAGATTGTTGAGAAAAATCCCTAGACGGTTTTGAAGTTGACAAAACAATCCAAGTACTCTTGTGTTTTGAGATAATGCCGTGAGTTACTTGTTTTACGGATTATCCTTTGATACGGGGATGCACGGGACTAAATCTGGCAATATAATTTGGCTTAGATGTTGTTTTTGAGAGCTTCGGACACCGGTTCGAGCTCGGACAATGAGCGGGGATAGCTCAGACGTTGAAATGACGCTCAAGCTCCGAGAGAAGTACTTCACAAGCAAGAATCAGAACTTCAAGAGGAATACAAATTGAGCTTAATTAATGCATATCAACGAACCCCATCTAGTTGGATCATTCTTGAAAATTCTCGGTGATTGAGATCAATCAATGATACGGAACCAAGAAGACAAACAAAGACTTTCCAAATGGAAGAAACCATCTATGGAAAGTCGGGAACATAATTGTATGGGCGATTTGATTCAACTGGGGAAGGCTTTCCTTTGGTGATCCCCAACGGCTAAGATCTTCTTATGCCAAACATCTCGTCCAAAAGGGTAGATTTGGAGAGATCTCTTTTGGATGCCTTGCAATGGCTAGATTAGAGGCAGAAGAGTACAAAAGACATCTCGAAGATGAAGGGAAAAAAGAGAGATTGGCGTTAAGAGGGAAAAATGTTCATAATTCTTAGATAGAGTGAATTCCATTTCCAACACACTTCTTAATCCATCCATTGTAATTGTGAGGAGGTGTACACACAAGTGTTGAACGCTAGGTTCGAAGTCCCGCGTATCAAGGAGATCACAGATTTGTAACCTCCGAGCGACTTACTAGTGGAATCCAACCGATTGGTCGTCGATCGAAGAAGTGAACGTAGGCTTAACCAAAGCGGAACCACTATAATCCCTCTATGAGTTTTCATTATCTCTTACTCCGATCACTCTAAATATTTTGTGATAGTTAAACCGCACACGAACAACACGCATCGATCACATTACATATCCAATATCAATTGAATTACTTGCTCGTTGTGATATACTCTAGCTCCATCATCTGAGATCTCTGTTTTATGCCGTGTGATCTAAATTCCGCAATAAATTCTTAAATATCACACTCTATCACCTATTCACCCCCCCTCTAGGTGAAATCACTAGCCGTCAACATACCCAAATCGAATCATGACCTCTCTGACTTCTTGGTAATCCCATTGCAAAATCCATTATGGTGTGTTCCCATTTCCATTCGGGGATCTCTAATGGTTGTAACATACCACTAGGCTTGCAATGCTACGCTTTTACTTGCCGACATGTCAAACACTTTACTACATGCTTAACAACATCTACTTTCATTCCATTCCACTAGTAGTGCTGATGCAAATTCTAATACATCTTTGTGCTACCCGGATGAATACCGTAGTTGGTTCGATGAGCTTCTGACAAGATCCTTTCTCTAAGCTCTCATCATTGGGCACGTACAAACATCCACGAAACTTCAAAATCCCACCCTCGAATACCTGAAACTCAGGCTTTCTCTTATCCATCTCCATTTTCGGGATCTTTTGGAGGTCCGGATCCGTAGACCGTAGGACCTTAATGTTAGAGATATGCCCTAAAACGACTATGTAATAATTACATGGTAGGGATTTGAGTTGTATTTTCAATTTCTTATTTAATTAATGGCAAAAACGTATTTATTCATTTGTCCAATTATTTACTTATATGAATAAATTCCAAAAGATCGGTTGTAACTGGACCTATTCTTGAGACATTAAGAATATGTGTGACGGGTTCACGATTAACCTAAATCTTTAAAATGTTCCCGGTCAATGGATCATTGAATGGATATCAATGATCCTGTTGAGATCGGTGTGTTCTTGACTTCATAATTAAGTATTGGATACTTAAAGGAATGATGAGTCACAACTTATTGGGTATTGCGATGCTCGAGTTAGAACACAGGTGCTTGTATCAGACAAGTTCATCGAACGTGGCACGCATTGAACGATTAGCGACATGGAAGCCCCGAGCGTGGTCAATGCCTAATCGTTCATGCTTTAGTCTTACGTAAATAATCCTTAGACCCGAGGCACAGTGTTGACTTGTATGTTGGATGGCTATGGTTCACAAGTGCGAATATTGGCAATTCGTTGGTCCGTCTCTGTACTTGATGGTCATAGTTCATGCACAAACGAAGTCACACGTGTGCGCAAAATGGAATCTGTCTCCTTATTACATGCAAGATATGATGTCCTACGCAATCTAATTATGGCAATGTATTGAAATCCTCGGCTGGGGTTGTGATCGAGAATGAAATGTTCATATCTCATATAAATGCATGTCAATTAGATTTGTGCATATGATTGAATTGGTGACTTGACAAATAATTCCATGGTCTTTGTTCGATCGGGATATAGTAAGACAAAGGGATTGAATTACACTGTAGCCAAAGTGGACGGGTTCATTATGTTATTAAAGAATACACATTGTCCGGGTAGCCATGATATATTATTAGATGTCACTCATGGCTTGTGGGACCTAGAGGTTAATCGGGACAATTAATTCTCTTGGAAGTACTAACGTGTTAGTGCATGTCTTCTTGCCAGCTCGGTGATGAACTTAGGGATGTCACACACCTTAACCAATATATGACGACGTTGAACGAAAAGACAATATTGCAAATATGTTTGCAATTACGATATATCGATTTTAGTCAGGCTAAAATTAAATTAAATGTGATTTAATTTAATTTTTATTTTTTGGTCATCGGGGCACGTGCATATGATGCACACGTATACTCAACGTGGACATATATTATATGTCATATATGCACATTTATTATTGTATATCCTTTCAGTTTTTATTATAATAATAAAAATGGTTTTTATTATTTATTTTTAAATTAAAAAATAAAATAAAAGCCCACGCACATGGTCAGCAAACTTATCGACCGTGTGCCTAGGACACCCACGATTGATGAATCGTGGGTGTTCTTCCACGATCAGCAAGCGGTTGCTGATCGTGGGCATTTCTCACGATCGGCAACCGCTTAGGGTTATTGAAATGTGAAAACGCATTGATGTAGAAAATTCAATTCTGTTGAGGAAAAATCCCTAGATGGTTTTGAAGTTGAGAAAACAATCCGAGTACTCTTTTTGAGATAATGCCGTGATTTACTTATTTTGCATATTATCCTTTTTGTGTGGGGATGCACGGGATTGAATCTGGCAAAAAGGATTTGGCTCAGATGTTGTTTTTGAGAGTCTCGGACGATGGTTTGAGCTCGGACGTTGGAATGATGTTCAAGCTCCGAGAGAAGTACTTCACAAGCAGTAATAAGAACTTCAAGAGGAATACAAATTAAGCTAAATTGATGCATAGCAACGGACACCATCGAGTTGGATTATTCTTGAAGATTCTTGTTGATAAAGATCAATCAAGGATATGGAACCAAGAAGACAAACAAAGACTTTCCAAATGGAAGAAACCATCTATGGAAACCCGGGATCATAATTGTATGGGCAATTTGATCCAAGTGGGGAAGACTTTCCTTTGGCGATCCCCAACGGCTAAGAGATCTTATTTTGGCAAACATCTCGTCCAAAAGGGTAGGTTTGGAGAATTCTCTTCCGGATGCCTTACAAAGGCTAGATTGAAGGCGTAAGAGTATAAAAGACATCTCGAAGGCGAAGGGAACAATAAAGATCGGCATAAAGAGGGAAAAGTGTTCATAATTTCTAGATAGAGTGTACTCCATTTTAAACACACTTCTTGATCCATCCATTATAAGTATGAGGAGGTGTACACACGAGTGTTGAGTGTTAGGTGTGAATTCCTGCGTGTCAAGGAGATTATTGATTTGTAACCTCCGAGTAGCTTTCTAGTGGAATCCAGCCGATTGGCTGTTAGGCGAAGAAGTGGACATAGGCTTAACCAAAGCCGAACCACTATAATCCCTCTGTGCAGTTTTTCCTATCTCTTACTCTGATCATTCTAAATATTTTGTGATAGCTAAACCGCACACGAACAGCACGTATCGATCCTATTACAAATCCTACATCAACTAAATTACTTGATCATCCGAGATCTCTATTTTACACTATGTGATCTAAATTCCGCAATAAAATCTTAAAATCACATTTTATCACCTATTCAGCCCCCTCTAGGTGAAATCACTAGTCATCAACAGATTCAAGTCCAAGGTGTTTTTTTTTAGCAAGAGAAATACCAGAGCAAAAAAAAATAAAAAAAAAATTCTCTCTACACTTATGCTCCTGTAGTGACCAAAATTCAAGAACGCGAAGAGTTATTACCACGGGATTGCTTGCACAATTAAGGTGGTGATTTTCGCGAGTTCATCTTTCTGTTTGACGTTACGATTGGTGGTGTGTCTAAACTAGAGGCCCGACACTTGTGGGACTCGGATCGAAGAACATCTAAACCTGTTTCTTTTCAAGCACGCTTCAAGAGGTAATCCGTTAAATCCCTTCGTTGCACATGTTTTTCGGCTGAAACGCACGAACTACGCCTCCGGAGATACGTGTATAGGTTTTTATTTATTTCCGCTGCGTATTTTATATGTTTAATTTGCCTATGCATGTTACGTGTTTCCCAACAGTGGTATCAGAGCCAATCCTTAGGCATTTTCGTGCGTTTAATTGATTTTAGTTCGTAGTGATTTTTACAATGCTATGGCCAATTTATTTTAGAGAATTGTTCTTTTTACGTGGCCGATAGAAGTTGATTACTTTATTCGATAAATTAATCATCGTAGCAAAAATTGAGGCTAAATCAATTTTGAATCGAAAATCTGTAATTATTTTATATTTTGTATGAATTCGGCAAAATGATTTGCGACTACGAATCTAGTGGCGAGAATGCTACTAGCGCTTAGAACTACGTACATGAAATTTATTTCACTGGCGTTAATTTATTGACGTGACTTGCATTGCTTGACCCTTAATGTGATTAAATGCAGAATTTTTTTTGTGCCTTCCGAAGCTTTAAATTATGAATTTATTGCTCACGTGGAAAGGTGGTGATCATGGAAAAACCTCTAATCAATGTGATTGATGTATGAATGAATGTATGGTGATTGCAGGTATTTTTTGGGGTTGTAATTATTAAATGGAGGCTGAGTCCTTCTTTCATTTTTCATGTAATTTTTTATTTTTAGCATAGTTTAGCATACTCAATTGTTGATATAAATGCTACGAGGATTACATGGAGGAGCCGTAAAGCCGAAGAGCTCTATGGGCCTGGTTCGTGAAGAGTTCAAGGTGTTGAGAAAAATCCCTAGACAGTTTTGAAGTTGACAAAACAATCTAAGTACTCTTTTGTTTTGAGATAATGTCGTGATTTATTTGTTTTGCAGATTATCCTTTGATGCGGGGATGCACGGGATTGAATCTGGCAAAAGGATTTGGCTCAGATGTTGTTTCTGAGAGTCTCGGACCCTGGTTTGAGCTCGGACGTTGAGCGGGGATAGCTCGGACGTTGGAATGACGCTCAAGTTCCGAGAGGAGTACTTCACGAGCAATAATCGGAACCTCAAGAGGAATATAAATTGAGCTTAATTGATGCATATCAACGGATGCCATCGAGATGGATCATTCTTGAAGATTCTCGGTGATCGAGATCAATCAAGGATGCAGAAGCAAGAGACTACAAGTGCGGGAGATAACACGATGGCTGCTTTAACTACAACAGAGATAACCAAGAGAGATGCTCTTGATGCAAATGCCATTTATTCATTTTACAGTGCATTATCTCCTACCGAATATAGACGTATTGCAAATTGCTCTTCATCGAAAGAAATATGGGATAAGCTTCACGTCACCTATGAAGGAACAGATAGAGTAAAGGAGAAGAAAGTCAACTTTCTACTCGGATAATATGAAGCATTGAAAATGAAGCTTGAAGAGACAATGAAAGAAATGTTTGACAGGTTCACTGAAATAGTGAATGGTCTCACATATCACGGGCAACCAGTTTCTGGACCGATGAGAATCAACAAGCTACTACGAGCTCTTACAAAGGAATGGGACAACGTTAAAACTTCCATTCGAGAAACTCAAAGAATATCTCCTTTGTCAATGGACGAGCTCATTGGAACTTTTCAATCTTATGAAGAAGAAAGAATCAATGATGAAACCACAACTAGAGGTAAGAAGTCAATTGCCTTAAAATCTAATGTTGATTATGATGTTTCGGATTCTGAAGTCGAAGATGATGAAGAGCTAGTGCTCATGGTCAAAAGATTCAGACGAATGGCTAAACAAGTTAGGAACTTCAAAAACAAAAAGGATCTCGGACGATTCAATCGGAGAAGATCATCTGAGACAAAAAATGAAGGTCAAGAAGTCATCTGTTACGAATGTAAGAAAAGAGTCGACATCAAACCCAATTGCCCTCTATTAAAGAAGAAAGGTAAGGATGAGAAATCCAAGAAAACATTGAAAGCATAAACTTGGAGCGATACCGATTGTGAAAGTGATCAAGAATACGCAAATGTCTATCTAATGGCAGACTTAGATGATGATCTTGAGGTAACTCATACAAACATATCTCCTGAAGTATCTGCGTATATAGATGAGTTATGTTTAGAATACAAGGCTATTCTCAAGAGATTTTCTGAATTGAAAAAGGAAGTAGCTATTTTTAAACAAAAGGATATTTCGCAAAAAGATAAAATCAGTTTTCTCAAAAAGGAATTTAGCCAACCAAATGAGAAATCCGATTCTATATCTTGCGAAAATGTGCAATTGAAATCAAGGGTGGAATCTCTTGAAAAGGAAAACGATTCTTGAAAAAGGAAAGAAATCCTTTTGAAGAGGAAAATATTTCTCCGAAAAAGGAAAAAGATCTTTTCGAAAAAGAGAACTCCATTTTGAAAAAGGAAGCTTTGGAAATACATAAAAAAAATTTCATCCGGTTCAAAAACTTTGCAAGATATACTTTCCATACAAGTTCCCTACTATAACAAATCGGGACTTGGCTTTCAAAAGGAAAGTAATGAGAAAAATTATTTTCCAACAAGAAAAGAAAGACTCAAGCAGCGACCTTCTAAACGCGCTTACCAAAATCATTTTAGGAAATAATTTGTATGATTCGAAGGACAACATCTCTCGGGATGTTCAAATTGTGGTGATCCGAAACATTCTAGAAGCTACTGCTCAAAGATCAATCGATCAACATTGAGACTAAACATGACAAATCAAATGGGAGCTGGAAATACAAATCCAGTCATCCCGTAAATCATGTCATAGGAAATATAGATGAAGGGATCGGAACCAGGTCCGGACTCAAAGATACGATAAATGCCTTTGCTCAAGTTTCTGAAGTTGAACCCAAAAGAATCGAAGAAGCTCTTGAAGATGAAAGCTAAATCGAAGCTATACAACAAGAGTTACAACAATTCAGACTGAATGAAGTTTGGGAACGTGTACCCAAACCAAAGAATCATCCTATTATTGGAACCAAATGGGTCTTCGAGAATAAGCTGGATGACAAAGGAAAAGTAATCAAGAACAAAGCAAGGCTCGTTGCACAAGGCTACTCCCATGAAGAAGGAATTGATTACGATGAACCTATGCACCAGTAGCAAGGCTGGAATCTATCAGATTGCTACTCGCTTACGTTTGCCACCATGACTTCAAGTTGTACCGGATGGATGTTAAAAGCACATTCCTCAATGGATATATCAAGGAGGAAGTTTATGTCAAACAATCTCCAGGCTTTGAAGATCCTAAGAACTTAGATCATGTGTACGAGTTGAAGAAAGCTCTCTACGGATTGAAGCAAGCACCTCGAGCCCGGTATGAAAGGTTAAGTAATTTCCTTACTGAAAAAGGTTTCGATAAAGGCAAGGTTGATACAACTCTATTCATAAAGAGAGAAGGTAAAGACATTTTGCTCATCCAAATATATGTCGATGATATTATATTTGGCTCGTCTAACCAACATCTTTGTAAGAACTTCTCTCGGACCATGCAGAATGAGTTCGAGATGAGTATGATGGGAGAACTCAAATTCTTCCTAGGTCTACAAGTGTATCGGACTAATCGGG